>NC_141693.1:337143059-337805559 GCF_964263255.1 Lissotriton vulgaris | reverse complement strand
ACCCCAATATTTAAAGTCAACATTTAGTATGTTAGATCTAGATAGAGTATACATGAACACATGCCTTCTTACAAAATAATAAATCTAACACTTTTTGTTCTTTTTACACAATATACAGATACTTTGAGCAAAAAGCACACACTGGAAGTTAGGCCAAAGGAGGTTAGGAAAAGAATTACCCAAACTGTGACTGGTAAAATGGGTCCTAGTTTCCAATCATTACCTACCAACAGGGTATTCTTTCACCAGTAGGATGCTTTCCCCCAAAAGAACACAGCCACTTTAAAGTTTTCATCAGGGGAGAGCTTGCATTCTCTACTGCTCCTCTCCTTACCCTTATGTCACTAGTAGCTTCCGGGGAGTGCAGGGAGTGGGCATCTTACTGAAGGCACAATTTACTTGTGCAAACAAGAATTTGCACGAGGATCGGAAAGATGAGTTGTATGTTATTTTTCACACGCTCCTGATAGATTCCGGCCATCAAATCTGCTGAAATGCATCTGGTAGGGGGAAAGGCCTTGAAAAAAAGGCAAAACTTGAGAAATGCTGTGTATTCAAACCGTTTCTTCATGTTATGCCTCTTGAAACACAAAATAGTAGGTATTTGCCACAAATGCTACATACTTCTCTCCGGGTTAATGGTGTTTACCATGGTTAGCAAACACTCCACTGTAATCCACCCAACTTGTAATGATGGCCTTTTATTGAGCTGTAATAGAATCCAATTTAAGACGCTGGAACAGAGGCCTTTCAAAAACTTTGTCAAATTATCCCTCAGCTCAGACCAAGCTCTGTTGGTTTAAAATTTAAGAAGTGCTCGGGATGTATAAATTAAGCATAAATTCAGAGAAATTAAAAGATAAAGAATGAAAAGGTACTTGTAATCCTAGATCCCCATTTTGGGAATCCTCATTGAGGGCAAAAAGATTTAAATAGTCCCACCCATTTGACGGTGCTCTTTACAATATAGAGGGGCTTAATCCCCTTGCGCCACCCCTACGTCACTTTTCCCATTTTAAAAATTACGCAAAAGTGGGGCAGGCGGCTTGTAAATAAGCCCCATATTATATTATGGCTTGATTTAGAGTTTGGCTGACAGGCTACTCCATTTTAACCACCATACCCTATTTAGTGTAAAGTTTGTCGTCATCTTTCGATTTCCTTTGCCCTGATTGGCTCAGTCTGTGAAAATCGTACCTTACTCTGTAAACCTCACAGCGAGATGGCTGTCACAGTAAGAGCATCCCACTACCAGCCATGTTTAGTTCGGATGGTCTGATGTTCTTTTTTGCTGTCCGTCGCAGCCAGGGAAAACCTAGCGGTGATGAACAGAAAAAAATACTGACCCGACTCCATTGGAAAAACTCTCTGGCTGTGGAGGTCCTTGGTTATCTGTTTTTCAAATGCAGTTTTTGACAATCAAAAAGTTTAATGGACAGCTGTCAAAACCGTCAGAAGCCATCCACCAAACGTTAGGTACTTTCTCTGGCCAGCAGTGGATCTCTAAATATGGTGATCCTTTGTCAGGGAAAGTGATGGAGGTAAATTATTTGCCCTGACAGAGTAAATATCTCCATACAGTAAATAAGGCCCTTTGTCAAGTCTCACAATTGTGCATGCACCCTGAATATTTATATTGTTAAACTGATTATGCTTGTCCTAATACTGGGGGAGTAGCAGCAGGGATGGGAGAACTGCATGAAGTGTGCAGGAGCTCTAGAAGAGCTAGAGGCTAAGGGGTTAAATGGACACCCTAGCTTTCAGCTTCCCACTGTGTCCCGCATCTGCATCAGGGAGAACAGTGTCAATCCTTGTTCTTCCAAAATCTGGATCATCAAGGAGAACTACAGGGTCCCTTATTTATTGGACTGGTGTGTCTCCAGTGTTGAGGCTCTCTACCAAAAGAGTGCTGTTGTTGGGTGTTGTCACTGATTAGCACGGCGAAGCCTGTGCCTTTTGGTGCCTCTGCTTTTTTGCGTGCTTTGTGTGTTTAGGGGCAAAGTGAAGATGAACCACTGTGGGGTCCAGGGTGTTCACTTAAGAGAGTGACTCCATTTGAGACCAAATTCCTTGACTCTGAAGAACAAGTAAGTGGGTTCTTCATGCTGGTAGGAAACTATCTGTTACCATGGACTGAACTGGCCAAGCTTTCTGGAAAGGATCAATTTCTCATATTCTCTTCATTCATCGCCCACAAGAGAGATAACAAAGCTGCCACTCATGTCAGTTCATGTCCTTCTGATTAATTCTCTGCCCCAGGGAAGGCACTGACAGCCTGAAAATGATTTGTAGACCCAGACATTTGCATGGTTGTTACCACTGACTGGAAGTTTTGCAGGACCTTGCTGCATTGATGGCCTTTTCAATTTTCCAATTAGAAAATACAATTGGATTGTTGGAAATACAGTAAGGTGTCGAACAACGCTAGGGCAGTGGTGTTAGTGGAGGGGCAAGGAAGTGGTCATCAGGGTAGAGATCTGCAAATGAGTGGATGCCTAGCTTACTTGCGTGACCAATTGTACCTTTATCCTGTGGAGGTGGCAATAAGGGGAGATTGGTTATGGGGACAGGGGGAGCGTATAGCTGTGGGTTACCTGCGCGCTTCCCGAGTCCAGCCCACGCCCAGCGAACACATTGCCTTAGTGTCGATCTCGTTTCAGAGTGGCTTGTAGGGGAGGAACAGAGGCATGATGAATGGCCAGGTGGAAGCTCTGTACAGTTTGATTGCAACGTGAGGTTGGAATGGAGTAGGGTGGATTCAGTAATGCAGGAAGTGGGCCTGAGCGCACAATGCATATAGATGCAAGTCCGGGGCACCCATCCCACTCTGTGATTGTGACAGTGTAAGCAGTTCATATGTGGAATGGGGTTGTCAGCCAGCCCACACCAGCGATATCAATTTGGATCATAGGTGCTTGAGGAAGCTAACAGTAGGAAGGAATGGAACATTCACGAATAAATAAAGTTGGGTAACACAACTATTTTCCCTATGGCGATATGGCCTTCCATCGACAGAGTTAGTTAGGAACCCATTGGAATGTGGTCCCCCAGCCAGTCCATGGCACGACTGTTGTTGGTTTGCCACAGTTCTTCAGAATCTCTGCTATTCCAGATGCGTAAAAATGTGATTGGGCTCAAAGCTCATTACAGTGAATATTCAGAGGGGAAGGGGGAGGTCGCTTCCGTCAAAGGGAAGAACACCGACTTGGCCCATTTACCTGTATGCTTGAGTGGTCACCAAATCTCACAACCTTGCGAATCAGAAGTGCCAAGTTGACCTGGGGGTCTTTCACATAAAGAGTGATGTCATCTGGATATAACAAGACTCGGGGATGTGAAACCCAAGCCCCTGTCTGCATGGTGTTACGGGGTTGTGCAGCAAGGGTCTCCATTGCAATGGTAAATGAGGGGGACAGAGGACACACCTTTCACGTGCCCCTAGTAACGGGAAAAGGATTAGAAATTAGCTAGTTGAGATGCATGCAAGTGTTTGGTAGGGTGTATGGGAGCCGGATCTGTGTGATACACCTGGGGCCGAGGTCCACCCTCTGTAACAGTAGAAAAACTAGTCAAACACTTTTGTGGCGTACGACAGAGCAGCTGAGATCTGTGGATGCAAATGGTGCATTACTGCAAAAAGAGTTTGTAGGTTATGGGACGTCGACCGACCGGGTATACAGCTGGATTGGTAGGGCCGTACCATCATAGGCAGCAGCAAATGCAGTTGGTTTGCTAAAACTTTGGCAGATATTTTCTTGTCAGTGTTTATTAGGGACAGAAGGGGGTAAAAACCACAATGATTGGCCAGCTTGTTGGATTTAAGAAGACTGACTATGATGGGCTCCTGCAAGGATGGAGGGAGAGACCCTGCCTCCAAGGCATCCTGGTACATATCCAAGAGTTTGGGGGCTAGGAGCTGGAAAAACTCTTTGTAGAAGGCCAAGGTCATCCCGGCAAGGCCATGAGCTTTGTCAGCAGGGAGGCTGGAGATTACCTGGTGTATTTCTTCCATGGTGATGGGAGAGTTCAGAAACTCCTGATGGGCATCAGAAAGCCAGACCAACTGTTCAGTGTCCAAGTATGCCTGGAGGTCTGCAGAATCCGTGGAATGGCAGAGTAGAGGCGTGTAAAGAAAGCCACCATAATCTGCAGAAGGTCAGAAGGGGAAGAGCAGGTATAACCGTACGTATCTAGAAGCTGGAGTCTATGGCCGAGACGTGAGGTTTATGGAGCAGACGAGCAAGAGTTTTGTTGGGGCGGTCCCCCTCCCCATATCTACGAACTTGAGACTCCCTGCTCAGGCAATGTGTTTTGCGTAGTGCCTCTTCCTGGTATTCAGACATTTTGTCTCCGATGCCAGCCTTCGTGATGGATCATTGGAGCGGAAGAGGTCTGACTCCACGTCTGCGATATCAGCCTCCAGTCTCATGAGTGTTCGGCAAATATCTCTAATGATACCATTCTGTGTGGCAATGCATATACCCTGTAGGACTAATTTGAAAACTTCCCATAAAAAAGGAAGGTGAACTGACCAAACCAGTATTCACCTCAAAATGTGCCAGGATAGCCGCATGGATTTCCTTGCTAAAAGGCTCATCTCGCAAAGCACCCTGCGGCAGTCGCCAAGAAAATGCACAGGGGAGAGTGAGAGTGCACTGGGGTGTGGTTGGAGAGGGTGTTAGAGACCCTAGTCCCTAGTAGTTAGCCAATAATTAATTCCGGACCATGACTTGTGCTGTGGTGATAAGCAGGTGCCTTCGCGGAACTCACGGTGTGCAGCTCACCAAACGTCTGCAAGGTGTTTGTCTGCGATTAATGTATGTAGGATTTTGGCCGCATGATGGCGGGGGAACTGGGAACTTCAATCCCCGTTGAGTGAGTCATCATCTAAAGGGATGGTAAAGTCGCCACTCCAGAGCACTGTCAGGGGACCGATATCAGTGATTACATGCCATATCTTTACGAAGAACTCGGGGTCATCAGTGGTAGGCCCGTAAGTGGAAGCCAGTGTTATAATGTAACTGCCAATTTAACATATCTGCTGCCTTTGTCGCTGAAAATGTGAGATGTTCGCTGAAAAAGTGAGATGTTTTCCATGCAACTTCATTCTGTATGAGGATGCTAACCCCCCAGCATAGGTATAATAGCTCGAGGAATAGGTCGCCCCCATCCCCGATTGAGTAGACCAGGAAGAAGGGCTTTAGCTAAGTGTGTCTCCTGAAGGAGACAAATGTCTCTTTTGTACCTGACCAGGTAAGCGTGTATCAATCTGACTTTTTGGCCATTATTTACCCCACGCACATTCCACGTAATATAGGTGACCGTGAACATCTTATTTGGGATTAAAAGGAGGGGAAATGGGCATGATCCGAGTGGCATGTGTTGTGCTAAGAAAGTGTGCTGTATCGTGCCAAATGCATAAAAGTGTTGTATAGTGTTTTGTCTATGTACGATTTGTAGCCAACCACGTTTCCAACTCTCCAAACCCCCTGCCCCAAACCCCAACATCAATTGTACATACTGGTCCCGCCCTCCACCCACACCATTTCCCCAATTAGGTTGTGATGGCCCTCCCCCTAACATTGGTTACTGGGAATTATCTCGCGGAGCAGTGAAAACACCGAGCTGACTACCCGCCTATGAGGCTGGGTGGCCCGACAATCAAGGTAAATATAGAAGAGAAACATGCACATAGACAGTGTTATTTCTGTAGAATATCACCATTAGGTAGGATATACTTCGCATGTCTGGAGACTAGTTAGCATTCCCCAGAGTACAACGACAAGATGCAACAGCTATAGAAGACAACAGATCATTAGTCATTGTCACTTAGCTGGGCCCCTGCTGAGGAGCGTGGCGAGACTGCTGGAGACTGGGTAGGTTTGGACTTTTGTTTGGCCAATTTTAGAAATTCTTTTACATCATTGAAATAATGCTTCTTATCCTCCTAGCGGGTAGGAAGTCGCAGCGGTTAGCCTGCATCGCCAGGGTGAAATCGGGATAGGATACAGTATTACCCTGGTGTTGGATTTGTCCCTTTTCATGAGTCAGCCTGAGGATCATGTCACGGTCCCTTTAGTTTAACAGGCAAGCTATGACTGGGCACAGGTGGCCACCTCTGAAGGCCTGGGGCCAAGCAACCTGTGGGCCCTTTCGCCGAATACCTGAGACATTTCCACGATGCAAATGTTGTTGGCCTTTATACATGTGCATGTGCTGTTCCTTTGCGACAGCTTGGTTGTCATCAACGTCTGACAAGCAAGTTTCCAACTGATCAAGAGTAGTGTCGTGAGTGTCTACTCGCTTCTTAACATGATCCAGGAGTGAGGTAGGTAGATCTATTTTGGAACATATTGTTTTCAAGCACGTATTGACCTACAGGAGTATTTCCCTCAGGTCTATCTCCTGTTCATTAGAATCTTCCGCTCGTGGAGGGCCAGCCTCACCATCCTTGGTGTGGTCAGCCTGCCGAACACTTGTCAGGGACTGTCCGGGACTATGTGGGAAAAACAGTCAGGGACTTGGGCAAGGACTGGGAATTGGGTAGAAAACGTACACAGAAAGAGGAGTACAGCGCTGCCCAGGATTCATACAGGGAGTCAGAGGAGAAAAAGGATCCAAAGGGGAAGCCTGTACAAGTGAACAAGATGGGTAAGACTCAGAAAGGAAGGGCATTAACGAGGCAATTTAGCATTCAGAATAACTACACCCAGGACAAATGTGCAAGACATATATATATGAAACAACATTAACAATAAAGAGGAGTGTGGGGTAAAGCACTCAGGAGCTCCACTGGTAAGTCTGAAGCTCAGTAAGTTTCTTACCCACAATTGCTGTTACAGATACTGACCGCAAATACCCACATATAGGATATGCATGTAAAGGCAGGGTTTGTGGAGCTTATACCTATGGTGATGTAATAAATGCAACTCAAAGACAATACTTACAGTGAACATGAACCACCACCTAGGTAGTCAGCTGTGCCCATGGATCCTGATGATCAAACAGGAACACCCAAGGCAGTAACAGCAAGGGGGTAGAACTAAACACAAGCACAAAATACAAGTAGCTAGCAAGGAAGAGTGCTTAACAGAAAAGGAAGGATATCACAGTGCACACTTGGCAGAAAGCAGGTAACAAACATACAAGGCAACAGAAGCAAGGCAACAGAATAGAAAGACAGCAAACTAGGAACTGGAACCAAGGAAATGGGAAGAAAGGCGGGGACTGGAGAAGGATATACAGAAGGAGAAGCTACAAGGAGATACAGGTTAAGGAATCAAGAAAACAAAGTAGCATAGAAGGCAGTGCTGGGGCAGGAACAAGAATTGAGCTAAGGCTCAGGAGTCAAGGTAGCACGGCAGGCCGTGCTAGTTCAGGAACAGGGAAATTACTATAGCTCAGGAGTCATGGTAGCATTGCAGGCAGTGCAAGTTCAATAAATAGGACAAAGCTAAAGCTCAGGAGTCAAGGAAGCACTGCAGGCAGTACTAGTTCAGGAAACAGGGAAATGAATATAGTTTAGGAGTCAACGTAGCTCTGCGAGCAGTGCTAGTTCAAGAAACAGGACATAGCTACAGCTCAGGAGTCAATGAGTCAAGAGAGCACTGCAAGCAGTGCAAATCAGGAACAAGAAATAGCTGAAGCCCAGAAACAGGAACAAAGAATAACTATAGCTCAGGAACTCAGGAAACAAGGTTGCACTGCAGGCAGTGCTAATTCAGGCACAATGAATAGCTATAGCTCAGTAATCAAGGAACAAGGATTAACTAAATCTCAGGAATCCCTGGAAACAAGGATATCAAAGGCTCAGGAAATACTGGAAACAAGGACCGGTCTCACCGGTATACAGCTACAATGACCAAGACTGGACCGAAGGGAGCTGGGGCTTAAAAGAGCTCACAGTAATCCCATGCATCAGGTGTGAGCAGGCTAGCAGCAGCCAGCCACAGGTGAGCTGAATTCCTCCACCCATCCTTGGCTTGCAGAGGTGGAGACAAAGCAGTGAGCAGGGGATTATAGGTAATGAAGTCTCCAGCATGAGCATACTGACTTCCACAAAACCTGGCATGGATTGGGAATGGATGTCAATCCCTAAATGATGTCCAAATGCCTGGAAGTCAGGATATGCATACAGGGGAGTGTCTGGAGGCATATTAGAACACTGGAAAGCCCCACAATTCGGCTCCCTGGTGGTGGGCACGAGAGCACAGGGATTGAATAGTGACAGTCCATCACCTCTCAAATAAAAGCTTGGTCTGCCTTCCTTCGTGCTCCCCATAGTGTGGTGAGGGTGGGGGCCAGCGGCGTATAATCCCGGTGGAGAGTGGGGCGGGAGATCACCGATCAATGGAGCTGCCGTTTGAGTTCCGTGCTGGCACCAACTATGGGAGGTGGCGCAACCCCTTTTTCAGCAGCAGACCGGGCCCCCACCATGACACCTCCCTCAAGGTCAGAAGTCTGTGGGAGGTGCAGGAGGCCCCAAAGTTCAAGTTGACTACACAGGGGGCAGGGGCAAACCCAGATCTAACCTCCATATAGCCAAGGGGTGAAAAGACGCGCCCTATTGCCACGGCAGGGGGTACAGTGGCAAGCAGCCCCCCAGGATACCTCAGAATGCATGCGAGTGAGAACAGCAGTAAGCAGGCTGGTCCTCACGTGGGGATCATACACCCCTAGTAAGGCCAGAAGGGCGACAGTGACGAAGAAACAGACCAAGGAGATCTGCAGCATTCCAGGACACCCGCAGATCAACCCTGCCAGCCTCCACGCCCCCTCCACAGAATCCGCAGGCCCAAACTGGGCGCTACAATAGGCAGAGGCAGCAGGCTGCGTGCCCAGCCACACCACCGTAGGCCGTCCACCGCCAAAGCGAGGTCCATGAGGTCCAGCCTCCAGGTCTGCAGCACAACCCCCGCATAACGTAGGTCGAGCAGCGGGCGGGTGCTTCACGGTCGATGGTCCGGCAGGGCGGAGAGGCCGGACCACTCCTCCATACTGCGCACAACCGTTTCAGTCGCGCATGGCACACCAGCTCGTCCGTCCCTCGCAACTATGGTTCCCAGCTACTTACCAGTTCAGTAAGAGTCCACTCTGTGATTCAGGAGAGCCGGGGTACAGAGCCATTCCCTCCGGTGGTGGCAAAATCCACTAGTCATAATTGATGGCGATCGGGGCAGCCTGGCCCCAGGGCAGTCACGATTTCGGCATCAACCGCACCGCATGTTGGCCAGCAGCCAAGGTTCGCTGCCGTTCACCCACACAGCCGGGCACTGAGGCTCATCCAGCCCCACTGTAACACAGGTGCGGGGTAACTGGTTTTCGTGTGCTGCCCATGTGTGATGGTGGCACTGGGAGACCTCAGGATGTGCGGATAATGTAGGACTAGTAGCTCGGCCGGCAGAGCTCGCCTACAGAGCGGCTATTTGCTGCTCATGAGACCACACCCCAAGGCTTGATGCTTTAATTGCAAGGCATTTGGGAAGTGAACTGGAGACTCTATCAGTCACAAAAAAGCTTCCTCTCATGCTCCCTAGTCATGATGCTTGGTGGGCCCTTATCAGGTCAGAGAACACCCTGAAGCCACTTTAGTTTCAGAGGGTGGGGTGGATGTAGCTGCCCCTGGTTGTTTGGCCCACTAACATGCAAAATACAAACAGCAGCCTTTGATTAATGGGGTTATAGTGGCAGCACTGAGAGATACAGGTGCAAGTATCACCATGGTGACTGAAAAACGGTTATCTACCAAACAGTATCTGACTGGAATCCAGTCACCTATGCTGATAATGTGACCAAGGCTCATTCCATGGCTATGGTGTCCTTGGAGTGAGTAGGGGTTACTGGCCAGAAGAAGGTGGCAGTTTCCTCTGCAATTCCTGTTGAATGTCTTCTAGGAAATGATCTAGAGTCCTCAGAATGAGCTGAGGAAGAATTAGGATCCCAGTCAGCCTTGTTGGGAATCCCTGAATGGGTGTGCGAAAAAAACAAGCACAGAGCACAGCCCAGGGTGAAAAAGTGGAGTTGGAGACTGAAAGAGTGTCTCAACCATTCAAGATAAAAGGTAGGAAGTCTTGTAAGCCAGCTTCTGAACAGCCACGAGCTCAGGCAGAAGACCCTTCAGCCCCAGAGGGCACTGAGCCCCGGAAACTTGGGCCTTACCAGGTGGAGCTGCTAGACCCAGGGGGACGAGCTAGGGAAGAGCTGTGCCAAAGGCGGAAGACCTGTCCTACTCTTGAAAGCCTGAGTCAGCAAGCTGCTGCACAGGAAAAGGGAGATGTCAATGGCTCCACATGATCTATTGGGAAGAGGGACTCTGTACACTGAGGCAGAGACCCCAAACCTGGTGCCACTAGGAGAGTGTTAGTGCCTCAGCAGTACAGAGAGTCATTACTCTAATTGGTTCATGACATCCCACTAGGTGAGCATCTTGATCACACAAAGACTTGGAGTAGGCCAGTCAGCCATTTCTACTGGTCAAATATGTCCCAGAAGGTGAATGTGTTTTATACCTGCCAAGCTAGTGACACTGCAGGTAACCACCCAAAGGGCCCCTTAATTCCACTTCCAGTAATTGTGCTGCCCTTTGAAAGCGTAGGGGTTTACGTTGTTGGCCCCCTGGACCCTCCAACAGCATCAGGGAACAGATGTATACCTGTGCTAGTGGATCATGCCACCAGGTACCCTGAAACCACTGCAGTTGCCAGAGCCCTCTTAAGTATTTTCACAAGAGTGGGATTCCCTAAGGAGGTACTGTCAGACCGATAGTAAGTTCATGCCTGGCTACTTAAAGGCAGTGTGGAATGAATGTGGCGTGACTTACAAGTTCACTACTGCATATTGTCCATAAACCAGTGGTTTAATTGAGAGATTCAACAAAACCATGAAAAGTATGATAATAGGTGCTCCCTGAAAAACATAGGCGGTGGGATGTCCTTTTGCCATGCCTCATTTTCGCATACAACGAAGTACCTCAGAAGGAAGTAGGGTTCAGTCCCTTTGAACTTCTCTTTGGGAATCCTGTAAGGGGACCACGGTGTCTAGCTAAAGAAGGCTGGGGAGACCTCTCAAAGAGCCTAAATAAGACATTGGGGATTATGTTCTAGCCCTGCGTTCTAGGCTAGCAAAGTACATGGGTAAAGCATCCAAAAACCTTGAGGGCAGCTATCAAGAGCCCCAGAAGCATCACTATGACCAAACGAGAGCCCCAGAAGCATCACTATGACCAAACGGCTGCACTGGTGGATTTCCAAACGGGGTAGAAGGTAAGGGTACTAGAGCCTCTGTAAATTGTAAATTGATACTTGTATAGCGCACTACTCACCCGCAAGGGTCTCAAGGCGCTTGTACCGCTCTGGAACCCATCCTGGCTTTCCCTGTGAGGCATCCACTCCTGGGCACCCCCAAGGTGGAGGCCAGGCATCCTTAGCGTTGTGGGGCCGTTGTGGAGATTAAGCAAGCTATTGCCCAGAGTTGCAGAGTGGGACTACATGATTGGAATAGGCACCGAGGCAAGAATTATCAGGTCCGTGGAATTTTGAGCCCAAGACCCGCTGAGGTGGGGAATTGAACCCTGGTCCCGGGCTAGACCTCTGCATCAGGGTCTGCCGCTCTAATCATTGAGCCTCTGGCTCTTGGGCACCAGGATAAATGGTGTGGACCCTATCCTTGAAAGAAAAGGAGTGGTTAACTATCTGGTGGACCTTGGCACCCCTAGGAGCCTCAAAAGGTTAATCTATGTGAATCACCTTCAACCCTACCATGACAATGCTGATGTGGCCATGCTGATGATCACTGACGAGGATCAGTAACAAGAAAGTGAACCTCTCCATGACCTCCACTTCTACAACCAAAAACATAGGCCGGCAGATAGAGTTGTCTTCTCAGACACCCTCTCTGCCCAACAGAAAGTTAACTGCAGGCATGTCCTGGAGCAGTATGCTTAGCTCTTCTCCCTAACCCCTGGTCAGACCACCTAAAAAAAGTCCTAAAAATGCTGGAATTGTGAGTCATTGAACCCTCTGAGAACCCCTCCGCCAGCCCAGTTGTGTTAGTCCCAAAACCTCATTCCAATAGTGAAAACCATAGTGGAGGTTTTGTGTGGACTATAGGGGACTCAATGCAGTAACCAAGGCAGATGCACACCACATTCCTAGAGCTAATGAGCTAATTGACAAGTTAGGGGGCAGTTTTCTCAGTACCTTTGATTTGACATCATGGAACTGGCCGATTGGTCTGACCCCCGGAGCAAAAGAAAAATCATCATTTTCCACCCAAGATGGGCATTATCAGTTAACTGTTATGTCCTTTAGTTTAAAGAATGCCCTGCTACCTTCCAGAGGTTGATGAATAAAGTCCTTGCTGAATATGAAACTCTTAGTGCAGCATATCTAGACGATATTGATGTGTATAGTTCCAAGTGGCAGGATCACCGGATCCACCATGGGAAGGTCCTGAAGGCTCTGCAAGCTGTAGGACTCACTATTAAGGCAAGCAAGTGCCAGATAGAGCAGGGCACGGTTTTATACTTGGGCTATCTTGTAAGTGGTGGTCAAGTTCAACCATTACGGCCCAAGATCCAGACTATTCTGAACTGGGAAGCGCCATCCACCCAGAACAAAGTCAGGGTATTTCCTTGAGGTACAAAAGTGGGTGGTGATGGACGGAGCATCTGAACCACTCAAACACTCATACCCAGTCAAAAGATCTGGGTTTAATCCATCACCGTTCTTTAGCCCACTCTGCCACCCCAGTTCAGACATGGCCATATGCAAATCAGTCTGACCGTGTGCCTCATGGGAACAGTCCAGCCCAAACTGCCAAGCCATGCCTTCCCTGGACCATGCCTTCCCTGGACCGGAAACAAATGTGCTTGGCACTGGTATTTACGAGTTCTCCAACTAGATGATGGCTTCAATAAAACTAGAGCTGTTTGATAGCAAATATCTCCTATTAATAAAACTTACTCCCATGATGGATTTATTAATACATGCACCCAGAGGTCACCTTAGAGGTGCCCCCTGAAAACCTACAGACTATATGGGTACTGGCCTACTGGTGCAGACTAGACTGCCACCACAGACTGGTTTCTGACCCCTTGCAGGTGACAGCCCATGCTCTTTCAGGGCAGAAGCAATGCCTGCTCTGACCGGAGGTGTTATCACCTCCTCCAAGCAGGATGCCTAAGTAATCAGCATACCAAGGGAGGAGGCGTCAAAGGCCTCTGCCACCTTTGATATGCAACTCAAGGCTTCCCTAGACAAGCCGTGCAGGGAAAGGAGACCAGCACCACTCGGTCGGAGGGCACGAGGAGGCGGAAGGAACTCCCAACCAGCAGAGGCACCGAGACATATAAGGTACTTTGGGGAGGAGAGTATATGTGTGAGGAATTAAGAAACCCCAACCATTGTAACGTCCATTTAAATAATTTAATTAAAGTTGCAGAATAACATGTCCGCCGACAATGTGAGAGAACGGGAGGCTGCCGCCATGGCCATGTTCTCGGACAGCCTCCCGATTCCAAGTAACATCCTGAATCCAACTACAACACCCACAAGCCCCCAAACTAGCTCACTTAAAGAAACATTTTGAATGCTGGAAAATAAATCACGAAGTGAGCAGAGCAAGTGGTGGGAGGCGAAATCGCTTCAGAGTTACATCAATGTTAATCGCATTCCAAGTGGTCTGCGCATTTTGACAGCACCAAGTTATGAAAATCCCAACCCGGGACTGATGAAAGAATGGACTGAAAGCAATTTAGAGGCATTGCCAAGGTTAGTCCTAATCCTCATTAAGTATGTGGAAATTGATAGAGCGCAGCTCTTGAAAGAAATTGCGGAGATTCATGAGGAGCTCGACAAAACTGACCAAACGGAGGAAAAAACCAAGCTAATGAGTGAAATGAATATCAGGCCCAAAATAGAAGCCAAAATTATGGAACGGAAAACTTATAAGTTCCAAAGAGATCGTAATGATTACGAGATAGGACAGATTTTTACCTTTGCCAAAAGATACGATGCCTTACGTATATCTGCAAAGAAGACACCGTTCCACCAGAGAAGAGCTCAGCAAAGCAGTGAAAACACGGCAACTTCTGCTTCAGACCTCAGCTCTTTGGGCAGTGAATCATAGTCCGAAGTGAGGAATCAAACAGCAGCAGACAAAGCAGTCAAACCTTCACCCGGCACGCTTTTGTGCCAAGAACGGATGCAAACTCTGAGACCCAGGACTTTAAAAGATTAGAGCGCAAACTCAGGAACTACAAGAGGAGGCAGAGTTACAGGACGCGGAAAAGGAGGGCAATATCAGAACAAGAGAGGGAAGGGCAAATGGGTACCCAACAACCAACAGTGACAACCCAAACTAATCAGTCTATTATTAATTTGACGGACATTGCCCTAACATCCGAGGAAGAAAATATCTTGAAACTTGGCTTCTCCTATGCACCTCTTAGGAACTTTGACTATGCCACTACCAGACTTGACATCTACAAAGCAGTTTACAAGTTAAAATTACGCAAATACTTTATATTGAACAAGAAAAAAACAACGCCAAATGTTAGACAACCTCAAGACATTGACTTGACTGGTGAAATGAATGACACAAGACAGACTGAAGAATTATTCGAACTATGGGAAACAGAGGGTGTTGGCTATTCGATGTCCCAAATATCTGAAGCAACAAGAGCAGGACAGTCAAAGGCCACGCCGGCGTCCAATGTCACCCATTTCAGGCCAGTGTCTACATTTAATCCAATTATTCCCAGGGACACAGTGGATGTGTTCCATGAGAACGTAACATATCAAATTAAACAACTCAGCAAGAGTACAAAATCAAAAGCGACGATACGATAAACAGTCACAGCAATATGAAGCCCTTATCTCAAAGTTGAGCCAAAACAAGGATGTCATTATTAGAGCCAGTGACAAGGGAGGCAATATTGTTCTGTTAACACGTTCTAACTATGATCAAGAGGCATATGCACAATTAAATGACAGGCAGTGCTACGAACGGACTTCTCTGACAACAATGAAGTCAGCACATTCAGTATATCAGACCAAGCTCACCAAATGGCGAAATTAAAAATACCTAATGGAGAACGAATTCAAGTATTTGCTCAATGAAAATCCAATTACACCAACAATATATCTCATTCCCAAAGTCCATAAGAACAAAGACTTGCCCCCAGGCAGACCAATTATTTCTGCCAGGGGCAGTATGTTGGAAAAAACTTCGGTATACATTAACTATTTGCTGCAGCCTTATGTCAAAGCCCTGGATTCCTATGCACAGGATACTGGGGATTTCATTTGGAAACTTGAACAAATTGTATGGGAAGAGAATTATTGGATGATTACGTTAGACGTAGCTGCATTATATACTAGTATCAAGCATCAAGATGGGCTCAATGCAGTTACCTATTACCTTGCGCGACGAGCTGCTCAACACAAAGAACATAATGATATCATTGTTCAAATGCTGAAATATTGCGTGACCAACAATTTTTTCATGTATAACAACTTGTTATATCTCCAGATACAAGGGGTGGCCGATGGGGGCCAGTTTTTCCCCAAGCTTTGCCTGTTTGCATATGGGCAGCTGGGAAGAACTGGTCCTCAAAACCCAATACAAGACAGTCTGTGATAACTATATCATGAAATGGTTGCGTTACATAGACAACCTGTTTATTGTTTGGAGGGATCTAGGGAATTAGCTGACAAATTTGTAGAGGATATTAACATCAACACACTCAATTTGCAATTCACTGCTAACATGAGTCAGCAATCAGTCCCTTTCCTTGACACAGAAGTCTTTGTTAAAGAGGGTAAGCTAGAAACCAGGGTTCACCGAAAAAGCACAGCAGGAAATACCATCCTTCATGCCACAAGTGCACATCCAGCTCATCTAATATCGAGCATCCCTTTTGGGGAAATGTTGAGGCTAAGAAAATTGTGTAGTAACAACGATGACCTCAAACAGGCGCAATTTGACAGCAAATGTCGATTTCTGGGACGTGGTTACTCTATAAAATCCATTGAGTCCGCCATTGCTAAATCCATGTTAGTGGACAGACATCACCTCTCAGTACCTACTGCCGGAATGAATCCCACACTAACAGTATAGTCAATATGGAAACTACAATTAGTCTGGCGAAAAATGAACCTGTCCCCTTCAGAATTATCACAAGTTACAATAGACAACATTCAGACATTAATAAAATTGTCAACCGTAACTGGCCGGTAATTCTGAATGACTCAGTCACAGGCCCTACTTTACCGCGAAAAGCACCACTTACATACAGTAGGGCACCCTCAATGAGGGATGAACTGGTCAACACCAATCCAGAGGTTTTGGAAAAAACTTCCTGTTAAACAGACCAACAAAGGTTTCTACAGGTGCAAAACGTGCAAATCATGCATCCATGGACTTAACACCAAAACCTATGTAGATGCATTCAGCAATAGGGAACACCTTATTGATAAAATATTAACATGCAATACTGAGTATGTTGTATATGTCTTGACGTGCCCGTGCAATATGAATTACGTGGGTAGCACAAAATTGCCAGCGCATAAACGCATATTACAACATCTCCGGGCAATTACGAACCAGGACAACACCTATCCGGTCGCGAGACATTTTAAGGACAAACATAACAGTGATAACTCAGGCTTGAAATATTTTCTGATTGATGCCGTAAGCGCCAGCAGGAGAGGTGGGAACAGAGAGTCGAGGTTGCGTAAACTCGAAACCAGATATATATTGTTACTAGATTCTAAGACTCCCAAGGGCCTCAATATTACTGAGGACTTACATACATGGCTGTCCTAACTGGTTCATGAGTTCCCTTGCCAAATAGTCCAGTCTCCTTATCCAAGTTTCCCTCCTTCAGCATAAATATCAGCATCAAATATTACATATATTTGAGGAATGCGGACGCATTTCTCGTTAATGTTTTATCTTTTTCCAGAGTAAATGACCATTCAATTTAAACAGAGCATGTTATTATGAGGCATTAAACCTATACACATATAGTTAGGCCCAACATCAGGCCAAGATATGTTGTAGTGAATGTTGGACTTGGCCCTTCTGGCAGGTTCACCCCTAAACTTTTTGCTTTGTGAATGTGAATTGGTGGTAGTGATTTTTGGTTTCTGCGCACTTTCACTGTGTCCCAGTGGAAAGTGCGTGCGCACTCTGAGTGCGTGGAGTAACGTTGGCCTGCCCTCACATAGGAATGCATGGGGAATGTCTGTGTCCCTGGTAGTTCCTGATGCGTGAGGTGTCCAGGCTCGAGTTTGGTATGTGCGGACTCGTGTGATTGAATGCTGCGCAATGATGTATGCGGTGTGTATGTGTCTAGTGTGGAAGTGCCACTTCTAGACATGGGGACATGGGTGTGCGTGTGCAGTGAGTGTGTTGGCTCGTGATTGGCTGGAGCTGGCTGGTGAGCCTGGCTCCAGGAGTCTGGATGGGTCTGCCCGTGGTGAGTGTGGAGATTAGCATGCTGATGCTCGGGGAGGAGTGCACCTGGGTCTTGAATAGGGCTGGGCTTTCCCCACACAATGCTGGCTCCGCCCCCTGTGGTGCGACTGATGATCCTAGCCCTGCCAGTGAATAGAGTGAGGGGCTGAGCACATCAAGGGTGCTCCCAGACCAGCTGCGACTGGTTTTTCCCCTCACACTGAAGCCAGGCAAAGGATTTTACTGTATAAAAAGGGGCTGTGTCCCCTTACAAGTTGTTCTCTTCCAGGATCCTGTCTGAGGGGGGCCGTTGCTGTTGCTGGGTGCCAGAAAGACCGCCACTTGGACTGCCTCCCTGCCTGGAGGCCCAGTGAGCTGGCTCTGGGCGAGCCTTGCCCCCCTGCCTGCCTCCAGAACTTTGCTGGAGCTTTACCTTGCCCTTAGCGCCTGGTAGCGCTTTATTTTTGCCTTTAGCTCTGGGAGCACTTAATTTCTTCTCTAAAGTGCCTGGAAGCGCTTTACTCGTCGTTAGCGCTTGAGAGCCCTGTAATTAGCTGCTAAGCGCAGGGAGCGCTTTATTTTTCACTAGCGCTTTGGGAGCGCTTCATTTATCTTTAAAGCCGGTGCCCACCCGGCATTGCCCTGCGTAATTGTCCCTGCCGCCGCCCGGCCCACAGCAGGAAGTCAGGCAGGCCGGGGGCGGGACCGAGGGACACCCGGAAGTGCTCTATTCGAAACCGGAAGCGGACGGGAGCGCGCTCCGGTGAGACTAGGAGAGAGAGGAAGCCCGCAGCCGGCACCTTCCACGGGGCTCCCAGGAGTGAGGGAGAGCCCCGTGGTGACCGGCTTAAAGGAGGGAGAGTCCTGTAGTCTCCGCCGAGAGCGCCCAGCACGCCGCCAGCAGAGGGAGCCCCGGGAGACACAGCAAAGGAGCCGTGCAGAGGAGGAGACCCCGCCCTCCAGAGTCCCTGTGAGTGCTGCTCTGTGTCTCCGGTGCTGGGGGGCGTCATCTGTATGTCCAGTCCCTTAAAGGAGGGACTCCAATGTTCTGGGGGCATTTTGGCGATTTCAAGTCCACGAGGGACTCCACCGGCCACATTTGATGAACGAGCCCAGAGGGGTTCAGGTGGCACCTTTGGTGTACGAGCCTGCGAGGCGCGAGGCGACATTTCTGTGTTTTCGAGTCCCCCCCTGAGAGGGACTCCAACGAAGCCCCAGGTGTTCACGGGTCCCCCGAGAGGGACCACACTGATTTCTTGAGACCCCGAGAGGCTCCAAAGCGCCACAGTTTCTAGTTCAGAGCCACGAGGGCTCTAGGGGGCAATTAGCTTGTTTAGAGCCCAGAGAGGCTCTGGAGTGCCACCTTCGTTTCTGCGAGCCCAGAGCGGCTCAGGGGCAGTGGTGTGTTGAGAGCCCAGCGAAGAGGGGATAGTCAGTTGTCCAGAGCGTGCGAGGCTCCCACGTTGACCATATCATTTTCTCCCCAGCTGCCCAGCACTTAGTGGGCAGCTGCTACGTTTAGGCCCCTGACTTTGGGACACAGGGCGTCCTAGCCCTAGAGAGGCCAGTCACAGGTGGTGACTTATGTAAGATTGGCGCAATTGTTCTTTTGCTGCACCTCTGAATGTGTTGATTATGCGTCATGTGCCTTGTTCTGACACCTCTGAATGTTTGTAGGCATCATGTGTTTTCCTTCCCTACACCTCTGGATGTTGTGATGCATCATGTGCAATGTGCTTATACCCTACAGGTATTGTGATACTTAGGTGGTTGTTTTTCTCCACAGGTGTTGCTAGAGAGGTCCTGGTTCCCTGCGTAATATTTTCCTAAGGTGGTTAGGGTTGCGTAGGTAGTACTTACCTGTTACCAGTGATTACTGGGTGTGTGCTTTATGTTCTATTTTGTGCTACAGTGATTTATAATCTATGTTCTAAGTGCTAATTCTGCCTAGTGCTAAGTTCTGAAAGTGCTGATTCCTGACAGTGGTCCATGTGGCCCTGTCTTGTACATATCCCCTGTAAATTCTGCCCGTGCCTGTTGGCACATTGTAAAGTGTGTGTTCTTATCTAATGTGTTTTGGTATAATAGAAAGGCTATTTTTATATATACCCTTTTGTGGAGTTTCCTTTGTAGTGGGCTTGGGTGTTGTTGCTGGGTGCGCGCGCAAACACTTAACCTACATAGCCTCCAAGTTTAGCCTTGCTGCTCGCGCCACGTTACCTAGAGGGTGAGCAGGGGTTATCTTGGCGTGTAACTCCCTTGCCCTGACTTAGGAGTGGTGGTCTCGGACTAACTTTGGTGCAAGCCCTGGCCAGCCAGGGATCCCATTTCTAACAGTGAAGGATTATGAAAACAATATAGGAAATTATATAGCCTACACTTAGCTCTGTTATTTAGAACAAGATGTAACAGGGTTGATTGTAATATAATATAATAATATAATCCTTCTCAGCGGATGTTTAATGGACATCATTTTTAAATATCACTATTAATTTTTGAGCACATATGCACTTTAATAGCATCATTTTGCACAGTACCAGTGAAGTTATTTTTTATTAATCTCATACAGGTTATGGATAATGTCAATAAGGGCTGCTCACTCTTTTGATTAAGACAAAGCAGGGCCATGATAAAGTACTGTATGCAGTAGGGATTTATCCCGATATTTTTAATAGGGCCACCAGTATATATCTATGTAGTACAACTATAGGCACAAATATTCCAAGTGCCCGCAAAAGTCATTAGGGGACAATAGCCTGTATATAATATCATCCGCTGTTACAATACATTGAGACATGTTAGCTCAATTAATACAATAGTATCAATGCTTTGCACATAAATGTCTGTGATGGTTAGTTCAATGAACAACGAGAGAAATACAGCATCTGGTGTAACAGATTCAGTATTTAATAAAAAAACATTGACATACATATTGGTCAAATCAAAACAATGTTGCCTAATTTGCACAATTGCGTATTTTTGCACATATGTTTTAACCTGAGGTTTTTAACTAGTAACCATGATTGGCCAGGATGATTTTTAGCTCCTTTGATTCAGGGCCAAATTGAATGATGTAAATAGCATGTGAATTTCTGCAGATTTATATATTTTACCGATATTTATACCAAACAATGTACTGACACAAAGATGTTGGTACAGCGAATATGTATATTTTGAACTACCAAATCACAGCATTGGGAAGCAATGAATTAAGCATTATGTACAAGACTTTGAAGTATGTTTTTACCTCTATTGTAGGGACTGTCATGTGATGCATTTTAAACCCTACACTGTCACTTTAAAAACTGTAACTTACCTGATTCACATTGTCATGTGAACAAGCCTCCACGGAGGTGAAACTTTATGACGGGTTGCAACTAATAAAAATTCTTGGCACTTATCTACGGTGGTCCGTGTCTGCTTTGCTGCGGTGGGAGTTGGAATCACCTTCGCCGTGGCTGTGGAATTTGTCATATTCAGGCTGTCCTGTTGCTAATGCACATGGTGTTTGTGTAAAAATACAGTAATTGAATTTACCTTCTGCTGTGGTGCCGTGACTTCTGTGTAAACTACGTGAACCCAGGGGACTCGAGGTGATATATATATATATAAATATATATATATATATATATATATATCAATCAAGTAGTATTTGTATATCGCAGCAAATCACCCCGGGGGGTATCCAGGCACTGTGATGCGTGTCTCAGTCAAAAAGTAAGGTTTTGAGTCCCTTCCTGAAGTGTATCAGCGAGGGTGCAGTGCGGAGGGGGATGGTGTTCCAGGCTCTGGCGGCAATGTGGGAGAAGGAGCATCCTCCTGAGTGGCTGCGATGAATATGTGGTGTCTGAGTGAGGGTGAGGTATGCAAAGCAGATTTTTGTATTTGGCTGGTGGAAGACCAGGCGGTGGTTCTTGTAGGATGATCCTTGGTTGTGGAGGGCTTTGTAGGCGTGGGTCAGGAGCTTGAAATGTCATCTCTTCTGAACGGGGAGCCAGCGGAGGTCTTTTAGGTGCTGGGTGATGCGAGTCCTCATGAGCAGGTTGAGGATCAGTCTGGCAGCTGCGTTCTGGATTGCCTGGAGTCTCTGCATGAGTTTAGTGGTGGTGCTGGCATAGAGTGCGTTGCCGTAGTCAAGCCAGCTAGTGATGAGGGCCTGCATCACAGTTTTCCCTATGCTGATGGGGAGCCATCCGAGGATTTTGTGGAGCATGTGGATCATGTGTAAGCAGGCTGAGGAGACAGCATTGACCTGACGTTTCATGGAGAGTTCGCTGTCCAGGATAATGTTGAGGTTGCGGGAGTGGTCGATCGGCATGGGGGTAGGTCCGAGCTCTGCAGGCCACCAGGAGTTTTGCAGTGTGTCTGCCAATGATCAGAACTATAGTTTTGTCAATGTTGAGTTTCCGGCAGTTGTCTTTCATCCATGTTGTGACATTCTTTGTGCAGTTGTGGAGTGGAAGTTGGTCTTCGTCTAGATGAGGTCCACTGAGTGTGAGAGGACGCGCTGTGTGTCGTCGACGAAGAAATTCATGTTGATGTGCGATCTGACAATGTCTGCAAGTGGTTTCATGTAGATGTTGAAGAGGGTTAGACTGGGAGATAAGCTTTGAGGTACTCCACAGATGGTGTGCTTGGGTTGTGATGTGAAGGCAGGGAGGCAGATTCTCTGGGAGCGTCCCATGAGGAAGGATGCTATCCATTGCCTGTGATTCCAATCTGGAGTAGTCAAGCGATGAGTGTAGAGTGTAGACACCCTAAAGGTAAGTAGTCTATTGGCTACTACCTGTCACTCACTATAACGGCTCTAAATTGAGTATTTAGGAGGCGTCCTTGATACTAGGAACTTAGATAGGGAGGATCAAGAAGAGAGGACTAAAAAGAGCCACAAGAAAAGCAATATTTGAAGACTGCTGTGGACTTTTGGCACCACACCCGGCCTGTACTCAGTCTCGATGATCATGACCAGCGACTCATCCTGCAGCTGACCAGCTTCCGAGAACCCTGGGAGACTTCCTGCCCTTTGCAAATCGCCATGCAATCTCCATTTGAGTAGAGTAGCTACTCCCTGCAACCCACAGTCATCGAAATACAAAGTCCAGTGCATTGAGTTGCCGCTCTCATGCCAGGCCAATGCAGCAGCCTCCCAAGGAAAAGGGCCCTCTGCTCTGAAGATCAGATCTGTACCCCCACCCAATGAGCAGACGCCAGGACCAACCGGAGATGCATAGGACCAATACTGGGGGTACAGGACCACTTGCAACAAACAGAGCCCGTGAAGGTTCTGGCAAGACTAACCACCACAAGTCCAGAGGATGCACAGAGCCCAGCCAACCTTTTCACTTTGCACTTGAGTGCCCCAGCCCGGGTACAGACTAACTAACTGTGACCCTTTGTTCCCAGGATACTTGTGACCCAAGCCCCCTGTCGGGAGCTCCTGGACTTGTCCCCAAGTCCCCTTCACTGCAGCCTGTTTCTAGCCTTTCCACCAGCTTACCATACCTTCCACATCTACTAACCTTACCAGCACCTTGCCAGCCGGATGCCCTAGGGCAGATGCCAAGTAACTGCTTATGGTACTTTGGACCACGGCCCTCCACAACCTAAAGTCCCAAAGGAAAACTCCAGAAACTGATTGCAAATAACTGTATGCAACATATGCCTCTTCTACCATGGGAAAGCATTGCTGCGTAAAAACGCTTTGAATTGAACTATTTACTTACCTCTAAAAGTTCATATTTAAAAAAGTACTTACTTGATAACAAGGTTCTTGATATCAAGATTTACATAAAAATAAGAGTCATTTTTCTAAATTGGCCTCACATTTATTCTTGAGTGTGTGTTTAATTTACTGCCTCTGTGAGTACAACAAATGCTTAGCACCACCCTCTGATAAGTCTTACTACTCGCCTACACTACCACAAAAGAGAGCATTTGGGTTATAATGTTTGCCTCTGTAAACCAATTCGGGTTTGCCTGAACTCTTTACACAGTGTTTTTAGACTACTATATTAAGAGCCAGCTTCCTGCAGTAACAAGAGAAATAATGGGAAAAATAGAGATATAGATTTATTTCAGATCATCCACCACAGTTTTTTATTTTTATAAACCTTTTTATTGGGTTTTGCAGTTTAATCAATAGTATTGTATGACTTGTTACAGCTTATAGCAATAGTGCAAAATAAAAGAGAAGAAAATAAAGTTTGAGGCATGTGGGCTGCTGAATTCATATCTGTGCATAGATCGCCGCCTACTGTTGGGTCCGGATGATCGCACATTGTTAACCTGGAAGAGTCTTCGAAGTATCACGAGATAGGTGGCTCCTCCCCTGAACTACAGTGCGCATGGGCATCGACTCCATCCCCAGATTGTTTTTTTCCGCCATTGGGTTCGGATGCATATTGGTTCACTCAAGTTCGGAATCGATATAAAACTTTCTTTTGGCCAAAAGGCCTTTAGTTTATCGTCGGTATTGTCTTGCGATCTGTGCCCAGTTCTGTTCCAGCTCAGTTCCCGAGCCGGGCATCCAGAGGCTTTATCGACGAACCATCATGGAACGGAGCCCGTTCAAAAGATGTCCTGTGTGCAACTCGAAATATCCTCACATCGATGTCCACCCGGTGTGCAACAAGTGCCTGTTGCCGGATCACAATGAAGCCAGCTGTATGGCTTGTTCCCGTTTCCGATCCAAGAAGACGATTCGACTTCGACGCGCAGCGCGCAAGGAAGCCCAGCAGACGGCACCTGACCCGGTGAACATCTTCGATGCCGAGGACGATGAGGTAGCAGAGCGGGAGGTTCGAGAGAACCTGTCTGATCCCGCATCGGAGATCGACTCCAGCTACGAAGCTGATATTGAGATGCTCGATGCTGAAGACGTCGTCGACGAGGTAGGAGACGACGATAGGGCCTTTGGGGCCATGGAAGATAGCTCAAGCGAGGAGCTAGGCCCACAAACTGATACTGGGGCCAAGTCACTTCATAAGGCTCAGGTCGAGGGATCGCCACATGGTCTTACCCAAGATCTTCCACTGGGTTCTACAGCCCCGCCTTCGGGCCCGGCTTCGGACGCTCCTAAAGAGCCGCAAGTTGCCAAACTGAAACCGAAAGAGAAAGCTTTGGTGTCTACGCAACCCAAAGCACTAGAGGCGAAATCGAAACCGAAAGTGCGTATTGCTTTGGTCGGCTCGAAGTCCTCTGAACTATCGGCACTGACGAAGCATAAAGGTGTTATCGCCCCGAAGAGGCCGCTAAAGGGCGTCGAGCCAAAGACTGGCACACCAAAAGCACCGGTCAAGGACTTCGACCCGAAAAAATCGGCGCCGAAGACCGTCGACACCGACAAAGGACTCAGAGCTCAGAAGGTTCTCGAGCCTACGCGTCGACCGGACAAGGCTAAAAGTGGTACAACCCTCGAGTCCACGCCTGGCGGTGGCTCGAAGGATTTCATCGAGTCAACGCAGCCGTCCGCCTCCTTCTCGAAGCAGGTGGCGGACTCGCTGAAGCGTATTAAGGACAAGGCTTCGGCTGTCGGACCAAAGGATACTCCTCCTCCAAAGCCTGCCGGTAACCCTCAAAAGACGTCGGCGCCCATCCACTTCACGCTGCCGCCGAAAGTGGTACCGAAGGCCTTCGTCCCTAAGATGGCCGGCGAAGCGTCCAAGAAGGTGTCCACGGGGCCGAAGCCGACTACTGTGGTGCCGGCCACAAAGCATCGACAACCCTCGCTTGAAGAGCAACAGGAACAATTAATCGATGCCGACACAGGCAGACTTTCTATTTATAAACGAAAGATCGCCCCGGAACACCCTATGGAGTCGTATAGAATCCCATTGAAAAACAAGAAGGATTCTACTACAACACCCATTCTTGTAGAACCTATATCTCCACGTGGCCAAGATGTCTTGCCCACTTATTCGGATGTAGAAACAGGGGAAGGTGAAGATGAGGAGTACAACTATCCTGTGGACACTGATCCAGAAGATCATAATGAACCCTGGGCAGATGCTGCTGACCCAGGAGATCCACACACTGCCCCAGACACTCATGTGTATGCTGTAAAAACATTGCCTACTGAGGATTCAGCGGCGTTTAATGCACTTATTGAAAGGGCAGCCAAAAATCATGATCTCCAGCTCCATGCTGACCCTATTGAAGTGGATTTTCTGTTTGACACCTTTTCCTTTTCCACCTCATAGAAGACTGTCAAGACTCTGCCTATGCTGAAGGGTGTCTTGAAACATGCTGGGGAGATATTTAAGGAGCCTACAAGGGCCAGGGTGATAAACCCCAGAATTGAAAAAAAGTACAAACCGGCGCCTGGGGACCCTACCTACATTCAGGGACAGTTGCCGTTCGACTCTCTGGTTGTTTCTAATGCCCGGAAGAGGGCTAACTCACAAACAACGGGTGATGCTCCTCCCCCTGATAAAGGATCTAAGGTGATAGACGCATCGGGGAAAAGGGTGGCAGCTCAAGCAGCCAACATCTGGCGCATTTCAAACACTCAGGCACTCTTAGCCAGGTATGACAGGGCCCATTACGACACACTGGAGACCCTGTTACAAAACCTGCCAGATGAATATAAGGAGGCAGCAGAGATGCTCATACAGGAAGGGAAGCTCATATCAAATGCTTCTATCAAATGTGCACTGGACGCAGCAGACACCGCGGCCAGAGCCGTTAACACAAGTGTCATGTTGAGACAGCATGCCTGGCTCAGAATCTCCGGGTTCAAGCCAGAGATACATACCACCATTCTAAATCAGCCAGTAAACCCTGATCATTTATTTGGCCCAGAGGTGGACACCACCTTGGAGAAAATCAAGAAGGACACTGAGACTGCAAAGGCTATGGGGGCTCCCCAGTCGCAGCAGTTCAGGGGTGGTTCTTTCGTCGCTCAAGCAATAGAGGTGTTTCCAGAGGCCAGCTGTCCCAGCAAACTCAGTACAATAAAGGTGGCGCGCAAACCATATACACCAAACAAAGTAGAGGTGGCCATTGTGGAAACAGCGCCAAGGGCAGAGGTCGTGGAAACAACAGCTCCAGATCCTCCGCCACTAACAAACAGTGATGCCTTGTCACTGCCCCCCGACCATACAACACCGGTCGGGGGGAGACTCCAACAGTTCCTGCCGGTCTGGAAGTCCATCACCACAGACAGGTGGGTCACAAAGCTTATCCAGTACGGTTATTGTCTGGAGTTAACATCCACTCCACCCTACATACCCCCAAGACGCCGTCCTATGTCCACAGAGCATTTGCACTTATTGCAGCAGGAGGTACTCGTCATGCTGCAAAAAGGAGCACAGGAGTGTACTTCTTGATCCCAAAAAAGGACGGGTCCCTCAAACCCATACTGGACCTCAGACCCCTCAATCAGTACATTCTAACAGAACACTTTCACCTGCTAACATTGCAGCAGGTTCTACCGTTGCTCAGTCAGGGAGATTTCCTCGCAACATTAGATCTGAAGGATGCATACTTTCATATTCCGCTACACCCGTCACACAGAAAATACCTCAGATTCACCATTCAAAATCAGAATTACCAATTCAAGGTCCTCCCTTTCGGAGTAACGACGGCACCCAGGGTGTTTACAAAGTGCCTGGCGACAGTGGCTGTACACCTACGGAGACAGAACATTCACCTCTACCCTTATCTGGACGACTGGCTTATCCAGGCAAAGTCGGCCCAGCAGTGTGCCGCCCACATGTCCCACACCATTCACCTTCTTCACGATCTGGGATTCTCACTGAATTACCCAAAGTCCCACCTGCAACCCGCCCACATACGGCAGTATCTGGGCGCGACAATAGACACTCTGGCAGCCAAATTCAGTGAGGATCAACAGCATGCAATTGCTGATACAGAAATTCAGACCTCAACACTCGCTTCAAGCACGAGTGTTCATGCAGTTGATAGGCATGATGGCCTCCTGCATCTTCATAGTCCCGCATGCGAGACTACATATGCGTCCGCTTCAGGAGTGCTTAGCACGTCAGTGGAATCAGGCTCACGGACAGTTGAAAGACCTAGTGTTGGTAACCGGTCGTGCATACAACTCTCTGCATTGGTGGAATCCACAAAACCCTTGCAAGGGACGACCGTTCCAGGAGCCTGTGCCACAGATCATTCTGACGACGGAGGCATCTCTCCAGGGTTGGGGAGCTCATGTACTCCACTACACTGTGCAGGGACTATGGACAACGCAGCAAAAAAAGATGCACATCAACCTTCTAGAGCTGATGGCTATCTTCATGGCGATGAAAGCATTCAAGGTACATCTGTGCAACAAGGTCGTGTTGATCCGGACGGACAACATGACAGCCATGTACTACATTCAGAAACAGGGAGGAACACACTCTCCACAGTTGTCTCATCTGGCTCAGAGCATGTGGAAAAGGGCCATTCAGAGGAACATCTTCCTCATGGCGGAACACCTCTCAGGCAAGGACAATCAGATGGCGGACCTGCTCAGCAGGTACAGCCACCAAATGCACGAGTGGGAGATACATCCATCAGTACTCCACCCGTACTTCCAGCGGTGGGGTCATCCAGAGATAGACCTGTTCGGCACAAAGGAAAACGCCAAATGCCGAAGCTTTGCCGCCAGGTTCCCACACCCACAGTCGCAGGGCAATGCGATATGGATGAACTGGTCAGGCATATTTGCGTACGCTTTTCCCCCAGCACCTCTAATACCGCTGGTGGCACGCAAGCTGAAGCAACACTCGATGACGCTCATCCTGGTTGCTCCGACGTGGGCACGCCAACTATGGTACACCACGTTTCTAGAACTATCCGTGGTACCGCCTCAAAGGCTGCACCTCACACCCAGGCTTTTGACGCAGTGCCATGGTGACATTCAGCACCCAGATCCGCAACAGCTCAACCTGGCGATCTGGCTCCTGAGGTCTTAGAATTTGGCTACCTCCAGACTGTATGGATATCATAAGGGATGCAAGAAAGCCGACCATCAGAGCATGCTATGCGGCAAAATGGAAGCGGTTTGTCATTTACTGTGCAGACCACAACATCGACCCGCTAGATGCTTCTACTCACAACATCATTTGTTATCTGTTACATCTATACAATGCAATCTGGCCTATGTTTCCATCCGCATACATTTGTCCGCAATAGCGGCTTATTTACAAAACAGGCAGCATCTCTCACTTTTTAGAGTGCGGCCATTAAAGCTTTTTTGGAAGGACTCAAACGAGTCATTCCTCCCCGGACCCCGCCAGCTCCTGAATGGAACCTAAATGTGGTCCTCACCAGACTGATGGGTCCACCTTTTGAGCCTCTATATTCCTGCGAGATTCAGTTCTTGACGTGGAAAGTGGCTTTCCTGATAGCGATGACTTCACTGCGACGCGTTAGTGAACTCCAGGCACTAACTATCCAAGAGCCATTCATACAAATTCACTCCAACAGGGTGGTTCTTCGCACTAACCCAAAATTTCTTCCTAAGGTAGTTTCGCATTTCTATATCAATCAGACTATTGAACTGCCTGTGTTCTTCCAAAATCCTGAGTCAGTGGCGGAGAGGATACTCCACAGACTAGACGTCAAGAGAGCCTTAATGTACTACATTGATAGGACCAAAGATTTTCGAAAAACAAAACAACTGTTTGTTGCCTTTTCGCCACAGCACAAATGCAACCCCATTTCCAAAGCAGGTATAGCCAGGTGGATCGTTAAGTGCATTCAAATCTGCTATGAAAAAGCCAAGCGCACTTTAACGGTCCCCCCACGGGCCCACTCCACCCGCAAGTTGGGGGCCTCCATGGCTTTCCTTGGAAATATTCCTTTAGAAGACATATGTAGAGCAGCCACATGGTCTACCTCACACACATTTACGAAACACTACTGTGTAGATGTGCACTCCAAACAGCAGGCAGCTGTGGGGCAGGCTGTTCTAAAAACACTTTTTCAAACTGCTGCAGCTGGCACAGGCGGCCGCCGCTAATGGAGGGACTGCTATGCATTCTATGCACAGATATGAATTCAGCAGCCCACATGCCTCGAACCGAATATGCTACTTACCAGTATGCATCTGTTCTTGGCATGTAGGGCTGCTGACATTCATATTGCCCGCCCTCCTCCCCGGCGCCTGTAGCGGCTGCAGCACTCCTAATTACTCTTAGCATGGTCATCACTCACGGTGTTACACTCCATCTTTGCTGCAATGGCTAAAAACAATCTGGGGATGGAGTCGATGCCCATGCGCACTGTAGTCCAGGGGAGGAGCCACCTATCTCGTGATACTTCGAAGACTCTTCCAGGACAACAAGGTGCGGTCATCCGGACCCAACACTAGGCAGCGATCTATGCACAGATATGAATGTCAGCAGCCCTCCATGCCAAGAACAGATGCATACTGGTAAGTAGCATATTTGTTACTTACCTGCAACTACTGTTATCCAGTATTGGTATCTTTCATAGATTTGCATGCCTGAATCATTCCCCTTCGTTGAGATAGGAGTCTCCCACCGTAAAATATTCAAGCAGTGCTTTAAAAGCTTCATTGGCTATCATGACCAAAGGCCATCTAAACAGTAGCCTATCCCTGTCCTCTTGAAAAAAAGTACTAAATGTTGGTATCCAGCCATTCCACTGTTTTTCACCCTCTAGAACACTACCATCAGACGCACGTTCTCTTCAGATTTTCTAAGCAAAAGTGGGAAGTAAGAATCACAAAGACTAAAGAGAACTGCGTCCACGGGGAGGAGGGTGGATTGCATGTAAATCTATGAAAGTTACTAATACTGGATAACGGTAGTTACAGGGAACTTATTTTCTTATCCAGTATTGGGGTATCTTTCATAGATTCACATGCCTGAAACCGAATAGCGAACCGTACCCTAAATTGTACTGTCGTTAGAGGAAGGAGGGAGACATGTAACTCATAACCCCCAAAGCAACTGAAATATGACAGTGACAATTGTATTCATAACATACTATCCTGTATCTACTGAACGTTCTAGCAGAATAAAATAGAACAATGAAGGCTGTGCTTAACCTTCAAAGTTATACAAAAGATTCACATTGGTAATAGAAATAAAGTGGCTTGCCTTAATTGAAAAGATGACGCAGTACCACTTGGCCCACAGCTGCATCCTCACGCTATTTGCGATTGTATACAGTAATGTTTTGTAAAAGTGTGAAAATATTTCCATGTCGCAGCACAGCATATCTTGTCCAATGTCACTCCAGCAAACAGAGCTGCTGACGTAGAAACTGTCCTGGTGGAGTGTGCTTTAGTTCTTGTTGTTAGAGGCTTGGTAGCCTTGCTGTGACACAATTGGATTGCAGAAGAGACCCACCTGGCAACTGGGGCCTTAGTTACTGCTGTTCCTTGGCCGTAGGCGACCAGTAACTGATCTGTTTTTCTTATGTCTTTTGTTTTATGCAGGTAGAATTGTAAACATCTTTTAATATCCAACGTATGCAAAGCCCGTTCTGCTGGGCTAGATGGGTTAGGAAAAAAGGATTGCACTATCACTAGTTCATTGAGGTGAAACTGTGTCGAGACTTTTGGGAAAATAGTCGGGGTTTGTTCGCAGAGCTATATAGTTCTCAGTGAAATGCAGAACACGTTCCTTGATCGTAAAAGCTTGTATTTCGATAACCCTCTTTGCAGATGTGCTTTGTGAATTGGTTCAAACGGCTCTCATCATCTGTGCCAGGACTAAATTAAGCTTCCATTCTGGAGGGGGCGCACACACCAGGGGAAAGGCATGGAAGAGACCCCACATGAAATGTGTTAAAAGACTAGAGGCACAGAGAGAAAGAACTTGAGGAGACTTGCTATAACGGGGAATAGCACCCAGGTGAACCTTCACTGAAGAGAAAGTGAGACCTGATTTTGCCAAAGAGAGGGGATAGGGAAAATTTCAGGAGGCACTGAGGAGGTTGTTTTGCTCGCACCAGAAACAGAATTGCTTCCATTTTAGGCAGTATGTATTGATAGTACTATCCCCTCTGAATTTGGCAATGACTTTCCTGCACTCCTACAAGATATCTAAATCCCTGAATTCTATGAACTCAAGAGCCATGCGTGCAAATGAAGAGTTTGCATGTATGGATAATTCACCTGGCTTTTGTCCCTCGATAAGAGAGATGGCGATGGCTGCAGGCGAATGGGCTTTGACTCCGACAGCAGGAGTAGCTCCAGGAATGAGTACTGTCTGGGCCATTGTGGCGCTATCAGGAACAGACAACACCCTTTTGGTTTTATCTTGGTTAATACCCTGGGAATTAACGTAATTGGGGGATAAGCATATATCCCAGACAATCGCATTAAAAGGGCACTACCCCTTGACCCTGGTAGAGGGGATCTGCTGGCGTAATACTGGCATTTGATATTCTCTTTCGTCTCGAAGAAGTCTAAAGCTGGTTTTCCCCACCTTCGAAATACCTTGATGAGTTGGGACTGCTCGAACTCCACTCGTGACAACTGGTCTGAGTTCTGCTTAATGTGCTTAATGTGTCTTCCAGAGTATTGTGCATACCTCTGAAATGCTCGGCCTTTAAAGAGATCCCATGCTGTGCCGTCCATTCCCATAATTCCTGAGATAGCGCAATGCATCGTGTTCTTCCCTGTTTGTTGATGTAGTACATGCTGGTTGTATAGTTTGTACGAACCAGCACAGAGGAGCCCCCATTCTCAACAAGAAAGCCTGAAGAGATAGGAATGTGGCTTTGAGTTCTAGACTGTTGATGTGCTGATACTTCTGTGCAGAGGACCATTTGCCCTGAATTAGTCATTCTTGCAGGTTACCTCCCCAGCCTACCATGGAGGCGTCCGTTGTCAATATGAAGTCTGGGATAGTCTGGAGAAAACTAAGGCCTTGTACAAGATTTGGTGCATGAAACCACCATTGCAGTGTGTTTACCATTTAAGTTGTGATCTGAATTACGTCCTTGAAGGATTCTGAAGCCTGTTCCCATTGCTTTTGTAGCTCTTCTTGAAGAGGCCTAATTTTCAGTCTGGCTAGTGGCACCAGATTTATTGCTGAAGAACACATCCCCAGGAGTGACTTGTACATTCGCACAGAAACTAACCCTTATTTTGATATGCTCTTTGCAAGCGTTTGCAGTTGTTATCTATCTTTTGTGAGATAGGAACAATTTGCATTGAATGGTGTCTCTGGACACTCCCAGAAAGGATATGACTTGAGTTGGAGGGAACAAAGATTTATCTTTATTTATAGTGAGTCCCAACGTCCTGAACATGTGAAGGCAGGTGCTCGTAGCTCAACTGGTCTCCTGTGCTGTTGGGATTTTGAGCAGCTAGTTGTCGAGATCCGGGAATACTTGAAGCCCCTGAGATTGTAGGGCTGCTGCTATGGATGGTGCCGATTTGAGGCCAACCTGAAGGACTTTGAATTTGTAGTAGGTACCGGCCACTGTGAATCTTAAGAATTTCCGATGCTTCAGATGGATTTGGATATGGAAATATGAGTCTTCCATGTCGAGTGAGTTCATGAAATCTCCTTAGTTTAAGTGACGTAGGATGTTGGAAAGCAGTACCCTTCTGAACGTCTGTCTGTTGAAAAATGTGTTGAGATTCCTTAGCACCAGAATCAGTCTCCTATCTCCTGATTTCTTTTTTAGTAGGAATAAAAATAATAACCTTTTCTCTTTTGTGACTTCGGCACCTCCTCTATCGCTTCTTTGACAAGCATGACCAAAGCTCCTTTTCGTGATAAATGAAGATGAGGGGGGGACCTTGAATGGAGTAGTTGGAGGGTGCTGAAGGCATTCTAGAGTGTGACTGTTGGTGACAAGGTCCAACACCCAGAGATCTGTTGTTACTTCGCGCCACTGGTGGACATAGCTGAATATCTTTACACCCACAGGCTAGTTGGTGAGGGGAGCTGGTACTCTGGCATGATCATTGTTTTCTGCCTGAATCACAATCTTGGCGTTCGCTTGCGGCCTCCCTGGCAAGAGAAATCCGCTGTAGCCGACTGACAGTAATGGAGGATTATAACATTGTCGATACTGAGTCTGGTATGGCTGATACTGTTGAGCCCTCTGGTAACCTTCCTTGTAAGTGGCGAATCCTCACCCTCTAGCACCTCTGAAACGCACCTGTCTGTATTGTAGTGTGAACGACTCTGCGTTGTCCGTGTCATTTTTAATCAGCAACAATGCCTCATCTGTGTGCTTTCTGAAGAAGAACTCCCCATCAAAAGCCATATTCAAAACCTTCGTCTGCACATAAGGTCTAAAGGTAGTTGCTTTCAGCCATCTTTGTGTCAGAGCACAACAGCTCCCGCCAGCCGACGATAGCCAGTATTGGCCACATCAATGGCACAGTCAATGGTTTCTGAAGCTGCACGCTCAACTTCCACTAGTATTTTATGTGCCAATTGTCACTTATCTTCAGGGATAAGGTCAATTAACCGTGCCATGTCAGACAACATTTGGTGGTCATAGCCGCCGACAATGGCTGGAGCATTCACTGCTCTAATTATCACAGCTGCAAAGAAGAAAAACGTTGTCTAAAATGTCCATCCTATGCCCTTCTTTATACGGAGAAGTAATCGGGTTAGCAGGGTTTTGAGAGTGTCTTTGTGCAGCATGAGAAATGATCAAATTCGGCTTGGCCTGCCCAATGAGGCAAGATGGAGAGTTCTCCGGAGCCCTATACTTCTTCCCAACATGGGGCAGCAATGGTGGTATGGACGCTGGTGTTTTCATTATCTTGATGCCTTCCTGCCATATATAATCGATAATAGGTATGGAGCGTACCAATTTCTTTGTGTCCAATTTCCTTGTGCAGATGAAACCTGTTGACTGCCTTCTGCATTAGGTTATGAAATCCTCCGATATCTTCCGGAGGAGAGTTTAATGGAAGGTACTGAGGAGGGGAGGGAGTTGGAATAACATAGTCATCCCAAGGGTCAGGAGCAGAGACTGGCAGCTCACTCTTCTGAGGATGAAGTGTCTTGTGCTCCAGGGTCGGCTGTTCTGGGGTCTGGAATATTCACAGGTGTGCTAGGCATTTGAGCGTCTGGCATACCTGTAGGATCTACTTGAGGTACTGGCCTGTCTGGCTTATTCTGTTGTGGCAGAAACCTCTGTCTGTAATCCGCCAGCATGCCTGTAGATCTTGTATCAATGATGGTGGCAGATGGGCCTTGTCCCTCTGGCTTGGCTCTGGTTGAAAACTATATTGGTAACTGAGACACAGAGCCATATACCCCTGCTGGTAGTACTCTGTCTCATCATTATCGTCCTCATCCTCCTCATCTTGACACTTTAAGTGAAGCTCCGATGGGCTGTGAGCCATCTTCATCCTCTTCTACATAATCCTCCAGCAGATGTGATGGAAGCAAGGGCAAAACCTTGCTATACTCTAGCATAGATGGCGGTAGGAACGTCTTTCTTACTCTGATGACTTGAATAATCACTCGTCGATGGAATCCTCATCGATGTTGACGATGTCGTCGTCGTCTGTACACTCAGCGGCGAATCCGCCATCGTCGGGATCTACGCTGACGGCATTTTAGTCAACGAGAGAGCGTCGACGGTCCTAGACGACGATGGGGTCCTCCAATAGATAGTATGGGAGCCTGCGCCGTTGATGTAACACAGAATGTCATCAACGAGAGAGGAAGCGTCGTCGACAATGATTTTTTGGTTTAAATCTTTTATTGAAGTTTTAACACAATAGACATAGGACACTTCAACAACACGGGCGAGCATGCGGTCGCCCTGCCAGAAACAGGTACCCCGCCTCTCCCCATCGGCTGGGCCCACTGAAGCTGCGTAGAACGTGTCTTTGAGAGCTGGGGAGGCCCTGCAAACGAAGTTAAGCGTCAATACGGTCCCCTGAACATCCAACTCTCCCACCCCCTCCCCACGCCCTCCCACACACACCCACAGGTCCCCCTCCCCAGTGTGGCAATTGCGATGATATCAGTTCTCTCATCGCCGGTAGGATAGGTGGCGTTCAGGCAGGTGAACGAGGCTCCCCTGGAAGTCGCTTGGAAGCCTGAGCACCCTGAGGTATTTTGGGCAGGTGATTTCATTAAACTCCTCTGATAGGAGAGAGACGAGGGGCTGCCATGTATCCAGAAATGTGTCCCTTGTTTGGGTGAGGAAGGCCTGTATCTTCTCCATTCCCATGATATACCATAGGCGGTGGAGCCACCTCGTGTGAGTAGGTTTTCTGGAGGTGCTCCAGAGAGACAAGATATGTTGGGTGGCTGCCCCCATCGCTAATGCCATCTGTTTACCCCTGATCGATTTGAGAGGGAACGTGATGGCATTGGGAAGGCCAAGGAGTGTGTATGCCGGGAATCGGGGAATTTCGGTGTCAAAATGCTTGTCGAAGCTCTTGAGCACTTCCTCCCAATACCCCTGAACCTCTGTGCATTCCCATAGGATGTGAGTGAGTGTCCCTTGTTGCCCACACCCCCTCCAACACCCAGGGTCCCTGGAGGGGTTGCCTTGATGAAGTTGTGCCGGTGTGAGGTGCCAGTAGTACGCTATTTTCACAGCCGCTTCCTTACTAGCTACATTGTGGGCGGTGTGGTGAGCCCTGAAGTATATGTCCTGCCACTCTTTATCTGTGAAGGAGCGCCCCATTTCATGTTCCCATCTGTTCTGTCCCGCCGAACGTGCAGCAGGAGGGGGCGGGCTAAGCATCATGTATAGGTCAGTGATTGCGTGTCTGTCAGTTTTTTTCGTGTGGAGACATTTTTCATAGTTTGTCAGGGGTCTGCTTACATGAGGTTGCACCTCCTTCTCCGTGAGCCAGTGTCTGAGCTGGAAGTACTGGAAGCGTTGTATCTGTGGGAGTGTGTAGTAGTCTTGTAAAGTGCGAATTTGCATAAAGCCCTCGGGGTCGAAGAGATCGCCAGCCGCTTTGCATTCTGATTCCCGCCACTGCGAGAATGACCCGGGGGCCAGTCCCGGAGGGAACTCCGGGTTCTCAAACAGGAGGGACATCGGGGACGGGAATGTGGTAAGGCCTTGCGGTACCGCTACTTCATCCCATACCTGTATTACCGTCCTCGTAATGGGGGATTTCTTGAGGTATGAGGGCCTGTCCGTGCGTCTCAGGAACGGGATTTTTCATAGGGACATCTGACCCATGGCTCAATCTTGAAATAACCACAGTTTTTCCGATTCGGGCCTGTTCCATTCCAGGAGGTAGCGAAGTTGCGTTGCATGAAAGTAGCGAAGTAAGTCAGGTACCCTGAGTCCGCCGTCCGCTGTAGCCCGCGTGTTTAGGTCTCTGCGCAGACGTGGACGCTTACCTGCCCACACAAAGTGTGTGATGGAATCCTGCAGTTGTTTGAGCACGCCAATCGGGGGTGTTACCGGAATAATCTGGAATAAGTACAAGATCTTGGGGAGCAGGGTCATTTTTACCGCTGCCACTCGTCCTAGCCAGGAAAGCGGCTGACGGCCCCACCTCTCGTAGTCCCCCTTGAGGGCAGCTAGTAGAGCCGAATAGTTCCCCTCAACTGTTTGGATTGTGCTCGGGGTCAGAGAGATGCCCAAGTAGGGTATGGACATCTGAACCCGAAGGTCCCCATATGTTTGGTGGCTGCGCCGCATCTCTTTTGCGTTCCGACCCAGAAGCAAGATGAGGGATTTCTCCATGTTCATCTTGAACCCCGATATCTTCCCGAATCTCTCTATCTCCGACAGGAAAGCCGGTACCGATGTTGAGGGGTCCTCTAGGGCCGCAAGGACGTCGTCTGCATACAGGCTTATGGTCTGTTGCTCCCCGCCGAAACGGACGCCCGTTATGGACTTGTTGTCTCGGATCCGTTGGGCCAAGGGCTCGATGTACAGAGCAAAGAGCAGGGGTGAAAGAGGGCACCCCTGCCTGGTTCCCCGTCGGATGTCTAAGGGTCTCGAGCGTATCCCGTTAACCGAGATCCTGGCCTGCTGGGCGGCATAACAGCTAGCAACCCACGTGCGGAACCGGTCTCCGAATCCGTAGCGCGCCAGGACGGCATCTAGGTATCCCCAGTCCACCCTGTCGAACGCCTTCTCGGCAGCCACCGACAGGAGGACCGCGTCGGAGTCATTATAGTGGGCTTTATCAATGACATGAAGCAGGCGTTTGGTATTGTCCGCGCACTGTCTGTTGGAGAAAAAATACCGCTTGGTCCGGCTCAATGATTCCCGGTAGGCACGGGCCCAATCTAGCTGCCAGCACGCTTGTGAATAGTTTTAGATCGAGGTTAGGGAGATGGTCAGTCCGGCCCTGCCGATAATGCCAGCTCAGAGGCGTGTTTAGCAACCTTCTCTGTTTTTGAAGTCTTGGAGTCCTGGGAAGGCTTATAATTTGTTCTTCCTCCACCTGAGGAACTGTCCTTCGATCTGGCCCTCTAATGGGAAAAAGAGGCTCTGTCATTTTCCTCATCAGAAGAATGAGACTTGTGTTTAGTGGTCTGAACCCACAATAACAATCTTCCCTCTCTGTCCTTGAGGGTTTTATTTGAGAAGGTGTGGCATATCTTACATTCTCTCACCTAATGCCTTGGGTAGAAGCAATAAATGCACTTCTTATGTGGATCATCCACAATGACTCATTTCTTGCCACAGGTTTTACATGGGCGGAAATGGCAATTTCTTTCTGACATGTCAAAATTTGAGAAAGCTGAAAAGAAAACAGTAGAACTCAGGGATACTCCTGTCCACACGACATGCAGTAAAAATCTGAAGAGAACTTACTTCTACTCAGTATGTTCTAGAGGGTGCTAACAGCTGATTGGCTGTTTTCCAACATTTAATCCTTTTTTTTAAAGGACATAGAAAGGCTATTGTTTAGATGGCATTGGGCTATTATAGCCTATGAAGCTTTTAAAGCACTGCTTGAATATTTTACCATCTGACTCCCATCTCGACGACGGGGAATGATTCAGGCTTGTAAGTCTATGAAAGATACCCCATTGCTGGATAAATGTCAGTACATAGAAGCAACAACACATCAGATGGAGTTGTTGTGTGGGGCACACATGGGCATGCAGATCTACCTTGCCTTTGGATGTTGTCACCACCAGATCGTAACTTGAAGAGATCATACACCACTGATGATTGATTATTGTGATGCTCTGCACAGACCTCGGGTCCTCCTGTTGAGTCTTTGCCCGCAGGCTCTGAACAATACAATGTTTTGTATTGGAAATTAAGGAGGCAATGAAATATATTTGATAATAATTGGGGCTCAACGACTACAAGAGCTGAGTTCTTACGGGCCTCACCCCAGAATTGATACTGACGTTAAACTTATAGCCAATGTATTGGCAAGTAGACTCAATCATGTTATAGCGTTGTTAGTGCATGAAGACCAGTACAGCTTTATTCCAGAGAGTAGCACATTGCTGAACCTCAGACAGCTCACACAGGTCTTGCATATCACCCATGAAATGGAAATAGCAGGTGCTTTGATAGCACTAGATATTGAAAAATGTTTTGACACTATTAGGTCACAGATGTCCACATTGATGCATGAGATGGGGTTTGCTACAATTATTCAGGGCTGATTGGAATTGCTTATACTGAGCCCATGGCTAGAGAGAGATTGGGCCCATGGTATGCAACAAATGGGTAATCAAACATGGGATTTGTCAGGTATGCCCCTCGTCACCCTTATTGTTCAACCTAGCTCTGGAACCTTTGCCGATTAGGCTTAAGGATCTGCTTCAGGATTGCGGGATCAATATTGAGAAAGTAACACATATAGGGGCCGATTCAGAGAACTAATCTGAGATAAAATCCTAAACTTACTACTTTTGGTATTCACAGAAGGCATTTAGTGGTAGTAAAGTTAGGACTCCTAACTTTACTATTACTAAACTGAGACAAAATCCTAACTTTACGATTTTTGGTATTCACAAAAGGCATTTAGTAGTAGTAAAGTTAAAGTCCTAACTTTACTACTCCTAAACGCCTTCTGTGAAAACCAAAAGTAGTAAGTTTAGGATTTTATCTTAGTTTAGTAGTAGTAAAGGTATGAGTCCTAACTTTACTACCACTAAATGCCTTCTGTGAATACCAAAAGTAGTAAGTTTAGGGTATTATCTCAGATTAGTTCAGTGAATCGGCCCCATAGTATCTATGTACGCAGGTGATACTCTAGTTTAGCTTAGCTAGCCCCATGCTTTTCTATGGATAATGTTGAATGAATTGGAGCGGTTTGGGATGGCATCTGATCTCAGGGTAATCAGGATAAGCTGGTGGCATTTCTAATGGGGAAAGTGGTATGAACCACACCAGAAAACCTACCAGATGTGGGTCTACAATGGGAAGTGAACAGATTTAGTTACTTAGATGAGCAGATAGCCCATACAGTAGGTAAACAATATGCTTATAATATAGGTAGTGTCCTGAAAGGACTCCGAAATTAGATCGCGTTCTGAAATACTTTCCTCCTCTTCAGAATAGGTCATATCATGCTTGCGAAGATGGTGCTCTTGCCCCACTGCAAGTTTTCCGATCCACATTTAGGGAAATAAATTTGTTTCTTATTTCTTTGGATTGGGCGGGCAAGAGGAACAGGCTACGATTATCTGTTCTTAAATTAGATAGAGCAGAGGCTGGGCTAGGTCTCCCAGACCTATAATTATATCACTGTCACAACCCACACTACCTGTACCCTCTGCACCCCTGGTACATTTCTCCCTTGAGTCATTACAGACCCCTTGCATCTCCATTGGCCCTCCCTCTGCTTCCTGTGCAAATTGCCACAATCAAGCTAACCCCTTTGTCCTTCCCTCCAATTCTCATGCATATTACCACAACCATGTTGAACCTTGGCCCTTCCCTCCACTACCCATGAGTCTTTCCAGAAGCACTCTAAAAAGTATGGCCTACTTACTGCTCCTTTCCTACTTCCCATTGCACTTACGATTAGGCTCACAAATCTGCCAATTTGCATATCTTGTGAGATCTGGAAGCTATTTTGGTCTCAGTAGAATAAATACAACATATATCCCTAATTGCCTTTGCTTGGCTTCTTACCTGCCTGGTTAGAAGCTCTCCAGTCACCGTAGATTTTGTTCCTTGGCTCCAACGGGGGTTTGTCACCTGCCGATCCATGATCTTAGGCGCGTGGTCTCCTCTGCGTCAGCCTGGAGTCCATAAAATGGAAAAAAAGAGACAATCTTAGAAACTTGTAGAACACTTTTGAACACGCCCAAGCATTGAAGTTTGGAAACACATTAAACCAGATTTAGGTAAATTCAATTTTGCGAGTCCTTAATAGCGATTTTTACCGAATCGCTCTTAAGGAATCGCCAAATTGAATGTAGGTAGGAATCACAAAAATATTTGCAATTCCTTAATATTCCTTGATTACAAATCGCAAATTGAGATTCGCAACCAAGGAATACCATCCCATTCATTAGGAATGAATAGGATTTGCGCCCGCAATTTGCGAGTAACCAAGAGGCACTTGCATGCATATTGCAGGTGCAATTTCAAGGGGCCAGGGGTTCCAAAAGGACACCCTGTTGCTCCCCTGAAATGTGCACATGTGGCGCACATACATGCCTTGAGAGAATGAATGTGTGCCACATGGCACTTTTAAAAAAGTGCTTTTTTAAAGGAAATCGCTAATTACCACCATCTTGAAGTTGGTGGTATCTAGCAATTCCTTAAGGCTAAAGTCCGCTTTCTTTTGTGCTACTTACATTGCAATTAAGGAATCGCAATTTGCGATTTCTTAAATGCAATCGCAAAATGGGGAATCGCAAATTTTGCGATTCCTTATTTTGCGCATAGGTTTAATCTTACCTGCATTTCTCAAAGCCAAATTTCGATCGCAAAGGCTGAAATTTGGCGAATTTCTGCTTTTGCTAACGCTATTTGGCTTCCTACGTCTGGCCCATTGTGAACAGTCTGTGGACAATTTAGCAGATACGTTTAAGACTAACTCCCAGACGCATCAAGCCCAGATTCTGCGAATTCTAAATTCCGAAAAATACCGAATCGCAAATTAGAATTCGCAGAATGGGATGCATCAATAAAAGCCAACTAAAAAAGCGATTCACAGTCTCCCGCAATCGCCGATTGCGATTTCCGCTAAATCCTACAAAAATCGCAGAATTGCCGGTTTCCCATGGAGAAATTGCAATTTTGCAATTACCGAAATCGCAAATTTACGGGAAGTCGCATTTCGAGCACAATGATGACATCACAACCAGGAAGTAGGCAGTTCCCTCACTCATCCTGAACACAGAGCTTGAGAGTGGAAGAAGCACAGCAAGAGCTCCAACAGACACACCCTGCAGCCCCACAACAGGACACACATCCATATCCAGAATGTCCCAGGAAGCAGCAGGAAGCAGTGCATTGATACTGACGTTAAACTTATAGCCAATGTATTGGCAAGTAGACTCAATCATGTTATAGCGTTGTTGGTGCATGAAGACCAGTACAGCTTTATTCCGGAGAGTAGCACATTGCTGAACCTCAGACAGCTCACACAGGTCTTGCATATCACCCATGAAATGGAAATAGCAGGTGCTTTGATAGCACTAGATATTGAAAAATGTTTTGACACTATTAGGTCACAGATGTCCACATTGATGCATGAGATGGGGTTTGCTACAATTATTCAGGGCTGATTGGAATTGCTTATACTGAGCCCATGGCTAGAGAGAGATTGGGCCCATGATATGCAACAAATGGGTAATCAAACATGGGATTTGTCAGGTATGCCCCTCGTCACCCTTATTGTTCAACCTAGCTCTGGAACCTTTGCCGATTAGGCTTAAGGATCTGCTTCAGGATTGCGGGATCAATATTGAGAAAGTAACACATATAGGGGCCGATTCAGAGAACTAATCTGAGATAAAATCCTAAACTTACTACTTTTGGTATTCACAGAAGGCATTTAGTGGTAGTAAAGTTAGGACTCCTAACTTTACTATTACTAAACTGAGACAAAATCCTAACTTTACGATTTTTGGTATTCACAAAAGGCATTTAGTAGTAGTAAAGTTAAAGTCCTAACTTTACTACTCCTAAACGCCTTCTGTGAAAACCAAAAGTAGTAAGTTTAGGGTATTATCTCAGATTAGTTCAGTGAATCGGCCCCATAGTATCTATGTACACAGGTGATACTCTAGTTTAGCTTAGCTAGCCCCATGCTTTTCTATGGATAATGTTGAATGAATTGGAGCGGTTTGGGATGGCATCTGATCTCAGGGTAATCAGGATAAGCTGGTGGCTTTTCTAATGGGGAAAGTGGTATGAACCACACCAGAAAACCTACCAGATGTGGGTCTACAATGGGAAGTGAACAGATTTAGTTACTTAGATGAGCAGATAGCCCATACAGTAGGTAAACAATATGCTTATAATATAGGTAGTGTCCTGCAAGGACTCCGAAATTACATCGCGTTCTGAAATACTTTCCTCCTCTTCAGAATAGGTCATATCATGCTTGCGAAGATGGTGCTCTTGCCCCACTGCAAGTTTTCCGATCCACATTTAGGGAAATAAATTTGTTTCTTATTTCTTTGGATTGGGCGGGCAAGAGGAACAGGCTATGATTATCTGTTCTTAAATTAGATAGAGCAGAGGCTGGGCTAGGTCTCCCAGACCTATAATTATATCACTGTCACAACCAACACTACCTGTACCCTCTGCACCCCTGGTACATTTCTCCCTTGAGTCATTACAGACCCCTTGCATCTCCATTGGCCCTCCCTCTGCTTCCTGTGCAAATTGCCACAATCAAGCTAACCCCTTTGTCCTTCCCTCCAATTCTCATGCATATTACCACAACCATGTTGAACCTTGGCCCTTCCCTCCACTACCCATGAGTCTTTCCAGAAGCACTCTAAAAAGTATGGCCTACTTACTGCTCCTTTCCTACTTCCCATTGCACTTACGATTAGGCTCACATTCCTGCCAATTTGCATATCTTGTGAGATCTGGAAGCTATTTTGGTCTCAGTAGAATAAATACAACATATATCCCTAATTGCCTTTGCTTGGCTTCTTACCTGCCTGGTTAGAAGCTCTCAAGTCACCGTAGATTTTGTTCCTTGGCTCCAACGGGGTTTGTCACCTGCCGATCCATGATCTTAGGCGCGTGGTCTCCTCTGCGTCAGCCTGGAGTCCATAACCTGGAAAAAAAGAGACAATCTTAGAAACTTGTAGAACACTTTTGACCACGCCCAAGCATTGAAGTTTGGAAACACATTAAACCAGATTTAGGTAAATTCAATTTTGCGAGTCCTTAATAGCGATTTTTACCGAATCGCTCTTAAGGAATCGCCAACTTGAATGTAGGTAGGAATCACAAAAATATTTGCAATTCCTTAATATTCCTTGATTACGAATCGCAAATTGAGATTCGCAACCAAGGAATACCATCCCATTCATTAGGAATGAATAGGATTTGCGCCCGCAATTTGCGAGTAACCAAGAGGCACTTGCAAATTGCAGGTGCAATTTCAAGGGTGCAGGGGTTCCAAAAGGACACCCTGTTGCTCCCCTGAAATGTGCACATGTGGCGCACATACATGCCTTGAGGGAATGAATGTGTGCCACATGGCACTTTTAAAAAAGTGCTTTTTTAAAGGAAATCGCTAATTACCACCAACTTGAAGTTGGTGGTAATTAGCAATTCCTTAAGGCTAAAGTCCGCTTTCTTTTGTGCTACTTACATTGCAATTAAGGAATCGCAATTTGCGATTTCTTAAATGCAATCATAAAATAGGGAATCGCAAATTTTGCGATTCCTTATTTTGCGCGTAGGTTTAATCTTACCTGCATTTCTCAAAGCCAAATTTCGATCGCAAAGGCTGAAATTTGGCGAATTTCTGCTTTTGCTAACGCTATTTGGCTTCCTACGTCTGGCCCATTGTGAACAGTCTGTGGACAATTTAGCAGATACGTTTAAGACTAACTCCCAGACGCATCAAGCCCAGATTCTACGAATTCTAAATTCCGAAAAATACCGAATCGCAAATTAGAATTCGCAGAATGGGATGCATCAATAAAAGCCAACCAAAAAAGCGATTCACAGTCTCCCGCAATCGCCGATTGCGATTTCCGCTAAATCCTACAAAAAAAGCAGAATCGCCGGTTTCCCATGGAGAAATTGCAATTTCGCAATTACCGAAATCGCAAATTTACGGGAAGTCGCATTTCGAGCACAATGATGACATCACAACCAGGAAGTAGGCAGTTCCCTCACTCATTCTGAACACAGAGCTTGAGAGTGGAAGAAGCACAGCAAGAGCTCCAACATACACACCCTGCAGCCCCACAACAGGACACACATCCATATCCAGAATGTCCCAGGAAGCAGTGCATTGATACTGACGTTAAACTTATGGCCAATGTATTGGCAAGTAGACTCAATCATGTTATAGCGTTGTTAGTGCATGAAGACCAGTACAGCTTTATTCCGGGGAGTAGCACATTGCTGAACCTCAGACAGCTCACACAGGTCTTGCATATCACCCATGAAATGGAAATAGCAGTTGCCTTGATAGCACAAGATATTGAAAAATGTTTTGACACTATTAGGTCACAGATGTCCACATTGATGCATGAGATGGGGTTTGCTACAATTATTCAGGGCTGAGTGGAATTGCTTATACTGAGCCCATGGCTAGAGATAGATTGGGCCCATGGTATGCAACAAATGGGTAATCAAACATGGGATTTGTCAGGTATGCCCCTCGTCACCCTTATTGTTCAACCTAGCTCTGGAACCTTAGCCGATTAGGCTTAAGGATCTGCTTCAGGATTGCGGGATCAATATTGAGAAAGTAACACATATAGGGGCCGATTCACAGAACTAATCTGAGATAAAATCCTAAACTTACTACTTTTGGTATTCACAGAAGGCATTTAGTGGTAGTAAAGTTAGGACTCCTAACTTTACTATTACTAAACTGAGACAAAATCCAAACTTTACGATTTTTGGTATTCACAAAAGGCATTTAGTAGGAGTAAAGTTAAAGTCCTAACTTTACTACTCCTAAACGCCTTCTGTGAAAACCAAAAGTAGTAAGTTTAGGGTATTATCTCAGATTAGTTCAGTGAATCGGCCCCATAGTATCTATGTACGCAGGTGATACTCTAGTTTAGCTTAGCTAGCCCCATGCTTTTCTATGGATAATGTTGAATGAATTGGAGCGGTTTGGGATGGCATCTGATCTCAGGGTAATCGGGATAAGCTGGTGGCTTTTCTAATGGGGAAAGTGGTATGAACCACACCAGAAAACCTACCAGATGTGGGTCTACAATGGGAAGTGAACAGATTTAGTTACTTAGATGAGCAGATAGCCTATACAGTAGGTAAACAATATGCTTATAATATAGGTAGTGTCTTGCAAGGACTCCGAAATTACATCGCGTTCTGAAATACTTTCCTCCTCTTCAGAATAGGTCATATCATGCTTGCGAAGATGGTGCTCTTGCCCCACTGCAAGTTTTCCGATCCACATTTAGGGAAATAAATTTGTTTCTTATTTCTTTGGATTGGGCGGGCAAGAGGAACAGGCTACGATTTTCTGTTCTTAAATTAGATAGAGCAGAGGCTGGGCTAGGTCTCCCAGACCTATAATTATATCACTGTCACAACCCACACTACCTGTACCCTCTGCACCCCTGGTACATTTCTCCCTTGAGTCATTACAGACCCCTTGCATCTCCATTGGCCCTCCCTCTGCTTCCTGTGCAAATTGCCACAATCAAGCTAACCCCTTTGTCCTTCCCTCCAATTCTCATGCATATTACCACAACCATGTTGAACCTTGGCCCTTCCCTCCACTACCCATGAGTCTTTCCAGAAGCACTCTAAAAAGTATGGCCTACTTACTGCTCCTTTCCTACTTCCCATTGCACTTACGATTAGGCTCACAATCCTGCCAATTTGCATATCTTGTGAGATCTGGAAGCTATTTTGGTCTCAGTAGAATAAATACAACATGTATCCCTAATTGCCTTTGCTTGGCTTCTTACCTGCCTGGTTAGAAGCTCTCCAGTCACCGTAGATTTTGTTCCTTGGCTCCAACGGGGGTTTGTCACCTGCCAATCCATGATCTTAGGCGCGTGGTCTCCTCTGCGTCAGCATGGAGTCCATAACCTGGATAAAAAGAGACAATCTTAGAAACTTGTAGAACACTTTTGACCACGCCCAAGCATTGAAGTTTGGAAACACATTAAACCAGATTTAGGTAAATTCAATTTTGCGAGTCCTTAATAGCGATTTTTACCTAATCGCTCTTAAGGAATCGCCAACTTGAATGTAGGTAGGAATCACAAAAATATTTGCAATTCCTTAATATTCCTTGATTACGAATCGCAAATTGAGATTCGCAACCAAGGAATACCATCCCATTCATTAGGAATGAATAGGATTTGCGCCCGCAATTTGCGAGTAACCAAGAGGCACTTGCAAATTGCAGGTGCAATTTCAAGGGTGCAGGGGTTCCAAAAGGACACCCTGTTGCTCCCCTGAAATGTGCACATGTGGCGCACATACATGCCTTGAGGGAATGAATGTGTGCCACATGGCACTTTTAAAAAAGTGCTTTTTTAAAGGAAATCGCTAATTACCACCAACTTGAAGTTGGTGGTAATTAGCAATTCCTTAAGGCTAAAGTCCGCTTTCTTTTGTGCTACTTACATTGCAATTAAGGAATCGCAATTTGCGATTTCTTAAATGCAATCGTAAAATAGGGAATCGCAAATTTTGCGATTCCTTATTTTGCGCGTAGGTTTAATCTTACCTGCATTTCTCAAAGCCAAATTTCGATCGCAAAGGCTGAAATTTGGCGAATTTCTGCTTTTGCTAACGCTATTTGGCTTCCTACGTCTGGCCCATTGTGAACAGTCTGTGGACAATTTAGCAGATACGTTTAAGACTAACTCCCAGACGCATCAAGCCCAGATTCTACGAATTCTAAATTCCGAAAAATACCGAATCGCAAATTAGAATTCGCAGAATGGGATGCATCAATAAAAGCCAACCAAAAAAGCGATTCACAGTCTCCCGCAATCGCCGATTGCGATTTCCGCTAAATCCTACAAAAAAAGCAGAATCGCCGGTTTCCCATGGAGAAATTGCAATTTCGCAATTACCGAAATCGCAAATTTACGGGAAGTCGCATTTCGAGCACAATGATGACATCACAACCAGGAAGTAGGCAGTTCCCTCACTCATTCTGAACACAGAGCTTGAGAGTGGAAGAAGCACAGCAAGAGCTCCAACATACACACCCTGCAGCCCCACAACAGGACACACATCCATATCCAGAATGTCCCAGGAAGCAGTGCATTGATACTGACGTTAAACTTATGGCCAATGTATTGGCAAGTAGACTCAATCATGTTATAGCGTTGTTAGTGCATGAAGACCAGTACAGCTTTATTCCGGGGAGTAGCACATTGCTGAACCTCAGACAGCTCACACAGGTCTTGCATATCACCCATGAAATGGAAATAGCAGTTGCCTTGATAGCACAAGATATTGAAAAATGTTTTGACACTATTAGGTCACAGATGTCCACATTGATGCATGAGATGGGGTTTGCTACAATTATTCAGGGCTGAGTGGAATTGCTTATACTGAGCCCATGGCTAGAGATAGATTGGGCCCATGGTATGCAACAAATGGGTAATCAAACATGGGATTTGTCAGGTATGCCCCTCGTCACCCTTATTGTTCAACCTAGCTCTGGAACCTTAGCCGATTAGGCTTAAGGATCTGCTTCAGGATTGCGGGATCAATATTGAGAAAGTAACACATATAGGGGCCGATTCACAGAACTAATCTGAGATAAAATCCTAAACTTACTACTTTTGGTATTCACAGAAGGCATTTAGTGGTAGTAAAGTTAGGACTCCTAACTTTACTATTACTAAACTGAGACAAAATCCAAACTTTACGATTTTTGGTATTCACAAAAGGCATTTAGTAGGAGTAAAGTTAAAGTCCTAACTTTACTACTCCTAAACGCCTTCTGTGAAAACCAAAAGTAGTAAGTTTAGGGTATTATCTCAGATTAGTTCAGTGAATCGGCCCCATAGTATCTATGTACGCAGGTGATACTCTAGTTTAGCTTAGCTAGCCCCATGCTTTTCTATGGATAATGTTGAATGAATTGGAGCGGTTTGGGATGGCATCTGATCTCAGGGTAATCGGGATAAGCTGGTGGCTTTTCTAATGGGGAAAGTGGTATGAACCACACCAGAAAACCTACCAGATGTGGGTCTACAATGGGAAGTGAACAGATTTAGTTACTTAGATGAGCAGATAGCCTATACAGTAGGTAAACAATATGCTTATAATATAGGTAGTGTCTTGCAAGGACTCCGAAATTACATCGCGTTCTGAAATACTTTCCTCCTCTTCAGAATAGGTCATATCATGCTTGCGAAGATGGTGCTCTTGCCCCACTGCAAGTTTTCCGATCCACATTTAGGGAAATAAATTTGTTTCTTATTTCTTTGGATTGGGCGGGCAAGAGGAACAGGCTACGATTTTCTGTTCTTAAATTAGATAGAGCAGAGGCTGGGCTAGGTCTCCCAGACCTATAATTATATCACTGTCACAACCCACACTACCTGTACCCTCTGCACCCCTGGTACATTTCTCCCTTGAGTCATTACAGACCCCTTGCATCTCCATTGGCCCTCCCTCTGCTTCCTGTGCAAATTGCCACAATCAAGCTAACCCCTTTGGCCTTCCCTCCAATTCTCATGCATATTACCACAACCATGTTGAACCTTGGCCCTTCCCTCCACTACCCATGAGTCTTTCCAGAAGCACTCTAAAAAGTATGGCCTACTTACTGCTCCTTTCCTACTTCCCATTGCACTTACGATTAGGCTCACAATCCTGCCAATTTGCATATCTTGTGAGATCTGGAAGCTATTTTGGTCTCAGTAGAATAAATACAACATGTATCCCTAATTGCCTTTGCTTGGCTTCTTACCTGCCTGGTTAGAAGCTCTCCAGTCACCGTAGATTTTGTTCCTTGGCTCCAACGGGGGTTTGTCACCTGCCAATCCATGATCTTAGGCGCGTGGTCTCCTCTGCGTCAGCATGGAGTCCATAACCTGGATAAAAAGAGACAATCTTAGAAACTTGTAGAACACTTTTGACCACGCCCAAGCATTGAAGTTTGGAAACACATTAAACCAGATTTAGGTAAATTCAATTTTGCGAGTCCTTAATAGCGATTTTTACCTAATCGCTCTTAAGGAATCGCCAAATTGAATGTAGGTAGGAATCACAAAAATATTTGCAATTCCTTAATATTCCTTGATTACGAATCGCAAATTGAGATTCGCAACCAAGGAATACCATCCCATTCATTAGGAATGAATAGGATTTGCGCCCGCAATTTGCGAGTAACCAAGAGGCACTTGCAAATTGCAGGTGCAATTTCAAGGGTGCAGGGGTTCCAAAAGGACACCCTGTTGCTCCCCTGAAATGTGCACATGTGGCGCACATACATGCCTTGAGGGAATGAATGTGTGCCACATGGCACTTTTAAAAAAGTGCTTCTTTAAAGGAAATCGCTAATTACCACCAACTTGAAGTTGGTGGTAATTAGCAATTCCTTAAGGCTAAAGTCCGCTTTCTTTTGTGCTACTTACATTGCAATTAAGGAATCGCAATTTGCGATTTCTTAAATGCAATCGTAAAATAGGGAATGGCAAATTTTGCGAATCCTTATTTTGCGAGTAGGTTTAATCTTACCTGCATTTCTCAAAGCTAAATTTCGATCGCAAAGGCTGAAATTTGGCGAATTTCTGCTTTTGCTAACGCTATTTGGCTTCCTACGTCTGGCCCATTGTGAACAGTCTGTGGACAATTTAGCAGATACGTTTAAGACTAACTCCCAGACGCATCAAGCCCAGATTCTGCGAATTCTAAATTCCGAAAAATACCGAATCGCAAATTAGAATTCGCAGAATGGGATGCATCAATAAAAGCCAATCAAAAAAGCGATTCACAGTCTCCCGCAATCGCTGATTGCGATTTCCGCTAAATCCTACAAAAATCGCAGAATTGCCGGTTTCCCATGGGGAAATTGCAATTTCGCAATTACCGAAATCGCAAATTTACGGGAAGTCGCATTTCGAGCACAATGATGACATCACAACCAGGAAGTAGGCAGTTCCCTCACTCATTCTGAACACAGAGCTTGAGAGTGGAAGAAGCACAGCAAGAGCTCCAACAGACACACCCTGCAGCCCCACAACAGGACACACATCCATATCCAGAATGTCCCAGGAAGCAGCAGGAAGCAGTGCATTGATACTGACGTTAAACTTATAGCCAATGTATTGGCAAGTAGACTTAATCATGTTATAGCGTTGTTAGTGCATGAAGACCAGTACAGCTTTATTCCGGGGAGTAGCACATTGCTGAACCTCAGACAGCTCACACAGGTCTTGCATATCACCCATGAAATGGAAACAGCAGGTGCCTTGATAGCACTAGATATTGAAAAATGTTTTGACACTATTAGGTCACAGATGTCCACATTGATGCATGAGATGGGGTTTGCTACAATTATTCAGGGCTGAGTGGAATTGCTTATACTGAGCCCATGGCTAGAGATAGATTGGGCCCATGGTATGCAACAAATGGGTAATCAAACATGGGATTTGTCAGGTATGCCCCTCGTCACCCTTATTGTTCAACCTAGCTCTGGAACCTTAGCCGATTAGGCTTAAGGATCTGCTTCAGGATTGCGGGATCAATATTGAGAAAGTAACACATATAGGGGCCGATTCACAGAACTAATCTGAGATAAAATCCTAAACTTACTACTTTTTGTATTCACAGAAGGCATTTAGTGGTAGTAAAGTTAGGACTCCTAACTTTACTATTACTAAACTGAGACAAAATCCAAACTTTACGATTTTTGGTATTCACAAAAGGCATTTAGTAGTAGTAAAGTTAAAGTCCTAACTTTACTACTCCTAAACGCCTTCTGTGAAAACCAAAAGTAGTAAGTTTAGGGTATTATCTCAGATTAGTTCAGTGAATCGGCCCCATAGTATCTATGTACGCAGGTGATACTCTAGTTTAGCTTAGCTAGCCCCATGCTTTTCTATGGATAATGATGAATGAATTGGAGCGGTTTGGGATGGCATCTGATCTCAGGGTAATCAGGATAAGCTGTTGGCTTTTCTAATGGGGAAAGTGGTATGAACCACACCAGAAAACCTACCAGATGTGGGTCTACAATGGGAAGTGAACAGATTTAGTTACTTAGATGAGCAGATAGCCCATACAGTAGGTAAACAATATGCTTATAATATAGGTAGTGTCCTGCCAGAACTCCGAAATTACATCGCCTTCTGAAATACTTTCCTCCTCTTCAGAATAGGTCATATCATGCTTGCGAAGATGGTGCTCTTGCCCCACTGCAAGTTTTCCGATCCACATTTAGGGAAATACATTTGTTTCTTATTTCTTTGGTTTGGGCGGGCAAGGGGAACAGGCTACGATTATCTGTTCTTAAATTAGATAGAGCAGAGGCTGGGCTAGGTCTCCCAGACGTACAATTATATCACTGTCACAACCCACACTACCTGTACCCTCTGCACCCCTGGTACATTTCTCCCTTGAGTCATTACAGACCCCTTGCATCTCCATTGGCCCTCCCTCTGCTTCCTGTGCAAATTACCACAATCAAGCTAACCCCTTTGTCCTTCCCTCCAATTCTCATGCATATTACCACAACCATGTTGAACCTTGGCCCTTCCCTCCACTACCCATGAGTCTTTCCAGAAGCACTCTAAAAAGTATGGCCTACTTACTGTTCCTTTCCTACTTCCCATTGCACTTACCATTAGGCTCACAATCCTGCCAATTTGCATATCTTGTGAGATCTGGAAGCTATTTTGGTCTCAGTAGAATAAATACAACATATATCCCTAATTGCCTTTGCTTGGCTTCTTACCTGCCTGGTTAGAAGCTCTCCAGTCACCGTAGATTTTGTTCCTTGGCTCCAACGGGGGTTTGTCACATGCCGATCCAGTGATCTTAAGCGTGGTCTCCTCTGCGTCAGCCTGGAGTCCATAACCTGGAAAAAAAGAAAAAATCTTAGAAACTTGTAGAACACTTTTGACCACGCCCAAGCATTGAAGTTTGGAAACACATTAAACCAGATTTAGGTAAATTCAATTTTGCGAGTCCTTAATAGCGATTTTTACCGAATCGCTCTTAAGGAATCGCCAAATTGAATGTAGGTAGGAATCACAAAAATATTTGCAATTCCTTAATATTCCTTGATTACGAATCGCAAATTGAGATTCGCAACCAAGGAATACCATCCCATTCATTAGGAATTAATAGGATTTGCGCCCGCAATTTGCGAGTAACCAAGAGGCACTTGCAAATTGCAGGTGCAATTTCAAGGGTGCAGGGGTTCCAAAAGGACACCCTGTTGCTCCCCTGAAATGTGAACATGTGGCGCACATACATGCCTTAAGGGAATGAATGTGTGCCACATGGCACTTTTAAAAAAGTGCTTTTTTAAAGGAAATCGCTAATTACCACCAACTTGAAGTTGGTGGTAATTAGCAATTCCTTAAGGCTAAAGTCCACTTTCTTTTGTGCTACTTACTTTGCATTTAAGGAATCGCAATTTGCGATTTCTTAAATGCAATCGTAAAATAGGGAATCGCAAATTTTGCGATTCCTTATTTTGCAAGTAGGTTTAATCTTACCTGCATTGCTCAAAGCCAAATTTCGATCGCAAAGGCTGAAATTTGGCGAATTTCTGCTTTTGTTAACGCTATTTGCCTTCCTACGTCTGGCCCATTGTGAACAGTCTGTGGACAATTTAGCAGATACGTTTAAGACTAACCCCCAGACGCATCAAGCCCAGATTCTGCGAATTCTAAATTCCGAAAAATACCGAATCGCAAATTAGAATTCGCAAGAATGGGATGTATCAATAAAAGCCAACCAAAAAAGCGATTCACAGTCTGCCGCAATCGCCGATTGCGATTTCCGCTAAATCCTACAAAAATCGCAGAATCGCCGGTTTCCCATGGAGAAATTGCGATTTCGCAATTACCGAAATCGCAAATTTACGGGAAGTCGCATTTCGAGCACAATGATGACATCACAACCAGGAAGTAGGCAGTTCCCTCACTCATTCTGAACACAGAGCTTGAGAGTGGAAGAAGCACAGCAAGAGGTCCAACATACACACCCTGCAGCTCCACAACAGGACAGACATCCAGATCCAAAATGTCCCAGGAAGCAGCAGGAAGCAGTGCACCTGGCAGAAAAAGAAAAATTACATTTTCTGAACAGGAGTTCGAGTTCCTCATCGCGGGTGTAAGCAGGGACCATGATAGGCTCTTTGGGAAGCAATCCCGGAAGGTCCCTTAAGCAGACAAGTGGCGCATTGGGCAGCGCATCATCATGGGCAAGGTCAACTCTGTTGGAGTCACCCAGCGCTCTATTGATGATCTAAAGAAGAGGTGGTACGACCTCAGAGGCCATGCCAAACAGCGCATTGCAGAGAGGCTGGGGGAGCAACATGCGACCGGAGGAGGAGACCCCCTCAGTTGCGCCCAACACACCACTTGAAGACCTGGTGGAGGAGACCATCAACCCTGCAGCCTGCGTGGGGGTCAGCCAGCTGGACACCTCCCGACCCACCCAAAAATCCATAGGTAAGAGCCATGCAACTGCGAGCCCATCCCCTAACAATGCCCATGCCCCCAGAGCTAGCCATCTGAAAACCCCAGGGATGCAGGCCATGCACATCGGAAATGCCATATTGCATTGTGGGACCTGTAGTGTGAGAATAGTTTCCTGATAGCCACACACAGCCGGACCTGTAAAGTGAAACATGTCCCTAAAGCCAGTCAGGGATTGCAAGCCTGCATGCATGTCGCAACTTCCCATGTGCAAGATTAATATCATTAATCATGCACCCATTTACATCAAAGGTGTTGCTGAACCACAGAGCACGGACAGCGAGGCACTCCAAATTGAGGAGAACACAAAGGACACTGAGGGAGAGAGCCATCCTGCCCCACGACCTGGACCTTCCGACACACCTGCACCAGTACCACCACCTCCCCATGCAAACAGGGCCACCCCTGCAGCCACAGGAGTACAGCAAACACCCCATGCGTCACAAATGGCAATGGAACAGGCCACACCACCACCCAGGAGATAGACACGGCGCACAGCCACTGTGCGGTTGCAGTTGAGTGGCCGGATGAGGCAGCAGGGCAACGTGGCAACACGGGCTGACCGGGGTCAACATGATCAGGAACAAGGGCTTGGCATCGAACGCCGGATGCTAGCTGTCCACCAGAAGCAGGCACGGCACATGGCAGCCATGCAGCTGCAGCTTTACAAAACAGCGTGCAACGTGAGCCAGCTCACCGAAAGCGTGCAGGTGTTAACGGCTGCAGTGAGGGAGAACAGTCAGATCATGGTGTCACAGCAGGACATCACCCGCCGCCGCCACCACCACCACCAGCTGCTGACCCGCCTATCGGCATACACCAGGTCAAGCTACCTGATCGGGAATGCTACTTCCCAACTATCACGCCGGTCCCTGGCAATGCAATGTCAGATGGTGCAATGCTGCCAGGATGTTGCTAGGGCGTTGGAACAGGTCACAACTGCTGTCCAGAACCATCAGGTATGTGGCCATGCCCATGCAGGGGGGGGGATGATGCCAGTGAGGGCACCTCCAGTCTGAGCAGCCTGTCCCTGCTGGTGTTACAAGAACGACGCCGCAGTACCAGGCCCACTGCAGCATCAAGGCCCGATACTGGCAAGGTGGATGTGGAGTGGCGACAGGGCGCGTCCGGCCGGAGGCGCTAGTGATCAACTGACTATTAGCAGCAGTGCCATACTGAAGTACAAAGCAGGCCTGCTTCCCAATAATGGGGCTGTATGACTTAATACAGTTTTCATGTTTTGTGACCAAAAAATGTAAAAGAAAGATCCTGTTTACGCAAATCATATCTCATGTCATTATTTCATTTGGCATGCATGAGTGCAGTGTTGTGTGAGGGGTATGTGAGAACTAAAAATAATTCAGTGTGATGTTGTTGCTGTGCCTGTGTCCTTCAGCAGGATTCTCCCCGCATGCATGACGCACATGTGCAGGTGGGCGGTTGTCCCGCTCCGACTCACTGCCAGAGATCTCCACAGGTATCATCCGCTTGATAGCAATATTGTGGAGTATGGCACACACGGCCACGATGCAGCAGCAGACCTCAGGCTGGTATTTGAGGGCCCCCCAGTCTTATGTAGGATGCGGAATCGGCTCTTTAAAATCACAAATGTCCGTTCAATTACATTCCTGGTGCGAATGTGCGCTGCATTGTAACGCCGTTCCTGTGGTGAAGCAGGGTTGAGGTATGGGGTGAGGAGGTACTCACGTAAGCCATAGGCGCTGTCACCTGAAGGAAAGGAGGAGAGGGTCAGTGCCTGTCATGCGCAACTACATGTGCTTGACGTACTGTATGTGGGCATGTGTACTTACCTAGGAGGTGTCCTTCGCAACAGTCACCCCTGGCCAAGCGGGTGTCCAATCCGCTGTGCATGAATATGAAAGCATCATGCGTGCTCCCCGGATATTGGGCCACTATGTCGGTGATGATTGTCTTTGCATTACAGACCATCTGGATGTTGAGTGAGTGGTAGGACTTGCGGTTCCGGTACATGTATTCTGTCTCAGCGGGTGGGCAGATGTGGATGTGGGTACAGTCAATGCATCCAATTACATGGGGAATTGTGCAATGTTGTAGAATTGAAGCTTTGTTTGATTTAAGTCCTGTTGGGGGGTTGGGAAGGTTATGTAATGGTGTATCCGGGTCAGCATGGCGTCCAGGAAACTCTGTAGGCAGCGGGACAGTGTGCTCTGGGAAATCCCCCCTGCAACTGCAACTATCCCCTGGAAGCTTCGGAGGCCAGCAGGTGCAGGCAGCACAGGACCTGGACATGGGTGTGCACCGCTTTGGTCCTCCTCGTTGGGTGCTGCATCAGGGGGTCAAGGTCTCGGATGAGCTTGGTTAACATTGCCCCATTCAGGCTGTATTTTGAGTAGATCTCCTCTTGAGTCTGGCCCAGGAGTGTGATCCGCAGCCGGAAGATGCGCTCCTGAATCCTGCGTCGGTTCCGGACTGCAGCCTGGAGCCTTAGCCGCCTTACCACGATGTAGAGTCCTGGCATTGTGAATGTCCTCATGCTTCTACTGTGTCTCCTTAAGTGTGTTTGTTTAGCCCCGCACCTGTATTTTGTTAGGATATTTTTTTTCCCAACTGAACTTCATGGTTACCACCTGATTTGAGTTCTCCTTAAATTGTGCCTCTGTAATAGCGATTTTGTTTTTTTTCGCAAAATGAGATTATTGATGAATTTGCTTTGCGATTTCGCTAATGATTTCGCAGAATCAGTGGAACATCACTATTACAGAATCGCAAAGGGGGTTCCATGTTGATTCTGCTAATTAAATTGCGAACTCGCAAAAGATTTTTTGCGAATTCGCAATTTGGTGGTTTTTGCTATCATGAATTGCGGGAACAGCAATTGCGATCGCAATAGCTCTTTCGCAACTATTGCAATCGCAATTTTTGTTGATGAATCTATGCATAAGAGACTTGGTTAGTGCCAACCGAGTCACTGTATCACTCTTTTGTTTTTTCAGTGTAATACCACGTAACTCCTTAACTCATATAGGGAAGGACTACGGCACAGAGAATTTGATTTGCAAACCTTTAAGCTTCGAATAGAGAAATTGATGGTATTCTCACTTATAACTTATTGGTAAGGTGACTAGCACTCCACGACATGGGCCCCGAATACCTCAACAACTGCCTCTCGTTCTACACTCCTATCCGCCAGCTCCGCTCCGCCAGCCACGCCACCGTCCCACGGATTCGCAGAACCACCACGGGAGGAAGATCATTCTCCTACCTGGCCGCCAAGACATGGAACTCCCTCCCCGCACACCTACGACTGACCCAGGACCATCTCACCTTCAGGAAACACCTCAAGACCTGGCTATTCGAGCAGTAGCGCCCCCCCCCATTCAGCGCCTTGAGACCCTCGCGGTTGAGTAGCGCACTTTATAAATGTATTGATTGATTGATTACTCTTAAGCTTCTACGGTACCGGGGCCCTAATATTGACTTGACTTCTGCAATAAATCTGACAGTACAATAGGGGAGGCAAACATGGTTACATCTTACAGTTACTCAAGAAAAATCAGTACTTGCATTAGTTCATCAACCAAAACAGGTCTGTGATCAGCTGTGGGGTGGCTGAAGGGAACAGAGCCACACTGCCTTCGGAGTACGATCCATGCGTCACCTCGTCTTCTGAGGAGGACTTAGTGTCTGTTCGTGGGGCATTCGTGAAAGTAGCCGTAGTGATGATCGCTTGAGTCTTGTTCTGTCGTATCTGTTATGAGGTGACATATGCACGTGCAGTGGTCCGTTGCGATCTTCCACCTCTGCGACCCGTTGAGGTGCCAGCGAGGGATCGGTTCCTATCTTCAATTTGTGTGGCAATCTCCATAGCGTTGGTTAGTTCCATTACTTCTAGCCAGTCCTCAACGTCCCTAGGACTTGAAAAAGAGTAAGCTTTCTGTTCATGCATTATTTTCAATCTTGCCAGGAAGAGTAGTGAGTACTTTAAATTCAGGTCCCTGAGCCGCCGTTTTACCGCCATAAAGGAAGACCGTTGTCTCTGAACCAACATCGTGTAATCCGGATATAAGGAGATTCTCGCGTTTTCAAAGTTTATCGGCACTGCTTCCCTGGCCTTTTGCAGTAGGATGTCCCGATCTTGGAAGTTCAGTAGTTTGACTATGAGGGGCTGCGGTGGGGCACCCGGTTTCGGTCTCCCCGTGGGTGTTCTATGTGCGCGCTCTATGCAGTATTGTGTGGAGAGTCCCTCCGTTTTGACGTGATCTCTGAACCACTGTTCCATATATCCAGATGCATCAGATCCTTCACTCTTCTCCGGCATTCCAATCACTCGGATGGTGTTCCGTCTTGCTCTCCCTTCTGCATCCTCCACATGTTCAAGTAAGGTGGCAACCTGTGTCTGCAGCTGCTTCACATCAGTCTCAGTCTGTTTTTGTCTTTGCATCACCTCGGCTAGCGTCACCGCATGTTCTTTCACCTTATCCGCCGTCTTTGCGTGGTCCACCCTAAGAAAGTTCAGTCCGATGGTCAGGGTCCCTATCTGGAGCTCAATTGCTTTTCTGGAGTCCCGCACTTCCCGTAATATAAGGTCCAGTTTATCCTCTGGAGCAGTTACCGTAGCGGGAGGGATACAATCAGATGCTGGCATGCTGTCCACGCTATTCCTTACGTCTTGGACAGAGTCTGTGCCGCTATGATCCTGTTGTTTTGCCTTGTTCCGCCCCATTTCTCTGAGTTATTATGGTGTACGTTAGCGACGGCCGTATCCTTCAGGGCAGATGGTCTGTACTATACCCCGCCTTGACACTGCAGGTACTCCAACCTCCTCTCCAGTCGGACAGGTACCCTCCACACGCAGCCTACAGCACAACAGTATGACTGTGCACAGGGCGAGTGAATCGCACTCCAGCAGTTAGGGGTTTGCATGTGGAGAAGCACGTTATTCACACTTCCTTGTCTATCCTGCACAATGTCCCTCTTCCCCTCAGCGTCAGTGTCCTCCAATATAGCCGCTCTATCAACCCCAGTTCTGGCTGCAGTGGCTCAGCCCCACACAGTGGACTCGCGGATTGTATAACCGCAGGCAATTCTCACAGTTGTATGCACGATAGCAGGCCTCTCGCTGTCTTACACAGCCTACATCTCACCACCTTTGCTCTATCTCCTCGCTTGCCTGCAATTGAGGTCCACGCCTCGGTTCGTCTTACTTGATTCTCTTCACATTTGTGGCATTCTCTGTGTCCAGCGCTATGCCACACTGTGTTCCGCGGGTGCACCGCCCCCGATGTATAGTCTTGGGGGCCTTTAGCTAGGCCCCTTGGATGCCTCCCTCAGTTTCCCTTTTGGGATGCAGCTCCCTTTATGTTGCGTGAGGTTGCCTCTTTTTATCTCAGCCGGCTCCGTTATGCCTGTGGGGATTGATTATCGTCTCAATCCGGAGAGTTCCTCTCAGTCGCTGGGGTCGTATCCCCCACTGTTGCAGGGCAGATCGCGGCCGCAGCCGCAGAGGTAGCGGCAGCATCAGCGCTGACCGTGCAGTCCGGGGGCCGGTCGCCGAAAGGGGGGCTGGGGACCCTCCTCTACTATACTTGTTCCCGTACTTGCAAACGAGGGAGGGCGTTCAGCAGGCGCCGCCTGCTGTCCTGTGCCCTCGCCCGCTATATCTCTGCAAGGGCGAACAGGGGAAGGAGGGGGGCCAGGGTAGGAAGGCTGTCACACCGCCCCGATCCTACCGGCACTCCGTGTCCTCTGAGCCGGCACCCTCACTGCTCCCCAGGCCAGCCGCAGGTCCAATTGGCTCTCCGCTATCGGGTTCTGGTGCTGGCTGTGTACGCTCCCCCACTCCGCAGCAGTCCGTATCAGCCACAGCACGTCAGCAGACCGCGGCGGCAATCCTCCAGCTGCCTCACCGCGGGTCCAAGATGGCGCCCTCCGACCTCCGCAGCGGCAGGCCCACGAGTTGAAATGGCATATCTCAGCGATCTACAGGTCCATCTGTTACATCGCCCAACTACAACACTCTTCCGGCATCAGTATCTGGTCGCTTGACCTCCCCATGCAGGTATGGCGGATTTATGGCAGGATGTTGGTGGCCCTGGTCTGGAGCTCGTCCACAAGACGAACGCCATGCATGGCGCCTAGCCACTCCCCCTCACCCGGGATAAACCATTGTAGAAGCTGATGATGCAGGTACAGCCTGTACTGCAGGGAAAGAGGCAGCAGGAGGAGGAGCCTGAGAAAACATGGCCCTATACCTTGCAACATGCCATGAAGATCTGCCAAGAGGGAAGAAGTAACTGAAACCATCTCCTGGCCTGCGCTTTCTTGTCGTCAACAGGACTGCCGGTAAGAGCACTCATGAAGGTACTCGCCCTCAGAATCAGTCTCTTGGCATTTCACTAACAATTGTGAAGGACTATGTGCATAACCAAAAGTGTCCTGATCATCCCATCAGAATCCTCTTCTTCTTCCTCAAGCAACAGTGTGGGAGGCAAGGGTGTAACCCTCCTTGGAGATGTCATATCCGGCGTTATCCTCTTTAAGGAAATTTTAATCCTCTCCGTCGACGAAGACGTCGTTGACGGTACAGTCGGTAATGGAGTTGCCAGAGAAACCAATGTCCACGAGGTCATCGATGGAAGATCAACCGTTTACGGCTGAATCGTCGAAGACGAGATGGGCGTCATTGACACTGCCGTCGACGAGACTGTCGACGCTCCTGCCGTCGTCATCGTCGTAGTTGCTCTCGTCGACGACACCGGCGTCACCACTGCCGTCGTCGACACCCTCGTCGTCGCCGCTGTTGTCGTCGACACCTTCATCGACACTCTCGTCTTCGTTGCTGTAACCGTCGTTGGCGCTCCCGTCGACGCTGACGGCACCGTCGACGAGCCCGTCGACTGTGTAACTTTCTTCACTTGAGATTTAGAAGCCTTCGTCGAAGGAGTCTTCTGTAGCATCGTCGACGACTTGGAATCTTACTCTGACTTCTCAGATGTTAGAGAAGAGGGCTTCTTAAACGCTTTAGCAGAATCCACCAATGCCTATACATACATTTACATTTACTTAGTCTTTCCCTCTCCTTTACAGCGTGGTGAGAAGATTTGCTAGGACTCTGGCTCTCAGACTCACGGGGGGTCTTTTTTAAGGCCTTAACTGGATGCTCTGAGGATTGTGAAGGGGAAGCCCTACCCCTTTTGACTGACCTTCTGGATGAGGTAGCAGATGACGAATATTCACTGTCACTTGATAGAGTTTCCTTCCTCAACTTCATCTTCTGGAGCCAAGTGAGGAGGCGAACCTCACAGTCCCGGAGGGTCTTCATAGAGAAGGTGTGGCAGATCTTGCAGTCCGCAGCCTTATGATCAGGGTACAGTCAATAAATGCAGTCCTTATGCCTGTCCTCCACATACAGCCTTTTCTTGCCACAGGTGGAACAAGCTTTGAAAAGGGCTTTCTTCTCCTTGTCAGATATTTCTAGATGAAACACCTAACAATTCTGAAGGAAAAATGTTGAAAAAATCTTCAAATAGAGTTGAAGAGAGCAGAGCTCAAAGGAGACTCCCTTAGCACAATGTGTGGTAGAAAACCTGAGGCTCTGAGGTTCTCTCAGGAGGGTTCTATGAGGTGAGGCTAATCAGATTGGCTGTTGCTTTGCTTTGGTCTCTTTTGCAAAAAGAGGTGGATATGCTACAAAAAGGGAATGAGACCAAGCCTTTTTCTTTCTCTTTAGTACCTACTGCTATGATATTTTGTTACCGAGACTCCCATTCCGACCACGGGGAATGAAACAAGCTATGGGAATCTATGAAAGTTCCAATACTGAAGTAAGGAGGCATTTCCAAGTGAAGGATGCATAACAACATATTTGTTCATATTCCCAGATGTGTTGGTTTGTTCTTCACTCTCTTTCGTACTATTGTTTTGTTGGATTTCTTTCTTCTAGCAGTTGGAGCTACTACTGGAGTCCTCTTCTGGGTATATTGCTGGGCTCTTTTCTCATCCAAAATGACAGTGGGAATCTGATGCCTTGCTCTTCAGTACTAAAATCCATCTCCAATCAAGAGCTACAAGATTGCCAAGGAGGTTGTTAATCCTTTGTCATTATTTCCTCCTAAAGTGTACCCTCTTAAAGAGACAGTTGACACCTTTTATGTATACTATACTTCAGGGAGGTATTGTGGCTTATGGGAGTCCCTTTCCTTGGTCGATTAAGCAAAGGTAATCAACAGATATCAGTGTTTATTTCTTGACAGTTAGGCAACCTGGAGTTAGCACACCATTGTTTTGGAAGGGCATAGATCATACTCCAGACTACATCAGTTTTTGGTGTATTCCTCCTTACTTCTGGCCAAACCCAGCAAAGACATACGCCACATAGCTATATCAGATAACACCCTAATGTCATTGCCACATTCTTTTTTTCAGAAGTACCCGACCTGGCAAGTGCTGTAGGCTAGGGGTCAGTCTACTGTGTGTCAACTCCATTAGAGACAAGTAGAAGATGACATGTTCTTATAAATGTGAGAGAATGTCATAAGGGCAGTGAAAGATAGCATCCTTTGGGACACCGTTAAAATGATAATTAGAAGCCACTAATATCAGCATCTACTAAACAAAATAAAGCCAGATATGCGGCAAGGGAACACTTAGAATCCCAACTAAAAGAGCTAAAAGGGATAAACAAGACGACCGTTGTAATTAAAAATGCTGCAGACACAGGATAGGGCTTTGGATGAGGACAATGCTGAATATGTTCTGCTAAGGATGAAACATTATTAGAGTGGAGGCAATAGAGCGAGAAAAGGCTGTTTTACATACAATCTGAAAGACAAAGTGGCATGGGACAGATTACCAGCTATAAGGGATGAAGGTGGAAAGCTAAAGAATGATGACCTTGGGTTAGCTAATGTGTTTAGCGCTTTATACAATAAATAATGCCAGTCTGAGGATGTGACCTTGAGCATATGGGGTACCTAATGAACGCATCATTAATTGTTATTGACTCTGCCGCCTGGACAAGCAAAACAACTAGACAAACTAATAAAAATAGAAAATTTTTTTAAGGCCCAGTCAAAAGGATCTGCAGTAATGGCATGTGGCGGGCCTTCCCTGGCTTGGAAGATAAACTGCGGTTAAAATGACAGCACTCGGAGGGAGGGATGAGTGTGGTGGGATATGGTAGGGTGGCATGGCCAAGATATCCGAAAACAGGTGACTGTAACTCATCGGAATCCTTTACAATCAGGACCTAATCTGTGTTCAAGCGCAAAGCCACGAAAAGAAACCAAGACTCACTAACCTGTAGAATCTCCAGCTACTGTGGCATAGCCACGCGTACTGTAACATGGTCACGCGGAGACATACTTGGAATCGGCAGCAACCCTAAGAGAAAACACACAAAAAGGAAAGAACAAGTAAGAATCCGAGCAATGCCCTTAGGGGTGCAGCATGGCAGTCCTTAGTAACACTGTTTCTAAGTCAAACTACCTAGAGTAACTTCTGAGACACATACTTTTCGTACAGAGTAGCTTTTAAAAACGACAAGTAACCAATTATTTTTTTTAAGACAATAACTGGTGCGCTATGAGGCTTGATTATTTGGCAAAGGCAGATTTCTTGAGCAAGAATAACAAGTGTTTATTCACTGCAAAAAATAACTCGCTGATATGAATCAACTCTAGAGACTTTATAGAGAAGTGCCACAATTGGGTTAACCCTTGAGACATTAATCCAGGATGTGAAATCCGATATAAGAGAGACTGCATTTTCTCCTATTTAGAGTGTGTCTATATTATGACTCAAGACCGGTAAATCTCCACTCCCTAAAACCTTGTCCCTACAATTTTATATAATGTTTGGAACAAGGGTCCCTATTCTGACAAGGTTGCTTAACTCATTCACAAATGCTCGCTAAATGGCTTTATCTATGACAGAGACCATTGTAACAGTCGTTCCCAACCAGGCAAAACCCACACACGATGCAGCTCCTACATCTTTACCTCTTTATTAAACGTTGATGCCAGCACAGGTATCTTGGTGACTAGGTTGGAGACCGATGTTGCCAGCCTTGATTGATCTTGATCAATTGTGCTTCATTACCAGGAGAATCTGAAGAGACAATATAAAACTGACAATACATGTAATAAAGAATATTCACTGAATGGAAAACAATGCAAACTTTGCTTTCACTCAAGACAGGGAAAGTGCTCATCTGGGTTAACTGGTGATTTATGTACAAAATGCTAGAAACTTTCAGATCTGCCTCTAGATTGCTAATCTGTATCCTTTGCAGAAACAGAGATCGTATGGCTTGTATTAAGATCAAGGCAGGAATTTTCGCCAGGAGTGGAACAAAAGGGAAAGCAGCAGGGTGCTCATTCCCACCACTATTGTTTGCTCCCCCCATGGTACAAAATTCTGAAAAGTTTATAAATAATGGAGGCATTAGCAGGTTATGAACTAGAAGAGACAAATTATATCCACCACATATATAGATAACCTTTTAGATCCACTCTGATCCCATTTAATCCCTCCCTCCTCTGTTGACAGAATTCAAGGAGTAAGGTGAGGTGTCTGTGTTTAGGATTAACTGGCAAAAATGGCAAGTGTTAAACATAACCCCTTCAAAAAATCCCAAACTAGCATTACAGACAATTGTTTCTCTTCATTGGGCAGATGAGTCTATAACATATGTGAGGTTGCAGATCACTGCACTAATTTAACAAATAACAAACCCAATTATATCCTGCTTTTAAGGCCCAGTCAAAAGGATCTGCAGTAATGGCAATGATGCGGGCCTTCCCTGGCTTGGTAGATAAACTGCGGTTAAAATAACAGCACTCGGATGAGTATGGCGGGATATCGTAGGGTGGCATGGCCAAGATATCCGAAAACAGGTGACTGTAACTCATCGGAATCCTTTACAATCAGGACCTAATCTGTGTTCAAGCGCAAAGCCACGAAAAGAAACCAAGACTCACTAACCTGTAGAATCTCCAGCTACTGTGGCATAGCCACGCGTACTGTAACATGGTCACGCGGAGACATACTTGGAATCGGCAGCAACCCTAAGAGAAAACACACAAAAAGGAAAGAACAAGTAAGAATCCGAGCAATGCCCTTAGGAGTGCAGCATGGCAGTCCTTAGTAACACTGTTTCTAAGTCAAACTACCTAGAGTAACTTCTGAGACACATACTTTTCGCACAGAGTAGCTTTTAAAAACGACAAGTAACCAATTTTTTTTTTTAAGACAATAACTGGTGCGCTATGAGGCTTGATTATTTGGCAAAGGCAGATTTCTTGAGCAAGAATAACAAGTGTTTATTCACTGCAAAAAATAACTCGCTGATATGAATCAACTCTAGAGACTTTATAGAGAAGTGCCACAATTGGGTTAACCCTTGAGACATTAATCCAGGATGTGAAATCCGATATAAGAGAGACTGCATTTTCTCCTATTCAGAGTGTGTCTATATTATGACTCAAGACAGGTAAATCTCCACTCCCTAAAACCTTGTCCCTACAATTTTATATAATGTTTGGAACAAGGGTCCCTATTCTGACAAGGTTGCTTAACTCATTCACAAATGTTCGCTAAATGGCTTTATTTATGACAGAGACCATTGTAACAGTCGTTCCCAACCAGGCAAAACCCACACACGATGCAGCTCCTACATCTTCACCTCTTTATTAAACGTTGATGCCAGCACAGGTATCTTGGTGACTAGGTTGGAGACCGATGTTGCCAGGCTTGATTGATCTTAATCAATTGTGCTTCATTACCAGGAGAATCTGAAGAGACAATATAAAACTGACAATACATGTAATAAAGAATATTCACTGAATGGAAAACAATGCAAACTTTGCTTTCACTCAAGACAGGGAAAGTGCTCATCTGGGTTAACTGGTGATTTATGTACAAAATGCTAGAAACTTTCAGCTCTGCCTCTAGATTGCTAATCTGTATCCTTTGCAGAAACAGAGATCGTATGGCTTGTATTAAGATCAAGGCAGGAATTTTCGTCAGGAGTGGTACAAAAGGGAAAGCAGCAGGGTGCTCATTCCCACCACTATTGTTTGCTCCCCCCATGGTACAAAATTCAGAAAAGTTTATAAAGAATGGAGGCATTAGCAGGTTATAAACTAGAAGAGACAAATTATATCCACCACATATATAGATAACCTTTTAGATCCACTCTGATCTCATTTAATCCCTCCCTCCTCTGTTGACAGAATTCAAGGAGTAAGGTGAGGTGTCTGTGTTTAGGATTAACTGGCAAAAATGGCAAGTGCTAAACATAACCACTTCAAAAAATCCCAAACTAGCATTACAGACAATTGTTTCTCTTCATTGGGCAGATGAGTCTATAACATATGTGAGGTTGCAGATCACTGCAGTAATTTAACAAATAACAAACCCAATTATATCCTGCTTTTAAGGCCCAGTCAAAAGGATCTGCAGTAATGGCATGTGGCGGGCCTTCCCTGGCTTGGTAGATAAACTGTGGTTAAAATGACAGCACTTGGAGGGAAGGATGAGTGTTGTGGGATATGGTAGGGTGGCATGGCCAAGATATCCGAAAACAGGTGACTGTAACTCATCGGAATCCTTTACAATCAGGACCTAATCTGTGTTCAAGCGCAAAGCCACGAAAAGAAACCAAGACTCACTAACCTGTAGAATCTCCAGCTACTGTGGCATAGCCACGCGTACTGTAACATGGTCACGCGGAGACATACTTGGAATCGGCAGCAACCCTAAGAGAAAACACACAAAAAGGAAAGAACAAGTAAGAATCCGAGCAATGCCCTTAGGAGTGCAGCATGGCAGTCCTTAGTAACACTGTTTCTAAGTCAAACTACCTAGAGTAACGTCTGAGACACATACTTTTCGCACAGAGTAGCTTTTAAAAACTACAAGTAACCAATTTTTTTTTTTTAAGACAATAACTGGTGCGCTATGAGGCTTGATTATTTGGCAAAGGCAGATTTCTTGAGCAAGAATAACAAGTGTTTATTCACTGCAAAAAATAACTCGCTGATATGAATCAACTCTAGAGACTTTATAGAGAAGTGCCACAATTGGGTTAACCCTTGAGACATTAATCCAGAATGTGAAATCCGATATAAGAGAGACTGCATTTTCTCCTATTTAGAGTGTGTCTATATTATGACTCAAGACAGGTAAATCTCCACTCCCTAAAACCTTGTCCCTACAATTTTATATAATGTTTGGAACAAGGGTCCCTATTCTGACAAGGTTGCTTAACTCATTCACAAATGCTCGCTAAATGGCTTTATCTATGACAGAGACCATTGTAACAGTCGTTCCCAACCAGGCAAAACCCACACACGATGCAGCTCCTACATCTTCACCTCTTTATTAAACGTTGATGCCAGCACAGGTATCTTGGTGACTAGGTTGGAGACCGATGTTGCCAGGCTTGATTGATTTTGATCAATTGTGCTTCATTACCAGGAGAATCTGAAGAGACAATATAAAACTGACAATACATGTAATAAAGAATATTCACTGAATGGAAAACAATGCAAACTTTGCTTTCACTCAAGACAGGGAAAGTGCTCATCTGGGTTAACTGGTGATTTATGTACAAAATGCTAGAAACTTTCAGCTCTGCCTCTAGATTGCTAATCTGTATCCTTTGCAGAAACAGAGATCGTATGGCTTGTATTAAGATCAAGGCAGGAATTTTCGCCAGGAGTGGTACAAAAGGGAAAGCAGCAGGGTGCTCATTCCCACCAATATAGTTTGCTCCCCCTATGGTACAAAATTCAGAAAAGTTTATAAATAATGGAGGCATTAGCAAGTTATAAACTAGAAGAGACAAATTATATCCACCACATATATAGATAACCTTTTAGATCCACTCTGATCCCATTTAATCCCTCCCTCCTCTGTTGACAGAATTCAAGGAGTAAGGTGAGGTGTGTGTGTTTAGGATTAACTGGCAAAAATGGCAAGTGCTAAACATAACCACTTCAAAAAATCCCAAACTAGCATTACAGACAATTGTTTCTCTTCATTGGGCAGATGAGTCTATAACATATGTGAGGTTGCAGATCACTGCAGTAATTTAACAAATAACAAACCCAATTATATCCTGCTTTTAAGGCCCAGTCAAAAGGATCTGCAGTAATGGCATGTGGCGGGCCTTCCCTGGCTTGGTAGATAAACTGCGGTTAAAATGACAGCACTTGGATAAGTGTGGCGGGATATCGTAGGGTGGCATGGCCAAGATATCCGAAAACAGGTGACTGTAACTCATCGGAATCCTTTACAATCAGGACTTAATCTGTGTTCAAGCGCAAAGCCACGAAAAGAAACCAAGACTCACTAACCTGTAGAATCTCCAGCTACTGTGGCATAGCCACGCGTACTGTAACATGGTCACGCGGAGACATACTTGGAATCGGCAGCAACCCTAAGAGAAAACACACAAAAAGGAAAGAACAAGTAAGAATCCGAGCAATGCCCTTAGGAGTGCAGCATGGCAGTCCTTAGTAACACTGTTTCTAAGTCAAACTACCTAGAGTAACTTCTGAGACGCATTCTTTTCGCACAGAGTAGCTTTTAAAAACAACAACTAACCAATTTTTTTTTTTAAAGACCATAACTGGTGCACTATGAGGCTTGATTATTTGGCAAAGGCAGATTTCTTGAGCAAGAATAACAAGTGTTTATTCACTGCAAAAAATAACTCGCTGATATGAATCAACTCTAGAGACTTTATAGAGAAGTGCCACAATTGGGTTAACCCTTGAGACATTAATCCAGGATGTGAAATCCGATATAAGAGAGACTGCATTTTCTCCTATTTAGAGTTTGTTCCCGTGAAGATTATACACCATGTTGTGTAGCAAAAGAAAACGCAATTCATTCATAAATGTATCAGACGGTAGTTAATTCCCGTTTGTGATAAATAAAGATATCTGTCGAAGTAAAGCACCTAGCTGAGACAGAGGCCGTTTGAGAAAAAATTCGAGTTAAAAGTTTATCAGTTGCCAAGTGTCATCCTTGAAGACCACTTAGAAAGCATCTCACTCTTTCCATCCCCTCCTTCCTTTCTGGCGCACCTATCATCTCAAAACATTTAGACTCTGAATTGAGTTGTTCTGAAGAGCAGCGGGAGGACCAGCATCGCCCCTGTGGACTCTCGGGAATCTTCAGGTGAGAGGCAAGTGTGAGAGGAAGGCAAGCTATTAAAAAAAAATAATTCCACCTGGGCGACATGGTGATCTTGGTTTAAACTGATACACAGGATATGATAAACAGTCCCAGAGGTATATGATTTGGCACAGACCTTAGCAAAAAATTCAAAATGAGGTTTAAGCACCAAGGGTGGAGAATTTAGAAATGTGGAATGAGTTGTAAAGATAGAAAACTTGGTATGACTCATGGAATAGGGACATTTCTAAGGAACACCGTCTCATTTTACAACCATCTTTATTTAGGGGACCATTGGTTCCTAATTTAAGTTGCTACATGTTGCACTTAGAACTGCTTGGAGAATCAAGCCATAACGCAGCACCAACATTTGCATCTTCAAGCACGCATCCACTGAATGCCACGGTTATTACCTCCATGCTACTGGCAGCCCTCAAGCAATTCTACAGAGACAGTTCCAAGTGCAAAGTATTTGAGTCATGTCAACTCCAGGTCCAGTGTGTCCAGTCTAGAAGGAGACGTTTCCTAATGATGCAGCAAAGGCAGATTTCGTAATTTCTTATCTTGGAAGTAGCGAGTCCAATTGGTCAATTTTTATGATTGAAAATAATAATCCAATACTATCTGACCATAGGAAATTTAAGGAGGCTGTTAGAAAATTGTTTGCAAAGCATGTATTATACTGTCAAGTGATGAGGAGTTCCTGAATCTAAAACGAAGGTCCAAGGACCTTTTGACGTATATTATGACTTTTAATTGTTTAGTCGTAGAAGCTAATGGCCTGTAGAGAAAAAAATAGCATCTTTATTTTTATAGGGCATTAAGAGACAACTTGAAGGACTCCCTGTCTTTTATTTTAGATTTACCACAGGCTGCTCAGAATCTATTGCCCTAGTAATCGAATTGGAGCACAGGGTAGAAGAACGAAAAGGGGAGAGGTCTCGAGGTGATGCTATAGTGGTAATATTAAATCCTGAAAGAAAGGAACTGGACCACAAAGGGCAGGATGTAAAACTCATGCATGTCTGGGAATATGATTATTAAGGATGCCAACACACAAGAGCTTAACCTGGCCTTGCAAATTGTTTGTGGAATATATGAGTTTTAAAATCCCTCCTAATTGACAACTTTGCAATGGAAGAAATCAGCAATAAAGATATATATTTGCCGGCAAGAAACTTGACAAATAATGCCTATGGGCTGGCAAGATCATAATGAATTTTTCTCACTGGCACAACACTCCCAATAAAGAGGGGCACCCCCATCAGGAGGTGCCTCAATTTTGGTCCTTAAAGCTCTGAAGCCAGATGTGAGAGTCCTCGCTTGTGGCACTAGTGCCTTTATTTTTCGTATGTTAGCGGAAACATCCTCTGGAAACGTATACATAAATCCTAAGCAGCCAAAAAAAAAGTAAATAATCTTTAGTGATAGCTTAAAGTTAATCAAGGCCCTATGACAGCAGTATCTTGCAGAAACGAGTCTTTGGGGGTAAACTCAGTATGTTCTTGCTCGAAACACCTGAACCAATCCCATGGCAATAGGAAAATGACAACATATGGGGGATTCCGGAGATCGCTCTCGGTCATGTAAAGAAAGACAAGGTTAGCCAGAAGTTTACAGCCTCCTTGAGATCGGCCCTGGACCAGGGTTCAATTCCCCGCCTCGGCGGGGCTTGGGCTCAAAAATTCCACGGACTCGATAATTCTCGCTCCGGTGCCTTCTCTACTCACGGGTTCACACTCTGCGACTCTGGGCAATAGCTTGCTTAATCTCCACAACGGCCCCTCGCGGTGGGATGCCTGGCTTTCACCTTGTGGATACCCTGCCGGGGTTATCTCACAGGGGAATACCAGGACGGGTTCCCTAAGCAAGCGCCGGGAAACCCTTTGTGGGTAGCTGTGCGCTATATAAGCTCAAATACATTTACATTTACAATGCCTTGGACTTCAGAACACTAAACAGAAGAGTGGGTTTTCACTCCGTATTTCACGAGGGTAAGCAATTTCCAAGTGTGCCACACTCTGACAACCGACCATGCAAGGCTATCCTGTACCCTCAATAGGGATACTCAAATTGATACAACTTCAAACAATTAGTACAATTAGTACACAAGAGGGAGATTTAAAGAATAAAATGGCCAACAACGTCTTCACCTTCCTCCCTGGTGGAGTTAAGAGAATCTCTGCAATTTGAGGCAAGCGATTCTCTGCTCTCAGCAGCGAACTGGCCGAAATTACTGGAAAAGCTAGTGGAGAGACTCACCAGTAAGGTCAGCCAGGCAGTGCTTATACTCAGAGGGTAGCTTGTAACCCGGAGCAGAGGGTCCTTAAACAAGAACTAAATAAACTCCAAAGGTTAGCCCACAAAAATACTGATACTGCTTCAGAAGCAACTGTGATCTGGAAGGTCAGAAAGTCTGGGAAATCTTCTGGGAAAATCAAAAAGAGGCATGGGTGGAACTACACGAGGCCTTGAAAACCAAAAATCCAGCAACATTCTGTAATCTCATTACAATGAGCTTGAGTCAAAACTCTTGTCTACCGTGTCAAAGTGGTTAGAATACATTTTCAACCTTTATAATGCTGGGAAAATGAGTGTGGGCAGGATGACCATGCAGAAGAACTAGTAGGCCCCTCTAATAAAAGAATCAATGAATTGTACACTGGCATCTTTTCGAGCTGCAGGAGCCCCGGGCCACAGAAGAATGGGCATCTCATAAAATAAAAACCACCTCTGGAGGAAAACAAGGCTGTATCCTTGCTCCACTATTGTTCAACCTATACTTGGCGGACATTAACAAAGCACTGGGGTCGACACGTGCTGTGGAGATCTACCGGGGAGTGGTGAATTGGCCCGGACATCTAACCCGCAGCAAGAACCTGTATGCTGCTTCCCCAGTCCTGCGGAGGGTGGCTGACTGGCGTGAGGGGCCTTGACCGTGGGCAGTGCCCCCCTCCTACCTTGATCCTACTGCTGGTGGGCTGGATGTCTCTTCCTATACTTGGTGGAGGCCTGCCCTAGCCATGAGATGGGTGACTGGTCACTGTTGCTGCCCAGCCTGGCGTTGTGCCTTCTGCTGGTCCTTTCTTCTCCCTGTATCCTGCTGCTGACGCGGAAGGCCCAGCCTGGTGTCTTTTGCGGGCTGTGCTGGCTGTGCTGGCTGTGCTGTGGGAGCAACTGGGAGCCCTGTGCAGACGACGGGGAGATTTGTGCTGGGCCTGGCTGCGGACCATGGAGGGAGCGAGATGTCTGGTGAACGGGGAAGGACTGTCCCTGGTGCTCCTCCTTCCACCCCTCGTGACACGCTTGACTGGGGCCGCACTTGAACCCATGTCCAGACGGGAGCCTCAGGGCCTAAGCCATTATGAGTAGGAGGGCTGCTGCAGTGCACACAAAAGCCCAGGGCGAGGGATCCGGGTAGAGCCGCTGCAGGTCTGGATGGTAGTAGCAAATATTGAAATGGGAACATTGAAGGCCGAAGTGGAGAAAGGTTCCATGTGAACAGCAGTTGAACATGGGTCAGTCTGTCCTGAGAGATGGGTCTGCGCCATTCAGAAGGGACGGCCGATGGCATATGTTGCCCTCGCCGATCAAAAGGGAGTTGGGTTCAGATCTCCAAACCCGGAATGGCGGAGACAGGCGCCCTCGCGGTGTCCATTGCAGTAACGCAAACTATCCTGTTTCTCTAGGAGCTCTGGGGAGAGTTTGTTTTTCTCTGTGAAGGGCAGGGCGCCCTGGTATAGGTTTGCCCCAAGAGGAGCCTGAGCTTTTGAAAGCGTCGGATTTCTGGCTGAATCCAGTGAGCTCTTGCTGGTCCTCGAAAATCTGGGGGAGATGGTGTACATCTCACGCCGGGCCATACCCATAACCGCAGCAGGCCTTCATGATGGTGCACATCTTCTGACATGTTGGAACAATGTGGGTAAGGGAAGTTGGCAAGTCAGATCTGTAACTTAGGGATAAGGATCGGCTCTAAAGGCTGAGTCAGTCGGGCTGGGGTGGAGTGCAAAGAGGGACTTCCTGTGGATCACTCCAGCTGCAATGGTCGCCTCTCCCCATGCCCCCGCCCCGGGGGTGCTGGACTGGCATTCTGCCTCGGCCAGCACCTAGCAGCTGACTTAGAACTGGTGTGGACCAGGGGAATCTGACTGTTTAATTAAAACAAAGCATTGCAAAGGCCCGAGGCGTTTGTTGACGCAATGTGATTTCTGCTACAACAAACAAAAGAGGGGCCTGGTCAGAAACCTGTTCGTGTGCCGCAACTGAGCTAGTTACCGGAAACCATTAGAAGCACTAGAAGTGATAGCCCAGGTATGTTAGAAAAATTAGAAAAATTCCCATCAGCCCACCCATGTGGCGGAATGTCGTCATGTGGGAGATGTCACCAATCCAATTCTCAAACAGTGCACCTAGTCATGGTGCAGAGTTGGATGGATTAACCATGGTGTAAATACAGACCAATGGGCTTCACTGGTGATGCTAATGGGGTGCAGCGCAAAAAATGAAAGTGATAAATGTGAAGATAAAATTGACTCCGAGGGCCAAAATTAGTTTAATCAGTATGGCGCTTGGGTCAAGATTAAAATTCTGCCACGATAGTTTGAAATTATAACTATGTGTGGGCAGAGTAAGTGAAGGTCGACATGTTTCAGCTGTACTGACTATTGGTCTAAGCTTTCTTCAGGACCATTAACCCCTTCCATGCTGATGACGGCCCCCATCCGTCATGCATTACAGTGCTCGTGTGCTCATGACGGCTGGGGGCCGTCATAAAGCCATTGATTCTTTAATAAGCCTAGCACACGAGAAAAATCGGCCCAGCATGGAAGGGGTTAAAGAAACTGCGACTGCAACATAGAAATTAAAAAATCAGTGATACACGCTGATGTACAATGGATAAATCCTACCAGTTCCTCTGAGCCCAGATGGATGCTGAAGGAAGTCCAGAACTGTATGTATCTCCTAAAAAGACATAAGCGTGAATCAAAAACCATGTAGTGCACAACAGGTCCAGGTCCATGGGTGGGCTGATGGGAATTTTTCTAATTTTTCTAACATACCTGGGCTATCACTTCTAGTGCTTCTAATGGTTTCCGGTAACTAGCTCAGTTGCGGCACACGAACAGGTTTCTGACCAGGCCCCTCTTTTGTTTGTTGTAGCAGAAATCACATTGCGTCAACAAACGCCTCGGGCCTTTGCAATGCTTTGTTTTAATTAAACAGTCAGATTCCCCTGGTCCACACCAGTTCTAAGTCAGCTGCTAGGTGCTGGCCGAGGCAGAATGCCAGTCCAGCACCCCCGGGGCGGGGGCATGGGGAGAGGCGACCATTGCAGCTGGAGTGATCCACAGGAAGTCCCTCTTTGCACTCCACCCCAGCCCGACTGACTCAGCCTTTAGAGCCGATCCTTATCCCTAAGTTACAGATCTGACTTGCCAACTTCCCTTACCCACATTGTTCCAACATGTCAGAAGATGTGCACCATCATGAAGGTCTTTTGTTTGTTGTAGCTTCTCTTGGGGCATGAGTGGCTCTGGTCGTTAAATATAGCCCTAGTTGACCCTCCCTACGTCTATTTTTTGCAATGTGATTTCTGTCCAGTGCTCTGAATGTCAAAGTGAAGAAATTCAATGAAACATGGGTAAACGGCGAGAGTAACTATGACCAAGAAGATGGAATCCAGTGTGATTTCTGCTTTATGAATTATGAATATTTTGCATAAACTATTTCTTCATCCCAGTTATGCATTTATACCTGCAGGACACTGGCTTGAACACACATTATCTTGTGGGAGCTGTGAAACTAAGGTGTTTAACAGAACGAATATGTTTTTCTACTTGAATCAACATCCTAAGGTAATTTTTACCACGAGGTATGCTTTCATGTACAATTTTACCCACGCAGCTAGCGAAGCCAATTTAAGGTGATGTTATGTGAGTGGGAGGGAAACTCGTTTTTTTCTACCCACCATCCTTTGCAGTTTCCTTTCTTTGCCTTTGTAGTGTGGGAGCCACCCGGCCCACCTTATACAGCGTTGCACCCTGTTTCACCCTGGAGGGCGGGCTCGCCCAAAAGGGATAATGAATGGGCGCATGAGCGCTCGTGGTCTAAGCCCTCACTACATTACTTGTGTGTGTGTATTCTTTCCTGCAGAGATCACAACGCAGGCCTCGCAACGTAGCACTGGGTCACCCACCTTCCGGCCCACTACAGCCTTATTTATATTCTTTTCTGCAGGGCTGTGCCTTTCTGATATGCAGGCTCTATTTCTCTTGTTTCTGATGAACAAGCCCTGTGTATCTTTTTCCTCCTGTCTCCGATGTATATCTCCGGTGCTTTTGTTTTTTCCCCCCTTTTTGATGATATCCCTTCACCTTTTGCCAACCATCTCAGTTATTGTGTCTTCCCCTTTCTGTCTCTGAAGCATATTTCCACCCAGTATATTTCTCTTTTTGCCTCTGATGCACAGATTCTGTCTTTTTCCCTCGCTACTTTGCGCCCATGAGTCTGATGCACATATTTTGTTTATTGCTGTAACCTTAAGGTCCCTTTAGCTGTTTCAATAACAAAGTTTGCTAAAGCTTCTTTCTGCTTTGCAAGCTATCTGTAAATGTCCGTAGTCTTTTTTCAGTGAATAGGTGATTAAAGGTTTGGCATTAGCCAAGACTTTCTGATTTGACTAAAATTGTATATATAGCATACTTACAAAAGGTTTTAAACAGCCTCCCCTTTCAATCAATCTATTGTTGTCGTTTACATCTTCTGCACATTACAACATGAGGGCACTGGATCAGCTCACTTAAACCATTGGCTAACGTCACTGCGAGTGGCAGCAGTGTGCCCTTTTACAAGGATCATATCCACACAAAGTAGCTCCCTTTTATGCATGAGGTTTCAAGAATAGAATTTGTGTTTTTTTGAGACAAAAAATATTTTTGCTTCTACGTAACTTTATTTTTACATATTGGCGCATACCTGGCACATCCTTAAACAATAACGTTTTGCATATGCAATGCGAACAAGCATTGCCAAAGCAATATATGATGGTAGCAACAACTGACTTATTAGTTTCGTCAAAGCTTGTTTAGAGCTGTGTTTGGTTTTAACAGCACAGCTGGGAAACAGAGCTATCACTAGCAATATACTTAGATTGGGTTTGGGTCTGCCTCTTTCAGACATTGGCTTACTTCAAACAGCTAATTTCATCTGTTGACTTGAGACTGTCAATTATGTCAGGGCTCAGCCCAGTGGAGTGTTTGTCTGTTACCTATTCCTATTGCCTGTTTGGGTGTATCCTTCCACCTCCACTGCACTGGTGTGCTTCAATGTAACTGTATGAGGGACTACTTTACAACAGTAAACCTATCTGTGCGCTCCTCCTGGGTCACTCACAAGTATCTCCCTGTAGTGTGCTTATACTGCAAGCAATAGAACATTAAACCCTCACTTATTGACTCTGTCGATGCTTGTTATCCATACTAATATAATAAAGAGAGAGCCCAAACCTTTGAGGCGGGTTATCTCAGGAACCACAGCACCAATCACAACACCCAACACAGCGTTGGAAAGGGCAGTTGCAGCAGAAGGACATAGGCTATGCAGACGCCCACAATATACATTTAAAAGGTAAAAGAACCGTGCCAGCAAAGTAGTCCCTTGTGGGCGTATCTGCGTTGTGATGTGGGCGTGTGCTGGGGGCGTGACAAACGCTGGGGGCGTGTGGTACGTTCCACCCTTCAAGCCATGTCTCATATCGTGTGCTAATCCCACCCTGCTCCCTTTAAATACCCCTGCAGCTCATAATCATAACCCACCCTTACTCCTTAAAATACCCCAACACCCTTAAACACTAACCCATCTTAACCCTATAGGTATACCCTGTACCCCAAAACCCAAACCTATCCCTGAACCCTAAAAATACCACTGTACCCCAAAACCCAAACCTACCCCTGAACCACAAAACCCAAACCTAGCCCTGAACCCTTAATATAACTCTGTACCCCAAAACCCAAACCTACCCATGAACCCTAAAAATAACCCTGTACCCCAAAACCCAAACCTATCCCTGAACCCTAAAATACCCCTGTACCCCCAAACCTAGCCCTGAACCCTAAAAATACCCCTGTATCCCAAAACCCAAACCTACTCCTGAACCCTAAAAATACCCCTATAACCCAAAACCCAAACCTAGCCCTGACCCTAAAAATACCCCCGTACCCCAAAACCGAAACCTAGTCCTGAACCCTTAAAATAGCCCTGTACCCCAAAACCCAAACCTACCCCTGAACCCTAAAAATACCCCTATACCCCAAACCCATACATATCCCTAAACCCTAAAACTACCCCGGTACCCCATAACCCAAAACTATATCTGAACCCTTAAAATACCCAAACACCCCAAAACATATACCTCAGTACCCCAACACATATACCCCTATACCCATACGTACTTTATCCAAACATTTAAAAAAAACATGCTTTTACCATTCATGCATTTACAACAAATTTCGTTGTAAATGTATGCGTGTTAAAAGCATATAAAATGTAATGCCATGCGTTATAATGGCATTGCGGAGTCATGGTACTTTTGTAATGAAAGTATGCGGAGTGATGGTATGTGGAAAGAAAGTTGCTGAATAATGGGTGTTTACCCTCCCCCGGTAAGTACATTGGTGGCACGGCGGCCCACATCTCCAGCAACATACTCATATTTTTTCACCACCCATTTGAAAAATGCACAGGTCCCTCTCATTGATGGCCAGCACCGACATACACTTTTAGACACACCTTCCGCCACAAGTTCTAGAATTGCGAACTTTAGAGCTGGGAGCTTCGTTTGAATCTCGGTATCGGCTCAACATCCTGTGATTCAAGGCAAATTGCTTTGTCTCCCCGTGCCTACCACAAATGAATGTGTTCTTCTGTAATGTAAATTGTGCTCATGCCATGTTGTCGAGTTTGCGCTATATAATATTGCAAGGAAAAATAAAGTAGGGAAACTCGAGTTCACACACTACTGAACGCGCACTCTTAAGTGCATCAGCAGTGCACTGTGAATCGGAGCGTTTCACAGGCCTGTCACAGATAAGAAATGCTATCAAAACGAAATCCTACAAAACAATATACTACTGGCCGGCAGCAATTCATACCCGGACAACGTCGGGACGGGCTGCTAGTGCCTTAATAAATCAGGTAGCACACACTTTTGATAGCCATGTACACACCTTACATTTATGTGTATGGTATACAGTGCAGCTCTGTACTACTATGATAATCTCAAGGCATGCACCTAGTGCATGTTTAGTGCTTTGCACAAATAGTTGGTTGCTGTACAGTGCGTGGGCCTCGCTTAAAAAGAACAAAGCCTGCCTGCATTCTTGGACTGCATGCTCTAAATATTGTAGGACCCTTTGAACTCCTACGGCCACTGCCTGGATTCAATCCGTATTGCTCATCGGCTCCATGCGGCAGAATTAATCCCCGCCTCACGTGAGAAAGAATATCAGACTTTGCTTCTACACAGCCGGTTCCCTTAACTCACGGCGTGCAGCTCATTCAAGGAATGTGAACTTTGTGACTCCTCAACAGCGCACCGCTTGGCGGGCGCCCCGTGCTGTCTGACACCTTCACAACTCTATCCAGATTAAATTGTCCTGTTTTACAGTCTACCTCCACTCTCACATTTCCTTGTGCTCGTGGTGCAGTAAAGATTGTACCCAGTCCCTGTCCTGAGGAGAACCTGTAATTATTCCGGTTCAAAACGAGTTGACCCCCAGCCTGTGACAACAAAGAAGGGTGCAGCTAGGGATCAACTCATCCCACTGATGTGGGCCCTTGCGTGCAACCAGATCGAACATTTAGTCACAGGTTTTGTGTGACAGGCAGGCAATTGTTTTCCACTCTTGATTCCGCCTGTCCACTGGTATTTCAGTTAAAGGACTGGTCTTTTCCTTTCATGTTGTATATGTTATTTGACTACAATTGATTTGGGCTGTATGTATTGTATTCAAAGTTGTACTTTGGTGTCATGTGATTGTTTGAATATTTAGTATTCACTTTTGTATATAGTGTATTCATTGTGCACATAATTGTTTTTGCTTTTGACTTGACTGTTTTTGACAGTGTTTCTTTTTGATGTCATGCCTTTATGAACTTTGAAACGTGCTTATGAACCAAAATAAATGTTTTGCTAAGTAAATGGTCTGTTCACGCAGTACTTATGGGCTGTGTGAGCTCTAATTGGAAATCAAAATATCCAGGCTAGCCACTTTTGTTCTGTTTCGCAATTGTTGAGGTCCAGGCTGGCCAGTTTGTTGGACCCAAAACCTTTTTGTGTACATCTAAATATTGTAAAAGCATTGTAAATATTTTGTGTGAAACCACTTTACAAAACTGCCTAGAAAAGCCTTGGATGATGAATGACTTTTTTCTGTTTTGACAACCATGATTTGCAATGTATTCTCTGAGAATGTTTTCTTATTAGATTTGGGCGTAAGATAATTTTTTTTGTAAAGGTACTATTTTCAGTAGTATAAACAAGGAACTTGGAATAAAAGTTCCCTGATAAAAGCTATTTGTTGCAGCACATCTGTTTATCAGAAATTTCATCCTCAATTTAGCTACCTACGAAAATTGTTTTTGTGTTTTATAGAGGCTGTTGGGCATCAATCTAGTGGATAGAGCTTGCGACGGAGCCTTTTAGAATCTATCAGCCCGATTCATCAAGCTGAATTGCGCTTGCAAAGGGCCAGATTCTGAGGATCTGGCCCTTTGCAAGTGCGATTTTTGCATTTGGAATTCATCATCCCAAATGCAAAAATCGCTATTTGCGAAATCGCATATTTGCGAGGAATTGAATTTAAGGAATCTCTATTAGAGATTCCTTAAATGCAATTCATGAACCAATTTTAAATTGCGAATTCGCAATATTTGGTCGCTATTTACCACGAAGTCTGACTTCGCGGTAAATAGCGGAAAAATAGAAAAAAGCACTTTAATGCATTTTTCTCTTTTGCATGTTACACGCACACATGTCCTTTGGACATGTGTGTGCGCAACACCTGTGTAAATTACATTTCAGGGGTGCTACGGGGTGTCCTTTGGACACCCCTGGCACCCTTGAAATCGCTATCTTATTTGCGATTAGCTAATTGCTATTTGCAAATAAGGAATGTGTAGGAATCGCATTTTATTTTGCGATTCCTACATGAATCCCGTTTTGCGAGTCTGATAGCAATTCCTTATGAATTGCTATTAAAGACTCGCAAAACGGGTCTTTGATGAATCTACCTGTTAGCCCACTAATTCCTGCATGCACTACATGTTAATTGGTGACAAACTGCATAGCTTCTGGAAGCATTTGCACTCAACAAAGCTGAAGGCCTGCAGCCTTTGCTTGAAGAATGCGTTAAATACAATCAGGCAATACACTTCCACTGTCTGGGAAGCTGTCCCCACCTTCCATCTTGTGTGAATGCAAACCAGAGGCATTCAAAGGGCTCCAATTCTGCTTTGTAACTAGTACTGAGAGCTAAACTTGAGGACGAACGCCAGCAGGCATCAAGTCTTGCATCTGCAGAATCTTCGTTTCAATGTGTACATTATTTCCCAATATATTGTCTCACACTGCCATGATCTTGAAGTTAGTGCTTCCTCTAATTGCGGACTAAAGCTCTTGCTATTTCTTGACATACGCGACCAGCCATTATTTTTAACTTTCAATCTTTAAGCTCATCAATTGACCTGGCCGGATTGGTGGGGTAGCAGCAGTCTACCAGAGGTCAAATGGTTTACGTAATTTAACCCTTTTGGATTGTTTGTGGGGGTTCAGACCTCGTGTATGTGAGCTGGACCCCCTCCCCTCTCCAGGACCATTAAAAAAATGCCCATTTCAGAAATACATAAGTTTCCTTGATACCCAATTTTCCCTCTGCCTATTTCTCTATAAGAATTGTTCTATGTTCGGTACTCAATGAAAAACCATTGTACAGTGTAGCTCAACTCAGTGGTTTGTTCTGGGGTAGCTTGGGTTGTTGGAGAACCTACAAACCTTATATATTCCCGCAACTAGAAGGGTCTAGCAGACATAATGGTATATTGCATTTGTCACTTGGCTATTGTGACAAAAAGGTACAGATGAAAATGCAACAAATTACGATTGTTTTCCTACTCTTTTTCAATATTTCTTGATTTCAACAGTTATTTTCCTTGGGACAACCTTTCGAGATCTACACATAGGACCCCTTACTGAATTTGGAATGTCTACTTTAAAGAAATCTATAGCTTTCCTGAACAACCCACGGGTTTCACACTGGTTCCTACCACAAACTGAAAGTAGGTTGAATAGCAGAAAAAATAGTGAAAATAGACCATCTTTTAGAAAAATGACAAAACAGGTATTCTGAATCAGCCCTGCATGTTCCTGAAAACTGGGAATATGGTGAATTTAATACAGCAAACTGTTTGTGAATGCAATTTTTAGGAGTATATTGTGCTCACATATATAAATTCGGAGAAGAGAGGAGGGCCCAACTTTACCCCTGAATCCCCCATTAAAGCAAGGTAGATCTGGGGATAATGGGTTGGTGGCACTAAACCTAATAGATTCCTCACAATTATATGATATAACCAAGGGAGGAAATTAAACTCTTTAAATATGGGTAGAGCCAGAAGTACTAGACTAGGACGTACCTCTCACCTCACTAACAAAAGTGAAGCAAAGAATTAACGCTGCATCCTTACAATGATTTCACAAGGCTATAAGTAGCAAGGTATAATAAATATAACTCTTAGGATCAAGCCTAAACAAAAATATTCAGTTCCAGACAAAAACTCCTATTTGTAACCAGATATTGAAATAGGATTGGGACTGGTAACAACCCATACCAGGTATATATATTAAAGAAGTTAACATGCTACCTCTGTAAGAAATATATAGATTTTATGAATTGTTTTTAATGTATCACTGTCTCTGATACTACATATCCCACAATGCTTCTATGGTGAGCCTAGTGGGAGTTCGGTATAAATGGAGAAACAAAAGAGGGACTCACTCAACCGTGATCTAGACTTGTTTGTCGAAAGCATTGGTGATGCCTGGTTACTTACCGAAAATACACATTACTCCGAGTCCTGGTCTCCCCGTCCCATTCCTGACAAGTAAGCAAGTAAGCAAGTGAGCAGCTAGTCTGCTCCCCAGAAACCTAAAACCTAGCAGAGCTTTTCAGCACTTCCCCCAATATGGCGCCACCAATCCGGTGAGGATAAAGGGGGAAGTGCATCATAGAACATCCTGAGAATACCAAAGAAAACCAGAACGAAACAGATAACCAAAGAAAACCCAAACCAGGGAGGGAGGGAAGGGCTCAGGAATGGGACGGGGAGACCAGGACTCGGAGTAATGTGTATTACCGGTAAGTAACCGGGCGTAACCTCCCCGTCCTGTCTCCCCGTCCCATTCCTGACAAGTGAGCCCATACCCAAGCACACGGTGATTGTGAGAAAAAACCAGACCAGAAAGTATGAGAAAAGACAGGTCCATTTTAATCAATAGAAAACAGTACAGACTACAAATCATGTACAGAAGACAGGACACAAGCCCCAAAGGCAGCAGATGCCGCCATACCCAACTGAAGATGGCAATGAGCAACAAAAGTATGGGGAGAAGCCCACGAGGCAGCATTGCAAATGTCCCACGAGGCAGCATTGCAAACGAGGCACCCTTGAACATGGCCCAGGAGGACGACACGCTCCTAGTCGACCTACCCTGAATAGAAGAAGGCAGAGGACAGTGGGCAGAATCGTAAGCAGAAACCACAGCACCCCTGACCCACCGAGACAAAGTGGACAAGGAAGGACGAAGCCCCAGCCCTGAGAGGCCATAGGTGACAAACAGTGAATCAACCTTCCTGAAGCCAGCCGTACCCTCCAAGTAGATGCGGAGAGCCCGCAGCACATCCAAAGAATGGAGGAGCACCTCCTCCGGAGAGGCAGGAGCCGGAAAAAACACCGGGAGGACAATATCCTCCTGACAGTCAAAGGAAGACACCACCTTAGGAAGAAAGAACCGACTCGGACGGAGAATGACCTTATCCTCGCAAAAGCGCAAGAAGGGAGGGGAAGCCATCAGCGCCCCAATCTCACCAACCCTCCGCCCAGAAGTAATGGCCACCAGGAAATAACCTTAGCAGAAAGGAATTTCAGGGCCACGGAATCCAAGGGCTCGAAAGGAGGACCCGTCAAAGCCCGGAGAACCAAGGGAAGATCCCAAAGAGGCACAGGAGAACGAGAGACAGGACGCCGAAGCAAGAAACACCGCAGAAGGCGAACCACCAACGAGGAAACATAAGAACCCCGGAAAGCAAGAATGGCAGCCCACTGGGCCCGAAGGGAAGAAACCCCAAGCCCCAAGACGAAACCATCCTGCAAGAAGTCCAAAACCTTCACGGCCTCACAGGAGGCAGAAGAGAGACCCCTCACAAGATGCCAGGAGGAGAAACTCTACCAGTGACGGTCATACGACCCCAAGGTGGGAGGACGCCAAGAAAGCCGGAGACAACGGGCAACGTCAACCGAGCAACCCAGACCCAGCAAACCTAACCTTTCAAGTGCCAAACCCCCAGCCGGAGGCGACGCAGGGAGGCAACCCCGAGAAGAGGAGCCCGCAGCGGGGAGGGAGACAGGGGAAACCTCCAATGAGGGCAAACCGAGAAGGCCAGCAGAAGGGGAAACCAAGACTGCCGAGACCATACCGGAACCACCAGGAGAACCTCCGCCCGATCCCAACGAACCTTCCGGAGGACCCTCGGAATTAAGGCAAACCGAGGGAAGGCAAACAGCAGACCCCACGACCAAGGAATCGAGAAAGCATCGGTAGCCCACGCCAACGGAGAGGGAACTGTGCTGCAAAACCGAGGAAGAAGGGCGGACTCCATCGAGGCAAACAGATCCAGCCAAGGAAGGCGGAACCTGAGGACAATCAGATAGAACAGACCCGGGGACAAACAGAGGGACGCCGAGGAGGGGAACACCCTGCTCAAAGAATCCGTAGGCCCATTCTCCTACCCCGGAAGATAGACCGCTGTCACAGACAAGAGAGTCGACACGGCCCAAAGGCGAACTTCCGGGACAGGAGAAACAGAGCACGACACAAGTCCCCCTGGCGAGTCATATAAGAACGAACCACCTGATTGTCGGACTGCACAGAGACCGACCGACCCCGAAGGAGAGGAGCGAACCAAAGAAGAGCCAACCAAACCGCCCACAACTCATTCCAGTTCGAGGACTGGAGGGATCCGAAACCTGACCACCGCCCATGACCCTTTTAGGCACCCAGAACGGCACCCCACCCCAAAGCACTGGCATCCGTGGACAACACGACCACAGACCGAGGAGGAAGGAGACCAAACCCCAGGGACAGAGACAGAGGGGACAACCACCACCGGAGATCCGCCCGAATCCCCGGAGTGACAGGGATGAGAGTCTCGCAGTCCAATGAGGCAGGATCCCAGTGCGACAGGACATGAAGCAACAGGGGGCACAGACGCAGCCAGGCCCAAGGAAGGAGAAGCAAAGCGGACGCCATCTTCCCCTAACTCCCCAACCAGAGTCAGGCAGACACCCGGGACAGGGACAGAAGCCAGGAAAGGCGATGACACAAAGCCAACCGGCGCACCTGGGAGAGGAACGCCAAGCCCAGGTCCATGCGGAAGAGAGCCCCCATGAAATACAGGTACTGGGAGGGCACCAGGGAGGACACTCAAGGTCGAGAAGGAACCCAAAGGAACCCAGCAGAAAACACACCCGCTCCACATCCGACAGAGCCGGAGAAAAAGAAAGAGACAAAAACAACCAGTCAACCAGACAGGGAAACACCTGCAGCCCTCAGGAATGAAGAACATCCACCAGAGGGGCCTAGAGCGCCGAGGAAAGGCCGAACAGGAGCACCCGGAAAGGTAGCGAAGGACCCCCACAGCAAACGGAGAAAACCGCTAGACGGCCAGGAACGAGCAGACGCGCATCCAGCAGAACCAGGAACGCCAGACAGCCACACAGAAGCACCATAGGCAGGATGGACAGCAAAGCCACCAACATGAACGCAAGTCCGGGAAAGAAAGAACGAACCCCTCGAGACACAAACAGGGTACAGAATAGGAAGAACCCATCACTGAGGCCAGAAAGAGGAACGAACAACAACCCTCGCCACCACACCAGAAATGAACCACCACGACAGCCAACCATACCAACAGAAGGCACACACCCCCAAGCAAGGCCACCCCCGTAGAGGATGACGGGCAGGGGGGTTCACAAAGAAGATTGGGAGGGGGGGGGGACCCTGAACCGAAAATCCATGGACACAGGCCGCAAGGACCAGGCAACCGGAACCGGCAACCACCGGGGAATGCAAAAAACAAAGGCGCAGCCGGGGTCCGACCATCCAAACATCACACCAGCAAAAAAAGAGCTGGGGCCCGGAACCTGCACCAGGGACCAGACCATGTAGACGGAAAAGGACACAGCCTGACCTCAAAGAGGCAGTGTAGGAATGTCCAACCACCCCCTCCACTCGCCGACAGCGGCAGAGGGAGGGCAAACTGGAGAAAACAGCCACAGCCTAGGCAGGCAGTGAACCAGGCCCGCGAGGGAGGACACCACCAAAGGCACAAGACCTACCCCAGAGCAACAGCTCCTCTGACCAAGAGGGGAATAAAACCCACAGCAACCGGCACACCCAGGCAGACCCCCAACCAGGGACCAACCAGGCAAAACAGGACCACAGAAGCAGCAGGAGTGAAAAGACCTGACAACATGCGTCGCAAGAAAGAGACACGTGGAGCACAAAAGATAGATGTAGCATCGCCACCAAACACAAAGGCAGCACCATATCGACCCCAGAGGGATGAAAGGCTGAGCGGACCCGCCGGGACCTGAAGAACACAGGCCGCAGCAGCGGAAGCAATAGGCCACTGAGCCACCAGACCCAGCATCCACTAAGCAAGAGGCCCGAACCACTAGGCCACCGCAATGAAACCAAACGAAAACAGGCCACATCAGGGAGGCACGGCCGCAGTCCAGCGACCATGACGAACCTAGGCCGTAGCAGTGGATGAAGCACCAAGCGCACAGCGTGCCGCAAGTGCCCCACAAACACCCCTTACGGGCCCCACCACAGCAGCAGAAGGGGCAGGCCAAACCTGAGGGCCACCATGCATCATGGCCGGAGAGCACATGCCTCACCAATGAGGAGGAGCAGGGCAGCCAAAGAAGGAGCCATCGAGGCACCCGACCACGCAAGCCAGGCGGTAAGGGGGCGGACGCATAAAAAAAGCGACCGGCCACCCAATAAACACCAAGGGGAGGCATTAAACCCAAGGACGCTCCGCGCCGCAGGGAAAGAACAGATGGCCCCCGCCCGCTAAAGCAGGGCGAGAAGGGACCCCAGCGAGAGAAGCGGCCGCCAAAGCAGGCCGAGGACCAGAGAGCGAGGGGCAGGGAAAAGAAAGAGGCACAAACGGCCGCTAAAGCAGGCCGAGAGAAGGCACAAAACACAAACGCACAATTCCCAGCACCAACCCCAAGTTCAAGGGGAGGCAGCAAACCCAAGGACGCTCCGCGCCGCAGGGAAAGAACAGACGGCCTCCGCCCGCTAAAGCAGTATTGAGTAAGGCGGGAGGGTGATGTCATCAGGGCGCACTGGAATGCAAGGGGGAGTTTTATAAGGCTGAGCCCTCAGACCTCCAGCAAGCTGTAGAGGCGCGGCATTGATGGGGAGCGAGGTTTCCAGTTGTCTGCGTGCAGTGTGGCACAGGAGGTTTGAGGGGGCCTAGGCGTAGTTTATAGGTCTTTATAGTATAACAATCATTAAATATATAAGAGCATTTAATGAAATTTAGAGGCGCGGAGAGAAATGGTTTAGTTATAGTTAGCGAGCTCCTGCAGCGGTATGTGGGGGACACGCCCGCGTTCGCGGAAGTGATGTTCTAAAGTTTTCTTTTTTTTAATTTCAAAGTAATGTGAAATGTGAAAAAGCCTTTTATTGTTCCATTATTTAAAATCATTACAATATGCTAACAATATAAAATAGTTATCTAAAAACCAAATAAGTTAAATTCCCTAATTATTACTAGAGCCTAATAAAGCATAAAACCTTCAGTATAGTATCATGTTCTAACTATACAGTTTAAGAACAATGTGCATTGATTTTTAAGAGGGAGGTGTGTCCGCCTCTCCCATGCTTCCAGTCCTACAGTTTTCTTTATGCGGCTCTGCATTTGCGGACAGTGCTGCGCGAATTAGTTCTATAAATTGCCCCAGCCGTGCTATCGTTTGACTTGCTGTTGGAGAAAAACACAAGTCAGAGATTTCGCTGCATCGAGTGAGGCCCTGAGCTCTGCAGATTGGGATGACCAAACGGTGCCTCTCACTGGCTAGCTTTGGGCAGCAACACAACAAATGGTACCAGGATTCCTGATGGTAATCACAAAGTCTGCATGCTGCTGAATTATCCATGCGGGCCCAACTTTGATTAAACTCCGCTATGGGTAATGCGAGGAGCCTCATGTAAGTGATCTTTTTTCGGGTTTGGACAGATAGTGCTTGCTCAAGGTAAGGCTGTGCTTTTCCCACTTTATAAGAGGCATCCAATGTAGAAAGATTTGGTTGGTGATGCAGGCTATCGAGATCTCTTGCAAATGATATATGCTTGACCTGTCTGTTAACTGCTCTTTTCCATGCATCTATTGAAATATTAGCTTTGACCAGGTTTTGCACTTCTATTTCTAGCAGATGAATGGCTACTGTCAGTTGCGCTTGCCATGGGGATCCGCTTTCTTCGAAGATTGTTTTAATTTGCGCTTTCAAGGCTGTTGCTGGAGCTCTCAAGGTGCTAATATAGTATTTTTTTGTGTCTCCCAGGCAGGAGATATCTGGGCGAGAAAGACCCAGCTCCAGCCTTACTCTAGCTCTCCTGGCCTGTCGTGGGATGCCCAACACTTTCTTATATACGGAAATTTGGAAACTCATATAAAAGTTGGTAAGGGCACCAGGGAAGATTAAATGGCCATAGTTGACTGAGGGCATTACTTTTGCTTTTAGGACTTTCAAGATGGGTTCCGTGGATGGGCTATGTAATTTTCGATTGAGACTTTTCAGACTGCAGATGATTCCTGCCCCTTTATTTCTTAGGTGTTTCAAATGAGCTGTTGCTTTTGCCCCTTCCGTTATCCTTAGACCCAGGTAATTATAATTTTTGCAAGAACTGATTTGCTGGTCACCTAGGCGCCATTGAGCTGTTTGCTTTCGATTGTACTTTCAAAGTATTTTATTAAGAATTTTACACATACATTTTAACATCCCCAACTGGTCGTACCTGATTGTGGTACACAATATGGTTTACATGATCGGATGACCCCCTTAGTACTGTCCTACCATAGGAGTGAAGGTGAGTGAAAAGATGGAAAGGAAAAAGTGCGTATAGGAAAGGAAAAGAGGGGTGTGTGTGGCGTGTAGGTAATTTGCTTGCACGTCTATCTTCATGTGTGGAAAAGGCCTTTTTGGTAGATCTCTCTATAATCCTGGTGCTCACGGTGGTTCGTAGTGACCCAGGAACTCATCCAGTGTGGCCCACATACCCCTAGTCGCTGGTTTCCAGGGTGAGTTGCGGAGTGCAATGCTATCAGCACCTCTCAGGTATGTTATCCAGTTGAGCCACCCCTTGAATGATGCCCTCCCTAGGTCCTTCCACTTGGAGACCACCATTTTATCTGCCGAGGTTAACAAGAGGTCCAGAAGGTCCCTATCTTGTTGTGAGTTCAGGTTCATGGTTATAAACGCCGTAGTGAGGGTTGAGAAATTTGAACTTAGTGTACACCCAGTATTTTTTTAATAAAGAAAGTTTTCATTAAGGCGGGATGTAAAGCTTGTTGATATAGGGCTGCACCGTATGTTGGGGGCAGGCATGGTAATGGCGGTTCGCAGCTGCTTTCACGTACATGGGGATGCATGATGTAAGGGCGATAGTGACTCTAGGGTGAGTTTTCATCTCTTTTTAATAAATAGCAAGTTCATTTGTGTTGTGTAATTAAGTTAACCGGTAATAATTTGTTATACCACCACACATCGGACAGTGGACCACTCAAAGAACAAGGCACCAATCCTAGGATCACCAAACAAATTTGTTTACAAATTCCAGCGTGCTCTTTCCAAATGCTCCCTGTCCCAAGAGGATCACCCACAACTAGGGTAAAAAGCCAATTTTTGTCCAGTATGGAGAAGCACTGCTCTACAAGTTGGTCTCATCCAGTTATCAGAGACTATACAACTTTTTTAGTGTTCTCATATATAGACGCTGAGTCGTGATGTATAGATGCAATACTCATTTAATAATCCATTTTAGGAAAAAACACCAGCCAACGGGTTTCGTTCTGAAACCAGAACTTCTTCAGGGCTGTAAGTTTAAAAACATACAAAATTACAAAATTACAACATACAAAATCTCGGCTCCTGACTGATACAGCTTCCATTTACTTATTTACAGCTTATACCCCCTGACGAAGAGCCACCGGCTCGAAATGCATTGGGGAGAGTATTTATGCAATTGACGCCACCTTAGTGAATTTTTGAATACTTTGAAAAGCCAAAGAACTTTGCGTCAGTTGTTTCTATATGAAGAATACTTTGGATTATAATTTGTGAATACACATTTCACCAATTGAATGTGAAAAAAGTGAATATAACTTTTTGATCAAAACTCTTGGATTACCTTTTTGCTAATTCAGCACACAGGAGTGCTCAGGCTAACCACCTTGTGCCTACAAGGTTTTGCATGTATCTACAAGCACGCCACTGGGCGTTACACCCGTTAGTGCGGGAGGCGGCGGACATGAGACTTCTCCCCTACGAGAGATGGCTCTTGTCCCGTACCTCCGAAGCGAAGCTGATCTCCGACCTCTACAAGTTTTTGCAACCCACCTTCCTCTCACTTCTACAACCCGGGCCGGGAGCGGTGCGAACGGGAGCTAGGGAGGACACTGTGCCACAAGGAATGGGACCAGATCTCATACCGAGCACGACACTCCGCATATCACACAGGGCTCACCGAAACATTTACTAAAGTGACCCCCTATTGGTATTAAACTTCTGAAAGGCTACACGAGATGAACCGTAATATTGATGGTAACTGTTGGAGGGCATGTGGCCAAGTTGGCACTCTTGTGCATGTCCTGTGGGATTGTCCGCTGCTGCAGGCCTACTGGAATGACGTGCTGGCTGAGATTGATACACACTTTGATATAGAGCTTCCCCGCTTCCCCGCGTATGTATTGCTAGGTCTACCTAATCAGCTGATGTATCCCCTGAAATCCTGTAGAGGCAGACAAATTGCTATTGACCTGGGCTCTGCGGTCCAGAATATCCTCATACATTGGCGCACCACCACGATCCCCTCCCTCACGGGTTGGTTGCATAGACTTTGGCATGTGTTGGGAATGGAGAAGCTTTCACTCATGGTGACGGGGGATGTGGAGCAGTTCGATGACCTCTGGCGACCGTTTCACTCTCTGCTGGTCACTGAATTTAGGGAACTTACTTGCCCGAGGTATCTTCGCCTCTAACGATTGACGCCGCCTGTTGTATCGGCTCCCTGAAGGGTCTTTAAAGGGGACTGGCCGAAGAGGGGGAAGGTGAATGAGTGGGGAGGGACGGATTGGGGCACTGGACGGGGTTGGGGGGGGGAGGGGGAGGTGGGGGCCTTGAGGGAGTTGGGTAGGGGGGGGGTTAGGGTTTTTTCTCCCTTTCTTTTGTACTACTGTCGTTTTCCTGGCATCAAATTAAGCTAGCCCCTGGCATTTCAAGAGAGCGGACTTAGCGCCTTGGCGTGCTTGCATTTGCTGGGCTGTGGTACTTGTTTTTGGCTAGGGTATTTCATGTTTTTGTATTGTTTCAATAATATGCAATAAAAAGCTTTAAACCTAAGGAGCTTGCACGTGAGGTGTACCTCTGGTGGTGTGCAGGAGGTCCTGCAGAGGCACTGGACAAAAAGGTGAATGTCTGACGGTGTGCTAGATGTCTTGCAGAGGCATTAGGGAGTAAATCTAAAAGGAGTGGCTTGTGTATCTGATGATTCTGTGTAGGGGAAGAAGTTCATGTGTAGCCCAGCTAGGTCCCCGTAGGATGGTAGGGGTGTAGGGGCTCACGCCCTGTCTCAGTGGAGGCGGAGTGAGTGTGGGACGGTGTGTCCCATGTCAGCCCGAAACCCTATCTCAGGGCCTGGAGGGTTCCCTAAGGGAGCGCCAGGTCAGGGGCCTAAGCTGTACATAGATCATTTGAGGATGATCTTCCTCTGTCTAGAGGACGGGGAGTGTCTGTAACCAGAACTCCGGCGGTCCTAGTGTTGGGCAGTACCACTCCTAAGTGGAGGGTGCAGAAGTCCTGGCTCACTGAGCATTTGACCGTCTAGAGTGCTTGACCATTTTTGGGGCCTCTGGAGGTTGTTCCCCGAGGAGGGCGGGAGGCCAGGTTCAGGTTCAGCCTGACCTGAAGGGAAGGGCATCTGTATTCAGTGTCCTGACCGGTTTTGGCTTCTAGGGTACCGCTCCATGGTGGGAGGGTGCAGAACTCTGGAAGGGGGTGCAGAGGGACGGTGTACTTCTGACCCCGGTGCAACCTGAGGGTTTAGATCCTAGGTTGGGAGATTAGGAAGCTTCCAGGTCAAGAGGAATCTCTACCAAAGTGGATCAGCTGAAGAGACTGAGGGGGCTGCCCTTGCTGTGTGATCTGGGGCTCACCTGCAGTTTGTTGTTTCCACTAAGGTAGAGGAAAGGGGACTTTACTGTGTGCTGTGTCCCCCCACCTGCTTGAAGAGGAACTGTGCTTTGTGCTTTGTACCTCAGAAGTGAAATAGTTTCCAGGTGGTAGACAAGTGAGGGAGTGAGGTCCTGATCTGGTAGGAGAAGAGAGTTCTGGTTTGCAGGTAACCAGGTGGGTTCAGAGTGGCGAAAAACCAGAAGGTGTCCCTGCCGTGCGCGTCCATGTCCGTGTTTTGTAGCCCAAAGCTGGGAAGCCCATCAGTGGAGTGATTGGTCTACCCTGCGTTTTGGCTGGAAGGGGTTTGTGTTGGACCCGGCCCTTTTGGCAGGTTCACCCCGAGACTTTTTGCTTTTTCCTAGCCTGTTTCTGGAACCTGGTGGTGGTGATTTTAGGCCTCTGCGCACTTTTTCACTGTGGTACAGTGTAAAGTGCTTGAGCTCTCTGTGTATGTGTGGTGAGTGACCTGCCCTCCCATAGGAATGAATGGGGAATATGTATGCCCATGGTAGTTCCTGATGTGTGGGGAGTGCAGGGGCAAGTTTGATATGTGCGAACTCGTGAGATTGAATGCTGCGTCATGGTATATGCGGGATGATTGTGTTTAGTCTAGAAGTGCCACTTTTAGAAGTTAGCATATTTGTGTAATTTGTGTCTGGCGTGTGATTGGCTGGTGAGCCTGGTCCAGGAGTGCCTGGGCCTGCTTGTGGATTGAGGGTGACAGGGGCTGGGGAGCCCCAGGAGGTTGTCTGAGTCAGCCCGTGGATGAAAGGCTGCATCTGCTGCCAGGGAAGTGGGAGGGGATGGCACCTGGGAGTGACTAGGGCTGTGCCTGCCTGACCACAATGCTGGCTTCACCTCCCGCTGGGCGACTGTCACCTCTGTCCCTGACACTGAAGAGAGTTCCCTAAAACCAGTTCCAGCTGGTTCTCACACTGCCTGCACAAAGACTTCAAAGACTTTTTTCTGTATAAGAAGGGGCTGTGTCCCCTTCCAATTTGTTCTGGTTTTTCTAACTTGAATCTGCCAGGGGCGTGCTGCTGCTTGGGCCCAGGGGAATCCCTGGGCCATGCCCAGCCCCTGGACACCTGATGGACTTTCCTGGATGCCTGGAGGACTCCTGGGGGACCCCTCTGCCTTGCTTGGGGTGATGAGGGGGACTTGGCTTTGCCCCCTGGGAATCTCTGGGACCTTTGCAGCATAGAGAAGCTGCATTTTCCTGCAGGCAGCGCTTGATTTGTATTTCTAGCGCCTGGAAGAGCTGTGCTTCCCCCTGAGCACCTGGGAGCGCTCTGCCTGCCTTCTAGTGCTGGGAGCGCTGTGTTTCCTCTCTTTAGCGCCTGTGAGCGCTTCACTGGGACAATAGCGCTTAGGAGCGCTTTATTTCTGATTATAGCACTGGTAGCGCTCTGCTCATTGTCCTTAGCGCTTGGAAGCGCTTTATTTTCATGGCCGGTGCCCACCCGGCGTTTTCCCCTGTAAATTGTGGCGATATCGTCCCTGCCGCCGCCCGGCGCCTGAACCGGAAGTCAGGCAGGCCGGGGGCGGGACGACTGAGACAACCGGAAGTGGGAGAGAAGCTGCCCAGGAGCCGAGAGAGGAGGAGGGAACATGGCGGCTGGGCGGCAGGGCTCCCGTGAGCTGAGGGAGCCCTGCAGCATCTGAAGGAGAACCCGCCGGAGGAACTGGAAATGCGCCGGTCTGTGCGGGGCTCCCGTGAGAGAGGGCGAGCCCCGCAGGCATCACCCAGTGCTGGGGAAGGCTGGCGTCCCGCGTCGAAGTCCCGGTGAGTGGGGGCTTCTTGTTGTTGGGTGCCTCGAGGCACCGTGCCCGGTCCTAGTCTTGAGCGGCCCCCGTCTGGCAGCGGGCCGCTTCCACCTTGCCCGCATTCTGTTTCGAGGCCTCGGGGCGTAATGGTGCAGAGTCCCCCAGAGGAAGGGGGGACTCCAACGTACGGGCGCACTATTCTTTAGAGCCTGAAAGGGGCAGATTGGCTATGTCGAGCCAAGAGGCCCATGTGTGAAGGAGTCCACGAGAGGCTCCCTGGGGGCATATTTGTTGTAGAGCCCCGAGAAGGCTCCGGGGGTCATATTAGTTAGAGGGGGCGTCGGGGCACATTGCTGGTGCCCGCACCTTCTATCTGTGAGGGATCTGTTTAGAGCCTCAAGGGCTCCATCGGCCATAATTGTTTAAGAGACTGTGTGGCTCCGACGCTTGGCTATGTGTATTGTCAGAGCCTGGGTGGCTCCACCAGTTGGCGCAGTTTGCGCCTAGGGGTCAGTGAGGACCCTGTTGCAGTTTGGACTCTCAGCTGCCCATCAATTAGTGGGCAGCTGCACCGTTTAGGTCTTGTGAGTGTCCCAGGTGCCCAGCAGGTAGTGGGCACCTGCAACGTTTAGGTTTGGTGACTGGCGCTGCCTGGCAGCGCGCCCTGACATTGTGGACACAGGGCGTCTTAGCCCCATTAAGGCCAGTTGGCCCAGGGACTGCCACAGGTGGTGGCTTATGTAAGTTTTACGCAATTGTATGGTTATTGCACCTCTGAATGTGTTTTCTTGCATCATGTGTTATTCCTGCACCTCTGAATGTTTTTAGGCATCATGTGATTTTTGCGCTATTGTATTGTTCTGGCACCTCTGAATGTTTTTAGGCATCATGTGTCTTCCGTTCCCTGCGCTGCACCTCTGAATGTTTCAGGCATCATGTATCTTCCTGCGCTGCACCTCTGAATGTACTTTATTGCATCATGTGCTTTGTTCTGAACACCGCTGAATGTGTAGGTTTATGCATCATGTGTTTCCCTTGTCTGTACACCTCTGAATGTTTTTAGGCATCATGTGTTTTCCTTTATTACTCCTCTGAATGTGTTTCATGCATCATGGGTAATGTGTTCTTGTTTATACCCCTAAATGTATTTTATTCTTAGGTGGTTGTTCTTTTTAGTACAGGTGGTCCCAGTGAGGTCCTGATACCTGTTCCCAGTAGTTACTGGATGTGATTTATAACTGTTATTTTGTGCTATACTTATTCTAAGTTCTAGAAGTGATTTTATATCCTATTTTCTAATTTCTACTAAGTGCTGATTCTGACAGTGGCCCACGTGGCCCTGTCTCCTGTAAATAATCCCTTGTGAATATTGCCCGTGCCAGTTGGCACCATGTATTTTGTGTGATACTATCTGATGTGTTTTTGCAATACAAAAGTTATTTTATATTGACCTTGTGTGGAGTTCCTTTTGTGGTGTGCCTAGTATGTTGTTGCTGTTGTGCGCTGGCGCAAATGCTTTACACATTGCCTCCGAGTTTAGCCTTACTGCTCGTGCCAAGCTACCAGGGGTTGAGCAGGGGTTATCTTGGCGTGTGACTCCCTTGCCCTGACTAGAATGGTGGTTTCTGCCTGGCTTTGGGGTCAGCCTTAGCCTACCAGAAATAGCCGGTTCTAACAGGCGGGATATATACAACTTTCTTCTACCTGCATTGGCACATCTGCTCAGGAGTGATAGTCAAAAGGGATTGCACTTCAGCCATGTAATGTTAGCATCCATTTACTCCAAGTCGATTGTTTAAGGTCACCCTGGGCCGCATTTACACAGCCCAGTATTAGGCCTTTGTGTTTGTCAGTGCCATATATTACTACATTGAACCGAACAGGAGGCGTGACCGTGGGTTACAACAGCAGAAGTTTCGGGAGAGCAAGTCTCCACACGTGGTCATGGTGTAGGTTTAATCAATTGGAGTTGGCACTCTTATTTGACCATGGGTTTGATGCTGCTCAAGGGCATTGCCGCACTTCGGCCAGAGCACAGGCATTGGGTTTCCCAGGGGGCAGCAAGTGCAGGCAAGGCTTTCCACATCTGGCACCAGAACACAAACATAGTCAGGGCCAACTTGTCTGTTGGGTGACTGGTGTGGGCACCAGGGTTGCTGTCGCTCCACGCAGGGGTGAGCTGGCTCCAATACAGGGCCTATGCATATATTGTTTCAAACCACATTTGACACCAGTAAGATGTTCACCAGGGTCTAGCAATCACAGAGGTCTGTGCAGTTGTTAGGGGAATTAAAACTCCATGTACAGGTACAGTGTCAGTCGCCTGTGCATAGTTCTTGCAGATACTGTATCATATTAATTTTAATAATAGCTTTAGTTACAAGTGGTAAGCGTGAGATTCCCTCAATTTCAGCAAGTGGGTCACATTGTCAGCAACAAAGCTGCCTGGGGGGTCTGGGTGCAGTCACCACAGATTAAAACTGAACAGGCAACAGTTTGGCAGGAAAGTAGGGATGTGGAATCGATTGCCCACTTAACAGTATGACTATTGCACAGGAGGATGTCAACCTATGCTGGGTAGGAGGTTCCGCTTCATCACCCAGATTATCAGTTAGAGGTGTTCCCAGAAAAAATTGTGAACTGCTTAAGGTTCTAATGAACAGTGCGGTTTGTGATATCTTTTCGCGGGGAAGAGATATGTTAGGGACTTCATTGCGTACAACGTAGCACATTCAAGCAGGTGTTTTGTTGCAAGCTGCAACTGGAGTTTCCTTTATTACTCCAGCAGCTGCGCACAGGGACAGCAGTACGCAGCCCGGGAAGTCTGGAGGTGAATAACTCAGAGCAAAATTAGCGTCCAACCTGAGGGATAATGGCAAGTACACGAAGTCTCCCTTGCTTAAGTCCCATATTACATGGCGGGATAGTCACCGATTGGCACAGGAACCTTAACTTCTAATAGTATTGTTGGTAATATACCCACGACTCTGTTGTCTCGTGGAGTATGTAGTCCCACTCGTAAGTGTAGAATGCATAAGAACTGCACATTGCACTATTTTAGTGTGACAGGTGCAACAATTAGATCCCTGCCAAAGCAAACTAAAATTCTTAGGGTCAGATGCACAACATACAACTGTCACTCCAGCCTCACTGAAGGAAGTCTGTTAGCAGAGGTGTAGAACGGGATGTCTTGCGCCAGGATGCGGTCATTGCACGGGTGACACAGCAGATAGTCTGCTTTCAGACGAGGGTGCTTGCAGGCTAGGAGACTAAGCAATGTAGCAGAACTAATGCTAAAGCCCCCCCACTGGACTGCCTGAGAATGTGAGTGCAGTGGGATTTACAGTGTTACAGGTATTTTCCCGCCCATACAGGGACAGATGGGTAGATGGCAGGAATCTGTATAGAGTGGGGGGCAAGACCTATGGACCATCAAGGGTCACAGCTGGGTAGCAGGTATGTGGGTTTCTGTGCTCGAGCTTTAGTTAAGCAAGCCTTTAGGCTGCGTAAGTTGTCACCCCAGATGGTTGTGGTGACTGCGGTAGCGTGCGCTATGCGAAAAAGGTCATCCACTGCGATGAAACCTTGTTGCACCGGAAGAGACCACCGGCTTGAGCCAGAATAGCTCTAGTGTTTCACTTTTGCTAGCATGGGTGAGACTGGCATGGAGGAGATCAACAGTGAAACATCTGCTCTGTACCAGAAAGCAGTTCGTATTTTCAGTTTGGAAGCTGAACATGCATATTTGCAAGGCTGCAAGCATACTGGTGTAATAAGGGTGCAGTTGCGGGGAGGAGTTTTACATATGATGACTAAACTGCACTATTGTGCTGACGTCTTTAAACCCTGAATTTATATGATTACCCACACAGCGGGACTTTCTTTTGATGCCCTTAAACCATTTCCGCTGGTGAGTGCCAACGCATTCACAGTGTCATAATTCTAGGGCCGATCTGGCACGCTCTTGCTGATGGTGCTCTACATGGCTGCATAATGAGTGCCAGACTCTCTGCATCCTATGCTTTGGAGCGTTAAGGGCCAGAAAAGAGCGCATCCTTTAAACGTCCATCCTGGGGCACAGTACCTGGTCCCCTCGCGTTGGGGTCACTGGAAATTCATGGTACAAGCACATCTCAATAACAGGTACAGTTGTATGGGACCAAACGCAATTCTCTGATATGTACCTACTAAAGTTGCTCTTCCCCTGGTAGTTGAACAGGCGGTGAATTACTTTCAGGCATACTCCACTGGCAATAGGGATTGCTGCGCTAGGGGCGTGGCTTGGGCGCCGATGGCGATGGTCGCCTGAGAGCTCGGCTCCGGGACTGAGCCCGTGATTATCCTGTAAATCGGAGGCTGCGGGGCACCCCAGACCCCGCATTCTGCTGAACGGACCGACGGAGACCTGCCAGGGCCCTTGGCGCGGCCTGAACGAGTGATGATCCGGCGTAAAACCGAAGTTTGCGGAGTTGCGGAGTGCGACCCAACATGGCGCCCGGACTTCATTGTCCCCTTGGCCGGATCCATTGAACTGGAGGAGCGTCGCCGGCGGCGGCTCGCCCCCGGCTTTGCCACCCCCCATTGATCTGTGTTCTGGATATCGGTCAGATCGGACTTTTTACAACGAGAATGCACTCGGTTGGGTGACTGGGCGGATGCCCACGCTGTAGTGGATCCCGCGGGCGGACGTCTGGTGATCCCGGCGGTGGCCCCACTCACGACACCGCACCTAGCTAAATTTTCCGGGCCAATCCACTTCCATGGGAGGCGCGACCCTCTGGCGCCACAAATCGTTCGGTGGAGTTGGTGACCCTCACCCCGGGACTTTAGCGGTTGTGCGGGCCTGCCCGACCTGGCGGCGGTTGTCTCCGCCTCCTCATCGGTGCCCTCGGACGCCGTGGTGGTGGCGCGAGCCGAGGCGAAGAAGGTCCAACAGGCCCTGGAGAAGGAGATCTCCGGTACTCGATTTGAGGTCCAGTAACCGGGAGAATCGTAGCCGGAGCCTACACTCGGAGACGCCTGCTCCTGGACCAGCACGGAGTGCCCCCGGCGACATGGGGAAACCTAGAGGAGCCAAGGGGACTACCCCAGCCGCCTCAGACTCGGAGACCCAGGACAAAGAGGAACGTGGGGACCCAGAGAGTTCTGGTGTTGCATCGATGCAACAGCAATTTGACCGCGTCTTAGAGGCGATAGCGACCACGCGATCGGCCCTTCAGCAGGACATTGCCCAGGTAGCGACGAGCCTAGGTTTCCTTAGAGCGGACCACGGCAAACTTTCGGACCGGGTCAAGGAAGTGGAGAGCTCGGTGAAAACCTTGGAACCGGCGCAGCGAACCTTGGCTGCGACTATGAAGGATGCCTTATCCCGGATTGCGACCCTGGAGCAGAGAGCGGAGGATGCGGAAGGCCGCAACAGGAGGAACAACATCCGTGTGGTGGGCCTTCCGGAAAAGATCGAGGATGGCGACATGGTGGCATACTTGGAGGCCTGGCTCCGTGACACGGTGGCCCCGGAGGGGCTATCCTCCTTCTACACCTTGGAGCGTGCCCATAGAGTCCCGGCGAGACCACCGCAGCAGGGACGTGCCCCGAGACCAGTGGTGGCGCGGTTATTGCACTTTCGGGACAGAGACTTAATCCTCAATGCCGCCAGACATAATGGTCCATTCAAAGGGGCGAACAGTCAGGTGAACATCTTCCCGGATTACACCTACGAAACTCAACCCAGGCGGTTCTCCTTCCTGGCGGTCAAGCGCGAGCTCAGGAGCGAGGGCATCCAGTACTCGCTCCTTTATCCTGCAAGGCTCCGCATCATTGTCGATGACAAAACTCAATTCTTCGACACCCCGGAGGATGTCTGTGCCTGGCTCGAGCTTTATAGAGCGGGGAAAGATGGCTTCGGCTCCTCATCCCAGCAGGCGGAGGAGCCGGAACAGAGACGGCGATCCAGGAGGATTAGGAGTTGCCGTGGCCGCTCGGGGGGGCCCTCAACTGCAGAGACGTCGACGGAGCGGAGGGGAGTGCTGGAGGTGTTATCTGCGTTATCTGGCTCACGGGACGATGCCATTGAGGAGGAAGCAGACCCGGGTGACGAGGGGGCACCAACGGACTCCGAGGACTCGGTGACTGATAGCGCCCATACACCGGTGATCACACCGAAATCGGTGGAAGACCTTCTGGATGGACAGGGGTAACGGGGTGAGCTACCTCATTTTGGGAGGGGGCCCGGCAGGGGGGTGGCGGATGCCGTCAATTGATGCTGACAACTGGGGCAGGGAGGGTGGGGTGCCCTGTTTTTGCCCCGAGGGTTTTCGGCACTGTTTTGGGCTTGTTTTAGTCCTGGTAGCCTGAGCGTCGAGGGCCCACTGCCTCCGCCCGGCCCGCACCTGGCCCTTAAGGCCTTCCTACGGTGGCGACCGCAGGATTAGTAGGGGTTATTGGGTTGTTGGAGGGTATGGTTTGGATGGGATCTAGATGGTGCTGTTTGGGTCCTGTTCTGGGGAGGGTGGTTGGGGGTCTGGTTCATTCTTGGGTTGTTCGGTTTTGGTTGGGGAAAATGACCGCCATCAGTGCTGGGATGATTGATGTCCTTTCTTTGTTGGGACCCAGATGGGGAGACTTTGCGAGAACAATATGGGACAATGGCTGATGTTGCTAACTTGAAATGTGTTACTTGGAACGTGCGGGGGCTTCATACTATGTCCAGGCGCCACAAAGTCCACGCTTATTTAGTGCGTAGGGGAGTGCAAATGGCGCTGCTGCAGGAAACTCATCTGAACAAGGCGGAAGGGGCGGCGCTACAGCGTAGATGGAGGGGGCAGGTCTTTTGCACATCGTACTCCGCGTATGCCAGAGGGGCGCTGATATGGGTTAGAGCTGGAGGTCCCCTTCCAGGTCACGAAAACAGTGATAGATCCAGAGGGGCGTTACGTGGCTATTTCGGGCACTTTGGGAGGGAGGGACTTGAACGTTTGCTGTGTGTACGCTCCTAATATAGACCAGACTGCCTTCCTTTCCAGGTTATCGGGCTCGTTGGCCCACTTCTTCTCCGGGCCCCTTCTGCTCGGGGGAGATTTCAACTCAGTAGTGGACGTAGACACTGACCGCTCGCATCCACCCCTTCCCGATTCTCCGGTTCGTCGCATGGCTAAGGGTCGTAAGGACTGGCAGACCCATTGGGGTCTGACGGATATCTGGAGGGCGCACCACCCCACATCTAGGGACTATTCCTACTTCTCGAGCCTCCATGAGTTGCATGTTAGACTGGACGGATTTCTTGGCTCGCCCGAACTAGTTTCGGCAGCGGTCCGGTCTGAATATTTGTCCAAAACCATTTCAGACCATAACCCCCTCCTGCTGGACCTTCGCTGGTTCCCCGGGGCGCCGGCGGTGCCCACCTGGAAATTACGACCCGAGATTCTTGAGGACAGTGTTTTCAGGGCGGACCTAGGTGATAAGGTCTCAGAGTACTTTGCGTCCAACGGCGGCACCGCGAGTACGAGAGCGGTGGAGTGGGACGCTTTTAAGGTAGTGGTGAGGGGTTACTGTATTTCTAAAAAGGTAGGCATGAGGCGAGTTATCCTAGCCGACCTAGATGCAGCGGACCGGAAACTCCGCGAGCTGGAAATTCGCCGCCCCGGGCGCCCTGAATTACAGGTACGCACGGCGGAGGCGAGGGAGACGGTGGCGGCGGAGGTCGAGCGGCTTCGCTGTTTTGACTACAAGGCCTATACGGTCCGGTCCATCGCGGAGGGGGATAGATCGAGCGCGTTGCTGGCATGGTTGGCCAACCCTACGCGTCAGTCCTCATTGACGACGTGTATACGTAAGGCAGACGGAACCGAGGTGTACACTCAGCCGGAGATTCTCAGCTGCTACCGGCATTATTACGAACGTTTGTACCTCAGTCGCTCAGCCCGAGACCCTGACCTGCTCGATAATTATTTACGACCACTGGAACTCCGAACAGTAGAGCAAGACGTGGCGAAAGCCCTAGGGTCCGACATAGAATTGGGAGAGATCCGCAGTGCCATTAAACAGATGGCGAGGAATAAGACCCCAGGCCTGGACGGCCTGCCTGTGGAGTTTTATGCAGCTTATGCTGACCTCCTAGCCCCTAGGTTATTGGTAGTCTACAGAGAGGCGAAGAGGCTGGGGCGGCTCCCGAGCTCGATGTGTGAGGCGTTGGTGGTTCCTCTCCTCAAGCCAGGAAGGGACTCGCCCGACCCGGGGTCTTACCGTCCCTTATCGATGCTGACGGTTGACTATAAAATACTGAGCAGTATCTTGGCCTCGAGGCTGTTGGGACACATGAGCTCCCTGGTGCATGAGGACCAAGCAGGTTTTATCCCTAGGCGTAACACGACTATGAACATTCGCAGGTTGTTCCGCTTGCTAGGGGAACCGTTTGTGGATGCCCCGTCCCCGGTTGTCTTATCGGTGGACCTAGAGAAGGCTTTTGATAGCCTGGAATGGGACTACCTTTGCACTGTGCTACGGAGATTCGGCCTCGGTGAGGGCTTCGTCAGATGGACCACGGTTCTCTATGCCTCTGCATCGGCCAGGGTCCGGGCGGGACCACTGATTTCCTCACAATATCCGGTGGAACGAGGCACGAGGCAGGGGTGTTCGTTGTCCCCACTTCTCTTTGCGCTGGCGGTGGAGCCACTCGCGCTGCATCTTCGATCGGGAACCCATTATACGGGCCTGTGGACGCCTTCGGGCCCGCACTACGTTTCGCTGTATGCGGACGACCTGTTGCTCTTCCTAGAGGACCCACTCGCCGCCCTACATGGAGCGGCGACGGCGCTCACGGAGTTTGGGGAGGTCTCGGGCCTCCGGGTGAATTGGTCTAAGACCTGTCTTTTCCCGGTTCGCAAGGGCACCCCCGCCCCTACTCTAAGTAGGGAGATCAGATGGGAACCCGACTGCTTTAAGTACCTGGGGGTATACGTCTATCACGACCCATCCGACCTCCTGGATGGGAACATTGCCCGCAGCACTCGAGCACTTCGAGGCTGTATGGACTTCTGGGCCACGCTGCCGCTCTCGGTGGCGGGGCGGATCGCTTTGCTTAAAATGGTGGCGCTTCCCCGGCTGTTATATTACTTCCGGACACTGCCGATCTGGGTCCCTCCGGCCACGTTTCGACTACTAAGATCTATGATAGTCGGGTTCCTCTGGTGCTCGGGCCGCCGACGGGTGGCCCTCAAGACCCTGATGAGGCCGAAAGATGAAGGTGGGCTTGCGGTGCCGGACTTTGAAAAGTATTATCTGGCGGCGCAGCTATAGACCTTCACCCAGGAGATCGCCCGGGAATTCCGGGGCCCGGAAGACAGAAGGGGGACGGGTATGGCCAGGCATGTTCTCTCCTTCATAGCGCTGCGACAACGTTTGGCCCTACGGGACTTGTCGCTGGAGGAGCGGACCGTTCGCCTGTGTTGGAACCGAGCTCACGCCCGAGGCCATCTGAGAACACCGTAAGCGCCCGAAATACCTTTGGGGATGCTGACGGCCCTCCCCCATGGAGGCGAATGGTCACGATTGGCGGCCTGGGAGGACGCCGGCTTACAGCTCGTTGGGGATCTGTATGAGGACGGGGCGCTCTTGCCCTTTCAGGAGCTTATTGATCGCTTCGGGATCCCCCGTGGCGACTTTCTGCTGCACTCGGCCATTGTCCGAGCGATCCAGGCGCACTGGAAAAGCGGGCAGGAGGAACCCACTTTATCTCCGGTGTGCCAATACGTGATGATGTCTGCGGGCACGGTGAAGGCGGTCACTTGCCTTTACGGCAGACTGATCAACGAAGGATTGGCTCCTCTCACTACTTTGAGAAACCGCTGGGAGGAGGACATTGGCAGGGAGATCCCGGAGACGGCCTGGTCCCAGTTGGTGCGGCGAGCCTGGAAGGGCACACGCCACGCCCGCTTTCAGCTGGTCCACTATTACGTGCTCCATAGAGCATATCTGACCCCGGTGAAAATTAGGCGATATTTTGCCACGAATTCGGCGGATTGCCCTAGGTGCCCAGCTCAGGAGGCGGACCTCCTCCACATGCTATGGGCCTGCCCGGGATTGTCATCCTACTGGGTAGAAGTGGGGAAGACCCTGGCGGAGGTGACGGGGAGGTCCTTATCATTTGATGCGGCGGTGGGACTCCTACACTGGTTCCCTCATACCCCCAAGAATAAAATTTCCAGCAAATTTATCGACCTAGGGCTCCTCCTTGCTAAACGAGAGGTGACCAGGAACTGGAAGGCACGAGTTGGTCCGACAGGAAGCCGATGGCACAGCGAGCTCTTGAAGTGGGCGGCGGGGGAGAGCACGCTGAGATACCAACTAGCTTGGAGGCAGCGTAATGAGAAGGCGCAGGAGGCAGCGTTGGAGTGGGAGACGTTAGTGCAGGCCCTTAGGGATTATTGCGCCCCCAGCGACTCTGAAGGTGAAGAAGCGGCTCGCCCCATGTCCCGATAAACGATTGCACTGTTAGTCCTGTTGCTTTCCCCGTGGGTCCCATAGCAGATCCTGTTGCGGTTGTTACCAGGCGCTGATGGCGGGGTTGGGTGGGGTTTACTTTGGTTAGTAGTGTTTTGAGGGTGGGGTTTCCTTTTGGGTTTATAGGCTTGTTTGGAAAAGCGGATGACGGACAGTGGATCATCCGGACCAGCTCTGACATCCTTCTGAGCCCCCATTGAATTTCGCCGCCCGACCCCAGGGTTGTGGGCCGGATGGCTGTGTAAGAAACTTACGGCGCGGGGACAGAGGGTTGTATCTCGCTGATATTGCTTGTGATATAATGCTGGTCGATTCTGTAACGATTTACTGATTCCTGCAATAAAAATATATTTAAAATAAAAAAAAATAATAGGGATTGCTGCGCTATATTTCAGGCATTAATAGGCCAGTGTAAACTTGTAGGGCTGTATTTGGCAAACATTATTCTGCTAAGTTCTCGTTCTTTTTTAAAAGCAACTCCCTAGAAGGGTTTGCAATTTATTTGGTGACATAATACACAGGCGAGTAGGATTGCGAAGATCCTTTTACTGCTTTATTTTATGGCCAAGGTAGGTGGAAAAGGAGGACTGACCAGCCGGTGGTCCTGGACTCTACTGCCCTGACTCACAACATATGAACTGCATAGAACAGGGGTGGGGCTGCCTGTGTTCAAGCACCTCGGCATACGGACTAAATAGAAGATTGGGGAGGTGACCTGTGTTCAAACACCCCGGTGGGCCAGTGCGGTATGCGGTGCCCTAGATTGCAAGTAATGCAACTGTTGGCTGTAGCACGTTGGGGCCTGCAGGCACAATATGCACAGCTGAGTGGAGAGCTTGGCGGGCTGTCGCTCAACAGCTGAGTGGAGAGCTTGGCGGGCTGTCGCTCAAGTGCAATTGTAAGGCTAAGCTCATGTACAGGGTTAGGGTTGTGTCTATGCTTATTAATGCCGTCCACATGTTGGGGCCGATAAAGTGTGCAACAAAAAATTGAAGTTTATGCTTTGAACAATGGTATATAGCCAAACAGTTTGGTTTACTCCTATTGGCTTATCACGCTTAGAATATTTAGCGCCAGGGGCCCACTTTAGTGGCGCCGAAGACCGGACAAGGGGGAAGATTAGATTTTCTGACCTGGCTTTCTTTCATAATTAAAGCCGACACTAGCGGAAAAGGTGTGGCACTGAGTAGAACTTTGGGGAGGCTGCCTGTGTTCAGGCACCGCGGTGTGCCGGTGCGTTATGTGGTGCCCTGGATTGCAAGTAATGGAACTGTTTGCTGTGCACGTTGGGGGCCTGCCGGCACAATATGCGCAGCTGAGTGGAGAGCTTGGCAGGATGGATGAGTCGGTCAAGTTCCATTGTAAAGCCAAGCTCAAGTGCAGGTGTAATGTTGTGCCTAATTTTCTTACAGTCTTTGACATGTTGTTGCCGCTAAAGTGTACGGCCAAAACTGAAGTTCAAGTAATGTTGTGCCTGATTTATTTGATGCCTTCGACAGGTTGATGCGGCTAAAGCATGATGCTGTGAATAATTGTTTATATCCAAACAGGATGGTCTTCTCCTATCGGTCTGTGAAGTAATACCTGGTTTCACTATGAATAAACGGCTACACCCTAGACAACACGCTTTTACTCTGCCAGTTCTTGGGCTTAGTGGGGTAGAAAATGTCAAAAATGGAGAAGGGTGAATGTCACATTGTGCGCATACTATCACTTTACCCAATCACCTTGACACAAGGCCAGAAATGCTACAGGACTGGGGCAAAAATAACATGCAGTGCTCGAAAACAATGATGCTATTATTAATCATCAAATATGCAAAAAACTATGTTGAGGAAATCCATAAATTCAACTGAAACAAGAAGGGAAACTCCAGAGAAGAGATAGAATTATGTTTAGATTAATTTAGACGAGATGAGAGAGATTATGAGATTGGCACCAGTTCACGTTCACAAAAAGATGTTATGTGTAGTGAATCAGACACTAACTTAAGTGAGGGAGAAGGGCCCTCACTAATATCTTATAGAACCTTTTTTTAGAGTAAATTAAGTTGTTATACATAATCCAAAGATCAGGGAGAGGACAGTCACCGAGTCAAACAAGAGTAAAAAACACAAGGAGGGGAACCAGAAAGAACAAACAAATATCCACTACGGAACCATCAGAAGAAACAATAGATCTACTTGAAACCGACACAGAAAACAACCTAATCATTAACCTCTCTAAATATCCTTTAAATAAAAATCAAATTAATCTCCTTAACAAAGGTCTAACATTTTGTCCTGAAAAACATCATGACTATGTAAAGACTAGGATAGAGCACGACCTTCCCACACCACTATTGCTGGCCGCCTACACCCAAATCTTAGCTTTGCTGCCGCCCAGCCATGGCAACACAGGAGCAGGCTGACTCAGCGGGTGGCCCAATGCATCCTGTCCTGCACAGAACATGTGGCAGCAGGGGGGTACCGCCTCAGAACTCCAGTACTGGGCTGCCCAAGGTAAAGCTCCACAACGTTGGTCTCGATAGAAGCGCTCCAAAGCCCACCTCTGTTGTCGTCTTTCCTCAACTGCATGTCTATGAGCATTCCTTCAACTTGATTGTCTTGTGTCAAAGCAAGATCATTGGCTACAGGTGCCACCTCAGCTGTCAATATTATTTTTGGGCCACGGGGTGTTTTGTTTCATATGCTGTGTGTCTTTGTTGCCTATTTCTGTTACGTCGCTACTTAAAGGATAAAGATCCAACAAACGCACGCAAAGACAAACTGGCTAGCAGGCTGCATTTCAGATTTTAAAACAGAAAAGTAAAAGAGGTGAGTCCACACGCATGCTAGCCCACTAAGTTTTGTTTTTATGATCAGCATGAAAACCAGACACCCTCATGACCCCAGCTTTGCATTGTGATGCAGGAGTAATTCAATTGTGGCTGCTTAGTTCTTACGGCTCTCCCTCCCCCACAGCCCCCTCTTTCCAGGTCTCCAGTGGTCTAGTGTGTAGTTTGGAATCGATAAAATTGTAAGTGTAGATGTATACAGAAATGTGACCATAGATTAATGTCATGCCGTTTTATGTTTGTGTTATGTAGCGTATAAACTTAGGATTTCTTCTTTTGTGAGGAATGCTACAGAATGTTAGGAAAGGAAATCTAAGTAATTGAATGAGTTAGGCAAATGTTTCACGACTTTGCGAGTGATCAATAACAGGTCCCCAACTTAAGTGTCCATCTTTATAACTGTCAGGTTGTAGGTTTCTCCTACAGCACTAACCCCAGTAGACTACCAAAACAATTACCACCTAAAAATCTCTTAATGGAAGAAATTCTTGAATGTCTAGGTACACCACATCACCTTTAGGTCTAAGGACAACATACATTTATGTAATAACATTAGATACTTTATATGGTTACATAAGTGTTCCAAATAACTAATTAGAAACGTTTTATAACCTCTTACAGGGATGCAGATGAGTATCTTGAGGGTATATACAAACAGTAGAGGAATTATCAAACAGTATGGGCAGGGACCCCCACACTATCAAATATTGGCAAAGAAGAGACACAGCAAGACATTAATAAAAATGTGGAAGTAAGTAAGAAGTAAAACCTCTTTGAAGTGGGGAAATGTCCTGCCTAATACACAGGACAGGACAAACCCCAACAAAACATCTTTCAAAACTCTTTATGTGTAACACTGCTGCTACCTTGAATAGACGATACTGAGATAATATCTACATTTCGGTGGGACCACGTGCAACTGTTGAATGATTTCCCTGAAACAATAACAGACTTGTCCAAGTATTAGACTTCTTAATGTACGCATTTGTTAGGGACCTTCCAGAGTGGAATTTAGGATATGAGTAACACACAAAAACTACAAATAGTAATACACATTCATGATAGAAACACCGGAATGATCAGAAACAGAAGAAATAGTTGAATTGACAGTGATTTTTGAATATCTGAAAGCCTGAAATAGTAACAATCTTAGAAATAGTTAGGGAAGCGTTAATAGCTGCATTATTGACAGAAAAATGGGCAGCGTTATGAAAGTAAAATGAAATATTTGTGTCATGTATCTAAATCTGTAGAGAGGCTAAGATGTTATACTAGTCTCTACTCATAGGTTCACCAGTCAAAAGAAACTACATTATTTAGAAGAACGTATGAGAATAAGTGAGTTGAAAGGGAAGAAAAACAGGTTGAATTTATGGTAATATTTTGTCAGGAGTAGGAGACGAGTGGATCTCCAGGATGATATGGAATAAATGGAAGGGAAAGAATTGAGGAATATCAAAAGTTTAAATAAAGATGCTAAGTCAACAGGCCTGCCTTCTGTCAGAGGTAGGGGAGTTCCAGGTTAAAGAGAGAGGTAGACTATCTATTAATGGAGTAAATATTAATGTATTCTCCAGAGCAACCTCACTATCCAAACTTAAGGGTTCGCCAAAGAGACATGGGATCCCCCTTAGAACACATGATAAATGTGTTCCCTGGAAACAAGAACAGGATAGGAAAATAGTGTAAAGAATGTAATAAGGAAACATTAAAATATGCACATGCCTGGCCCCAAGATGACATTTGATAACACAACATTAGATTACAAGACTAACTTCTTGCAAAGTGCATATACAGGGTCTAAATTGGAGAAAAGGAAGGCCACTTAGGCACTATAGCTGTTTACCAAGACCATATACTCCTATGCACCACACTAGAGACAAGGTCTGCGAAGCGGAATACTGTCTCTGGCTCAATCAAGGAAGGTTGACATTGTATAGGTGCCCCCCAGTTCATAGACAAAGGGCCCCCATGATGTAGGCTTTATTCACCTGAGAGTACCAACCATTATTTTGATGATAAAACTATAGATTTACAACCTCAGGACTGGGGGCTAGGAGAATTAATATCACAAGGCACACTGCAGATAACAAAACAGATAACCTTGGTGCCACATTACTCAGCTTAGGCTGTCAAGCTAGTAGTATTAGTGACAGCCCTCAAATAGGGACAAGGAGAAACAATAACAGTGTATTCAAACTCAGCCTAGGTCACCACAACAGTGCACTCCAGCATCATGCGGTGGAACAGACGTGGGTTCCTCAAATTTGATGGAAGCCCTGTCATGCACCGCCCCCTCCTAAAAGACTTAATACAAGCCTAGACACGGCAAATTCAGTCGCAGTGGTGAAGTGCGTAGCCCACACTAATGCCAGGACTTTGTATCCTCCGTAAATGCCCTTGTAGTTAGGGCAGCCAAGGATGCAGTATGACGGCCCCTTTAATAACACATACACCAAAGTCGTGTTAGCTAGTGAAACATTGCCATTTTCAGGCCCCTTGGGTGCCTTTGGACATTATACAAAGGCAGCTCACTTTTACCTAAATGAAATACAAGAAAGTGCCCCAGACCATGAGAAACAGTTGTTGGAACCTAGAGGATGCACACAGACGGGAACAGATTTAATAAATAGACGGATATCCTCAGGGAAGCCAGTCATGCCCCAATCATTGCTATTTCAGCCCTAAACCAGCTAGCTTTCCCTTCGCACACTGCTAGAGGCATGTCTCTCCAAACATACCAGGATTGGTTTGTTCCCAACCTACATGAGATGATCACAATGCGCAGCCCCCACCTGCACTGTGTGCCAGCAGGGATCACTAAACCTCCTCTTCGAAGTAATATTTCTACAATACTTCAATGACGAGGGCCCTCCACTGTAATCAGGGCTGGCTCTAGGGCGGTGGTTTTTCTTGGTGCGACCAGTGCCACCACACTGGGTGCTTGACTTCAGGTAGGGGGCACCGTTTCCAAGTATATTAAGGTTTTAAACGCATTTAATGTTGCGCTCCTTGCCTCCAGCAAATCAGAAAGTGCATACAGTGTAAATAGGTTAGTGGGTTATTACTTTTGGTAGCCTTTTGTTACTTACAGTTTTATATGTTAACACAATAATATGGAGCAGTGAATTATTAACAGTCATCTAAGAGCTGTAGAGATATTACAAGGTATAGATTAAAGCAATATATATTCTGCCCAGTCTTTTATTGTTATTCTAATGTTGCAAAAAAAGTAGAAATTCGTATTAACAAGAGAACTCCCAACCATGGTGTTACGGTTTAAATGCAGAGTTTGTGCTTCTCCAAACCAAGCACTCTTATATTATACTGGCCACCAGTAAGGATGACAAGTGAGGCCTTCACTTCTGTTTTATGTATTATTTCTTATACACTGATTTATGCATGAGTGAGTGATTGTCTCTATATAATGTAGGTTTTATGTAAAGTGTTTTGACACCCTACACTGGTATGAGTGGCACTACGGAACTAATTAAATGAATTTGGGTCAGAGTGAGTATAGAGACTTGAGGAACACTGTTAAAGGGTGGTAGTAAGGAGATCTGTAGCAGAAGTGGTCATTGGGGAGTGCCAACAAGCACTGTTGCACCGGCCGCCACCAGTGATAAAGCCTAGCCCCGTGTCCATTGTAATGCCAAGTCTGCTGCTAATTTTAGGTCCGTGAGGTAATACTCTGGTGGGGAATTCCTGAGGGGATCAGATTCGACATTTGCACATGTACTTCTGTCAATAATATAGTCTCCCACCTCACCACTTTGTTATGAATGACAGAAACTCTTGTTAGCTTTCCACACCCAAAGTAACAATATCCTGGAGTGCCTCAACGGCTTCCTAAAAAACTAGTAAACTGTGTGAAGCATTGGAAAAGAACAGGCTGTACTGTCTCCCACTAGCACTGATCACCTTGAGAAACACCTCAGGGTCAGTCCACCCTCTAACCTCACATCAGATGATGAACACCATCGCGTCACTAGTCATAGGTTACAGAGAGTGTGCCTGAAGTAGTACAAACTGAAATGTCCGTTTATTTTTCTCAGCTAACACAAATGTCAAAGTTTGTCTCTAAACAAGTTACAGGTGTAGCTGAAACACACGTCAAAGCCCCCTCCAACTGAGGCCCCTCCAGTACATGACCAACAAACACCCTTGCCAATGGGAACTCCAATTTGCATCAGGAACTTAAGTTCACCAGTAGAGAGATCTAGATCTTAATGACCCATTCCTGTGATAGACATCACATTGCTACTACAGTGAACATTAGTGGCCACAAGCCATGGATCTCTCCCTCCAACATCTGTCTGGCCCTGGCTGTGCCAGCCATCTCTTTGGACACCGAGCAGGAAAAACAGAGGCGAGAATAGGAGCAGCAACAGGAGTAAAGCCTTCCTCTGCAGCCCCACCAAGAGACAATATGCATTTCAAGTGATGCATTGACATTTTTTTTCCTCCTTGGTGTACTAATGATTTTTGGCCTCCTGTATTTCTATTTCTTTTGCCCTACATAAACAATTATACACATGCTCAGAACTACTGATAATGATACTGACCATCCACCTCTACAAATATTTGGTACCAGCACATACATAGTACGGGCCCATCCAAGTCTAGCCCCATTGCTATGTATGCTCCCTTATTACCCAAGCTACCTCAGTAGACACATTGCATTACCTTAAAGAGGTATCCCTAAACATTACACACTCACTGTCTCTTGTACCTCTTTTTATGCAGAATAAAAGTACAGCTGCAACCAAGACATGTTAGCTCCTGTATTGGGCGAGTTAATACAACTAGATTTGATAACACCCCTGAAGGACTACAGATCCTGACAGGTAGATGAGAGATCGGATATCAAGAATGAAAGAAGCAGGTCATAAGAGAGATTGGCCAAAGTGGGAAAAAGGATATCAAAGTGGGGGATCTTAGGAATTACTCACCTGCCGCTTGAATATTATAATTATAAGGCTAGGCCCCACTCGCCTGGTTGCGTGGGCAAACCAGGTCTCAGTATAACAGGATCAGTATTTGCTCATGACAAATTGCATACAGGGGCTAAGTGCACGATTAGAGAAATCATTGTGGAATGGCAACAAGACAAGCAGCCCCTCGTGTTTGATAAGATAAGCCCCCTGTGAGCTCCCTTGAACTTGATTTTAAAGTAGAACCTAATTTAAAAATGATATTGATGGCCATGAAGGGTGGGCGTGTACAAGGGGACAATGGGTCACTGACTGAGGCCATTACAAGAAAATGGTCAACGAGGGAGGTGGGGCCCTGACAGGTGTTCCTGACTGTCGGGGTTGTTCAAGGCCTTGTTGCCCCCGATTGTTGTTGCTCTTGACGAGTCTTATTTTTTAGGTGACAAAAGCATGCTGCAAGAGGATGACAGCTAACATGGGAGAAGCATTTATAGTTAGGAAGAAAGCGAAGGGTGTCAGGGGGTGCAGAAGCGAGTATGAGGTGATCCCCCTAGTAGATTGGAGATTAGAAGATATAATTGAAAAATCAATTAGAGAGGAGGATGATACTGGGAAGAAAGATGCATCATGTAAAGACCAACACAGATCTAAGACGTGAGACCCCCATGCATATCTTTCAGGTTAGAAATAATTTTAAGCCCCTGTAAGTAACGCAGACCCGTGCACAGAAGAAGAGACTTGATGATACACAATGTGTTTCAGCAGAGAAAAGACAGGTCACATCACACATTAAAGGTCATGAAACTTCTTGTGGTTAGTTGAGCGGAAAAACTCACACATGCGCAAAGAGTTGCTAACTGTAGGTCTCACGTACTGCATGCCTGGCATATGATTGCCTGAATCTTAAAAAAAGTTTTTTGCTGCTAACGCTTTGCTTAACAAAGAAGAAAATAACATGGGATAGAGTAGAAGGGGGCGGTAAACAGTGATAATAACATATTTGAGAAATTAACATCTGTTTATGATTCTTTCATCAATAGTAGACGTTTTAGGCCTGATATGCTAAGCCGCAAGAAAAGATTGCGGGTGAAACGCAACGCAAGTTGAGTCTGCGCATTAAGAGTCCTGGAATGATCTGCTGACCTGGACATTGACAGTCTGCCAAGACCCAAGGACGAGTGCTTGGGAAAAGATCCTCAACTGAAGAAATTATATAAAATGTGTATCTATCTATCTTGTGAGATGTATGTGAACCGGAATTGTCATGAGAATTGAATAAATTAAGTGGGAAGAGTTTACTAAACAAATAATTAGTTAAGAATTTTGGAATGACCACATGAGGGGATGATAACTCCCCTGCCCCAGCCCAATCACAGTTCAGGATTCACAGACATTTACAACATTTGAAGGTAGGACATGCAAAATTAAAGGATATAATTCGAGCAACCTAAGGTTAAGATAGAGAGCTGCTGCTGCTAAGAAGCATTGTTGATGCTGAGTGAGGAGTAGGCGAGAACTGCTACTGAGAAGAACAGACTGGGAAGATTAAGTACTGAAAGACAGCCTCATTAGATAAATAGAATTATGTTGTAAATTTAAAATTTCATTACAAAGTATGAGATACTATGTCCTTTTGTCTCTTCATCTATCACTCCTAATGTGTTTAAATTGTTGAATGCATTTGTGCATGTTATTTGATAAATTAATTTTTCTCTCTCGTGAAAGTTGGAGTTTGCACTGTGAAACTGTACAAATGAGCGTTAATTTTGATTGAATTAGCAGATAAAGTCTATTGAATCTTACCTGAGTCTGATTATTTTTACTGTGAAGTTATAAGGTAAATTAGTGAATTTGTTAATATCACCAAAAACTACTCGACTAATGGTCCATTGACCAAAGGAAGAGTGTTGATCTGTGAAGATTAGTTAGGCACAGACTAATTTAGATCAAAGAAAATAAAACTTGACCCCCAGCGAAACAGTCAGGAAATCTAAATGTGTATATGGACCCGTTGTAAGTGATACATTGATGCGTGAAAAGTTTATCATGGCCTTTTGCTCGCTGGATCAGTACCACCCTTCACTGCCTGTGATGTAACTTGAAAGAGACTCCTTATTGTTTTTTACAGTGTCATTTTTTCAGGACAGAAGTATTTTCAATTATTATATGCAGAAAAGCCATAGTTGTTGCTTATGTATCTTACGCAACTAACAGCCATTTACAAAGCCAATAGGCCTGGATTGTTGGTATTCTTACTTATTGTATTATATATCTGGATGCAATGACTTAATCAGTTGGGCGGAACACTGTGCTAAGCACAGATTTTTAGTTTATGCGTTTTAAGCCACACCCTTAACTGTATCGGCCGCGCCCCTTTGAGAGACCCCCGAGTTTTTTCATCCCATTAAAAGCCCTGGATACCTGCATGTGAAAGTGCATCTCTCTGCATGTGATAAAGTTGGGGCGAACCCAGGCCTTTAAGTGGGCGGGTCTCACCAGTGCTGCGCACCAGCAGTTTTTTAAAGGGGGCCTCGAAACAGGTCTCTATCGGGCTCTGTTTTGTGCCCTGGCACAGGCGGTCACTTTTTTTCCCGGACTGCAGTGACAGGAGGCACATCCATGTGCATGTGCTCACTTCTCACTAAGGGAGAAGTTACTGCTTGATGGTATGCCAGGTGAGCGTTGTAGTGGGAGGGAAATCCTTTAAAGAGAGTCATTTTCTCTCTGGATTTCTCTTCTCTTTTTGAAACTCATGAGCAGCAACATTGTCGTGGTGTCACCAGGGCTTTAAGTGAAAGCTTTTTCAATATTATGTACAAGCCATAGTTGCTGCTTATATATCTTATGCAACGAACAACCATTGACAAAGCCAATAGTCCTTACTTGTTGTATGTATGAAGTTACTTGTATCTTATATCTGAATGCAATGATGGAAACAGCAAAATACAAGTCGGGCGGTACACTATGCTAAGCACAGATTTTTAGCTTACGTCTTTTTAAGCCATGCCCTTAATTACCTTGGCCACGCCCCTTTGAGAGACCCCCCAGTTTTTTAATCCCACTTAAAGCCCTGGGCGTACCTCTCAAGAGTGCAGCAGGTATAGTAGGGCCGAGACCCGAGGGCTACGAAGGACTGCAATTATACATTCTTAATTATCATTTTTTTTAAATATACTGTATTGAGCAAATTAGGATATATTTCACAAGTTGTCTCTTTATGGATCTACTTTGTGGCAAAATATAAACAAGCTCTGACAAAAGTACATACTTGGTTGGCTCAGCGAGCTTGCCACCACGTCTTGGTATACATTGCTTCTACAGATACAAGTAAACAAGCCTTTGTAATCTGAGCGCTGCATGCCCTCCACCCTCCCCATGGACTCACATACACCGACCACCACTCTTCCAGAGATGACTCACCATTTCCGCCTTGTTATGCTTCTTCTTCCAACACGGTATGAGCAGCATACTTAGCCCCATGCGCGAGGCAAAGAACTAGAAGATCGTTCTTCAATATGAGTGAGAAATCATTCTCCACAGAAAATGTAACTGATGCGAGGATACAGGGCATTCCACAAAGGGATAGCAGCATGGCATGATGGCCCAGAACATGGCCAGGCAGCAATTCCAGATGTATTCATGGCGTGGCAGAGAATGATCAAAGACTGGGGTCACATTTCAAGCTACGGAATAACGAAAGGTAGGTGCTGATGGGGCAGAAATCAGAGGGATAAGTCTTAGTAGAGAGAGCAGAAGAGACAGACACATCGGGGTAGGAAGAACAAGGGTATGACTTTACTGGGGAGGACGGAAGCAGGCTGATATTTTCGGAGTGGGGCCCACGGGGGCAGATGTAAAATGAAGAATCAGCAGAGAGAGAGGTAAGTCCCAGGAGAGAGGCACAAGAAGCATGAGGAGAAACATGTCTGCTGCAGGTGCAATAACGTGCGTCTTCCTTGGAGAAGGAAGCAGAGAGATCCCTATCCTCTCGGGATGAAGAGAAAGGGTCAGCGCTCCCTAAGAAAGAAGAGGCTGCATGCTTGGGGCACAATGTACCTGCACAACTTGAGACTGTATAATTATCTATTTCCTCTAGGTAGTATGCACCTGGGTCTGTACACTCCGGGGGAGAGGTAAGGGGGGCAACATCTTCATAGCAGACACTGCAGGGTGAGGCATCTCTTGAGGAAGAAATAGGGAGATCAGTAGTCTCTAGGGTGGAATAATAGAAATCCCAATTATCATGGACAGAAACTGAGGAGGCAACCTTATTGGTGGAGACAGAATGGTTGGTCCCCCGAAAGCAAACACTGTCGTTATTATTCTGTAAAGGATAAGCGTAGGGCTCAGCGTTCCCTAATGATGACAAAGAGCAGTTGGGATGATTGGGACAGACCTTATGTGAGTAGGCACAACTAGAAGTGTAAGTAGTAGTTGAGGTATTTGGGACAGCATCGCTGTGGCTGGCAGCGCAATACCTGGAACAACAATTTGGGCAGATCGAATAATTCAAATTTCTTTGGGAGCTTATGCATGATTCAGCATCCCAGGAAGAAGAAACCGAGGGTGGAACATTCCCGGAAGAGACAACAGATTGGCTGTGACCTAAGGAGGTGCAGGCACCTCTATCCTCTAATGAGTAATTCTGGCAGACTGTGTTGATGGGAATAGTGAGAACCGTGCTGTCAAAGGAGGTACGGCGCTTGGACTTTACTGGACAGACATCCTTGGCATCAGTTGTCTCTGAAGAAGTAATTAAGGAATCAGATTTTAGTAGAGACATATCCTTGACGCCAGTTTCAACTAGTGTGGAAATTGAAAGGTCGCTTTTTACTAGAAAGACTTCCTGGAAACATGCCTCCACTGGAGAGGGAACAGAGAGGTCTGCTATCAGAGGACAGTAGTCCGGAATGTTATTTTTCACTGGAGAGATGTTGTGGACATCCGTTCCCACTTGAGAGGCAACAGTGAGGTCAGATTTTACTGGAGAGACCTCCTGGACTTCATTTTCCACTAGAAAGGAGACAGGTTTTACTGGAGGGACATCCTGGAAGTCGGTTTTGACTGAAAAGGCGACTGAGAGGTCGGTGTTTACTGAAGAGACTTCGTGGACGTCCACTACCACTGGAGAGGTCTTTAATGCACAGCAGTCAGAAAGGTTATTTTTCAGTGTAGGTGAGATAGGCGAGTCGGTTTTCTCTATAACACTGTCAGGGAACTCAGTTTTGGCAAAGAGATTTGATTTTTCTTGGGAGGAGACTGAGACAATACTTTTCTCTGTGGATAAGACCCTGAGATCGACTATCTCTGGAGAGGGAACTAAGGCGATAATTTTTCCTTCGCAGGAGACAGAGAGATCGTGTTTCTCTGTGGCACACACAGAGACATCAATTTCCTCAGTAGTGCAGACAGAAAGGTTAGATTTTTCTTGGGTGAAAACAGAGATATCTGTTTTTTGGGGGACAGAGAGTGAGAAGTCACTTTTCTCTTTGCCACAGACAGACACCTCTGTTTTCACTGAAGAGATGAATAATTTATTAGATTTATCCAGACAGGAGAGAGGGAATTCGAATTTTACTGGAGAAGAAAATAGGTCAATTTTCTCTGAAGCAGAGACACCGTGCTCAATTTTGACAAAGACCGTTGCATTCGATGCATCACTTTTCTCTGTCTCTGAACAGCAGGCTGGAGAATCCGTTTTTTCTAAGGCGGAACTGGAGAGGACTGAAGTCTCTAAACGATAGGCAGAAGGGGCCATTTGTTCCGCTGAGACAGTGAAATAAGCTTTCTCTTGAAAGGAGAGCGAGAAACTAGTTTCCTCAAGCAAGGAAGGAGGGAGGTCGTATTTCTCTGTGGTGGAAACAGATGATTCAGCTTTATCGACCCTGGACGTAGAGGCCTCCGTTGTTTCTGAACAAGGTTTGGAGGTCTCTGTGCCAGAGACAGGGGAGCTGGTTTTCTCCGGGAGTAATACCGAGAGATCATGTTGCTGTGATACTGAAGAGTATGCTTTCTCGGTGGTGGAGGGAGAGTAGTCAGTCATCTTTGAGGCAACCAAAACAGATTCCCTACCCCCCGAGAGTTGAGGGGAGAGGTCAGGACTTATGAAAGGGGGAGCAGTATGGTCAGTACACCCATGCAAAGACATATCAGCATTCCACTGACTTAGAAGCAGGGGTGTTGGTATTCCCTCAAGCTTCGATCTAAGATGTTGGTATTCCATCAGGGGAAAGCAAATATTTTGGTATTCAATGGAGGGAGCAGCACAGGAGTTGACAGTCTCTGCGGGTGGAACAGATGTGTTGATATCCATTGTGGAAGGAAATAAGTCATCACTATCCTGCAAGGTGGAAAAAGATGGAGTACTCTCAGTATCCATTGACTGACCAGGACAGGAGGCACTGATCTCCAATAAGGGAGTAGTAGCCTCTGGTGCCCTAGTACACTCAGCTTCCGCTGGTTGGCCAGGACAGGAGGCACCGATCTCCAATAAGGGAGTAGTAGCCTCTGGTGCCCCAGTACAACCAGCTTCCGCTGGCTGACGAGGACAGGAGGCACTGATCTCCAATAAGGGAGTAGTAGCCTCTGGTGCCCCAGTACAGTCGGCTTCCGCTGGCTGACCAGGACAGAAGGCACCGATCCCCAATAAGGGAGTAGTAGCCACTCTTATTCCAGTACAGTCAGTTTCTGCCAAATGACCAGGACAGGAGGCACCGATCTCCAATAAGGGAGTAGTAGCCTCTGTTGCCCCAGTACAGTCAGTTTGCACTGACTGACCAGGACAGAAGGCACCGATCTCCGATAAGGGAGTAGTAGCCTCTGTTGCCCCAATACGGTCCGTTTCCGCTGACTGACCAGGACAGAAGGCACCGATCTCCAATAAGGGAGTAGTAGCCTCTGGTGCCCCAGTACAGTCAGTTTGCACTGACTGACCAGGACAGAAGGCACCGATCTCCGATAAGGGAGTAGTAGCCTCTGTTGCCCCAGTACGGTTTGTTTCCACGGACTGACCAGGACAGAAGGCACTGATCTCCAATAAGGGAGTAGTAGCCTCTGGTGCCCCAGTACAGTCAGATTCCGCCGACTGACCAGGACAGCAGGCACCGATCTTCAATAAGGGAGTAGTAGCCTCTGTTGTCCTGGTAGAGTCAGTATCCACTGAGAGCACAAGAGCGGAGGCACCGCTCACCCCTACGGATGTAGTGTCAGTTGTAATATATTTCGCTTCCACAGAGATGGCAGAAGTGGAGGCATCGTTCCTTAAGAGAGAGGCAGAAGCACTGCTATCCGCAATGGGTGTAGTAGCCCCGAATGGGAAAGGCTTGAGGACCTTACTCTTTAAAGAGGGAGCTGAAAGATCTGTTGCCCCTGGAGCTGGATCTATATATCCCGTGGTACTTGGACAAAAGTCAGTATCAGCAGCAGTTGCGGAAAGTGTATTGGAAATCTCTGAATGTGGATTAAAGAGATAGATATCAATCCCACGGGGAGATAGGGTGGTAGCATCCAGTAGGGGGGGAACAGAAGAATCAGTTATTGTCAAAAGGCATAAAGAAGTATTGTCTGATGGAGAATCAAACGGATTCACACCTACTGAAGAGGCAGTTCGCCACATGGAGAGATTAGGTAGATCACTATCTGACAAGGGGGAAACAGAGATGAAGGTAATCCACTCCTGGTGAAGGAGTGAACTTGGTCTTCCCACAGGAGGGCGCCAGAGATGTAAATATTTCATACGAGGATGACAAATACTGTTTTTTCCACAGGAGTCGGTATTCTCTAATTGATGAAAAGGAGAGCCTATTCCCAAGACTGAAGGATTCAAAGAGGCAGAAGGAGCACCGTCAGAATCTACAGATGCTAGGAGAGAAGGGGTGCCATCTACTAAAGAGGAAACAGAGCGGGTGGCACTGCCCGAATCAGAATAAGATAAGCGGGGATGTAAGACTGAGGTGTCTGCTCCTATCTCCAATGGGTGAAAAGGAGAGCCTATTCCCAAGACTGAAGGAATCAAAGAGGCAGAAGGAGCACCGTCAGAATCTACAGATGCTAGGAGAGAAGGGGTGCCATCTACTAAAGAGGAAACAGAGCAGGTGGCACTGCCCGAATCAGAATAAGATAAGCGGGGACGTAAGACTGAGGTGTCCCCTCCAAGGGAAGGATGGCGATCAAATAAGGGTGCAGAAGAGTCTGCTTCCACTGAGGCATTAGTTGGAAGGTCTGTGTCTAATGCAGGGGCAGGCGATTGCTCCGCTTTGCCAGAGGGCAGGTAGAAGTGTACCAAGGGGGGAGGGTGGGCTGAGAGATGCCTAGAAACGGCAGTGTCTTCCGACAGTAGAGCCTCGGAGGAAGTTAATTGTGGAGAAGAGCAAGAATCTTCCCGAGGTGAGCAAACCAGGAGAGTCTTTGAGCGAAGGTTATTCTTTTCCCAATGGATTTCGTACTGAGAGCTGTAACCCGAGTTACCTGATGTGGGAGGGTTGTCGTCTTCCTCCTCAGAACGAGACGTCTGGATCCTCCATAGCGAATAGCTAAGGCGTTCCGTAAAGAATGGATCGCCGTTGATGTCCCTGGTGTCAAAGGTATTAGAAAGAACCGAGGGAGTAGTGCTGCCGGAGAATGACCGAACCGGAGGGATGAAATTGACGTAGATGGAGGAAGGACGAGAGGAAATGCTGCTTTCAGACAAAGAAGGCCTTACAGAGGAAGTGACGCCAGAAGTTGGCAAACCGCTGGTACTCGATGTGGGAGGGTTGTCGTCTTCCTCCTCAGAACGAGACGTCTGGATCCTCCATAGTGAATAGCTAAGGCGTTCCGTAAAGAATGGATCGCCGTTGATGTCCCTGGTGTCAAAGGTATTAGAAAGAACCGAGGGAGTAGTGCTGCCGGAGAATGACCGAACCGGAGGGATGAAATTGGCGTAGATGGAGGAAGGACGAGAGGAAATGCTGCTTTCAGACAAAGAAGGCCTTACAGAGGAAGTGACGCCAGAAGTTGGCAAACCGCTGGTACTCTCTGTGCTGGGAGAAGGCGCGGGCTGAAGGAGAGATAGACCAGGTCTGCCAGGGTGGAGGTTGGAGTAAGAATACAGGTAGGGAGTGGTGTGCTCCGAGAGTGGAGAAGGAGGAGAGAGAGTGAAGTCAGAGATGAAAAGAGGAAGGGAGGGAATGGTGTGGACGGAGGAGGGCGAACCGGTCGTACTCTCTGAGCGGGGATAAGCATCAGATGGAGTGGGCGATGCATCGGCCTCCCCAGTGGTGAGGTTGCTGCCTATTCTAGGGTTCGTGTCACGTAAGAGCACAGCAGAGTGGTCCGCATTGGCTGCGGGGTGAATAAAACGCTTGGGCTCTACTAAAGACGGTGAAGAAATGGGCACTCTGTCTGATTTCTCCTCCAGGGATGGCACAGCTGGGGCACTCTCTACTGGGCAGATAGTGGTGATGTCGTAGTTGGAAGGAAGAGAGATAGTGGTGGGGTCAGAGATAGAAGAAAGAGAAACAGTGGTGAGGTCAGAGATAGAAGGAAGAGAGACAGTGGTGATGTCGGAAGGAAGAGAGACAGTGGTGGGGTCGGAAGGAAGAGACACAGTGGTGGGGTCGGAAGGAAGAGACAGAGACACAGTGGTGGGGTCGGAAGGAAGAGACAGAGACACAGTGGTGGGGTCGGAAGGAAGACAGACAGTGGTGAAGTCGGAGTTGTGAATCTTTGGAAGGGGACACGTTGTGTCATTCTCTGCAGGCCGAAGGGGAGTGCCATTCTCCGGGATACGCGGTCTAGAGGCGTCATCAGTGGCGGAGGGCAGTATCAGGTGGTATAACAGATCGGTATTACCTAAAGGAGAGTCCGGCTTATCTGAGGCTTCCGGAGAACTCATGTTGGTCGGGATGCGAGGCGGGTTTCTTCGGGTAATGCTGCCTGGCCATGCGTGCGTGACAGGAGGGCAGGGGAAATGGATCTGAGGCACAGCGACAAAGTGCTTGGTATTTAAGCGGAAAGCCGCCTACGTCTAACAATAACCCATTGTGTCAATAACATTTAATGATGTTGCGCAGTGTCAGTCAGCAATATGGTGACCAACTGGCATGGGTGCAAATTCAGGTCGGTGAGGGTAAAAATTCAGGACAAAACTTCAGTACAAAACGTACGTTTTACGGACACATCAAAGGAGGTCGCGTGGGTGGACGCGGACGTCACAACAGGAAGTGACGTCACAAAAGGTGGTTTACCATCAGACTCATGTCCTCCCCTCACTCACCCCTTAGATGCGATTGCATCAGAGAAACCAGGTGTGAGCAGCGTTCTGAATGAGCTCCGATCTCGCCCCAGAGAGGCCAGAGTGGCTCCGTTTTCTCCAGTTATTGAGCTCCGGGTAAAATAAGTGGGGGGACGCCGTCCGCGTGGTACCCTGACTCGAGCCATGCATACATCATTTCACTCATCCATCCCTCCATCCACACTTTCAAACATCCGTCCATCCACTCTTTCACCCTATCCATCCGTACACTCATCCATCCACTCTTCCACCCAATCATCTACTCATCGATCCAACCATTTATCCACTCATTCAGCCATTAACTCTTTCACCCATCCAGCCATCCTTTCACTTATGCTTGCTGACTCAGCAAGCATAGGATCTGAGACACAGCTAGAAACTGCTTGGAATTCAAGCGGACGTTGCCACCTAACGTTGTAACAAGTTCCGATGATGTCATAAACATTTACGCATAATGTGGCGCATCGCCAGCTGCAGTCAGCAAGCATAGGATCTGAGTCTTGGGCGTCAACCGAGGGTCTTTTCATATTCTAACGTGCCCCTCTTTACATCCTGTTGTGCTGCTTCAATGACACCATAGCACAGTGGTAGTCTTTGAAACGAAAGCAAAACAATTTACATCAAATGTGCACGCTACCCCCACCCCACCCCAATACCCGGACATGTTGCCATTTTAATAAAAACTGTCCGGACAGTCCACAAAAACCCGGGACTGTCCGGGGAAATCCGGGACGTCTGGTCACCCTACTATTGATCTACGTATGTATGCCTTTGTGATGAGGGGGAGCGGGCCAGGAATGTAAACACTACCCTGTAATAAATATCACCAGCACCACATAAGTGCTTGATGTAGAAATAGTTCCCCCGGAGCCTTCTGCCCGTGCCGCTCAATGGCGGGGTTGCCTCATACCAAGGCTGGCTAGTCTTTATTCATCTTTCTTCCACCAACCCCACCCTTCCGATCTGTCTCTGTGTCTCACTCACACTGGTTCTTCTTCACCCCTTCTTTCTCTGTTTGTATCTCCCTATCTTTTGCTTGCTTTTCCTTCTCTTTTTTCTGCTTTTCCTCCTATTGGGTCGAAGTCTGATTATGTCAGAGTTGCTGGCCTCTGTGAGGTATCAAAACCTCCATGCATTACAGTGCTCGACAACTCTGGGCAGGCTATCTGCTGAGTTTCTGTTAGTAAAAACTGATTCCCAGAGGGAGGAATTCCTTGATGTAGTGCAACCTCCCCTCGCGAGGAAATTATATACCCAATTGAGACACGGCTGCCTGCCCATGAGGGCGTTCACTTCTAAATGGGCCAATGCAGAAGAGGGAACCTACCCAGTCTGTAACTGTAGCCGAGAAGATGTTGTGCATGTTATGTTCTTTTGCCTGGCGTATAGTAAAATACGAAAATGTTGGCTGATTCCCCTATGTAGAAACCTGGGACTTAGGCAATGTGTGCAGGCGTGTAGGGTTTTAACATATGATACCTCCCCCTATTGTCTATGCTGTTTCCCGTTTCCTGCATGGTATGTGGCGTAGAAGGAAAGGCTTTGTTTAAGGTCAAATGGAAATAACTTGGATCAACTGTCCCCCTTTTCTTTTTTTTAAATACAATTTTTGTCAGCTAAGCCCCCTTTGATAACTTACTGTTTAATAACTTTTTATCCTCTATTCTAACTGTTATATTTATGGATTTTATTACTGTGCTTTGTATGTATTTTATCCGCACTTTTATGGTCTATGACCGAAATAAAGTTATCAAATGGTAAAATGGATTATGTCATAAAAGTCCCTGTCCCCCAAAATGAGTGCTGGTTGGCGCCCACCTCCTGCACACATTAAGCACTGCTTTTAGGGCAGGGTCTCGACCCTCCCCCTCCCTCGGGCATTTCATTGTGAAGGAAAGTGTGACTTGCACCTCTCCTCTTCGATATTGGAGATTTTCTTCAAGCAAGACTTCGCTGACGTAGGTTTTAATGAATTCCGTGAACCTGGGCACTTTGTGGTGGTTTAACGAATGCACACTTTATTGTATGTACATAGCACTTAGTACCCCCGACGAGGCTTCGATGCGCTTCAGGGCGGAACAAAAATGCCATTGTAGTGAATGTACCATCTTTTCTTGGTCCTAAAGCAAGACAACACAATTGATAGTAATCTGCGCTTTTAGACGGTATAGTTGGCCGTTGTATCGATTGAGAGTAAAAGTCTAGCACGGTTTTTCTGTTGTATTCCACTTTCTGTGAAAACATGTTCTGGGTTGACAGATGATCGCTTACTTGTAAGAGTGGGAAGCACGCCACTGAAACCTGATCACATCAGCTTTGCTCAGATGGTAGAGCGCTCGCTTAGCATGTGCGAGGTAGCGGGATGGATGCCCGCATTCTCCAAACGTATATCTTTGAAGATGAATGCAAGTGCATTTATAGATCTGCTAATTTCTGCCACTGTTGAGGTAGATGTTCTTTGGGATTTTCAGTTTAAATGTTTACGTCATTCGGAAAGCAATAGAAGCCTAGTACTGTCCAGAACGTGGAGCGATTCCTGGCTGGTAGGTATAAATAGAAGCAAAGCATCCTGTGCCTAAAAATAACGACGCATTCGTAAAACACCAGCCTGGTCTCAGTAGGGATATCTTAAAACAAGCATTTGCAATGCAATAGGAGTCGCATTTACGCAAGACCTATTGCATTGTGGGGGGGCAGGAACAACGGGAGTGATGGGCATGGCAGAAAATAGTACTCTGAGTAAAGGGGCCAGTAGCCATATATTGTATTGAATTGTAATTGCAGTTATGTAGCGCTTACTACCCCTGACGAGTCGTCAAAGCGCTTTTTCAGTGAGCAGCATGCTACTCCGGGACCCATAGAGGATTAGTGTTGAATAAGTATAGTGAAACATGCAAGTACATTTTAAGTGGTGGATAGGTTAGTCAATTATAGGTTAGTCAGCTATCTGGATTTGGAAAGATAGCAGAATCTTGAAGCACGCTGCTCCCGAAACTCATAAAGGATTAGTGCTGAATTAGTATGGTGAAATATGAAAGTAATTCGAGTGGTGGATATTAGTCAGTTATTTGGAGTGAGAAGGGTAGCGGAGGGATAAAAGGAAAGAAAGGATTGCATTCATGTAGCACCTGTTACCCCTGATGGGTGTTGAAGTCCTTTTCTAGCTAGTAGGACGCTACTCTGGTACCCATAAAGGATTAGTGTAGGGATACAAATGACAACATGGCCGTCATATGGAAGGACTAACAGGCCTATAAACCAATGAAAGGCAGCATTTAGTAAAGGACAAAGACACAAGGCAATGAAAAAGATTGTAGGGGAGTGGGCGTGGCTTCTCTCCCCTACTCAACTACCCCAGATCAACCCCAGAGCAGCGCTTGCACGCTGGCTCAGGGCTCAACCTTAAAAAATAATGGTACTTAAATTATTTCAACGTGTCCTCAGGGGAAGTAAGCTCTATATAAATGAAATTTGCTTCGTTTAAATACTGGGAAAGACTAACACATCTGATATTCTTACAGTGCAAGCACATCTTCTAAACAGGGACTGAACAAAGTGAAAAGCTGCCTCTCAAGTATGTGTGAAGTGGTAAGAAGGTGTGAGCCTTTATTTCCCCTCCACTTCATTTGCACCAGGTGTGAGGTTCCTGACTGCTCCCAGCCCAGAGACTGGATCAAAAGGAGGCCTGATGACTCCTCACATTTAGCCTTTGTTATGGGCCCAGCAGGAGTCTTAAATGTCCCCGCATGCATGTTGTTGCTTGTTGCAGATGGAAAGCAGACAACGTGCAGGCGTTGCTGAAAGTGTCCTGGTGTTTGGAAATTACACCGGGACGAGTTCAGCACATTTTTAAGTGGGACCCAAATTCTTGGCAGGGTGGACAGTGTTCACCCTGTGAAAAAAGTGGGTGGACGTCATCCACCCGCGTGTACCCCCGACTCGTGCCCTGCAAATGTTAATTAGTCAAATCGTGTTCCAAACTGTAAATGACATACGACTTAAGGCCGGTGTTGTGTAATATCTGGAATCCCTTCGGGTTCGTGTATCCCCTACTCTTCGGCTGACTTCAGAGCTTTGCCCTATTGTCCAGCTCGGACAGTTCTTCTGTAGCCATGCCCACTCAATCCTGCCTGAGCAGGACTATATACAAAATACATATCCTTCTTCCTGCTCCAGTTTGTGCAACAGCAGGGAAGGTGTTGGATTGTAAATCCAACACCTCTGCCCCCTACAGCAAGTCGTTGTAATTACTTGCAATGTAATGGATGGCGTTGTAACAACGCAGTCTTTGTAACGACCGCGTTGTAATAGCATGGGATGTGAAGCATGCAATCTAAAGGCTGTTTTCCCTATGGGCCATGCTTTACGTTCTCTCTTGTCTTTTCTATAAATCTTATTTAGTAAATGAAATATCTCAGAGTGTACGTAGCTTCACTAAGCAAAGAATGTTTCAGTCTTGTAGTGCAAAAAATAGGTAATTTGACACCCCAACTCCTATTAGAGTTTTGATTTCAGGAAAGGCATTTTATTTAGTTTAAGGCAAAGTATAAGAAAATATGGAATAAACAAACTGTCCAACTGACACAGGCATTCCATATCCATAGCAGTAAACTTTTGGAGTTCTGTTTGCTTTTGAATTAACAATAACTTTTCTTAGTGCCTGGTTGCTGCATGAACATACGTGCAACATGAAAGTAAAGTTAAACTCTGTAAACTATAAAATGCATATTTGAAAGCACACTAGTGTAGATGTCTCAAGGTCAATTACTGTTAGAAATAAAGATATTCAATATATATATATATATATATATATATATATATATATATATATATATATATATATATATATATAAGCGGACTCTGGGAGTGAAAATTCAAAACATAGAAATTAAAAAAGAAGCAAATCAGGGTATACAGCAGCTATCATACATTATATATTTAGATATGTAAATTATTTTTTGTTGTGCAACATACTGAATTGAATACACCGAGCACCGAGATACACTGCTCACTGGGTCACCCTTATTCCTTATATTGAGGTGTGTTTAGTAATCGTTAAACTACAGACAGCTGAGAAAATATATTTTCTGCTTGCGATTTGTGGGTATTCAAGTTGGAATCCCACTCGCCTTCATCTTTCTGAAGCCAATAAAGGGAGTGCATTTTGGGTTGCATAATAGTCTCACTCAGGCGCGCAACACCCATAGAGCTAAAAGGGCACTGCACTAACACTGCTCACCATACACTCACTCCATTCACCCGTCTCCTACCCTGCACTCACACTAGCACACCACTCACCCTGCACACACATAACACTGTTATATGTTATGTTATATGTTATATGGGTATTTATTACGCGCACGACTACTCTTGAGTATCCTGGCGCGAATCATAACCACAGAGAAATCCCAGAGAAAGCACAGCATTATATTAGTAAGCTTGATTGAAAAGGTGAGTTTTAAGCAGCTTTTTAATGCAGCTAAGGTCTCTGGTGTCCCTGAGAGTGAACGGATGGGCATTCCAGAGGGTAGCTGTTTTAACCGAAAATGATAGGCTGCCCAGTCTAGAGCGCTTGAAGCGCGATATAACCAGCCTGCGTTGAGAAGCCGACCTGAGATGTCGACTGGGCACATGAAAGGTCACACTTTTCTTAAGATACGTCGGGCCAGTATCATGTAGGGCTCGATGATTGAGAACGAGAGCCTTGAATTGCACTCTTTGGGCCACCGGCAGCCAATGGAGTGCGGCCAGTTGTGATCTTATGCTGATGCGTCTAGGGATGCCCAGCAGAAGTCTGGCCGCTGCATTTTGGATAAGCTGCAGTTTGTTTGACAAAAAGGAGGGGGTGCCCAGGTAGAGAGCATTGGCGTAGTCTAGGCGGGACAGTATCAAGGCTCTGGCAACCGTTTCTTTAGCCGGCTGGGGCAAGAGAGGGAAAAATCTGCCTAGGGATTTAAGGGTCCCAAAGCAGGCACCCGTCAGTCTTTTAATCTGCTCTGCAAATCGCAGATCTTCATTAAACCAAATGCCCAGGTTCTTGGCAGGGCCCCACTCAGAGAGAGGACGGGGGAAATCGGGAGGCCAAACCAATTCAATAAATTGGTTAGGGAAGTGACCATATAGTATAATTTCCGATTTTCCCTCGTTGCATTTAAGCCTGGCCTGTGCCAACCAAGTGAATACGGCCGTCAGACACCTTTGTGCTGCGGCCGTTTCAAATTGTGTTTTACCCCAAGTGAACAAGAGCTGGGTGTCATCGGCGTAAGCCATAATTTTTGCACCCAGCTTCTCAGCCAGATAGATCAAAGGGGTCATATAGATGTTGAAAAGAAGTGGGCTCAATGCTGAGCCCTGTGGGACCCCCGTCTGAACTAACCTGGCCGAGGAAGAATGAGGGGGCATCCAAACTTGCTGATACCATGAGTCCAAGAAGGACTCCAGCCAGGACCATGCAGCCCCAGTGAGGCCGATGTCTGTGAGGTGAGCCAAAAAGAGTTGATGAGGGACCGTATCAAAGGCGGCAGAGAGGTCCAATAAAATTAGTACCGCTCTGCCGCCCCCGTCCGTACAATCCCTGATGGCTTCCACCACCTCGACCAAGGCTGTCTCTGTGCTAAAGGAGGCCCTAAAGCCCGACTGGACTGGGTGAAGTGCCCCAGATTCTTCAACAAAGGTGTTAAGCTGACGAAAGATCACCTTTTCGCAGACTTTCGCCAATGCCGGGAGCAGAGAAATGGGGCGATAGTTTGCTGCGACAAGAGGATCTGCTGAAGGCTTTTTTAAGAGGGGCAGAAGTTTTGCTTGCTTCCACTGTCTAGGTACCGTTGCCGATTGCATTGACCAGTTCACCATGGCTGTAACTTCTGTCACTACACAGTCCGCTATTCCAGCCAAAACTCTTGCCGGACAAGGGTCCGCGGGGGAACCTGATTTGAGAGCCTTCAGCAGAGCAAGAATGTCTGTTTGATCGGCCTTAGTAAATTTGGCCAGGCAATTGCTCGAGAGAGTACCTGGCGCCTCTGCTAGCGGAAGAGTGGCAGCTGCACTTAAGGCAAATCCCTCTTCAATTAGCTTAATTTTGTTAATGAAAAAGGATGAGATCTCCTCACACCAGTCTGCGGAAACCGGAATCTTTTTTTTTCCGCTAGAGGTGACAGAAAGCTTTGGACTATAGAGATCTCCTTATCATTATTCTCTGCCTTTAGAATTCTAGTTGCAAAGTAAGCGCCTTTTGCAGTCTTAATTGCAGAATAGTATTCTCTTTGGACTAGGCGGAGGTTGGCTTTGGCTTGAGGAGAGTAAGCAACCCTCCAACGCCGCTCAGATTTTTTACATGCTCTTTTTAGCTCTCCAAGCACTGGTGTATACCAGGGTGGCAGACCGCGACAGTGGTTTTGCGGGGCTGGTTTAGAGGTAGCCTCTACACTTCGGCTAATCCAGGCATTAAAGAGGTCAACTTGGCCCTCTAAATCACTAGCGAGAGCCATCTGGGAGTGCGTAAGGGTTTCAACCAACCCAGGGATATTAATTTTCCGTGCTTGGGGGCCCACCGGGGGGGAAGAGTAGAGAGATGATAATGCCACTGCCCAGGAGAAGTGAATTACCGCATGGTCGGACCAGATAACCGGCTGGGGATCTTTAAGAGCCAGTGTAAAGTTGGAGCATATCAGGTCCAACATATGTCCGCGGGAGTGTGTAGGTTTGGCAACCCACTGTGTTAAGTGTGTTATGCCTAGAAGGTCTTGAAGAGCCAGCACATCTGGAGAGCCAGGTGCATCCCAGTGAATGTTAAAATCACCGAGAAGGAGAAATTTCGGAAAGCGTAAGACGCGTTCCGCTAATGCCTCTCCTAAAGATCTCCCTAAGAAGGATTCTATTGCCTTGAGCAGTGACTGTAAGCTTAGACAGGTAGCAAAGATGTGTACTATCCCAGCATCTGCGCTGCTACACCGAGGGCAAGTAGTACCAGATGTGCCCCCCATTGTGCAATCCTAGTCGGCGTATAATATAATGAGTATATTGTTTTGTAGTGCTGGGCCTGGAGTGCAGCAGAACAGAAAATGCTCCTTCCCATTTCTAGTGAGAGGTGGAAGCTGTCCTGCCCAACACTGAGTCTCTCGGCCCACTTGCTTTCATATTTTCCTAGATCATTCTCTCTGCTTGCTATCAATTCTGCATATATTTGTTTAATCGTACAGTTTCCTCTGCCTTCAACGAGTTCCAGAATTGCATTTTTGCCAAACCCAGCTGGGCCCCCTTCTTTAGACATAAAGAAACTCCTAACTTGTAAATATTTGTAAAAGCTCTTTGTATCCACACCGTACAACTGCTGGATATCAGAGAATTTACAGATTCCATGCGAGCCCATGAGGTCCCCAATTTTCACCACTCAACGCCACCCCCAATCTAAAAAGACAGAGTCTGCGAAGATTGCTGTAGGAAGGAAATTATCTCCATACAACCGTGTATATGCATTATATCTCCCAAGGCCACTCTTCTTCCTGAATGCTGACCATATCTTATATGCAGCCATCAGGGTATTGAACTTAGTTCTCTTGAAATATCTAGGGTCTGTGTATTTCAGAAAAACATTGAGTGCCCCCCCCCCCCTAACAGTATTGAATATATAGTAGTAGAACCTGGAGTATCCTCCGCTATACCTCCCCCTATAAGCCCAGACATGTACTGCAAAGCTGCTGCCCAGTGGTACATTTTAAAATCAGGGACAGCCCAGCCACCTCGGTCTCTAGGGAGTGCCATATATCGTAAAGCCCGCCTCGTCTTGCCGTGTGCCCATATAAATCTATTTGACATCTGCTCTAGGGTAGTGTACCACTTTACCTCAAATATTAGTTGGATTGCCCTAAATATGTATAAAAACTTTGGCAGCAGGATCATTTTTATAACATTAGTCCGACCTACTATAGAGAGGGAAGGTTATGAAGTATATCAAGACCTTTTTTTGCCTTGTTAATTATAGGCTCTATATTCCTAGCCACTACATTATCCAAGTCTGCTGATATATTAATCCCCAGGTATACCCCAGTTTCCACTACATGACTATCAGAGCAAGCCACCTTATTATTTTTGATCATTTGTGTCTTAGGGCCATTAAGGGCGTATCCAGATACTCGGACAAACTTCGCAGCCTCCCCTCGACTTCCCTTATAGCCTCTGTAAGGGCTGGAGTGATGACTGCCACGTCGTCAGCATATGCGAGTATTTTACACTCACCACCCATGGTCTTTACAGACAGGGTCCTCCTATTGACTTCGAATCTATGAAGCAGGGGATCTATGACCAACGCAAAAAGCAGTGGAGAACACGGACACCCCTGCCTTGTACCTTGCTTGATTTCTAAAATCTTCGTGTATTCTGTATTTACAGTGACGTGCACTGTGGGTTCCAAATATAAGGCCTGAATAGCCTGTATGTAGTCATCACCAATACCTGCCCATCTTAGAGAAGACCAGAGATAGTCCAAGGAGACCTGGTCAAATGCTTTCTCAGCATCCAGCAACATAACAGACATCGGGTCTCCTGAGACCTCTGTGGCATCAAATAAGGTGATAACTCTACGAATGTGTTGGGTCGTCCCTCTTCCTGGGATGAATCCATGTTGTGATTCACTAACCAGTGTACCTATCTATGTACTAGAAAAGATCTTTGCGTCTGCGTTCATCAATGTTATTGGCCTATAAGACCCAGGGTCTGTCGGAGATTTCCCTTTTTTTAGAATGATAACAATTTCGGCTCCCGCCCAAGTCTTTGGAGTAGAACATACTCTTTGGGCCTGTTTTCAATGTTTCAATCAGATCCTTAGAGATTTCTTCCTGAAAAGTTTTATAGAACTCAATGGGGATCTGGTCCAGTCCTGCGGCTTTACCTGACGGCAAGCCCGCTAGGGCAGCCATAATCTCTTCCTCCACCACAGGTGAATCAAGCTCTTCTCTGCTCTCGTGCGAGAGAGGTGGGGGAGGTTTATTCGCCAGATAAGCTTGGATTTTCAAGGGGTCTTTTAGTTGTTCTTCATTGTATAATTTGGTGTAGAACTGTCTGAACACCTCACAAATCTCACTTGAGTCCGTAATCATGTGCCCAGAACTGTCCATAATCACTTTGATCTCACCAAGAGCAGCTTTTTGCCTTGTTCGAGCTGCTAAGGTTTGACCCACCCGTTCGCTACATTCATAACAGTGCTCCTCCTTGCTACGTACATGGCGGCCACCTTGCTAGCAATATTTTCCTTTGCCGCCGCCTTCGCCCTCGCCACTTTGATCAAAATCTCTTCTAAGGGCGTGCCTGCAGATGAAAGTGCCACTAGTTCCTTCTCAGCCTCCACTAAGGTCTTAGTCAACTCTATTGACCTTGCCTGCTGCTGCCTTTGTCTAAATAAACTAAAACTCAAAGTTTCACCACAGACTCCTGCCATAAAGGCATCCCAGGTAAATCCTGAGGCGGTACTACCCCTGTTAAAATTCCAGTAACCTTTAATCCAGTTTTTCATGTGCAGCACATAGCTACTGTCTTTTAATAGTCCACCCTCAAAAGTCCACTTGCGCGCAGGCCTGGTTCTTGTTTTTGTTATCTAAGGAGAAAACTAAGGGATTGTGGTCTGATATGAAACGGGGTAGTTTTTCAATCTGGGAGTTTGCTGTCAAACTGTTAGAAATCAAAAAATAATCTAACCTAACGCAAACTTTGTGGGTAGCCGAGTAATAGGAAGTCCCAACGTCTCGGGGCTTTAGTTTAGACCATACATCTACTAATGCGTTATTTCTTGCCAGACTTAAAATTGCCAGACATACCTTCTTCTTACGCGCCTGATATTTGTCTGTTGGCTCCAGGCCGAGTCCTCCTACACCATTGATATTAAAATCACCACAGAGAATCACATAGGGGGCCCACGCCGATAGCTCTAAATCTAAAAAGGAAAAAATCTCCGGATCGTCCTCCATATAGCCATAGATGGATCCTAGCGTGACCCAACCGCCATTAATCATGCATTCTATTCAAACCCACCTTCCCAATTGATCCTCAAGTTTCTTCCAAATTGGGACATCCTTATATTTAGAGAGAATTGCCACTCCTCTAGTTTTAGTACCCTGCTTTGAATGAGCCAGCACGTGATAGCCTAATTGCTCCAGCAAGAACCCCTTATTTCCTTCAATGTGTGTCTCCTGTAGGCAGATAAAGTCTGCCCGCGAGGCTCTTAAAATCGCTGCGACTAGCTGCCTCTTAAGGTGCTCATTCAGACCATTCACGTTAATAGTGATTATTCGTGTATACATCAGGGTATGTCTAGTGATTGTCCTAACCGGCCATCCGATCAAACATTAATCAAGTTTCTACTATTGCATTCAAGGCCTACAGTGTCCCCTGCTACCTCTTTGTTCTGTGTGTTCCTTAGTGTGTCGTGTCTATATACCCAGGAATGCCCTACTGTGCTGTTCCCTGCCACCCTCTCCCCCCTGCTCCCCCTACTCCCCCCTCCCTCAGACCCCCCCACCCTTACGGGCAAATAGGTCAACCATGACCTATGTGCGGCAGCTGTATGCCCTCAGAATGTCGCACCGCCTTCCCCCTTCTTTATATTCCAAATTACTGCCAATATACTGATGCACTAGTCACACATTCAATACAATACTATACTGGGCTTGAAAGCTATTATTATTATTATTATTATTATTGCATTTATTGAGCGCACAGCTACCCGGAGGTTTCCCGGCGCTTGTCTTGGGAACCCGTCCTGGCTTTTCCCTGTGAGATAGCCCCTACAGGGCATCCCCAAGGTGAAAGCCGGGCATCCCGCCGCTGGGGGCCGTTGTGGAGATTAAGCAAGCTTAATGCCCAGAGTTGCAGAGTGAGAACCCATGATTAGAACAGGCACCGAAGCGAGAATTATCGAGTCCGTGGACATTTGAGCTCAAGACCCTGCCGCGTCGGGAATTGAACCCTGGTCCCGGGTCTGACCACAGCTTCCGGGTCTGCCTGCTCTACACCGTGAGCCACACTAAACTCCTGGTCTTATTTAGGTAATTGTTCGGGTCAATTACCGCATTCCATCAGTAGCCCTCTTTAGAGCATTCTTTTCTTTTAGCTCCGTCAGGTATGCCTGGGCCTTTATCTCTGAAAAGAACATCCTTACTTGCCCATTCACCAACACTTTCAGGCGAGACGGAAATAACAAAAAAACTCATGTCCCAAAGATTGAAAAGCCGGGATCATTTGCCTTAAGCGCCATCTTCTCTCTACAGTCGCGTGGCAGAAGTCTGGGCGGGCAAAGAATGTTATACCCTCAGCAGACCTCTTTGCCTCTGGTCTTGCCCTGTCCATAATCTCCTGCCTAAGGAGGTAATTCCCTATATAGACAAGAATAGCTCTAGGTTTGGTATTTGATGCTGCTACATATCCCTTCCACTGGGACAAAGGGAATCTATGTACCCATTGGACCTTACTCTCCTAATTCCATGCTGATAGCTCAGGAAAGGCACCTTTTAGTAAGGAGACAACAAAAGAACGGATATCGATGGGGAGGAGCCAAGATGGCGACCTGATCGGACGTGTAGTCCCTCGGCTCCGGAGACCGTCTCCTTCGCGACTATCCTGCCGGCGATCCTGTTTTTAGAAGGCACGACGTGGAAGCCGATGTGCCCAGGCACCCTGCGGTGTAATCCTGTGACTTTTTGCAGGAGGGAGCGATGTCCGACTGAAGTTTGCGGCCCGCAGCGGACCCGAGTCCGGGGCCTCGAGTGGATGCTGGGGCCGGCTGCCGGGTGATCAACAACGGGCGTCAGACGCGGCTTTGACCCGGTCGGATCATCTTCGACAAACGCGGCCGACTTTGGAGCGTGAGCTTCCTTGGACTGCAGGTACTGCGTTGGTTGTGCCTGGTGAATTATTCGCGGAGATTGCATGAGTGCAGATATCCACATTGCGACTGCAGACGAAGGCTTGCACACTACCCTGCTGGCAGCGGGAGGCCCCCGATCTTTCTACCCCCCTCGATGACGGGCGGAGAGGCTCACTTTTGGGGCGCTGCTTACGGCCTCTTTTGGACCTGCTTACTGCCTTTCCTAGAGCTGCACGCCAATACTAGCGGCCTTGCATTAATTGAGGTCTTCATCAGTGGTGTTTACGAAGTGCACAATGGAGGGCGGATTCGGAGAGACTGTGACATGGTGCTCTGGTGGATGTGTGGTGCGCAGCGATTTGACTGGGGAGGCACATGTAACTGCTCGGGGATATGGAGAACTATTGGCGGCTATTGTCTCCCTTCACTCCGAAGTGCTACACTCTGCTAAAATCCTGATCGACAAGGTGGATGATCTAACAAGTGCTCGTGGAGGCTCTAAAATGGCCGCCTCGTTAGACAGTAGCGAAATTCTTTGTTCTTTGTCTGACCGCAACAAGATGGCGACGTTGCGTAGCGGTGCCTGCCCAGCGACCCCAGACCCCGAGATGCCTCTTGCTGCTGCTGTTTATTGCCCTGGCCGAAATGGAAAGTGCGGTCTGCAATTACGGCGAGTGTCCTACTCCAGCACTATGTCCCCATCTACCCGGAGATCGCTCCAGGAGGGGCCTGACAATGGGATTTTCATCCTTGGATCGACCTTGCTGTGCACCACTGGTGTGGGGTACTCCTGGCCCAGCTGGTTCTCATTGACCTTGTATGTACGGGACATGGTTGTGTGCTCCAGACAATGTTTCCCGTTTGGACTACCGTGTACATCTCCCGGGCTCCTCTGGGTTTCCGTGGTTAGCAGCGGAGGCGGAGAAAGAACGGGACAGGGGTGAACACTTCTTACTATGGTCTACAGATCTCCTGTTGCTGACCTGGGCTTGTGGGTGGTGTGTCACTGCTCCTGACTGTGCTATGTGTTGATTCTGGTACTCTAATTAATCCTGATTTTACTGTTTCATTTCACCGGGCTTCTCCTCCTGTGTTATTGCTGGCTTTGCGGGACGGTGGGGCAGAGGGACGGGTGGTGGGCTCCTCCCCACCTTTCTTATTTTTGAGAGTTATAGATTAGGATTCTTTTCTTACTCTCTATATTTCGGGGCTCCTTTTACTGGGCGACAGTCACATTGCTAGGGGGGGTTGGGCTGTAGCTAGCTGCATTTGTGCAGGGTGGGGGGTGGCAAGGGTTTTTTTTTGTTTTTTTTCCTTTAGGTTCTATGGGCCCTCTATTCTTTTTTCCTTTTTCCTTTTCTGGGTTTAGACGTTTTGCATGTGCGCTAGGCGGCGAATCTGGCACTTTATTACAGTTCCTATTTGTCAATCCTGCTTCTATGACGCCAGATCTAACTCATTGTGCTTCGATATCCTGCTTCTGTCTATCCTACAGAGAAAATCTTTAAAATTTGACCTCATTGATCCTGTTACATGTCCTTAGTACCCTTTATGTTGCAATGTACTGTACTTGCTAGCCCTCGGGCTTGTTGCTGTATTGTATGTGGTTTTTGTCAATAAAGGTCTTCCAAAAATTAAAAAAAAAAAAGAACGGCTATCTTGCCCCTCTTCCCCCTTGGCCACTCCCAAGAGTCTAACATTGTTGCGTCTTTGGCGATTCTCGAAATCTTCGGACTTCCATTGCAGATCTTCCGCCAACTTTTTCCCGCGTCTCCTTAAACTTCTGCCATTTAGAGACATCGTCCTCAAATTTCCCAGTCCGTTCTTCAACCTGAGTGACTCTACCTGCCATGTCCATATACATTTTGTTCATTTTCCTTAGCGATCCGTGTATTTTTTAGACGCTTGTCTGGCCCTTCTTGTCTCTGTCCTGGCCTTCCCCTGCATTTGCTTAAGAGTGCTGAACAATAGGTCTATGGTAGGGGGTTGCAGTGCGGTTGCGGTATGCTGCTGTACATCTGAGCCTCCACTTTTTTGATACAATTGGGATGTTACGGAATAGTCCCAGTCGAGCTTTTTAACTACACCCCCCTGGGATGGAATACCTCTCAATTTTTGTTTGACCCAGGGTCTTTCCCTCTGCTGTCTGCTTGAACTGAGATACCTTCCTCAGTGAAGGGGTCAGTGTTGGAGTCAGAGTCAAAATCGCCTGTCAAGATTTCCCCGCTTGAAGGTGAGGAACCTGTGTCCTCATTAAGAGAAAAAAAGCAATCATCCCTGAGGGAGCCAGGCACCGAATCTGGGATAGCTGTCTTCTGTGGATACTTAGATATATCTGACCCCGCCATAACTACTGGTGCCAAGGATGCCTTATTCCCATCTCTCCTGGTGCGGTTTATGCGGTTTGTGCGGCTTGCGGCATTTCCCCCTTCTTTCACAATATCCAGCATTGGTGTAGTTATTCCCAGTCCCTGTCCCGACCCTGCGTGAGCATTTTGCAGAGTGCAGTTATCTGCATCAAGAGTTCCGAGAGTTTGTTCCACCTTGTGCTCCCTCGCTTGCAACCGTACCTGTACTGTGGAGCAGGGAGCTGCTGACTGATGTCGGCATCCGTGTTAGCATCCGCGCTGTCCTCCAAGTCCTCTTCTGGGTGTTCTGCCTCTTTCTGCTGGCTACCTCCGCGGTCCTGCACAGATACAGCGTTGGTTGCTGGCCCGGTGATTCCTTTCCCTCCGATCCTCTTCTCAGCCTCCTCGTCAGTATCCAGGATCCCCTGGACTGATCTCCCGGTCTCTGTCTCATCCGCCTTCTCCACGCTCTGCTTACGCTGTCTTTCCGAGGGATCGGAGCTGCAGGGAGTCTGCCTGAGAGCCGAAGGTATTCTGGCTCCGTCTGCATTCGTCTCCTGCCCGGTCAAGGCAGACACCGCGGGAAAAGCCTCGTACAAGGTAGGTTGCTGCAGTGCAGCGTCTTTGCCTTTTGCACCCCTAACCTGGCACTCTTGGTACTTTTCTTTGCCGCTTCGATGGGTGTCTCCTTTTCTCCAGCACAATGTCTAGTTTGTTCTTCCATCAGCCCCAAATTTTTAGCCGCTGCTAATTGTTTTACCAAGGCTGCTCCGCGTAGGTTAGGGGCAGATGCTGTCACAGGTGTTATTGCTGCAGATTCTTTCAGCTCCTTTTGCTCCTTGAGTTTAGCCCCTCTCAGCGCCATTCTGGACATCAGGTAGCTTACTCTCTGGAGGAGGTGAGCCTTCAAAAGTTTCCCCACAATAATCCGGCGTCAGGTTTCTTCAGCTTGGTTCTGTGGATGCCTCGGTCTACTCAATAATCGCAGCAACAGTCTGAAATAGTCAGCATAGTCAGCGTACTTCAGCATCAGCTTCTGTAGTTATACCATGGGGAGGAGAGGCATGCGACTGCTCCCCTACGGACTGTCAGCAGCCATCTTGCCCACAAGACCACAAATGAATCCTTACTGAATAAACTTCAAGTGGTCCAGATTACTGCAGTTCGACTGGTTTTCAATATTTCAACCCCTCTCCCTCTTTTGCAATGACTTCACTGGCTCGATATATATTAGAAAATCAAGTTTAAGATCTGTTGCATTGTATACAAAGCACTTAATGACAAGGGTCCTAGCCATCTAACTGAAAAACTCATCTGATATCAGCCGAGCAGATCTCTACGCTTAAGGGAGAAACCTTCTTGTCACCCCATGTTTTAGAAAGTCTTACACATGTTTTAGGAAGTCCTGCACGGGGGTAAAGCCTTCTTCTTCCTTGCTCCACTATATTGGACTCTCTGTCTGCACCTTCGAAAGTGCACAGTCCTCCTCCTTTTTAGGAAACTTCTCAAAACAGAACTCTTCTGCAACTGACTCTTCTGGCCTGATGTCTATGCTCTTCCCTTAAGGGGTGATTCTAGCGCTCGACAAATTTAATCATTCATTCATTTAAGCTAGGAAGCATCAGATAGAGCTTGAGAGGCTCAAGATGGAATCACAGAAGGTGGTTTTAGACCATCAGCGTGGGCTCAAGGAGCTGGAGTTAAAGAGTAAATCCAGCACCGATGGTGGCAACAATTCCTCACTTCACTCAGATAGGATTTTGCATATTCCCATGAATGTAGGCAAGGAATTTAAAAAGGTTTACAACATACAAAGGTGGTTTTTGGGCTATGAGGCAGCTATACACATGAATGGGGCCTCTGAAAAGCATTGGGGGGCAGGGTTGTGGCTCCATTTCTCAGAAGAGGTGAGGGATACTTTGTTGGCTTAGGGTAAGGGGTACAATATCACCTACACTGACATGAAGGAGTCCTCTTTCACTAGGCATGCTCTCACTCTGATAAACATCGGGATCAGTTTAGGTCTTGTAAGAAAACAGATTCCCAGACATGGTTGGAATGTGTGGATTCTTACCTCAGGGCACTGGATGGTTGGGTGAAGGGCAACAGTGTAACAGATTTTCAGGGTCTGTACAATTTGAATGCGTGAGAGCACTTGTCTAGTCTATGTTTTGCAGAGTTGCACCAGTGCTTAACTCAGTGCTTTCCAAACTTTTCATGTTGGTGACACACTTTTTATACATGCGTCATTTCGAGACACAGTAATTCAGTTTTCCTAGCAAACTGGAGGTTAAATTTACTGCATTTTTAGATGTGCATCATTTCGCGACACAATTATTCAGTTTTACTAGCCAACCGGGAGGTTAAATTAACTGCATATTAGAGATAAGGACAAATACATATGTCATAGATTAGAAATTGTAAATACCAAAATGTATGGGGACACAACATATCTCACAAAACCTTTCATTGATATTTTCAGAAACATATGATTTATAAGATAACACACATACATTTCCAAAACATGTTGTCCTTTATGAGTAACAATATGGAAATATGTGCAATAATTAAAACATTTGAACAAAACCAACAACACTTACTATTTTAATGAGATGTATGAGGTTGATAGGATGAACACAGCTGGTCAATATTTGGTGTAATATTAGATTAAGACACTCATTTCGTCATCAAGCATTTTCAAGTTTCCACGTTTCAGTGTCATTTTTTATTTCAGCTAATTCTCTTCTTTAAAAAGTGAAAAATTTCCCAGGAGCAGTTGAAAGAAATGGATTTCTGTTCCAATCATAAGGCGTTATTACGAAAGTCTGCCCGCCATCGAGGTGGTGATTGGGACCTCCCGCTTGTATGGTGGCTGTCCCACATGTGAAATTACAATTTTTCCTTTACACTTCTTACATACTGAGACAGACCGTTCAGTTGATTCTTGGGTACTTTCCTCAATAGCTGAAACATTTTGTTCTTTGTAAACGCCATCCTCACCAGCTTTTCGCTTCTTAATTATAAACGTATCCATTTTGTGTTTTTGTTTGCCTTATCTTGCCCTTGCCTAGTGATCTCTGGAATGTCCCCCAGCAAATCTTGAACTTCAAAAGTGTTTCCTTTTTTAGGCTTTCACGAAATAGGTTACCACCTGGGTTAAACTGATACTAGATTAAAACATGCTGTCTCTCATGCCTCTGTGTGACTGGTGCCTGCTACCTTTTGTGCTATTGTCTCTGGTGCCTGTTTCTGCAGTGTAGCTGTTTCTGTGGTAAGTGCTTCTGCATCCACTTCTTACAGCCTATGATGCTGCTGTGTCCAAAGTAGCTGTTTCGATGGCTAGTACTGCTGCATCTGGGAAACTATGGGGCTTCCGGGAAAAGGAAGAAATGTGGAAATCTTGAGAGGAATAACATGAGATACAAAGTTTAACATATATTATACTGCCTACCAGTATGGATGACATGATTCGTACACTACAGTCCTCATTCTCTTTAGTAACATTTCATATACATTAATTTGAGTAGTAGATAATAATGTGAAATTAGAGCTCTCAGCATAAGGTGGGACAGAAGTAATAACTGCATTGACACTAGATAGGACAGACTCAGGGCAGCAATTGACCTTGGTTTGGACAAAGCTAGTCATCAGGCTTTGTGTCAAAAGGTGAAAAGACAGTGTTTGCATAAAATCTAGAAGACCAGGTGCTCATTATGGCAGAATATATACTGCCTACTACTGGGAAGTGGTACTCTGCCTGTGGAAGTATTTCAGTTGTGCTAAAAAATATGGGTACGCCCCTTTTCCAATGCAGGTGTAGGTGTTTGAGAGTTTAAGTGCCTGCTCACACAAAGCAGTGTATGAGAGAGCGTGGAGCCTGAACGGGTCTCTGAGGCAGTCTGCCTGTGTGTACATGCAGTGTTGACTGAGCTCTGCCTTAGAACACTGGCTAAGTGTTTAGATATACATATTTCTTTAAAGAGGGGGTCAGGGATTCGGCAGACCGGAGGAGGATGCTAGACAGGAGCACTGACAGAAGGTGAGAAATCAGGAATGTGGCAGAAAGGAATGACAGGAGGTGGTGAGGGATTTTGAATGCAAGAAGGACTGACTGGAGAAGGCTGACTGACATGAGGGGGTGAGGAATGTGAATGACAGGAGAGGCAGACGGACTGATAGGGGCAGTGACGGGTGGAGGGGCAGAGATCCAGGTCTCATTATAGACAGTGGTAGGCCAGAGAGATGGGAAGAGGGGTAGCTTCTGACAGGAGGGGGTATCCCTGCTAGGTGTGGATGAGGGGCACTCTTGCAGGAGTAATGACAGGCACGTAGAGGCATGCCAATGAGGCACTGACATGCTGCAGGGGAGGCAAGGGGTCTCTCGCAACCTGCAAACCCGGGCCGGCGCATCCTTACTTTTGAAGCCTGAGTTGGCGTCTTCATCTTCCTCGCCGTTGGACTGCATGGGCTCCTACACCTCAAAGTTGGCGTGATGGGTGGGGGGGAGGTCAGAGATCCAGGTCTCATTATAGACAGGGGTGGGCCAGAGAGATGGGCAGGAAAGTTAGCTTCTGATAGGAGGGGGTATCCCTGCTAGGAGTGGAAGAGGGGCTGTCTTGTAGGAGTAATGACAGGCATGCAGAGGCGTGCAGGCAGGGTCGGATGTGTCAATGAGGCGCAAACATGCTGCAAGGGAGGCAAAGGGTCTCTCACAGCCCGCACACCCATCCTTACTTTCGAAGTCTGAGTTGGCGTCCTCATCTTCCTCGTCATGGACTGCATGGGCTCCTATGCCTCAACGTTGGCGTGAATATTGTGCCCGCAGCAACCATCCCGCACCATCCTGCACTGCAAACTCCACCAGGTCCGGTGGCCGCTGGCGCAGCACCTCCACGGTGTAGCCCGACAGCAGATCGGTCAGGCAAGCTAGGATCTCGATGCCACGATGCTCATGGTGGCAGTGGTGCCCGGGCATCTCCGCGCCATGGGGGCTCGATGCTCATGGTGGCAGTAGCCCCTGGCGTCTATGCGCCACGAGGGATCAGACAGACAGCAGAGCCCAGCGGCCACTCTTTCCCCCTCGACCTCGGGCAAACCCTCCTGCTGGGAATGGGTAGCAGTGGCGACTCTGCTGACCAGACTGCGCACATGCTTGCCTAACGGTCTCCCTCTCCTTTCTCAGCCTATGCCTGCATACTGTGAACTCACTAACATGTGCAGTACCAGCGTCACCGCGCGACACAGCCACCCATGGCAGTCGACAATAGTACCGTGTTGCTACACAGAGTTTGGAAAGCTCTGATTTAACTGATTATAAGCTGACTGACCCCAGGAAGCTTTCTATAGAGGTGGACCGCTGGGTTAGTACCAGGCTTCACAAGAAGGTATATGGGGAGGCTCAGCTAAAGGTGGGCAGGTTCCCCAGCAAAAGAGTGGGGGAACAAGGATAAAGCACAGGAGTTCTCTAAAAGGCCCCACAAAAAAAATACCCAGGGTAAAGGTGCTATGTGAACAGGTGGGTCACTTGAAGGGGGACCCCAAGTGTCCCAAGAGGGCACAGCCACCCACTGGTGGGCAGTCCAAGGTGTTGGCTAGTGTAGCGCTTGGGGAGGTGGGGTACCTACAGGAAGGTTGGTATCCCACAGAAATGACACTCGTCTCACTAGGGAACAGTGAGATGGCCCCAGGAAACCAGATGCCAGCTAACACTAAAAAATACAGCACCTGGGTGACCATCAATGTAAGAAGAGTAAAGGCTCTCAGAGATACTGGAGCTAATGTGACCTCAGTCTGGTGTCACCTGGTCTCTGAGGAGCAAGTAGTCCCTGGGGCATTCCACCAAGTGGATGACTTAGAGTGCCAGTGCATGGTGGCGCAGGTTCCTTTTAAATGGGGGAGGGGGAGTCTTAGGTCCACAGATGGTCGTTGTGAGCCCTACCATGCCTGTAGATTGTCTGCTAAGTATTGACCTGGAGTAGTCCTTATAGAAGCATGTGGAACTACTGTCTCACTTGGAGATGCTTGGGTTGCCAGAGGGGCATGGGTGACCACTTGGTCAATGGCAGCAGGTAAGGACCTGGAGCCTGAAACAGTGGCCCAGGTTGCTGTCAAGAGAAAGGGCAGTGGGTGCGGGAAACCTGCCGGTGGTTCCAATGGTCCGGGAGGAGGCTGACCTCGAAGGGGAGGCCTCAGTACCTACTAGGGATGTGGTAGCTGAACTGGGGGACTTACTTGAGTTGACCCATTGACAGCAAGAGGGTGGTCCGACTAGGGTAGAATTCTGCAGGGAGCAGAAAGAATACTCTTCCCTAGAGAGTTTGCGGCAGCAGGCTGCTAACCAGGCAGCTGGTGATCAGTCTGAATCACACTGGATTTACTGGGAAAATGGTCTCCTATACAGCGAGCCTAAGGTCATGGAGTCTGGGTCAGCCTGTGTGCTGGTGGTACCCCAGTGCTTCAGGATGTTCCTACCGGGTCTGGCTCACGACGTGCCTTTGGCAGGACATTTGGATCAGGATAAGACCTTTGATATGATTGTGGCTCACTTCTTTTGGCCCCAAATGCAAAGGCAGTGAGATGCACATTTCATGTCTTGCCAGGCAAGTAGTAAGAGTGGAAGGAAGTGTACAGCTCCTCTCCAACTTTTTCCAAGTGTAGGAACCTCATTTGAAAAGGTTGGTATGTATATTGTGGGGCCACTGGATCCCATGACAACCATGGGCAACAGGTACATCCTGGTTTTGGTGGGCCATGCAACCCAGTACCCGGTGGCTATCCCTCTCAGGACAACGACCGGTGACAGTGGTGGGCCTGGCGTTAATGGGGATCTTTTCCCGTGTGGGCTTCCCCAGAGAGGTGGTATCTGACCGTAGAGCCAATTTCATATCCAAGTTTATGACATCCCTGTAGAAGGAGTGCGTTGTGGCCTACAAGTTCACCCACTCCTTATCACCCACATGGTAATGGTTTGGTGGAGAGATTCAACCAAACCTTGAAGGGCATGATCAAGGGTCTAACAGAACCCATGAGGCGAAGTGGGACGTTCTCTTACCATGCCTTCTCTTTGTATACATGGAGGAACCACAGAAGTCCTTAGGGTTCAGTCCCTTTAGGCTTCTGTATGGGTACCCTGTGAGGGAACCTCTCAGTTTGGTCAAGGAAAGCTGGGAGACAGCTCCCAGGAAAACTCCCCAGGATGTATTTACCTAAATGCTGGTCTTCAGGAACCAAACTTGCAGCTTCAGGAAACTTACTCAGGCGAACCTGGAAGGAAGCCAAGAGGAGCTGAAACGCTGGTATGACCAGAATGCTTCTCTGGTAGAGTTTCAGCCTACCTGAAAGTGTGGGTCATGGCCCCAGTTGAACCTTTTGGCTTTCAGGACCAGTGGACTGGGCCTTTTGAGGTAGTGGAGCTCAAAAGTAATGTCACCTACCTGGTGAATTTGCAGACTCCCAGGAACCCTTTGAGGGTCCTACATGTGAACTACCCCAAGCCTCCCTTGTAGAGGTCCGGAGTGAGCATGCTGTTGGGGACACATGATGGGTGGAACAGGAAAGTGAACCTTTCCCTGACCTCCTGTTCACCAAGGATCACAATGGGTCAGTGGGAGGAGTGATTCTCTCTCTTTCACTGACCGCAGAGCAGCAGAGTGACTGTCACCAATTGATGGGGCAGTTTGCCATGCTGTTCTCCCTGACCCCAGGTGTTACTCACTGGTGTACCCATGACGGGGACACTGGTGACAGCCCTCCTGTGAAACACAAGATTTACAGGCTGATTGACCGGGTCAAAACAAGCATCAAAGTGGAGGTTTCTAAGATGTTGGCGATAGGGGTGATTGAGCCCTCCAACAGTCCTTCGGCAGCCCAATGGCCTTGGCCCTAAAGGCTGCTGCACCTGGTACCACTCCTGAACTGCGGCTCTGTGTGGACTACCGTGGGCTCAATGCATTCACCAGGACTGACGCGCACCCCATCGCCAGAACTGATAAGCAAATTGATCAGTTGGGAGCTGCCAAGTTCCTCAGCACGTTTGACTTGATGTCTGGGTACAGGCAGGTTTCCTTAACCGAGGGGGGCAAGGAGAGGTCTACATTTTCAACCCCAGAGGGGCACTACCAGTTTCAGGTGATGTCCTTTGGGTTGTAGAATGCCCTGTCACCTTTCAGAAGTTAGTCAACCAGGTGTTGGATGGAGGATTTCAATGCCGCCTACCTGGAGGACATTGCAGTGCTCAATTCCAGCTGGGAAGAACACTTGCAGCACCTCTGGGAAGTGTTGAAGGCTCTGCAGAGGGCAGGCCTCACAGTCAAGGCCAGTAAGTGCCAGATAGGGCAGGGCTCTCTGGCATACTTAGGGCACCAGGTGGCACCCCTACAGCCTAAGATTGACACTATTCTGGTTTGGAAGCCCCTAAGACCCAGACAGAGGTGAGAGCCTTCTTATGTCTCACCGGCTACTATAGAAGATTTGCAAGGGCTATGGCATGATTGCTGCCCCCTTGACAGAGCTGACTTCCAGGAAGCAGCCCAGGAAGGTGATCTGGACTGATGCTTGCCAGAAAGCTTTTAATGCCCTGAAGGCAGCCATGTGCACGGTGCCTACGCTCAAGGCACCCAACTTCTCCAAGGAATTCGTGGTGCAGACTGACGCTTCCAAGCATGGTGTGGGAGCGGTGCTCTCACAACTTAATGAAGAGGTCCTAGACCAGCCTATAGTCTTCCTTAGCAGGAGACAACTCAGGAAATAGAGGTGGAGTGGCACAGAAAGGGAAGCTTTTGTTGTGGTCTGGGAACTGAAGAAGCTAAGACTCTACCTGATTGGGACTCACAAGTTCAGACAGACCACAGGCCCCTCAGATGGTTGATGCAAATGAGGGGTAAGAATCCAAAACTGTGAGGTGGTCCATCTCCCTACAGGGAATGGACTTTACGGTCGACACCGTCCTGGCACAGAACACACCAGTGTTGATGGTCTGTCCAGGTTCTCCAGTATTAGTGAAGAGAATTCCAATTAAGTTGTGTAGTTCTCCCTACTTTCAGCTGGAGGGGACGTGTGTTAGACCTGGTATCTTTTGGCATGTTTCTCCTGTCTTTTGCTTTCTGACCTCCTGGTTTTGACTTAATTTTTGCTGATTTAGTGTCTCTGCGCCCTTTCTTACTGCTGTTCAATGTTAAAATCCAAGAGCTCCTATTGTAAATTGGATTATGGATTGGTGTTTCCGTGATTGGCATATTTGATTTACTGGTAGTAAAGTGCACTGAGAGTGCCAGGGCCTGTAAATCAAATGCTGCTAGTGGGCCTGCAGCACTGATTGTGCAGCCCACATGATCAATCTTTCAAAGGGTTCTCAGACCTGCCACTGCAGTGCCTGCACGCAGTTTGTACTGCCATGTCAACTTGAAGTATAACTTCCCATTGTGAGAAGATAGGATGATGGGGTTTAGTATGCCTGAACTCAGAATATAAAAATACATCTTTTAGTAAAGATGATTTTTATATTGTGTATTTAAAAATCTACTTTTAGAAAGCAGGTATTCTCTTGCTTAGCTATCCGGTGAGCTTCTAATGGGTTGTGGATTGACTTTGTGGCTTTGGTGTGACTGGGGCTGGGGAGGTGCCTCTCTCCAAACAGCCAGGGGGGGGGGGTCAAGGTGTGTCCTGTCTTTCCTGGATGAGTCAGGGCTGGTCTGAATAGACCTGGGCTGTATTTAGAGTATTGGGAGATTTCCTTGCAACTGAATAGGCCTGGTCTCCTTGAACAATGCTGTCTCTACCTCCTGGCGAGAAGCTGGGCCAGAGAGGAACAAACTGGTTTGGACTAAGCACTGACATTCTCTGCCCAAGATAAAGAGAAATGCAGTGTGGATATTGGGGCCCAAACCTTTAGAACCCGCTTGCATCAAGGAACCTGCCAAGAAGAAGAGCAGGAAGAACTGCCAGGCTTAGTACTGCCCCTTTGCTGTGTTGTTGCTTTGCTGGTTTGGCCTGCAGTTGCTACTTCTGCCTTGGGTAGTGAAAGAACTGAACTGAACTTCATTTAATTGTTGCTGAGCATCTCCAAGGGCTTGAAATAGTACTTGCTTCCTATTCATAAAGTCTCAGGTATAGCAAAGACTTCATTTACCTTTGGGTACCGCGCCTGGAACTGTGGGTTTCAGTTGCCACAGGGGGGGGGGGAAGCAGCTGACATCATTGCAGGCTCCAGGTCCTGAAGGCACCACAGAGGGTACTGCTGCACTTCGCACCACAACCCTGGTCTCACTGACGATAACCCCTGTCACCACCGAGCTGCTGCTTGCACCGTGACCTGTTGGCACCGAACTCTGCACCACCTCGCTTCACTCCACCGCCTTGGTCTCACAGACAACATCACTGCCCACTGATCATGACACCTGTGACCACACTGTGGTTAGTGGGCACCGCTCGTAAGTTACACGACGTACCACCTCATATCACACCCCAGTCTGGGCTGACCGACACCAGCTCCCATCAACTGGCACTGTTGTTTGCACAGTGACTTGTCAGCACAACTGCAAGCACTGCCTCAGTCCGCACTGCAGCCCTGGGCTCACCGAGGGCGCTGGACGATAGTCACCGAGCCGCTATCTGCACAGCGATTTGAGTGCACCGCACGCCGCACTGCTACGCTTCACATCGCAACCGCTGCGGTTGCCACAACTGGCCTGCACCGACGCAGTTGGCTGGAACCAAAGTTACTGTTTATTAGTCTTCTGACACTAAAGCCGGCCTGCACTGACAAGGTTGGCCGTAACTGTTGGAGTGTTTGTTTTCAGCACTGCAGTAGCCCCATACGGAGCTACCGGCTTCAAGGAACTGCATTTTAGCGTTATTCTTGCAAAGTGCCTATTTTGGATTACTGTATTTATTTATGAAGTTTTATATAGCGCGAACAAGATACCGAAGGATATCAGAGCGCTTTACAATAAGTTGGTGGAGAGGACAAAATGAAATATACACAGCAATTATGGGAAAAAAACAACACACAATGATAAACAGTAAGCAACGGAACACATAAAAGGTACAATATTAAGCAGACGATATGGTCCGTGACTGTTAGTTGTGCTATGGAGCTAGGAACCAAGAGATAGCAACCTTATGAGTACCACAACCCCTTATGGTAGGAATTTGCTCATTAAGAATCTCTAGGCTTCCAGTATGAAAGCCGTCATCGTAGCCAGTCTTGGCCTCTGCCTTGAGGACGTCCTCAAAAGGACTGCCTTCCATGCTCGTACGGCCAACTTTGTTGATATCCCTGCTGTTGTGATTGGTTTCCTCCCTGATAGGTTTGTTGGTACTTTTGATGCGAGGTTGTGGGGTGTAGATTACCCTGTCCTGCAGGTCTTCTTGAGGTATGTTGGCTTTTTATCATTTCGGTCTTGTTTGCACAGATAAATATTATTTATTTTTCTAAAACTGGTGTGGTGTCCTGTTGTAGTGTTTTTACTGTATTACTGTTGGTTATGTGCAGCTGCTTTACAGACTGCCTCTGATATAAACCTGTCTGCTCATGCCAAGCTCCCAAGGGGGTGAGCAGGGGTTATTTTAGGTGTTGGACTTGGCCCGTCTGGTAGGTCCGCCCCTGAAGTTTGGTGCTTAATATATGTGTCCGGGGAATGGTGATTCCCCTTCTGAGTGTGTGTGTGGTGAGAGAGACCTGCCTCCCATAGGAATGCATGGGGAATGTATGTGGCTCTGGTAGTTCCTGATGCGTGGGGGCGTGCCGGGTCGTGTTTGGTATGTGTGCGCTCGTGAGGTTGAATGCTACAAGATGATGTATGCAGCATGTGTGTGACTAGAAGGGAAGTGCCACTTCTAGACTTTGGTGCATGTGTGCAGTAGGTGTGCTGGTGTATGATTGGCTGAAGCCGGCTGGGCCTTCCCCACCAGGCTGGCTCCACCCCCTAGGGTGCGTCCAGTGCCCCTGGCCTGGCCAGTAGCATGAAATTCCTTATAACCAGTTCTGGCTGGTTCTCTCCCTGCCTGCCCCTTTTGGAGACAAAGGGAGCTCCTGTATAAAAGGGGGGTGGGCCCTCTTCTCTCTCTCTTCTTCTTCCTGCTTGGGTCCCTACCTGGGTCGTGCGGCTGCGTGGGCTCAGGGTTGGCTGGCCTCCCTGGGCCCTGCCCTGCTCCTGAACTGCTGATGTTCCCCTTTCCCTTCTAGGAGCTGATGTGCTCCCCCTGAACTCCTGGACTTCCTATGGACCCTGATTTCTATGGCCCTAGCGCTTGAGAGCGTCTTCCTGCTATCCCAGCTCCCTGGGGGCGCTCATTCCTGCTTCTAGCGCTTGGGGAGCGTTTTTCCTGTTGTCTTAGCTCCTTGAGGCGCTTCCTCCCGGCTGCTAGCGCCATCCGGCTGTCCTAGCGCCTCGAGGCGCTGCCGTTCTGATCCTAGCGCTGGGAGCGCCATTCTCCACCAGCCGGTGCCACCCGGCAATGGCCCTGTTCGTGTGAGGGGCCCGAGCCCCCAGCGAGTGCCTACCTCGCTTGCCCCCACCTCGCTGTATTTATCGAGCGAGCCCCGAGGCTCTTCGTTAATCCCCCTGGTATTCACCGCCGCAGCCCGGGACCCCTCGCGAGGCCCGCCTCCGGGCCGCGCTCTGATTGGCTGGCGGCCCGGGCTGGGCTGATGACGTTTCCCCGGGCCGCGCACTGATTGGCCGGCGGCCCGGGGAGCTGAAAGGACGACCGGAGAGAGCCGAGAAGGCAGGGGTCGGCGGGAGCCTACTCCGCGCCCCTGCGTCCCACCAAGGAGACTGCCGCTTCCCCCCCCCGGGGCCCCCCAGGAGCGAGAGGGTGGCCCGGAGAGCGGGAGAGACCGGCGCAACTGGCAGATGAGCGGTGAGTGCGCCGGAGGGGAGGCGGGGCATCGGAGCACATTGTCGGTGCTCGCACCTCCCCTCCAGCGCGAGCCCACATGTGCCTGGAGACCCGCGGGGCCCCCCAGTGATGCCGGGTTCCCCGAGGGGGAGCCCACCTGCCCGCAATCTTGTCCCTGAGCCCCGCGAGGCTCCGCCCAGCGGTCTCGAGCCCTGAGAGGCTCCACCATTGTTCTCGAGCCCTGAGAGGCTCCACCATTGTCCTCGAGCCCCGAGAGGCTCCACTGTTGGCCCCAGTCCCTACGAGCCTGCGAGGCTCCGCCACTACCCTGTCCTAAGAGCCCCGAGAGGCTCCCACGTGGCCCCTTCCTCCTTGAGCCCCGAGGGGCTCCCCCCATTGTCCCTTGCCCTCTCGAGCCTGCGAGGCTCCTACATGATGTCCCCATCATCCCCGGTTGCCCAGCACTTCGTGGGCAGCCGCCACGTTTAGGTTTGCCCTGGGCCCCTTGCAGCCCACTCAGGACACCGAGACTCTAAGGCGCCCTCGCCCCAGGAAGGCCATTTATTTTATTTATTTTATTTTATAACATTTGTAAGGCGCGACAGCTACCCACAAAGGGTTTCCCGGCGCCGAAATCAGCAAACACACATGGCACGACTAGAGAGAGAGCAGATCTGGAAGCAGAGATTATTGATCAAACAACCAGGTTTTCACGCTTTTTCTGAAACTCCTGTAGTTTTCTTCAATGCGTATCTGAGTAGGCAGAGTATTCCAAAGGGTTGGTCCCAGGAATGAAAAAGATCTTCCACCCAGTCTAGCCCGTTTATACCTTGGCACCGTAAACTTTGCAGATGTTATTGAGCGAAGATTGCGATTTGGCAGGTAGGGCTTGGCAAGGTCTTGAAGATATTTGGGGGCAGTCCCAGCTTTAATTTGAAACAAATAGTTCAGAGCTTTAAAGCGGATCCGATTTTCGACCCTAAGCCAGTGTAGATCTCTGAGATGTTTAGTTATTCTGGCATATCTGGGGATTCTGCAAAGCAGTCTGGCCGCAGCATTTTGCACCAGCTGTAGGCGTCTTATGACTGCTTTATTTGCACCCAGATATAGGATGTTGCCGTAGTCAAGCCGAGATGTCACTAAGGCATTGACTACGGTCTTCTGGGTGGTTGATGGTAACATCCAGACGATTTTGCGAAGCCATCTGATAATAGTAAAACAGATACCAGCCACTTTATTAGCTTGCTGAACCATGGATAAGCTGTCATCAATGATGACTCCAAGATTTCTGACTTGGGTGGCAGGGGTCGGGAGCTTGCCCAATGAGGTCGGCCAATGTGAATCACTCCAGAGGTTTTTACTGTTCCCTAAGAGGAGGATCTCTGTTTTCTCCCCATTCAACTTAAGTTGGTTGGCCGACATCCAGCAGAAAATTTCGTGGAGGCCTGTTTTAAGTGCAGATGAATCAGACGAATCGGATTTAGATAATGAAAATAGAATCTGAGAGTCGTCTGCATAAGTCATCAAAACAAGACCAAAATTCTCTGCAAGGGTAGCTAATGGGCGAAGGTACAAATTAAACAAAAGGGGGCTCAGAATGGATCCCTGTGGTACACCGTGCGGGGAGTGGAAAACATCCGAACAAGCCTCAGCAGAGGTGATCTGAAAGGTCCGGGAGGATATATAGGATTTGATCCATTCTAGCGCCTTGCCTTCGACACCACTCTCCCCCAGCCTGTAAAGCAGTCTGGAGTGAGAGATGGTGTCGAAGGCTGCGCTTAGGTCCAGTAGGACCAGTGCCACCGTTTGGCCATCATCCCTGAGCTCTTTAATTTTTTCCGTGATTCCGAGTAGGGCAGTTTCAGTGGAGTACCCACTCCTGAATCCGGACTGAGAAGGGTGGAGTAGTTCGTTATTTTCCACATATGTGGAAAAAGCTTCATGAATGTGCTTTTCCAGCATTTTGGAAAAGGCAGGAAGTAACGATATTGGTCGATAGTTGGCCAATACCGTAGGATCGGCGGCTGGCTTTTTCAGCAGAGGGCTGACTATGGCGTGTTTCCACATAGCAGGAACTGAAGCCTGTTCCATGGACGCATTAAGAATGTCCATAATGGGCGTCAGGGTAAAATCCTCCAGTTGGCTGATAATACTGATGGGGATAGGATCACGAGGAGAGCCCGATTTAATAGCTTTAAGAAGTTTCCTCGTTTTATCCGGTGTTAAGGGGGGCCAGGCTTCAAGATGACAGTTTCTTTTGAAACTTTGGAAGGTATCCTCTTGATTATGAGAGATAGAGCTGTTGTCATTAATATTAGAGACGATTTTTTCGATCTTTTCAGTAAAAAAAGATGCCAAGTCTTGACATTGCTGAGTGCTAAGAGGGGGGGCCTCCGCTCTAGTATTTTCTCCTGCCAGTTCCTTCACCGTATTAAAAAGAGTCTGGGATTTATTGACCGCTGAGTTAATCGTCGTAGTTACGTAGCATGCTTTAGCTTTCATGCATGCCGAATGATAGCTGTTTCTGGCCCTGCGGTAGATCTCTTTTTGGTGAGCCTCATAGTTCTTACGCCATCTGGCCTAGGGGGCGCTACTGACTATTATCAATGTGTTGCTGAGAATGATTATGTGTTGCCCTGCTGATGGGGGCCTCTGTTGTGTTATGTACCTTGCCATTCCTTCCCTCCTGTATAACCTTGCCTCATGTATGTCTATACTGGTTAGAGTGAGTTCTATTGCTAGTCCTATGAGACCCCGGGGCGTGACGTATCCTAATGCTAAGCTCCTGGTGATTATGTGTTCTAGTCCTAGTCCGAGGAAGCTCCCAGTTGTTCTATGTTCTAGATGCTAACTCCATCATGTGCACCTTCCTGGCAGTGGTCCCTTGGCTCTGCTCTGTACCTCCTTCCCTGTAACCCCTGCCCGTGCCCCTGGCACCTTGTACAATGTGTGCTCCTATGTGCCCTGCTTAATACAAAGACTATTTTTATATATACTTTGCGTGGAGTTCCTTTTGTGGGAGGCCTGGGATGTTGCTGTTGGTGGGTGCGTGCGCAAATGCTTCACACATGTCCTCCGAGATAGGCCTGACTGCCCGCGCCGCGTTACCTAGAGGGCGAGCAGGGGTCGACTTTACATAGGAGTGGCGGTCTCTGACTGGCTGTGGCGCAAGCACTGGCCGGCTGGGGGTCCCATTTCCTACACTGGTGGCTAGCGGTGGGATCCGGACTTGTGTTTGCGCAGTACCACAACGATAACTGGCCTCCCTACAAAACTCTGCATTGTAAATGGTCGCAAAGAAAGGAGATTATTGTTTTTAAGAGGTTACTTAAATGTCTGTTCTGTGAAAAATGTATTCTGGTACGCTATGGGTTAGGTGGCCCTAGCTCGGGAGGGTAGATCAACTCCCTAGTGCAATGGGTTTTTCTGGATTCACCAGAAGGGTGGGATCCAGTGGTGGCAGCGTAATTGTGTTCAATGTGCATGGTCCCTGTCCCTTCCCTGGAGTAATGATACCTGTGCCACATGGGTCGGGTCAGGTTGCTAAAAATGTCTGTTCTGTGGAAATGTTTAATGATTAATAGAAATACCCGTTCTGTGGAGAGTTTTTTAAGGTTACTTAAATGTCCGTTCTGTGGAAAAATGTGGGCGTATGCACTGTGAGTTAGGTGCCCCTAGCTTGGGAGGGTAAATCATCTCCCTAGTGTAATTTGGTTTTCTGGATTCACCAGGAGGGTGGGATCCAGTGGTGGTTGTGTAATTGTGTTCAAATGTGAAGGGTCCTTGTCCCTAGAGTAATGGTACCTGTGCCCCGAGGGTCGGGTTGAGGAATCAGGGGCGGTGGAAAACTGTCTTACCAGTCTAGGGGACGGTGTGTGGATGAATGTTGAGGTGCACGGAGTAATGGAGTGTAAGTTCTCTGGGATGGGGAGCTTGCTGAATCACCGATAATCCTGTCCTTCCTTACCCCGCTGAATGTGTAAAACTGTCTTACCGGTCTAGGGGACGGTGTGTGGATGAATGTTGAGGTGCGCTGAGTAATGGAGTGTAAGTCCTCTGGGATGGGGAGCTTGCGGAAACAACGATAATCCTGTCCTTCCTTACCCCGCTGAATGTGTTTGACGCATCATGTGTTCCGTATCCCGCTGGATGTGTTTTAGGCGTCAGGTGTCGCCCTGGCTGAATTTATGTTAAGTTGTATCCCGGACAAGGAAGACCTGCTGGCGCTGCCGCGGCTTGCCTTGGGGAGAGCTGAACGTTGAGACCTGCTGGCGCTGCAGCGGCTCGTTTTGTTGAATTTATGTTGAGTTGTATCCCGGACAAGGAAGACCTGCTGGCGCTGCCGCGGCTTGCCTTGGGGAGAGCTGAACACTGAGACTCATCTTGTTGCGTTTTAGGCGTCAGGTGTCGCCCTGGCTGAGTTATGTTAAGTGGTATCCCTGTTGTGTTTTAGGCGTCAGGTGTCGCCCTGGCTGAATTTATGTTAAGTTGTATCCCGGACAAGGAAGACCTGCTGGCGCTGCCGCGGCTTGCCTTGGGGAGAGCTGAACACTGAGACTCATCTTGTTGCGTTTTAGGCGTCAGGTGTCGCCCTGGCTGAATTTATCTTAAGTGGTATCCCTGTTGTGTTTTAGGCGTCAGGTGTCGCCCTGGCTGAATGTATGTTAAGTTGTATCCCGGACAAGGAAGACCTGCTGGCGCTGCCGCGGCTTGCCTTGGGGAGAGCTGAACGCTTAGTTCCCAGGTGGAAGACCAGTGGAGGGAGGAAGTTCCAAGACTGGTAGGAAAGTGTGTTCTGAGGGTGTTCTCCTGGGAGAACGCGGAACCTCAGAAGTAGAGGTAGGGTGGGGCATTCTTGCCCGTGACCTCTGGCAAGCCTGAGGGTGCGGACCCTAGGTGGAAGGAACAGTGGTAGCCGTGGCTACCCTGAGAAAGGGAGTGGAGAAGGGCTATTGTGGGCCCGGGGTTACCACCCCCCACTTCGGATTAGCAGGGACCAGTGGTATCTGGATGGCTTAGGGCCTGGTCCTAGTCATGGACAACTCAGGAGTACCAGGTGGGTAGCCTGGTTGGGCCTATGTCTTCATTTTTTTTGTTAATTTTTTTAACTTTTATTATTTTTAGTCTGTGTATGTCTATCGGTCCGGCGGTGCGGGCCGCGTCCAAATTCTATCGCCCTGCAGCAGGGAAGTCCATCACGGTAGTGATTGGTCTGCCCTGCGTTTGGGCTGGGAGGGGCATGTGTTGGACTTGGCCCGTCTGGTAGGTCCGCCCCTGAAGTTTGGTGCTTATTATATGTGTCCGGGGAATGGTGATTCCCCTTCTGAGTGTGTGTGTGGTGAGAGAGACCTGCCTCCCATAGGAATGCATGGGGAATGTATGTGGCTCTGGTAGTTCCTGATGCGTGGGGGCGTGCCGGGTCGTGTTTGGTATGTGTGCGCTCGTGAGGTTGAATGCTACAAGATGATGTATGCAGCATGTGTGTGACTAGAAGGGAAGTGCCACTTCTAGACTTTGGTGCATGTGTGCAGTAGGTGTGCTGGTGTATGATTGGCTGAAGCCGGCTGGGCCTTCCCCACCAGGCTGGCTCCACCCCCTAGGGTGCGTCCAGTGCCCCTGGCCTGGCCAGTAGCATGAAATTCCTTATAACCAGTTCTGGCTGGTTCTCTCCCTGCCTGCCCCTTTTGGAGACAAAGGGAGCTCCTGTATAAAGGGGGGTGGGCCCTCTTCTCTCTCTCTTCTTCTTCCTGCTTGGGTCCCTACCTGGGTCGTGCGGCTGCGTGGGCTCAGGGTTGGCTGGCCTCCCTGGGCCCTGCCCTGCTCCTGAACTGCTGATGTTCCCCTTTCCCTTCTAGGAGCTGATGTGCTCCCCCTGAACTCCTGGACTTCCTATGGACCCTGATTTCTATGGCCCTAGCGCTTGAGAGCGTCTTCCTGCTATCCCAGCGCCCTGGGGGCGCTCATTCCTGCTTCTAGCGCTTGGGGAGCGTTTTTCCTGTTGTCTTAGCTCTTTGAGGCGCTTCCTCCCGGCTGCTAGCGCCATCCGGCTGTCCTAGCGCCTCGAGGCGCTGCCGTTCTGATCCTAGCGCTGGGAGCGCCATTCTCCACCAGCCGGTGCCACCCAGCAATGGCCCTGTTCGTGTGAGGGGCCCGAGCCCCCAGCGAGTGCCTACCTCGCTTGCCCCCACCTCGCTGTATTTATCGAGCGAGCCCCGAGGCTCCTCGTTAATCCCCCTGGTATTCACCGCCGCAGCCCGGGACCCCTCGCGAGGCCCGCCTCCGGGCCGCGCTCTGATTGGCTGGCGGCCCGGGCTGGGCTGATGACGTTTCCCCGGGCCGCGCACTGATTGGCCGGCGGCCCGGGGAGCTGAAAGGACGACCGGAGAGAGCCGAGAAGGCAGGGGTCGGCGGGAGCCTACTCCGCGCCCCTGCGTCCCACCAAGGAGACTGCCGCTTCCCCCCCCCGGGGCCCCCCAGGAGCGAGAGGGTGGCCCGGAGAGCGGGAGAGACCGGCGCAACTGGCAGATGAGCGGTGAGTGCGCCGGAGGGGAGGCGGGGCATCGGAGCACATTGTCGGTGCTCGCCCCTCCCCTCCAGCGCGAGCCCACATGTGCCTGGAGACCCGCGGGCCCCCCCAGTGATGCCGGGTTCCCCGAGGGGGACCCCACCTGCCCGCAATCTTGTCCCTGAGCCCCGCGAGGCTCCGCCCAGCGGTCTCGAGCCCTGAGAGGCTCCACCATTGTTCTCGAGCCCTGAGAGGCTCCACCATTGTCCTCGAGCCCCGAGAGGCTCCACTGTTGGCCCCAGTCCCTACGAGCCTGCGAGGCTCCGCCACTACCCTGTCCTAAGAGCCCCGAGAGGCTCCCACGTGGCCCCTTCCTCCTTGAGCCCCGAGGGGCTCCCCCCATTGTCCCTTGCCCTCTCGAGCCTGCGAGGCTCCTACATGATGTCCCCATCATCCCCGGTTGCCCAGCACTTCGTGGGCAGCCGCCACGTTTAGGTTTGCCCTGGGCCCCTTGCAGCCCACTCAGGACACCGAGACTCTAAGGCGCCCTCGCCCCAGGAAGGCCATCTGGCCTAGGGGGCGCTACTGACTATTATCAATGTGTTGCTGAGAATGATTATGTGTTGCCCTGCTGATGGGGGCCTCTGTTGTGTTATGTACCTTGCCATTCCTTCCCTCCTGTATAACCTTGCCTCATGTATGTCTATACTGGTTAGAGTGAGTTCTATTGCTAGTCCTATGAGACCCCGGGGCGTGACGTATCCTAATGCTAAGCTCCTGGTGATTATGTGTTCTAGTCCTAGTCCGAGGAAGCTCCCAGTTGTTCTATGTTCTAGATGCTAACTCCATCATGTGCACCTTCCTGGCAGTGGTCCCTTGGCTCTGCTCTGTACCTCCTTCCCTGTAACCCCTGCCCGTGCCCCTGGCACCTTGTACAATGTGTGCTCCTATGTGCCCTGCTTAATACAAAGACTATTTTTATATATACTTTGCGTGGAGTTCCTTTTGTGGGAGGCCTGGGATGTTGCTGTTGGTGGGTGCGTGCGCAAATGCTTCACACATGTCCTCCGAGATAGGCCTGACTGCCCGCGCCGCGTTACCTAGAGGGCGAGCAGGGGTCGACTTTACATAGGAGTGGCGGTCTCTGACTGGCTGTGGCGCAAGCCCTGGCCGGCCGGGGGTCCCATTTCCTACATTAGGAGTGTATGCTCCTTAGCCTGACTAGAAGGAAGGGCCCCTATTTGAACAAAGGGCAAACCATTGCTAACTACAGACACCCATTTCTAACAGCTGCAGTCACCTGCATGACAGCAGCGTTGTGATTGGCTTGGTTCAGCTCTTGACAGGGAGTTGAAGCCTGTCATGTTCTACACCCAGGCTGTGCACTACAACCAGGCGGCGAACATGCTAAGTGCGCATGACTATTTAGCCGGCTCAAGACGTGCAAATATTTCCTCCTCCTCCTACTCCCACAGCCAAGCCCCACCCTGCACTAACCTGGCTCGCACTGAAAAATAAAATTATAATAACATTGTGTTATCATTTCCTTTTTCCTTTTTTGCACTGCTGATAACCAGCGGAGGAGCCGCCACTAGTGGCAGTGTGTCTGTGTGTGAGGGTGACAGAGTAGAAATGTAAGCAAGAGTGCAAGAGATATAGTGAGAATGTGTATGTGAGTGTATGTGTGTTATGCATGCAAGTGTGCTGCTGGTTATTCTTGCCTTATGGAAAGGGAAATAACAGCATATGGATGGGAGGTGTTACATATGGCAAACTGCAGGTCAGTCATTGCCTAGGAGACGCTGAACAGGAGAATTAGCTGGGAAAAGGTACGATGCGTTGGGTACGCAACAGCTGGCCCAAGCCCCACTCACATACCCATATGTTACATAACGCTATACGGTGGAGTGGTCCACGTAGTGACGCACATTAACGCCTTTGCTCACCGAGTTGAGATCCATGGTCACACTGACATCTCAATGATTGCCCATGCTGGACAGCCGGGAGACAAATAGTTTGTTTTTGGATGTAGGAGGGTGGGGGGAGGTGGGCGGATGGGGGGCTGTTTGATTGATGATATTTCACTGCCTCATACGATGATTGCCACGACAATTTGAGTAGAATACCTATGTAATGTATTGATACACCGTGGGACAATTACTGTGATGCGAAATGAAGATCTGAGCTGGGGAGAAACCATAAAACCCGGCTGTAACACTCAAAATAATCAATGTAATGTTTGGATTGATGCCTATCAGCTGTGAATAAAGAATTTACAAAAAAAAAAAAACAGACACCATCATTAGCTATGGGGACTCGAATTGTCTTACTGCGAAAGCCACTAGCCCAGTCACACCCAGCCACAGGGTATGCACCACCACACCTGGCCAAAGGTCCTGACATTATGTACTTAATTCTTAGCATATGGAGTGGATTCATAGCAAAAGGTGGAACTGATATTTGAGGTAACTCTTGTCATAAGATTTCCTGTACTCATTTTATTGGGCTGCCATTGGCAAAATGCTGACCCTTGTATACGGTAGGGAATTTCTAGAGGTACCCAGGACTGTGGATGAAGAATCCATGGTATATTTCTGGCACTTTCATATTGAATGTACTACTTCGCATAAGGGGCTCACACATGAAAAAATGATGACCATGGTATAGTAGAAGTAATTTCCGACTTAAGACATTTGAAAAAACAGGATCTACTCCCAGGAAAAGCCAGGCTTCCCTGGTGCACCATGAAGGTACTGCAATATTTCATGAATACCCTATAAGATCTGTGGCGTTTTAGCAAATTTGATCCCAGCAGTTTCAAAACATTCTCAGGGGAGAAGTCTACTCTCCCTTAAATCATCTGTTATCTTGTTTTGCTTGGTGGAATTTGGGGCAAGTATCCCACCCCACCACTTACATAAATGGCTATGAGGTTAGCTTTGACCACATTTCTGGGAATGTGTGTCCTGCCCATTTGCTGGAAGCAGGACTGGCTTTAGGGTGGTATGACAGGGCAGCTGCACCTGGTGCTGACTTTTAGTGAGGGGTGTTGTGTTTAAAAATAGCTTTGGTTTTAAAAGCACATAAACTTCCTTGTGCATCAGACAGTTTTCAGACAACACTAAAAATGTAAAGATAACTCTGGAGATTAATGTTCATAATGATGAGAGGTCAGACTTTTGTTTAGTTGCAGTTTAGGCCCATTGTAAAGTAGCACAGAGGGTTAATGTGCCTAACCTGCTGAAAAGAATGTGTGCCATGCAGATCACAGAACTGAGTATGCAATAGTGAAAGGCTACGGAAACTGAAGGTAAGTTGAAGGTTTTATTCCCAAAGTACTCGCACATGACAGGCATTGACCGGCCAGCTTGAATCCCAGAAGGAACTGGCTCTGTTCTCTGGAATCCTCGCCTGCCACTCAGTTTGCCAGCACAGGCCTATTTCAAAAAATAACAATGCTTTTTGATCAAAACTATGGTTGAGAGCAGGAGAGGTGCAGTTTGAGCGTGGAACATATTGCACGAGCTGCAACACTGCAGATCAAGCATTGTAATACAATACATTGAAGCAGTATATAAAAATGTTTTGTACATCACGGAGGCTGTGGAGAGATGATGTGCACTGTTGGAGAGTGGTAGTGAGGGAAATCATTGAAAAGACTAGCGAAGCGCCGGGACGCCCCTTCGCTGGGGCAGCTGTGCGCTCAAAAATTTAATTAACATAACAACATAACATAACTACTAGTGCTTGAGCTGGCCCTGGCTGAGAGTCTTAGCCCCCCCGGCAGTTTGGGTCTAGTTGTGCCCCTGGTTTCACTCTTATCACACTTCTCTTAGATTTAGGTGAAGAAGTTCTATGTCCTATGGGGTTCAAGGGCCATTACCCCCTTCCGCCCTGGCCACTCAGTAGAACGCCCGCACCGCAGCGGAAAAAACGCAGAGGTTAAGGCATTAAGCAATCCTTGGTACTAGTGTTGCTTTTGTCCCTGGGACCACTGGAGCCAAACAAAAACTACTATTGCCATTAGTCTAACTCTGTGCTTGCCCGAGGCCACGCAGTGGCCATCAAGAGGGCGGGCCCCTAGTCACGGAGGGCTGGCTCCGCCCACCTTGTGGCCAGCCACTCCTCACCAGGGCAGGCTTCGCCCGGTAGGAAGTAGGCGGGTCGCTGACGCACGTCCGGGGCGGCTGGGAGGAGCCTCAAGGGGTACATTACTCCCTTGCTCCAGTTTGGAGGCCTCTTTGCCGCTCCGGACGTCGTCGCGTTGCAGCTTCGGGACACTCTTTTACTCTCTACGGTGAGTGTGGCCTACGGGCCTTACCCCCCCTCCACCTACTCCCTCCCTGCGGAGGTATGAGTTATGGCTAGGCGGCCCGCTTAGCGTCGGGCCGCTGTGGAGGTGGGGGTTACGACTCAGCAACGAGATATTCCCCCCCGCGCTCTCCCTTCTGGGTGCGGGCGATACTGGTTAGCCCACGTGGTCGCTGGGGCTGCCCTCGGGGGTGTGTGTTCCTCCCCCTCCTCCCATGCCCCGTCTCCTCCGGGTGCCGGGCGGCGCGAGTGGCCCATTTAGAGGGAAAAGCTTGTGCGCTGGCCGAGCGGGTTCCCTGACGGTTAGTGCGTGCGAGGGGGCAAGGTTTAGCACATTAATGTCAGGGCACATCCTATTGTCTCGGCCCCAGGCCCTGAGTTGGACGTTTGTCGTCTTCGTTCACTCGGGCCAGGCAGGGACCGTGAGATGGCGTTGGATTGCTCCTAGCTCCCTTCCTCTTGTCCCCTTGCGAGCTTATGTGCGGGCCTCTTTGGTATGCTAACGTTGCATCAATGAATCGCATTTCATCCTCAACGGAGTCTTGACTCATCCAATGAGCTATGGTTTGGTCGCTTCGGTGCATCACTGTTTTGTTGTTAGGATATGCTTTGCTAAAGGGGTTACAGAGTAAGATATTTTGCGCGCTCGTAATCACGCGAACGCAAAAACGTTTCCTTTAACCGTATTGCACTGTTGATAGTGGGGATTGGTGTGTTGTTTAGCCATTTTGAATATTGCATTTGCCCAGACATGGTATGCATGCTATCGTTTACTTCATTGATGAACTCGTATACATGCGATCGCTTATGCTATTGATTGTATATCATGTGTGGCGGGCGGTATTCATGTGTGGGGTAGATAGTTTTTGGATGATTGCATCGTGTTTATGTCATGCCTAGTGATTCCAAGCATTATTGTCGATGCATAACGCTTGTCGCCGCTTGCTCCCCAAACCCTCCCCCCACCCCCCTCTGCTTTGCCATGTGGTGGGCGGCTTTGGTGTGTGGTGCCGCCATGTCCGGTTGAGTACCGTGGAGGACTTGTTTGGCAGGGGAAGTAGTTTTCACTTCTGCACGGGGCGGGCGGCAATTGTGCTCAATAGGGAATGTTCCCCCCATTGTTTGGTGTCGCAGGCCGTCTATTGGTGAATCTTACGTACGATTGCGTTTACCAGGCTCCCTCCTTATTTTGCCCGTCCGGGCCTCGTTAGAGCGCAGTTGCAGCCGGATCCATGCCGCGCTGGCCCCCCCCCCTTTTTGCTGGGTGTAGGGCGGGCTTATGACATGGTCTGGTCATCCCGAAATTGGTTTGAGTCACGGCCATGACGCCGCTGTTCATTTTATCTGTAATTACGTAATCCATGCCTCTATTCTAGGCGGTGTGTTGTGCGATGGGTCATGCCTGGTTTAACCTGCCTGGAGCGGCTGGGTTCTCGGCGTCTAGTGTGCGCCTGCAGCCTGGTGTCGGTCACAGCTGTAGTTGGTCGCGAGGGGCGGCTACACAGCATGTGGTCGCTGCCTCAGGTTCCACGCAGCAGTAGCAGCTTGTGGGGCCTCATTCCTATTGTGTCATTTCTTTGGGTTGCTGCTTCAGGTCCCACGCAGCAGTAGCAGCTTGTGGGGCCCCATTCCTAATTGTGCCATTTCTTTTGGTCGCTGCTTCGGGTCCCACGCAGCAGTAGCAGCTTGTGGGGCCTCAATCCTAATTGTGTAATTTCTTCCCTGTTACAGGCTCCGCTCGTATCTTTTTACCCCATTGCGCACCCCCGGCGCCGCGCGGGTTCAATCAACTTCAACACCCCTGTTGGGGAGGTATGTATACTGGCGAAGCGGGAGGGGCAGGTTCAAGAGGGAGCCCTGTGTGGGGATACTGGTTAAGCTCCAGGCCTCCCTTTGTGGGGGCAGGGTCCAGGGTAAGCCTGATTTGCAGGCGCCCTTGCGCTCCTCCTACTACCTCTGCGCCCCTGCCACAGGGCGTTTTGTGGTGTGCGTATATGTTGCCGGTCTCGTCCGGCAGTCGTGGTTTGTTTTGCCATGCCTAAATTCTGTCTTCTTCCACGCAGTACTTGCCCTCGTCTCCGGCATCTGGCTTGGGGAGCTGATCCTTCTACCAGCACCCCCACCCCCCCTCTTTTGCCTTCTTGGCGCCAGGAACAGTGCTGCGAGGTATGTATTGGTGCCCGTTGGGAGCAGGGGTGTGGGGCATGTTGTGGATTTTTCAATCTCGTGCGGAAAGTGCTTCTACGGTTCTTCTCACATGTCACTTCGCTAGGAGAACTCTTTCTTCCAACAGATAGCATCGTGTCAGTTCTAGGGTCACCCCCTTTATTCGCGTGAAGGTTGTCTGTACTGTTGTTTGTTCGTCGTTTAGTATTTGGTCTAGTTGGCTCACGGTCATTTTTCTTTCAGGGGAAGAGCCAAAGATAACATGGAAAGTCAGGGGTCCCCTCCGCTTTTCACACAGACGTCTCAAGTCGATGACTCGGGGATAGGACCCTCCCAGGATGCCCAGATGAAGGCACTATTGGACATGATCAAGGGTAATGGAGTGGCGTGGGCCAGTGAACTTTTGTCGGCCAACCCCCCAAAGTCCCCGGGGCTGCCCCTTCCCCCGATGCCCCAGAAATAGACATTTTGGAGGACCCTGGAACAGCGAGGCCCAAGCGTGTGAGGAAGCCGACAGTGAAAGACTTCCCAGCGGAGCCCCCTCCCAAGACCAGGGCGGCTGAACCCGTCAGAAATGTCATTGTGCACGCCCCAGCCTCACCCCCGGTGGTGACCCTGGCTAGCCCAACCTCGCCCGGTGGTTGCCGCTGCGGAACTTGCCACCCGGGAGGATCTGGGTAAGCTCACAGACACCCTAGCTGTATTTATGTCCGAGGTCAGAGCTGGTTTGCTTGCCGCTCCTTTGCATTCTTCGCCTCCGGCGGGTCCCCGGGTGGTGGAGCCTGCTGCTTTGGTTCCTCTTCCTTTGTCGGGGGATGCTGCCGTTGCTCGTGTGTGGGGTGGGATTTCAGTTCTAGGGGGGGACAGCTGCGCAGCGCCTGCTGGCCTCCTTGTTGAGGTGGCCTCCCAGCCGGAAAGCGCACTGCCTATCTCTGCTACTCCGCCTATTCCTGCCTCAGTGCCGCTTCACGCTTCCCCGGTGCACTTCACTGCACCTGCGCTCACAGCTGCTTCTGCGCTTGCCCCTGTTGCGGCCCCCACGTCGCCTCCGCCCATAGCTGTACCTGCACTCCCAGGGGCTACTGCGCCGGCCCCTGTTGCGGTCCCCACTGCGCCAGCGGTACTGATGACTATGGCTCCCTTGTTGTCGGGCAAATGCTCCCTCGCTTGGCAGGTCCCGCAGGCAGCGAAGGAAGGCATATGGCGAAGAGAATTCATCGACATCTTTTCTCTCCTTATGTTGGGTGCCGATGGTGTTGATGTTAGAAAAATGGGCTCTAAGGATGAGGAAAAGTAAGCCCGTTTCCAGTCTTGGCCTGAGAAAACGATCAAGAACTGGCGACACGCTTTTTCTATATTTGCTGCAGTTATCACAGAGCGCTTCCCAGAACAGGCGCAGGGTTTATTTCAATACGCGAGTGTCATTTCTGACGAAGCGGAATCCTCTGCTGGCATAGGGTGGTACATGTAGGACTGTGAATTTCGCAAGAAAATGTCGGTCTGCCCAGAATTAGATTGGGACCAGGTGGAGGTTAGACTCTGGATGCAGCATATTGGGAAGGGTAAACCCGAAGCCATGGGCAAAGCCTGTATACAAGTTAAGAAGGCTGAAACAAGTAAAGGGTTGGCAGAGAAAAAAGGTAACGTCAGGCAGTCCTTTCGAGGGGGGAGAGGCGGAGGGGGTTTCAACAGACAGGTTAACAGGAAGGGCTTCTCAGCAACATGCAGGTTGTTTAATGCAGGCAATTGCACCTGGGGAAAGGCATGCAGGTTTGCACACTCCTGCAGTAAATGTGGTGGGCCCCATCCTGGGTCAACTTGTGACAAACGCGATGCCACCACCAGCGCTTCCAGCAAAGACAAATAAACCCCTTTCCAAAGCATCTCCGCCTAGCGCCCTTCCTGCAACGCGCTCCACCCCCCCGCCACCTCCCTGTGTTGTCTCCAGCGGAGACCCCTCCCTCCTTCACTCTAAGGGCCCGTCTCCAGTCATTATCCCGAACTTGTTGGCCTTGCTGCGGTCCTACCCCAATGAGAAAGACAGAAATGTCCTGTCTTTAGGTTTTCTGGAAGGTTTCAGGATCCCTTACCAGGGTCCCAGGGACAGTAGGGACGCTGAAAATCAGAAGTCTGTTAGGGATCTACCTGGGATCGTAGACAAGAAAATCGGCAAGGAAGTGTCTTTGGGGAGGGTGGCGGGCCCGTTCATGTCTCCCCCTCTTCCTGATTTTGTGGTGTCTCCGTTGGGTGTGGTCCCCAAAAAAGAACCGGGGGCTTACAGGTTAATTCACAACCTCTCCTTCCCAGAGGGCAACTCCGTGAACTCTTGGCTACCAGAGGGGGCCTGTTCTGTCTCCTACTGTTCCCTGGACATGGCTATTGACCTAGTGAGGAGAGCGGGGTAGGGGGCCTGGCTTGCAAAGGCTAACATTGAGGCAGCATTCCGTTTATTGCCTGTGCACCCGGACAGCCAGCACCTGCTGGGCTTCAAGTGGAAAGAGTGGTACTATTTTGACAAATGCATGCCAATGGGTTGCGCCGTCTCATGCGCTTTCTTTGAGGCATTTAGCACTTTCATGCAATGGGCCCTCTCCGCGAAGTATGGCGTCATGGCTGTGTCACATTACCTTGATGACTTCATTTTCATTGGGAGGGAGGGCACGCAGGAATGTCAGGAGGGTCTGAACTGTTTCATCGACTTGGCTAGTCACTTGGGGGTGCCTTTGGTGCCTGGCAAGACTGAGGGTCCGGCACAGGTCCTGACTTTCCTGGGCATAGAGTTGGACACGCTTACGGGTGTGTCTCGACTCCCGGCCGAGAAGGTACTGGGACTGAAATGGGACATTCAAGACTTGCTGGGAAGGGACAAAGCACCGCTAGGGGTCATCCAGAGTCTCCTGGGCAAACTAAACTTTGCAGCCAGAGTTATCCCGGTGGGTCGTGTGTTTGCTAGACGGTTAGCTAGGGCCACTGCCAAGGTCTCCAAACGTCATCATTTTGTAAAACTGTCTTCAGGCCTTAAGAAAGATTAGTTGATGTGGGCTGAATTCCTGTCAGACTTCAATGGGACTGTCATTTGGAGGTCTCCGTGGGTGGAGAGCCCCGAAATCAGTATGTTCACCGATGCCTCTGGACGGGAGGGCTTCGGGGCAATTCTAGGGGAGTTGTGGTGCGCGCAGGAATGGCCCAATGCTTGGCGCAAGCGGGGGATCACTTCCAACATAACTGTCCTGGAACTCTTCCCTATTGTGGTGTCGTTACATCTATGGCCGGTCCCATTGTCCAACAGGAAGGTCCTGTTTTGATCGGACAATATGGCGGTGGTGCAGGCCATCAACGGTCAAACAGCTAGTTGCCCTTTAGTCCTGTGCTTACTACGAGAACTGGCTAGCAGGAGCCTGCGCTACAATGTGGAATTTAGGGCTAGGCACATTGCGGGGGTCACAAATGTCGCGGCTGGCGATCTTTCTCGTTTTCAGTGGGACCGTTTCCGGGCGGCCTGCCCACAGGCGAGAGAGGAGATGACCCCCTTTGCACCAGGACTTTGGCGCATCTTGGAGTGGAGCAGGAGCTGAGAGAGTTAGGGGAAAAGTCTTTAGCCCCAGGTACGAGGAAGCGCTATGCTAGTCACCGGTCCACATTCCACAAAGCCATTGCCGACTTAGGTTTGGGGGCCCTTCCACTGGAGGACAGAGTACAGGCCTTTGTAGTTTGGGCGAAGAAACAGAACAAATCCCACTCCTGGGTCTGCGGCCACCTGGCGACCATCAGTCACGAGGCTAGGTTGAACGGGGTGGGTGATCCAGCCAAGTCTTTTGTAATCAGGGCAGCTTTGAAAGGTTGGGCTTCGGAGGAACCTAAGACTCCTGATGACAGGTCCCCCATCGAGTTCCCCACGTTGCAGGCCATGTTTGCTGTCTTGCAGTCGGTAGTACACTCGCACTACGAGGCTTCCCTTTTTTCTGCGGCCTTCATTCTGGCATTTTTTGGGGCATTCCAGAGCAGTGAGTTAGTCGCACGCTCCAAAGCAGATCTTTCTGGGGACGCCCTTGGGGTGGCTGACATTTGTTTTAAGGAGGGACAGTCTATCACGCTCAGACGGTCCAAGACTGACCAGGCTGGCAAATGGTCAGTCATTGGGTTGGCCCCCCTCGGGGATCCCCATTTCTGCCCGGTGTCTGCCTTACAATCTTACCTGGCGCTTCGTCCTGCGGGAATGGGTTACCTTTTTATCCACTCTGATCACAGCCCCCTGACCAAATACCACATGGACAAAATAATGCTAGCATGCCTGGATTGTGCTGGCTTGTTGAAACAGGGGAAAAGGTTCTCCAGCCATTCCTTCCGTATAGGGGCGTCCACTTCTGCTTTCAAAGCTGGTGTGCTGCCAGACAAAGTTCAATTGGTAGGGCGTTGGGAGTCTCCCTGTTATAAACGATACATTCGCCCTTGACCAAGATATCCCGGCATGTCCATGTTCTTTGTATATTTGTTTGCTGTGTTTTAATTTTAGGCGTTTATGCCTCATTGGCTATTTTGTGTGCACTCTGATTCAATAAACATTTGTGAATATATTGCGTCTTTTCTTTGACAGGGTCAAGAGTGTGGGTCTTGGGGCATTCCACGGTCGACAGGTTGGGCTGGTGGGCAGCAATCAGGAACTGGACTCGGGGCTTCAAGAACATAGACTGTGTTTGGCTGGGTTTCCCTGGCATGCTCTGGAACAGCTTGTTGCACAGTTTGCGGGAAGTCCTCGCTACGGCAGGGCCTCCTCCTCAGCACTTGGTAATTCACCTGGGTGGCAATGACCTGACGAATCTGGGGAGATCTACCTTGTTGCAAAAAATGAAAATGGATCTGGGGGTCATCTGCGGGCTCATGCGCGAGTGTGAGATTTGGTGGTCCGAAATAGTGCCTCTGAGAATTTAGCGGGGCGCTTAATCTAGTGAGGCAATCGAGAGGTCCATGAGGAGAATCAATAGTGCCATGAAAAGGTTCACCCAACGTAGGGGCCTGGGCTTCATCAAACATGAAATGATTCAGGATAGTCAAAGGTTATTTTGAGGCGGATGGTGTTCATCTCACGCCTGTGGGCTTAGACCTGTTCCTCCTCGATTTGAAAGAGGCACTCATGAACAAAGGTTGCAGGTAAAGAGGAGTAGCAGTGGTGGGGGCCCGTGCGGCAGCGGGTACCACTGCACGGGCTGTGGCGGAGTTACTGGGCGATCCGGAAGAAGAGAGGTGCAAACACTGTACTTCAGCGGGCACATAGGGGTGCCAGAGCCTAACCTGTAACCTCATGGGAGGTGCAGGAACTCGTGTCGGCGCCCCAGTAGTCCTTCGGGCGGTTGTGGGCCTGTGCTACCGGGGGTTTGCCTAGTCACGCCCCGCAAGGGGCGTGTGTAGTATAATTATAATAATTGTGCAGCAGTTGGGTGGTTCCCCACTGTGCTGATTGGCTTAACAGGCGGGCAGGTGGCGAGAATGCGGCCTGCCCTTGGATCGTCCGTAAGATAACCCACCATCATTACATATGTTGTATGTAATAAACCTGCAGCATTTTTCCCCAAACTTAACACTTGTGTCTGTGTGTTATTTGCGGGTTTGGGCATTGTGGGGCGGGGGGTTCTTGTGGCCCTGATGTGACTATGTGCTTGCCCGAGGCCACGCTGTGGCCATCAAGAGGGCGGGCCCCTAGTCACGGAGGGCTGCCCCCGCCCACCTTGTGGCCAGCCACTCCTCACCAGGGCAGGCATCGCCCGGTAGGAGGTAGGCGGGTCACTGACGCACGTCCGGGGCGGCTGGGAGGAGCCTCAAGGGGTACATTACTCCCTTGCTCCAGTTTGGAGGCCTCTTTGCCGCTCCGGACGTCGTTGCGTTGCAGCTTCGGGACACTCTTTTCCCGCCCTTCCTCGAACCCAGAGTGTCTGATTGAGTGGGGCTCTTGGGGAGCCTTAATGTGTTCCTTTTTCGTTGCAGGCGGAGTTACTGGGCGATCTGGAAGAAGAGAGGTGCAAACACTGTACTTCAGCGGGTACATAGCGGTGCCAGAGCCTAACCTGTAACCTCATGGGAGGTGCAGGAACTCATGTCGGCGCCCCAGTAGTCCTTCGGGCGGTTGTGGGCCTGTGCAACCGGGGGTTTGCCTAGTCACGCCCCACAAGGGGCGTGTGTAGTATAATTATAATAATTGTGCAGCAGTTGTGTGGTTCGCCACTGTGCTGATTGGCTCAACAGGCGGGCAGGCTGCGAGAATGCGGCCTCAGGGCCGGCTCTAGGCATGTGCAAGCTGTGCACCTGCACAGGGCCACCAAACCCCAGGGGCCACCACGCCAATATATATCCTTAATATATTAATCCTCTGAGCATGGATACATATTTGCGTGGTGGCCCCTGGCAGGGATTTGGCGGCCTCCGGCTCTGTTCCACTTCTAAACTCCCTGAACCTCCCCTCTTTACTGGCCTGCGCGCTCCGCCCCGACACCCTCTTCTGGGCCCCCTACCTACGCTCCCTGCCCAGGGCCACCATGAGCCTAGAGCCGGCCCTGGCGGCCTGCCATTGGATCGCCCGTAAGATAACCCACCATCATTACATATGTTGTATGTAATAAACCTGCAGCATTTTTTCCCAAACGTAACACTTGTGTCTGTGTGTTATTTGCGGGTTTTGGCATTGTGGGGCGGGGGGTTCTTGTGGCCCTGATGTGACTATGTTATATGTGTGCGTCAAGGGGGCGTTCAGGGAAGCAAGCGAGGGGGGCAGAAAACTTTGGAACCTCTTACAGTAAGTAGTGATCTCTTCATTGGTGGTGTTTGTATTTTGTAATATCTGGTATCTACTCGGATCATGTGTCCTCTGCTCTCCAGCAGTCTTCGGAGCTCTGCCCTATTGGCCAGCTTGGATGGCTCTTCTCTACCCAGCCACCTCCTCTCAAGGAGTTAGCCACCTCAGCGCTGCCTCTGCAGGGGTAGACAGAAGCAGCCACTCTCCGAGCTGGACTACTGTTTACAAAATACATACACTTATCAAATGTATATAGCGCCCATAAGTTAGGGTCTCTGGAAAGCGCTAAACGGGCCTGGTTTGTTTATATTGTCATCAGCAGTGAACACGAGCAATGGCAACCTTGTGGGACAGCAACAACTATAAATAATATGTTAAATAAAAGGGGAATGAGGAAAATATAACAAGACCTTAATACTAAAAACATTTTTTTAAATGAAATAGAGAGACAAGAACCCAATGGGAAGGTAAACAAAGGGAGACAACAGTGGACTGGAAGGAATTATGCAAAATGAAGAGAATGCCACGAGGCAACGATGTAGGAATAAAAAGAGAATGGGAAAAACGGACAAGGAATGTATGCCAACATTTTACAACACACAATCGGAAAGTGGAAGATTTTCAAACCAAACCTGGGAGAATGCATTTTTCGTATTCATTTAAATTGTAACAGGTGGAAGACAGCTACATAAAAGCTATTTTTAACTTCTAAGATGGCGAGTCTTCTGCTTGAATCGGCTCTGTTGGCATATATGCCAGAGCAAAACAAAACTTGGCTTTATATTAATTAAATATTATCATGGCTTTTTAGTGCACTTTATCGGTGCAACGAGGACAGAAGCATTGCACGCTTCCTTTGCTTAGGGACACGTGCTAAGAGCTCTTAATTGTAATACACATCTTGCAAGGTGGGATTTGTAGTCTTACCTTTTAAACAGCATTTGAAATGTAAACAATAAACTTCAGGAGGACATAAACTGATGGTCAAGTTATTCATACATGTCAAAAGACCCGATTCAAGGAGTAGATTTCCGATTTTGGAAGCCAAAAAAGGCTTCCTTTTAGCTGTCTCCTGCCGAAAAGGCATCTGGTTTAATGCAACTCAATGGGCAAAATACATTCGCTTGTTTTTTCCCCCCAAAAATCCCACTTTTCCGTTCACAAATATAGACATATATGAATTGTGGCATCTAAAAATCAGTATTAATGAGGGACAGATTCCGCTCTGACAGTCAATTTATGCATTTTGTTTTTAAACCTTTCACAATTAAATTGCAAGATTACAACATTGATGGTAAATGCATACCATCTAAATGGAAAGCTTAATTTAAGAAAAAACCTTATGGGGTGTTAACACCTGCTGCACAGATCTTTGTGAAAACAGCAAGTTTCAGTGTATCATAATGGTAAGCTAATTATCAGTTAATGCACCTGCTGGAGAGATGTGTGTGCAGTCTAGTCGTAGGCTGGACTCATCATAAAATAGCAGAGGGATCAATGTGCATGCTTTAAAGCACATTGTGTAACATGCAACTTTATATTTTTGTATTACAGATTTCTTTTCTGCCGATATACTTCTGTTACTTGCAGGTCACAAGCTGCAGACTTTATGATATAGCTTAGAATATATGACGTTACAACGCATACCATTACAGCGCATACTTTTATATCAGTTTTTACGACACAACACATGTTCACAGGGTTAAATTAAAACTATCATTACAACACATACCATTAAAACGCATAGTAATTCTTTGCATACCTTTACCACGCATAACTGTCCTATGTTACAGTAAAAATGATGAAAGATTTATTTTTCCTCCATCCTCTGGGACGGATGGAAGGGAAACGGGTTTTGGGTGGGGGAGTATATTAATACCCAAGTATTTATTTTAATGCTTGTGTATTAATTCTAATACCGAAGTATTCAAATACATAGGTATTAATCATTTTTGTTTTTTGGTTTAATTTGTGTTGTACAATTAAAAAAAAAAGAATAACTGATTTTTATGCATGTATACAAAGCTTTTTTAAGAAATACACTCTAAAGTCAGTGGCAAAAGCAGCATCTACATACAATGCACACAATGGGTATCCTTCAACTATGTCCATTACAGCAGCAGACCCATCCTCTACTCAAAATATCTGACAATCTGAAACGGAACTTATAAACCAACATTTCACACAACACATAATAAATATACATTCTGTCAGGTTATGAATCACGCAGAACAATTGTTTCCAATTGTATTTTCTTTCAAATTTTCATATACCCCTAAAACATATATAAAAGAAGCCATCCACCATTTTGTGTGACCACACTCAGCAGGAGTAGGAGACATCTAAGACTTTTGAATTACACAGTGCCATCTACTAAATGAAGTAAGTGTACATTTAAAAAGTAACACCTGCTTAATAAGAAGAAATAATTCAAATACTTTAAATTTATTTTAAAATGATTTACAGCACTTCAAAACCACCCCCCAAATCTACAACATATAATCCGGAATAAATATTTCCGTTCATACATGAGTGAATATCAAACGACATCTATTTATATCATAAAATCCTAAATCGGAAACAACAATGGAACTTTTTTTAATTTCTACAGATATTGATCATACACAAACCACAATGATACATTGTGGGAAACAATCCTTTGGACAATCATCTGTAAGTATACTATATAATTTATTTTGCCCACTGGTCAGTTATGGGAGGCAAAATTATTATGCTAACTCCTGAGGGTGTTGGCCTCAAGGAAGGTGCTGGTCAGTGGTGGGGTGCAAAATTATTATTCTAACTCCGCAGGGTGTTTGCCTCAGGAAAGGTGCTGGACAGAGGTGGGGGCAAAATTATTATTGTAACTCCACCACCAGCTGTTTGCCTAAGGGAAGGTGCTGGACAGTGGTGGGGCTAAAATAGTTATTCTAACTCTGCCAAGTGTTTTCCTTAGGGAAGGTGCTGGACAGAGGCGTGTGTCACTGTGCAACTGAACCCTGGACATGGCCAGGTGTGGACAAAAATCATGCAGGGAAACCTCCCCTCCCCCAATACAAGTGGCAGTGAAGAGGCTCATGTTCTGCTCCCCACCTCCTTAATCCAGCACCTTCCACTCACCGTCTCCTCCGGAGGGCATGTTCAGAGAGTGAAGTTAATCCAAAGAAAAAGCCTTTATTAGTTTAGACACTCTTTTTCTAATTGTTGTATGTGCAGCCAATGTAATATAAACTTCCTTTAAAAAAAATGTCTTCACGTACAACATTCCTATTTATCTAGAACAGCACTGAATGTGAATGACCGTGACTAAGTAAGATTAGGTTCTCAAATAGCAATTTTTAAGGAATCGCTATTTGAGAATTGCAAAATGGAATGTAGGTAATAAATCGCAATTTTTTTGCGAATCCCTAAAATTTGTTAATTGAGATTAGCAAATTGCGAATCGCAATTAAGGAATGAATGGGGATACATTCTCAAATTGCGATTTTCTATGAGAGAATCGCAATTCAAAGGGTGCCAGAGTGTCCAAAGGACACCTGTTGCACCCCTGGAATGTGCCTGTAAGTACATGTGGCACACATACATACCCTAAGGGCATGTCTGTGCGCCACATGGCACTTTGAATTAAAGAAAAAAATGCATTTTGACAGGAAATCGCAAAATACCATCTACTTGGAGTAGGTGGTATTGTGCGATTCTTTAAGCCAAAATCGCAATTTAAAAGACACTCCTACATAGCAATAAAGGAATCGCAAAATTGCGATTCCTTAAATGCTTGAGCAAAATAAGGAATTGCAATTTTTGCGATTCCTTATTTTGGTATGTGGCACCTACATACCAAAACGCTGTTTGCGATTCGCAAACTCCTTCCTACAGATGCCCCTTATTATTTACACAACTGTGTTTGGCTGGCCATATCTATATTATCATTAACAAATGTGCATTGTTAGAAGTGTACGTTTGTTTGAATGCAAATTGGTTGGAGCCAATGTACATTCGTTTATATTGCACTGCACGGGTCTCGTCTTAGCATTGTAATGAAGTGTGCTTCTCGTCAGCGTTTTGACTATTGAATACTATTTGAAAATGCGGTTGTGAGGGCTTCATGATTTATTTAGTATTACTTTTTTCGATACAAACCAAATTGGACTGTTGGTTCTGCCATACCTGAACCATTCTACAAAGCAGGGCCTCTTTTAAACTTTGCAAGCAGCTGCATAGTTTTCCGCACTTGCAAATCCTACAAGGTACACCTAACATTCTTTGGGCAAACAAAGATAAAATCTAACTTGAGTTCTTCCTCAAAGTGCAGATGCTCGGAACTCTTTCCATACTCTAAACAAAAGATACTGTCAATAGTAAGGTGCACTTATCTTTTTAAAAAATATATATTTATAAGGCTTTTTTTATTTCATGAAAGGAAAAAAACAGCAAATGCAAATCAATTATTTCACAGTAGTGCAACATAATTAATTACATTCATCAACAGGAGTCCAGTGGTAAAGGAAAAAAAGAAAAAAGAGGATACATCCTGTACACTTTACATTATCCTAAATCCAATCCGTGATGGGTGCCCATATCTTTACTCCAAATAGTCCTCCTCTTTGCCCCTTTAGTTTTATAAATAGCCATTTCAAAATTGTATATTGTCAATAGTCTTTCACGGCAACTGAAAAAAGAAGGGGGCTCGGGATTAATCCAGTCTTTTGTAATAGAAGCTCGAGCCACAGCCATACAAATAAAAAGAAAACAAGTCATAACTTTTGATCTTGGTTGATCAGCCATTCCCGAGCTACAACCCACCAATACCATCTCAGCAGTTAAGGTAATTGTGCGTCCTAGAATGACAGCCAAAAAATTTTCAATATGCAAAAAGAACTCAGAAAGTTTAGGGCACTGAAAAAACATATTAATCCGCATCAGCGGCAAATTGACCACACCTATTGCATTTCGACCCTATTGTCATACTCCATTTAGATACCTTCCTAGGGGTAAAGTATAGATCATGTATAGACATAAAATGTTGTGACTTCATCATCCCCGTTATTAACACTCGGTTGGCTAAAATAATAGATTCAAGGATATTGATTTCAGGTATCCCGAACATGTTTACCCACTTTAATTGACAATTTTCCAAGTCATCTGGGAATTCATGAATCAGACTAGAGTAAAATTGCCCAATAGGTGTCTTTTTGCCATAAATTCAATTAGGGGTATTTTATTCATTTGATGTTCTATTACTGGCCGAGCATTCTGCAAAAAAATGTGCATTTGTAAGTATTTAAAAAAGTCATTTTTTGATAAAACAAAGTTAGCTTGTAAATCATTGAATGAAACTAATTGACCATCCTTAAACAAATCACCTAGACAATAAATTCCTTTGCCCCCCCCACCTAATAGCAACTTGATCCCGAAAAATATAGGGTAATAAATCAGATGCAGCAAAAGGCGTATATACATTTAATTTTGGTACACCCAAGTGTCGCCTACTTTCCACACTGCAAAAGCAGCTTTTAAAATCTTAAATTTAGTCTTTTTAAAATAACCAGGTTCGATTATCCTTACAAGACATCCTTTCATCTCTTCTCCCAGAGCTAACTCATAGATTGAGGGGGTATTACACAAAGGAATTCGGGCTTTGTCGCCAATTATGAGTGGGCTAATGGGTTGTAAAGATGCGGCAATATAATAAAATAGGAAATACGGAATGTTCCACCCACCATACTCTTTAGGAAGAATCATCTTTTTATAGGCTTTACGTTGCCGTTTGTAGCCCCACAAAAATCTGGAAGTAACCCTCTCTAATTTTTTAAAACAAGCAAAAGGGAATTCGACTGGTATTGTACGAAACATATATAAAAATTTAGGTAAGATCAGCATCTTCAATACGTTAGCTCTGCCATATAACGACAAATGAAGATGGTCTAATCTTTCTAGTGTCACATTGACTTTTGCCACTACAGGATTTATATTTAGCTCTGGAATATTAGCAACTGGGAGGGCGATCTTAATTCCCAAATATGTAACTTCCGGTACTGTTGATATATTAATGGGCGGGGAACCCCCAACATGCAAAATCTGCGTTTTGGATAAATTCAATTTATATCCTGAAAAGGACCCGAACTGTGCTGCTAAATCATTAATAGCTGGGAGAGCAGTTTCGACATCGGTTGTGACTACTACAATATCGTCTGCATAAGCTAGTGCTCGATAGTCTATATGAGCTAAATGAATTGGTTTTATATTCTCAGCAGAATTTAAACAGTTTACAAAAGGATCAATATATATAGAGAAAAGTAAGGGTGAGCACGGGCACCCTTGTCGCATACCACGATTAATTAAAATGGAGTAAATATTTGACCATTAAGGCGAATAGAAGCAGACAGGGAGCAGTGCATAGTTTTTAAAGCTGTTAAGATGCCAGGACCAAATCCCTTTTTAGTTAAGATATCCCACATATATGCCCGGGCAACCCTGTCAAATGCTTTCTCAGCATCCAACAGGGTGAGACTGATAGAAGAGCCTGTTGGCTGAGCCCAATCCAAGAATGTAATCACACAACGGATATGATCAGCTGTGTCACGTGCAGGAAAAAACCCATGTTGGAATTTTGAAACAAGAGGTGTAATAATTCTAGAAATGCGTGAGACTAGGATCTTGGAGTAGACTCTGCTATCCGCATTGATCAATGAGAGATGGGGCGGAATGATGAAGGGAGTAAAGGGGATTTATATTTTTTAAGGAAGACAGTAATTACTGAACTTTGCCAAGAAGGTGGAGCATTACCTCTTTGGGCCTCCATAAAAAGTATAGTCATTTCTTCTTTAAGAAGATTTCTAAACGTCCGGAAAAACTCAAGAGGTATAGCATCAGGGCCCACAGCCTTACCAGAAGCTAATGAGATTAAGGCTGATTCTATTTTTTCCCAAGTAATAGGGGTGTCCAATTGTTCAGACTCTTCTGCTGATAGAGTAATGTTAGGTAAGGAATACATAAAATCTGGTACCCTTCCTTAATATCTCTGGTATTCTCTTCCATATATAACTCGGAATAAAATTCACGTAAAACCCCCAATATATCCGATGGATTGTCCTGTAGCTGCCCTGAGTTATCCATGATTTTATCGATATTTGCGGATACCACCTTCTGCCTTAATCTTCTTGCTAAAAGCTTACCCGAGTTTTCCCCACCTCATACATCTCTGATCTAAAAGTGGCAATTTGTTGAGCCAGTTTCGAGGAAAAGTCTGGTAGATCCTGGCTTTCAGTATGACTACATTTTTTAAAATTAACTCAATACCAGCCCCTCTATTGCAAGCCACCATCAGCTGAATTTCAATATCTTTGAATTTGGCCATTTCCATCTCAGCTACCTTCCTAATTTTGCGCTGTTTGTTTATTGAATAGCTTAACGTTTCTCCCCGAACCCCTGATTTAAAAGCATCCCACACAATCTCAATTGACGCTGAGCCTTGATTAAATAAAAAAAAACTCGGGTATCCACTTCCCCATATACTGAATATAAAGAGGGTCAAAAAGTAACTTCTGTTCAAAAGGCCAGGGCGTTGGGGGTTGTTTAAGATTAATATCTAAATCAAGTATAATGGGGTTGTGGTCAGAGATTATTTTAGGGATGATTTCAAATCTGAGTTTTTTGGCAGTGTTGATAAATCCAGCCGTAACAAAAAAATAACTCAGATGAAAGTGTTTCTGGTGCGGGGCAGAATAGAAAGTACTCCCAGGAGCACCTCCTCCCATTAAAAATCCTACATCTATCAACCCGAATTCATCGATGATCCCTATGGTGGCCTTAAACACATTTTTCTTCCTACCCCCATACATGTAATTGCTTGAAATGTCGTCTTTCCCGTCCAGATGTAGGTTAAAATCCCCCCATAACAGTAAAGGTGACGGCCACAGTGCTAGTTCAATACTCAATTGATTCAACATATCCGGATCATCGGAATTGGGGGCATAAATGGAGCATAAAGTCTGGAGTGTAGTCTCTAACCGTATTTCAATAATTACCCATCGCCCTAGCGAATCCTCTTTAACCTGTTTACTTGACCCTACACCATACCTTTTTAAAATAGCAACTCTTCTTGTAGTAGTCCCCTGCCGAGTGCAGCCTACTAGTTCGAACCCCAAATCTTTAAACCAATTTCTATTTTTCCAGGGGATGTGGGTTTCTTGAATACACAAAATATCAATTTTCAGAGTTCTCAATATATGAGCCATTATACCCCTTTTCGTTTTGTCACTAAGCCCACAAATATTCCATGAACATATTATAAATCTACCCATCTTCAAATCTGGAAATAATCGCACCCATTACTACAATAGAAAGATAACACAAATTGACACAATCTCGATTTTGATTTGCACACAATATTCTTTTACTGTTTTTCCTTGCCCCACACACCAACACCTCCCCCCACCTAACCCTCCCTCTTCTGCTTCACCCCCACCCCCGCCCCTCTGTGACCCCACCAAAAAGAGGCTTAAGGACCAGGTCCTCAGTGATGGTGAGTGATCAAGCAGTGAGTGAGTCCCGCCATGTCCCTCTTCAGATACATCTCTTTCCGTTACCATGATAGAATACACCTAGAATACACCTAGATGGGGAACTAATAATAATTTCTGCTATACACAGGAGAGCTCAACCAAATTAATGAAAAAATCTACATTACATGCTCTCCACAAACTCCTTTTTTGCGAAAAAAATATATCTTGTTTTCCCCTTAAGGTGCACTTAAGGTGCACTTATCTACTGAGATATCTAACTAACCCATATTATAAAAATATATACATAATTTTATAAATACTAATTGAAATGGACAATGTGCTAGCGAACGGGTTTTTCTATTCAGGGTAATAGCGGGCACTCTGCTAATAGTGGACACAAATCGTTAGTAGCATGGAAAAATTTAGTGTGGTGCAACTGGGTGAGGGGATAAGCCCTCTAATCCCCCAATTGTGTGATGGAAACAACCAACGCACTGTAAAATTTGAACAAGATACCCTATCCACACAACAAACAAGTAGAAAAGGTGTGTCAATGTAGATACATGTCAGTTACAAGACAAAGCTAGCAGAAAATATACAAGGATTTCTTGTTTGGTGTGTCAACAGTTCAGTCTCTTTTAATTCCTCAAGCAAGCCAGCCGACACTTGTTTCGTAGCACAGGAATAGTATTTTCGTGACTCCTCAGGGCTGTATGGGAAATAAGACACGAATGGGTAGTCGCTCCGCCGGTGATAATCCCGACCCGGCAGGGCTCGAGACTCTAGAGGTGGAGTTCCAGTAGGGTGTTGGCGGATAAAAAATAAATCTTTGATGTAAGATCCTAGATGTCCTAGAGAGTTTCAGTCACTCGAAGGATTACATCTGAGATCAGCCAGTTGTGGCTCATTGTTGTGCTGACGCAGTGTGCGCCTTCCAAAAGCGGCAAGCCCGCAGGATACGTGTAGAATACAAAAGGGGAGCGAATAACTCCTTATTTGCGAGTGATTTGTAGTAGCAGGCAGTGCGGGCTTCTTTCCTGCGGGTCGCCGTATTCCAGTTGTGACACACCTTTTCTACTTGTTTGTTGTGTGCATAGGGTATCTTGTTGTAATTGGAATGGACATTGATATGCTGTTAAATCTTATAAACCACTAATGTTTGCTGGCTTTGGTTAGCTGCATAGCCACCAGTCACGACCCATGCTCTGTTCATGTCCACAAAACATCTGAAATAATCTATGACAGCAGTGGACAGATTGCAGATCACATCAACACTGACATCAAAGATGTCATTACTGCTTTAATTTCCAATGTATGGATTGAGTACTACCTTCACCAACCAGGACCCCTTGTGAAAACGAAATAGAGAACAAGTGTTGTTACAGCTGCACTCACTAGTAATATATATCATAAGACATATTATTGGTTAGGCTGCCTGCACTGTTAATATACACATGCCATCATGGATGAAACATATAGAAAAAATGTAGTATTTTCAATGTCAGAAAAAACATTTATAAATAGCCAGCCGTTTGTTGTTCCATGAATGATTTTGATGTGGTATATGATATGATATTATCAGTGAGGTCATGTCTGATGTACAAGTGGGGTTGGTGTGTGGTATATGATATTGTCAGTGAGGTCCTGTCTGATGTCACATGTGGGGTTGGTATGTGGTATATATTATCAGTGAGGTCATGTCTGATGTCACATCTGCATTATCTCAAAGTCTGTTATGAAGTTCTGTGGTTATACTGAAGAAGCAGCTACTTATGTCATTATCATATGAAATCTCTTTATTGATGTCATAACTACACTTTCACAGTTGCTTTATCAACCTTCTCGGTTTCTCAAATTTGCTTGAAAATGCAGTTTGTGCACTATTTTTTCAAAAAGTTCTCGGGGGAGACCCCCCGGCCCCCCATATCATGGTCAGGCTCGTTCACTATGCTTGCTCGCCACATGACTGTCATCTCGAACATTTTCGCCCCACCACTTTCAAATATCATCAGCTGCCACTGCAGAAAACTCTATTGTAGGAGGTGCCTATTCTCCTACCATCGCCTCAAGACCCTCTCCCTCCTCCTACTGTCCCTGCACTGCCTGCTCTCCGTGTACTGCCTCCTGTCCCTGCGCTGCCTCCTGTCACTGCGCTGCTCCCAATCCCTGTCCATGCGCTGCTCCCCATCCCTGCTCCTAGTCTCTGCCCCGGTGCTGCTCCCAGTCCCTGCCCTAACGCTGCTCCCAGTCCTTGTCCCGGCGCTGCTCTCAGTCGGTGCCCCGGCGCTGCTCTCAGTCCCTGCCCCGGCGTTGCTCCCAGTCCATGCCCAGGGGCTGCTCCCATTCCCTGCCCCGGCGCTGCTCCCAGTCCCCATCCCAGCGCTGCTCCCCGTCCCTGCCCCGGCGCTGCTCCCCGTTCCTGCCTTCACCAGAACCACCACCAGGACAACAAATGGACTTTGAAGCACAACCACACATCGGGCGTGCCACCAATGCACTGCAGGTTGTGCACCATCCAGCGGCAGGACCACTGCCGCCACCTGAAGATATATGTCTAAGAAACTCCAGGTACCCAATTGTCAAAACAACTGTATTTTCTCCCCCCCAAGTTCCACCAAAGGACCACACGCTTGCCGACACTGCCACTTCTCCTGCAACACAACCTACGAAAGATCCTGCACCATTCCGACCCACAAGACTACCCTGCGAATGCTCCACTGTATCTCGCTCACTCTTCAAACATGCCATGAAAATATGGAACACTATCACCACCCCCTCCACGGATGTCGCCTTCATCACCAAAAATGGCTTAACCCATCCTCGAACCCTGACATCACCGCCACCACTCTCAGAGGCTACAAAAATAATACACCATGACTTCGTCAACAAATAAGGCAGAGGCATCACCATCATCTTCAAGGAAACCATCAGATGCACCATCACCACTGACGACACCACACCTCTCAGGGAACCTACTACAAACTGATGAAAAGACCACAATACGAGGCACCCTCGACTACAGACCACTGGGACCCAAAGCAACATTCTGCAATGCCATCCCTAACCTCATGGCCCCCCTAGCAATCGACTCGCAACACTACCTCCTACTCAACGACCTCAACTTCTACACAGATGATCCCATATAGTGATAACTCCATCATCCTCCTGGAGAACCTGAACAACATTGGCCTCATCCAACTGGTCACCAAACCTACAAACAAAGCTAGACACACACTCGACCCCATCTTTACCTCCAGCGACAGAATCAAATTCAGCCACACCACAGAACTCACCTGGACTGACCACACCATTGTACACTTCACCATCACAGAAGCCCAGCACACCATCACCAGGCAGCAGATCATTTCCCATCCCAGTTGGAGAAAGGTCACGAAGGATAAGTTACTTACCTGTAATCCTAGTTCTCTTCCAGGGGTATACTCATCAAAGTCATAAGCACTAAATAGTCCTGCCCACCTGCGGGGATCCCGGAGCAATAACACACACACACACACACACACACACACACACACACACACACATATGTGTGTGAGCAAGGCCACACGTTGGCCGAAACCCGTCATCTTGTCCGCATGCATTGCGTTTTTATGGACTAAATAAATAAAGTCACTGACTGTATGCCAGCAGTGTTTGAGGGCATTGAAGAGCCCGTTTCTCTCCTTTTGGTGGGCTGAAGCACCGGAGTGGTAATTACATTATATATATATATATATATATATATATATATATATATATCCGTTCCAACTCCTACTCTCAGCCAAAGTGCAGAGTCCTCAACGTAGGTACAGACCACAAACACTGCGACAAGTTAGTTCAAGGGTGGTTTATTGCTCTTTCGTCCCCAGCATGGCGCGTTTCGGCTGCAACACGGCAGCCTTGATCACATGACTGAAAAGAACCAATAAGTGTGCTTATATACTGTGAAAGTTCCCAATCATACTTAAATGCAACATAAACATAGAAGAAATACTTTTTGAACGGAGCAGTTATTTACAATTCTCATCGCCAATGTACACAATTCACGAACACAAGGCAAGATTATGACATGAAAAATATCTATCAATGTAAACACTCAACTAGGCAAATTTAATATATTTACAGACTATTTACAAATAAATATATTATGTTATAATTACATCTATGAAAATAAAGTGCATTGCCCATCATGTTCATGATTCTCTCCAAATCACGTATTTAAGTATTTCATAGTTGCAACAAGTCTCACATATAGGGAACGTGCAAAAAAATGCTATTTATAAAGTGCATGTTTTGGTGATAATGTGCAAAATCGTGCTAGTTAAAATCGAGTGCTCTACTCTACTTTTTGATAGGGAGTGCATTGGTGGTGGCACGCTAATTTAATCTCTATTTATGAAGAGTTGCATGCCACCCACTCACAGAAGTAAATGTGTGTCATAGTTACAGTGACATCAAAAAGACTTTTTATAGACAACGTGGGTCATAAGGCTCAACGGAAACATCATGGCATAGTGCCCAAATATTACATAGGGAAAGCTACACACGTGGGGGTATGGGATCCAGCAGATATTTCCAGTTGATCTTTTGGCATAGTGCCCTTTTCATAGTTCAACGGGCAACTTAATCCCCACGGATGCTAGATAATGAAAGAAGTAACTGGATGGCTGATATGCCATACTATACTGCTACCTCTAGAGGAAACAATAAAGATCCTCCCCTGTATTTAAACCGTTAGGGATTCTAGTATCGAGTAAAACGATATATTTACTCTCAAGTTGCCTTAGCGCTTTCTCCCTATTTCCCCCTCTGATATTCTTCGGCACCGCATCAATGATGAAATATTTCAATTCATTTAAGTTTTTATTGTGGACCAATTCGAAATGCCGGGCTACCGGATAGTTGCCATCCGAATTGACCACCGCCCGTAGGTGTTGTAGGATGCGGTTAAAAGCCTGCAGTTTGGTGCTCCCAACGTACCTGAGCCCGCAGGTACACTGGAGCACATATACTGCAAAGTCCGTGCGGCAGGTGAAATGATCCCTGATCTTAATGGGAGTAGGGTCAAAAGCAGAGCAATACTCACTGGTGTTTACACCAAATTTGCAGGCCCTGCAAGATATACACTTAAAGAAACCGCATTTGTTGGAGATACGATAAGGTTTAATAACTACCTCCGGACTGGATCTAACCAACATATCCCTCATAGAGGGAGCTCTTCTAAACACAACACCTGGTTCAGCTGGTAAGAGGGGTGCCAAGGTGATATCGGTCTTCAGAAGGGGCCAGTGCTTTTTCAATATTCCTCTCACTTTGTTGTGGTCATCATTAAAGGTGGTTATGAGGCTAATGTTATTAGATGGAGTGTCAACCTCACTCTCAACTGGACTAGGAGTAGCCACCCCGGTGATGGATGCTAGATACTCATCCCTGTCCAGTTGGTTGGCTCTATCTTTTGCTTCTAATAAGAGAGCCACCTCATATCCTCGGGCACTGAATCTTTTAAGTGCCTCATTCTGGCATCTTTCCAAATCTGACGGGGTGCTGCAGATTCTCCTCATCCTAAGAAACTCCCCATAAGGGATACTTCTGATCAAGTGATTAGGATGGGAGCTACTCGCGTGCAGTATGGCGTTGCCCGCTGTAGCTTTTCTATGCAAGCGAGTATTGATACTCCCATTCTCAATATAAATCTCTACATCAAGAAATTGGATGACTTGTGTACTGATTTGTGAGGTAAAACCCAGATTCAGATTGTTAACATTAATCAAATTGACGAATTCATTAGCTGTTTCCAACGACCCTCTCCAAATTACACAAATGTCGTCAATGAAACGCCAAAAATGTACCAAAGAGTTGGGGAAATGGTCGGCGAGTACTTTTGTGAGGACATGCTCCTCCCACCACCCCACATGTAAACATGCGTAGGTGGGAGAGAAGCATGCCCCCATAGCCACCCCTCTCAACTGCTGGTATACCTCACGATTGTACAAAAAGTAATTATTGTTTAAACATAATTCTAGCATGCTCATTAACATATTGCTATGTTGACTGTAAGATATACTCCTTTTGTTTAAATAATACCTTACTGCATTTAAACCATCATTATGAGAGATGCTGGTGTATAATGAATTAATGTCCAAAGCTATCAAAATGAAGTCATCTTCCCACTTGATGTTGTTGATTTTGGAAAGGAAATGGCCAGTGTCCTTTATGTAGGATGGTAGATTTTCTACATACTCGTGCAGGAATTGATCGACATACTTCGAAATAGACTCCAGTAAACTCCCTTGGGCGGAGATGATAGGTCGCCCAGGGACCGGTAATGTTTGCTTGTGTATTTTGGGAATTAAATAAAAGAAAGGAGTGACAGGGAAATCATTTTTCAAAAAGGCGTGCTCTTGTTTGCTCAGTAACCCCAAGCGCTTCCACTGATTCAATTCCTTGTGGACTTTCTCTTTCAAGCTCTTGATGTCACCAAAGCTACCTTTTCTATAGCAGGTCGTATCATTAAGATGTTTCTCCGCTTCTGCCATGTACAGATCCCTCGGCCAGATAACAGTGTTGCCACCTTTGTCGGATTTGTTAATTATGAGGTTCGAATCACTCCTTAACTTCTTCATTAGTCGTTGGTATTGTTTCTCCATATATTTGATTCTTTTCTTTTTACGTGCAGTACTCATTCCCAGACTTTTCAAATCCTCCACAACTATATCACAAAATGCATCGATGTTGTCTTTCGGCATAATAGGACAGAAAGTGGATGGGGGCTTAAAGGATGTCACACATGGTTGATTCATAGAAATACCAGCCCTTGAAAGATTTTCCTGGGTGGAGCCTGGTTCAAACTCCACATTCTGTGCCAGTATATATATATTACCTACTGGCGGTCGCCAGTAAGTATATATAGTTAGGATTTTTTCCCTATGGGATTTCTGAAAATTCTATGTCTAATAACTTTGGCGTTTGTGGACGGAATCGGCTGAAATTTTCAGGAAAATGGCACATTTTGTTTCTGAGCAGCTCCTGGAAATTTGGGGGGGTTTCGTCAAGGGGGGCTGAGAAAAAAGGGGGGTCCCAAAACGCGTTTTTAACATTGAGTTTTCCATAGGGCGGTTGGACTCACTTTTAGCTCGAACGGCTGAATGGATTTGCACGAAACTTGGCAAAATTGTAGGGACTGTTAGCCCGATGTGCCTTTGCTAGGTCTCAATATATGTGCTTCAGTGGATTTTGAGAAATTAACGTTTAAATCAAGATATATATCTGTAACAGCGCTCCGGGCAGCGCTCCGGTTCGCGAACTTTTCGCGTATCGGAACTTTGCGAAGCGAAGCTGATTGGCTCTCCGGTGTCTGTCAACATTCTAAACAGTCCGGTGCGGCCGCCATCTTGTCTCTCGGTAGGATCGAGAGACAAGAGGAGGCCAAAACAAAGGGGGAAATGAAGGAAAGGGGGCAAGGTAGACCCCTTCTGACCCCCTAGGATTGATGAGGGGGATATTATAGAGCCACGCCGGGCCCAAAAAAAAAAAAAAAATCCGATTTTTTCGCCGTAGAGACGCGTCTTGGTTCGCGAACCGGGCAGCTAACCGGGCAGCTAACCGGGAAGCTAACCGTCAGTGTAACCCCAAAAAAAAAAAAAAAAAAAAACCGATTTCTTCGCCGTAGAGACGCGTCTTGGTTCGCGAACTGGGCAGCTAACCGGGCAGCTAACCGGGAAGCTAACCGGCAGTGTAACCCAAAAAAAAAAAAAAAATCCGATTTTTTCGCCGTAGAGACGCGTCTTGGTACGCGAACCGGGCAGCTAACCGGGCAGCTAACCGGGAAGCTAACCGGCAGTGTAACCTAACCGGGCAGCTAACCGGGAAGCTAACCGGCAGTGTAACGGGAGTCTGAGGAGTAGCTGATTGGCTGTCAATATTGTAAACAGTCCGGAGCGGCCGCCATCTTGTCTCTCGGTAGGATCGAGAGACAAGAGGAGGCCAAAACAAAGGGGGAAATGAAGGAAAGAGGGCAAGGTAGACCCCTTCTGACCCCCTAGGATTGATGAGGGGGATATTATAAAGCCACGTGGGGCCAAAAAAAAACAAACAAAAAAATCTGATTTTTTCGCCGTAGAGACGCGTCTTGGTACGCGAACTGGGCAGCTAACCGGGCAGCTACCGGGAAGCTAATCGGCAGTGTAACGGGAGTCTGAGGAGAAGCTGATTGGCTGTTATCATTGTAAACAGTCTGGAGCGGCCGCCATCTTGTCTCTCTGTGGGATCGAGAGACAAGAGGTGGAAAAAAAAAAGGTGTAAATGAATGAAAGGGGTAAGGCAGACCCCTCCTGAACCCCTAGGATTGATGAGGGGGCTATTAAAGTTCCCTGGGGGGTGAAAAAAAAATTGCGATTTTTCGCGGTAAAGGTGCTTCCTGGTACGTTAACCGGGCAGCTAACCGGCAGCGTAACGGGAGTCCGACATATTGTGTTTTTTGAACGTTTGTGATATGTGCACGTGTGGATTTTGTCTAATTAAGGTTAAAAAAATATATATATATCTTTAAGCGTGTTCTGGCGCGCTTACGTTTTGGGTTTGGTTTGCGCTGCAGAGACGATACGTCACGGTTATGCGATGCATCATGAGGCGTCTCACGGGCTACGTGATACGTCACTTAATAAAGAATATATTTTACAGCTATAGATATTAGCTTTTAAAAAACCAATGAAATTCACAGAAAAAACCATAGGTTATAGACCATATATAGTTAGGAATTTGCATTTACAAAACCTTGAAAATTCACTGAAAAAACCATAGGTTATAGACCATATATAGTTAGGGATTAGCATTTAAAAAACCTTATTTTATTTGCACAAAACCATTGAAATTCCATATATAGTTAGTTGCACTAACTATATATCGCGGACCCGCAATCCACTGCTAATGATGTCACATATTACATCATTCATGACATGGTCAGTGACATCACTGATGACATCACTGATGACATCTCAAATGACATCACTGATGACATCACTGATGACAACACCCAGTGACTGTATGTTTCTGTAAAGTTAAAATATGTCTTTCATATTGAAGAATGAGTGGATGTATAAGTGTCTGGATGAAGGATTTAGTAGGTGCATGACTGACTGTATGAGAGAATGATTAAATGTGTCTCACTGAGTGCATGGGTTAGTGATTAAAGTGTCTTAATTTGGCAATCAATATTTATGTTCTTCTGTAAACTGCTGCATGTTTAAATCAGTAGCTATATCAGTAACTATATGGGTTATTGAATGGTTGCCCAAGTATTTGTATGGGAGACTGAGTGTGTGTGTGGGTGGCTGGGAGGTGTATAACTCTGTGCATAGATGTGTGAGCGGTTGATTCCCTAGGTGTATGGGTTCAAAAGTGCATGTAGAAACAGCTGTATGGACAGTTGACTGTGTGCATGAGTATATTGGTGAGTGAATGGATATCTCAGTTCTACATGTCAAAGTAAGTACATATGTAAAACACACTCCATGTGAGAGTTGACATATATAAATAACTGAACATAAGAGTCAGTGAATGTGAGAGTGGCTGTATGAATCATTGTGAACTTGTATCAAGGATTGTATAAGAGAGTAAATATGTGTTAGTATATGTTTGAATAAGTAAGGTGTGTATAACTGTATAGTTAAGGAAATGGAGATGTGATTGATTCTTTGCATGACTGAATAGGTGTGTGAGTAACTCCATGGATGTGTGACAGTCTGTGAGTGCCTGTTTACACTGAGTGTATCAAAGGTTATATTAGAGTCTGAAGATGTATTATCACATAAATGATATCATCAGTGATGTAATCAGTAATGTCAAATGAGATGTCAGTGATGTCATCAGTGATGTCATTTGAGATGTCATCAGTGATGTCATCAGTGATGTCATTTGAGATGTCATCAGTGATGTCATCAGTGATGTCACTGACCATGTCATGAATGATGTAATATGTGACATCATTAGCAGTGGATTGCGGGTCCGCGATATATAGTTAGTGCAACTAACTATATATGGAATTTCAATGGTTTTGTGCAAATAAAATAAGGTTTTTTAAATGCTAATCCCTAACTATATATGGTCTATAACCTATGGTTTTTTCAGTGAATATATATATATATAAACGCTCCAAAATTCCTTTTCAAAGCAAAAGAATTGACGGCACTCCACAACTCGTTTGTCAGGGTTCAAATGATTTATTCATCAATCCAACAGAACGCGTTTCGGCATCGCGCCTTCGTCTGCTGTCACTCGCATCAGTTTCATTTGCATTATAAATAAAGTTTGGCATTGACGTCAATCTCGTGTTCAATCAACACAAAAGAGAGACCAAAATATAGTAAAGGCGGCCATCTTATAGTGGTTGCCATAATACATCAATTATATGGCATTTGTAAGTAAACGTAAGAAATATATCAGGGCTCGACAAATCTAAAAAATCTCACTTGACCTGCAGGTCGAGTGAGTAGACTTTTCTACTCGACCTAACAGCAATGCACTCGACCCACAATTGATCGCATAATGGACTTTTTTCAAAACATATGCAGCGCCAACAACCCAGGAAAACGTTGGCCACCCAAATAAACGGCAAATTTCATCCATTTACCTCCCTATGTGTGTATCAAAGTGCTGTGGGGAAGGTTTCTGCGAACATACATGGCAAAAAAAATACCTTAACTTTAACATGTATACATATCAGGCTGGCACTTACTTGTAGTGAGGAAGCTGATGCTCAGACTGAGGCTAAGGTTTGCGTTCTTCAGATCGCTGCCTTCTGTCCTTCCCTTTGAAATAACTTTATGGCCAGAGTCAGTGCTTGTTCTTTCAAAATACAGCATTAGCGCTCCGTCAGCAGATGAATGTAGCTCATTTTGTAATCCGTTTATGCTGCCAAGTCCTCAAAGTTTCATTTACATTGCTGTAGCTGTGGCAGTGTTTAATTTGTATGAAAAAAAGTGCCACGGGCCGGGTCAGGAGTCCATGGCTTGGCAGTTCGGGCTGGACTGTTCCAATGAGGCACATGGGTCATCAAGACTAATTTCCATAGCCAGTCCTGAACTTGGGTGGGGAACAGTGAGCTAAAGAACGATGATGGATTCAACCCAGGTCTGTGACTGGGAGTCAGTGTCTCGAAAGGAGACAAACAGCTCCATGGCAAATTGTCAGAAGTTTTATTTACTAAATTGGTCAAGACTGATTTGCATAGCCAGTCCTGAACTGGGGTGGCGAACAGTGAACTAAAGAACGATGATGGATTCAACACAGGTCTGTGAATGAGAGTCAGTGTCTCGAAAGGAGACAAACAGCTGCCACCATTGCAAATTGTCAGAAGTATTCAGACACCACAGTGAATGGTAAAACACAAAAATGCACAAGTTGTTAAGGAAAATAGTGCTGATTTGAACAGAGTAGCATTAAACTGAGTCGCTATCTTCTGAGTCAGTAACAACACTAGTGTTGTTTTGACAAGGATGTTTGTGGCCCATAATATGTCTTGTTCCTGGATTTGCTGAAAGCCAATACAAAACGGCTGGGTTTGGATCAAAAGTGTCTAACTCTGGCCCATCTACTTGGATTTGCATTAAAGCAGACATGGTGTCACTTTTAAGGGACGTACGGAGCTCATTTTTTATTCGGTTCATGCTGCTAAACCCCCGTTCACATATTGCTGTTGTTGGACTGATGGAAAGCATGATTTCTAAAATTGGAAGGACATGTTTAACTTCTTCTGGGCGTTTTTTCAATAGCTGAGTGAAGAGGGATACAGGCTGCAACAACCTCCGATGAAAGACGTACAGTTTAAAATCTAGCCACTCCCCAGGGGCAGACTCAATTCCTTCATCAGTAAGTACCTTTTTGTAGTACTGTACAAGGTCCTCAAATTCTTGATCCCCAAAAACTCTAATCTTTTCAACAGAGTCTGGCCACAAAGTAAAATCAAAAATGTTAAACAAAGAATGCGGCTTGCCTGAGATGTGCTTCAGAAAGCGGTCACTCATAAATGAAAGAGCATTCTCTATTAACTCAATAGTGTCTTCCTTGACACTAGTTTCATTAGAGCTGCCTTTTCTAGCAGGCTTTGCCTGTGTTAGTAACGGGACCCCTGCGAAATTTCCATCTTTAAAAAGCAATTGAAATTGTGTTAGTGCTTTTCCTGGCTTTGTTTTCAGCAGTATTAGCTTCTGTTGAAGCACCTCGATTCTTCTTGCAACTTCAGAAATAAGAGTATCTTCTTGTTGAAATGCCTTAGACACTTGCTGAAGCAGCTCTGTGAAGTCTATCATGAAGTGCAAGAAATAAAGAAACTTCTCCGACTTCATGTCATGAAGCAATCCTTTGGCTTTGTTTGAATATTCATCAGTACCAGTAGCAAGGTGCTCAAGATGAAGTACTGTAGCTTCCCAGTTTGTCTTAAGCGCTGTTACTGCCCTGTGCTGACTTGCTACCCATCTGATTTGCTGCAAGCCACCAAAATGTTGTAACTGCTCTTCCAGATTATCAGCTATCTTTTTAAGTTCCCTTCTCCGCTTAGGTGAATAATAATATAGTTTGAAACATCCTTTGAGCACCTCTTCAAATTTGGATATGTATGAACTCTTTTTTTTAACATCACACACAGCAAGCTCTAGGTTGTGAGCTACACAGTGCACAACTGCAATGTGATTGCAATTGTCCCATCCTTGATGCTTGGAGACTTCGTCCAGTAGCTGCTTCACAGCACCAGATTTAGTACCGAGGTTCACAGCAGCTCCATCTGTATTCAGACCAATGCATTTCTGGCTCAGAATATCCAGAGATATGCCCATGCTTTCCAGGCCAACCATAATAGCATTTTTCACTCCGGACGCAGTGGAGTTTTTCATGCTGACAATGTCACACAGATGGGTAACAAGGGTGCCTTCACAAACAAATCGTACATAAATAAGTTCCTGTTCCTGAATTCCTTTGTCAGTTGACCCATCTGACAGAACACTGATGAACCTAGCATTTTCTATTTGGGATCGAATTGACATTTTTAGGGTCTCGGAAATTGCTATTACAAAGTTACGGCATGCATGATCAGTCATATAATTTTCGAAATTCCACTCAGGATTGTTCTTTTTCTGCAGTGAGCAGAGTTTTGGAAACTTAATAAAAGCCTCACCTTGTTTTGCGATATAATAGGCTGTATTAAATAAAATGTTTAAGTGCCGGATATTTTTTTCATGCATTTTTGTGATCAATTTGGCTATGCAGGTCTCCTGTGGCTTTTGAATAGCAGCTTCATGTAATATGCATTTTTCATGCAATTTGCTCTTGTGGTGCCATTCCAACGTCTCCCTTTTGAATTTTTCTGTCACACCAACATATAGGGAAGACTTAGTATCTGCAAGATGAGGAAATTTCCTACAAACTCCACAATACAAAACTTGAGATTTTTTAAAACTGGGCTCAACTAGGTCAGCAGCAGCTCCATTACTTTCCTGTTCTTCAATCACTGCCCACTTGAAATCTTCAAGCCATTTCTGTTGTACAACTCTCTGTCTTTTTTTTTTATCATACTCCCTTTGCTTTTGGTGGATTTCTTCTAATCTCCTTTTTCCAACTGCTGAACTATCTCCTGCATTATTCATTGGAGTTTTAGCTCCAGATTTTCTGGCCAACCACAACCTGATGTCTGCCATTGCAGCTGCACTCTCTGCCTGTTGTCTGCCTTGTCCTCACTAGTTAGCCAGCACTGACTCACTGACTGCTTCTGTCCGCTTTGAGCTAGAATCAAAAACAACAAACTCACTGTAACTAATTTAAAAATTTACCATGAAGTTTGTACAAAACTACAATACTGGCTTATAACATTTGCTTTCAATAATTAATAACATATGATGGTTCCAATATAAATTTGTATGCATCAGATCTGTAACTCAGTGTGGCACTCTCAGGTTCGCACAAAAGCACCCCAATTAGGAAATGCGCTCTAATGGTACTGAACGATGTGCAACACCAGTGCAGCTTCTAAAATAACTCACTATTGAGACTAGTCTGCTCTTGAGTATTGCGGGTGGTTCTAATATGGGGGAGGCTTATACCTGGTCAGTAAAAGGTCTGCCTGACGCTTCCCCCTCCCAAAGCCTAACTCTGGGCCTAAACTACTTTTTGGGGGGAAACTGGGTGGTAATTAGTCAAGTGGTCACACAATCTGCACAAGCCGCACCTTAGGTGATGGTCACACTGTCTTGCAAGCAAAATCAAGCAATGAAGGTGAGGAAACATACAAATAAACTACACAACATAGTAAACCTGTTCTAATGCAACTTGCAGCAGTATAAACTCTGGGAAGACATTTAATTTCCATTACCTTCAGATAATAACTGACAGAGTTCGGGACGTTTATAAAAGTGCATGAACCTACAGCCAAATCAAATTCTCCACATTGCGCTTCATCTGGGAAAAGGCATTAAGCAAACCTTTTTTAAACAGTGAGTTTATATGGGCACAGCACAGACAGTCTGACCTGTAAACAAATTTGCACATAACGCTTTACAGATTCATTACAACATGGACATTCATTTTCAACTCACAATGCACAATAAAAATATTGAATCTTATTAAGACCAAAGGAAAAAATTCAGTGCAGCGTAATAAATTACTGTAAGTAGTTGCATCGCACAAAACACAAATCACTTCTTGGATCATCACACAAATCACTGGTACCCATGACTGTTATCAACCTTGGAGGGAGAAAGGCAAAGACTACCCCTGCATCAGCAGCAGGAAGAATGTGTGCACAAGTGCGTGAATACATACGCACACACACAAAAACACACCGCTAGGGCTTGGCACACCAAGCAATATTACCAACTGAAAATGCAGGTACACAAAGGTCCCACACCAAAAGCGAATGCAACTCTCAACACAATGCCAAACAGACATTCTCGAACTGGCCCGTGGCCGGTCACAAAATAATGCTCAAGGAAGGAGTGTGAAACTTAAATAATAGAGAGGGCTGCATGCAAGTCTATGAAAAATAACCACACTGGAAATCCTAGCCACAGGTAAATGCCCTTTTCATGACTAGCATTGAGGGAACAGTAGTTCACAGAAGCAGACTGATGTGCATGCAGTGTGACGTGGTGGATCTGTGATTCCCAGATCATCCACCACATCACACTGCATGTACATCAGTCTGCTTCTGCTGCCAGTAGCACGTCATTCACACCCACTGCACTCCAGCACTAGCAGCGCCAGCATTAGCAATGAAAGTCCCGGGTGCGCTGCTGCTTTACAAGTGTTCTTTGAGAGTGCAGGCCTGACACAGTGGCGGAGTTTAGTGCTGTTGTTGTCAATGTCACTCAATTGTGCGGGTGCACTCGGACTCTGAGGGATAATACATGTGTAGGTTACACGACTGTGATGATGCTGATGCACCAAAGTCAAGATCGGCGAAAAGTGCGTGCGAGCTGCTGCTCCCAAATAAATGGTAGGCCTCAGGCTACAAATGATTTACCCTTCCGCTCCGACCTCTTAGCCTGCCTAGAGCCAGGCCAGCCATCATCACCTCGCGCCACCTCCAGCTTGCTCACAAATCCACTGCAATGCCTGCAGAAATAAGCCGGGGCCTACCCTTTTGCTTTTGATACCGGCCGGGTCGCGACGCCCCCAGACAGTGCCATGATCAGGGGATTACATGCATACAACTGGACGGACACTCACCTGCGGGTAGCATGCTATAAATAATAAAATTACGGGGTGCCTCTCTTTCTCACTCGTCTCTCTGGCTCTCTGATGCCTGCCTCCTCGACCTCGCCTCACTACCAGTCATGCACAAGTTTTATTGCGTGACTCAGCGCGCCCCAATGCGCATGATCACATTCACCAGGTCCACTCCAGACCCAACCCTAAGGGTGAACATAAGACCGCGGCGGAGACATTCACTGCTCGCTGCGCGCGTCATCATAGTGCACTGCCAGGTAGATTTTTAAAAATCGTATGACAATAGCCTAAATGAAATCATTTCACGAGGAGAGACACGGAGTACAAATAGTCTGTCTGTCAACAGTCAGACTACTAAACTGACTCTCTGACCCGTCCCGGTCGGTCAGGTCAAGGCCCACATCGGTCCCTGCAACAAAACCGGCCCCCTCTCATAAAACCGGCCCCCACCCCATCCAGCCTACCGGGGGATTGCCCGGTGCCCCGGAATTGCCAGTCCAGCCCTGAACGGTACACGGCTAACGCTGTTGAAAAAGGAAAGCTAACGCTGTTGAAAAAGGAAAACGTAGACTCGGAGGCTGACCTGTGAAGGTGAGACAACATGACGGAGCCTCGTGTAAATGAAAAGAAATTTAAAAGTGACTCACCTCTGCCAAATCGTCCCGCACTTTGCCACTGAGTGCCGACTCCACCGAGGAGAGCGCGTGTGGTGGCGTGCTACGTCACTGCTGCACTTTAAGCAGCACAGCGCGGGGGCAGGCCAGGGCTGTCATTGGTAGCGCTTTCGCGCGCTACAAGATTGACGGCCCTGGCCTCCAAACAATAGGCAGTGTGTGCATGATGCCCCCTAAAGACTTTAACTGCGCACCGCACCACCTGCACTCCACCTATCGTGCGTGCGTGCATGAACATGCTGCCCCCTAAAGCCTTTCATCGCGCACCGCAACGCAATGCGCTGCCACCTAGAGCCTTCAACTGTAACTGCACCTACCAGATAGTACTCGCCAGGCCGGTCAAGTAGGCCTTGAAACTGACTCGACCTGAACAGAATTCACTCGCATTTGCGAGCGGGTGAGTACATTTGTCGAGCCCTGTATATATATATATATATTACCTACTGGCGATAGCCAGTAGGTATATATAGTTAGGATTTTTTCTCTATGGAACTTTTGAAAATTCTATGTCTAATAACTTTGGCGTTTGTGGATGGAATCGGCTGAAATTTTCAGGAAAATGGCACATTTTGTTTCTGAGCAGCCCCTGAAAATTTGGGGGGGTTCCCTAAGGGGGGCCGAGAAAAAAAGGGGCCCCAAAACGCGTTTTTCCCATTCATTTTTCCATAGGGCGTTTGGCCTCACTTTTAGCTCGAACGGCTGAATGGATTTGCACGAAACTTGGCAAAATTGTAGGGACTGTTAGCCCGATGTGCCTTTGCTGGGTCTCAATATATATGTGCTCCAGTGGATTTTGAGAAATTAACGTTTAAAAAAACAGATATATCCGTGACAGCGTCCCGGATAGCGCACCAGTTCGCGTACTTTTCGCGTAACGGAGCTTTGCGAAGCGAAGCTGATTGGCTGTCCGGTGTCTGTCAACATTCTAAACAGTCCGGAGCGGCCGCCATCTTGTCTCTCGGTAGGATTGAGAGACAAGAGGAGGCCAAAACAAAGGGTGAAATGAAGGAAAGGGGGCAAGGTAGACCCCTTCTGTCCCCCTAGGATTGATGAGGGGGATATTAAAGTGCCCCGCGGGGCCAAAAAAAATCGATTTTTTGTCATAGAGGCGCAAATCGGTACGTGAACCGGGCAGCTAACCAGGCAGCTAACCGTCAGCGTAACGGGAGTCTGAGGAGAAGCTGATTGGCTGTCAACAGTGTAAACAGTCTGGAGCGGCCGCCATCTTGTCTCTCGGTAGGATCGAGAGACAAGAGGTGGTGAAAAACGAAGGGGAAAATGAAGGAAAGGGGGCAAGGTAGACCCCTCCTGACCCCCTAGGACTGATGAGGGGGATATTAAAGTGCCCCACGGGGCAAAAGAAAAAAAAATGTGCGCTTTTTCACGGTAGAGGCGTTTCCCGGTACGCCAACCGGGCAGCTTACCGGCAGCGTAACGGGAGTCCGACATCTTGTGTTTTTTGAGCATCCGGTTTGCGTACCGGGTAGCGTTCCGGTAAGCGTAACAAGGGGAAAACCAAGAGAAACAGTAAAATAAAATTTAAAGGAATAGATTTCCACCAAACTTGGCAAAATTGTAGGGACTGTTTGTTTGATGTGCCTTTGCAAGGCCTCAAGATATGTGCACGTGTGGATTTTGTCTAATTAAGGTTAAAAAATATATATATATCTGTAAGCGTGCTCTGGCGCGCTTACGTTACGGGTTTTGTTTGCGCTGCAGAGACGATACGTCACGTTTATGCAACGTGTCATGAGGCGTCTCACGTGGCTACGTGATACCTCATGTAATAAAGAATATATTTTACAGCTATAGATATTAGCTTTTAAAAAACCAATGAAATTCACTGAAAAAACCATAGGTTATAGACCATATATAGTTAGGAATTTGCATTTACAAAACCTTGATAATTCACTGAAAAAACCATTGGTTATAGACCATATATAGTTAGGGATTAGCATTTACAAAACCTTAATTTACTCGCACAAAACCATAGAAATTCACATATATAGTTAGTTGCAATAACAATATATATCGCGCACCCGCAATCCACTGCTGATGATGTCACATATTACATCATTCATGACATGGTCAGTGACATCACTGATGACATCACTGATGACATCTCAAATGACATCACTGATGACATCTCAAATGACATCACTTTTCTTTTTTAGGAAGTGAAGTGAAAAAGAAAAATTGGCTACAAACAAAGGGATTCGTGAAGTGCTACCACTGCAAAGCCTGTGAAATTGCAAAACCAACCCAGGAAATAACTATGCCTGACAAAAAAATCTGGAAAATCAACGAATGCATTACTTGTAACAGCAGATACACAGTATATATGATTGAATGCCCGTGTAAACTAAGGTATATTGGAAGCACAATTTGCGAATTAAAAAAACGTATCCTTGAACATGTCCGTGCAACAGTGCATAAAGACAGAAGCAACGCAGTTGCTAAACACATGGAGTCAGATCATAATGGAGACTGGAAGCAATTGCGTTTCTGGGGCATTGAGACACTGAACCCATCACCCAGAGGGGGACACAATGAAAAACAGCTACGACGCAAGGAATCAAAACATATCCTTGGCTTCAGAACAATGACCCCATTAGGGCTAAATCAATCGGAGGAGCTTTACATACACTTATGAATGGACTAAAATTGACTTCCGCAAATTCCCGTCTGTCGTGTACTACATTTTAATGAAATTTGTCCCAGTTTTATTTTTCCACTCCCCCACCAGTTTTCACCTTTGTTTCAAGCTCACTCAGGAAAGTACACAATTGGAAGCAATATATGATGACATGTAGAAATGCCCACTGGAGGGCTATATTTTGTTTTGTTTTGTTGTGTACATTAATTAATCAACATGCTGAATTATGAATACCATGCACATGTAGAAATGCCCACTGGAGGGCTATACCTTGTTTGCGTATTAATTAATGAATATGTCAAATTGCGAATACCATGCCCACTGGAGGGCTGTACTCCCTGAGATAAAACTGGTTACAGAACCAACAGTGTCAGAGGGGAGCTATTAATGAATAGATCACCCCACACAATCTGCCAATCATTTAGCAATTAGCATAATGGCTATGCCCTCATAATTACTCACCTGGAATAAGTATTACACACCAAAACAAGGCTAAACTACAAGTCCCAGAATTCTAAGCATGAAAGCCATGTACCATGTGACAAGGGGGGGTGTCTAATTATGTTGTTTGTTGGTTCTTTATAACTGTTGAGCGACACACAGTACACTGACCGTGATCAAGACAGCGGACGCTGTCGAAACGCGTTGGTTGCTATATTGTTTTATGACCCCTGATGGATTTATGAATTACATTGAAAAATTGCACCAGACGAATGATTACAGCCTGTTTCTTTCTGCGACTCCACTCCTCCCCTTTGGTGGGGAAACCCTGTTGAATGCATAGCGGTCTGGCTCGACCGCAGGAGTAACGCGACCAGGATCTAGTAGCGCCTAACGGAAGAAAAGGGAGCCAATTGGTGTATATATATATATATATATACAATGCATATTTATAAATATGCAGCCTTCGCCATACTAGTGTCATATATTCCAAAATTCCATTGAAAATTATTCATTTGAAAACACTTAAACAAACATATAAAATAATATTTTCATGACACCGAGAAAATACCTTTAACTTGTTTTTGAACATAGCCTTTATTTTCAGAGGAAAAAAGGCAAGGTCATAGAGGCAGATTAGCCTAGAGAGGCTGCATATGGAACACTCAGATAAAATTGGTGCAGTGCTTTTAAGACTTCCAGGTTCTCATCATGCCCCACAGGTAACAGTCAGATCTTTTTGACGGCGTATAAACATTGTATTCATAACATGAGTAACAGATACATTGTTATGGACATGGTATTCGCCCGGGGAGGAGGGAGGGTTGATTATGACTTTGACGAGTATAACCCTTAAAGAGAACTAGGATTACAGGTAAGTAACTTATCCTGCTCTTCCAGGGGATACTCATGAAGTCATAAGCACTGCATAGAGTAGCAAGCTGTAAAGATGAAAGTCACACCAGTAGATGGCTGATGAATGAGGGATTTATTCTTCAGTATAACAGGATATAAGGAAAACATCCTATCCACACAGCATTACAGGAGCAACTGCTCAAAAGGAACATTCACTGGAACATTGGAATCTCATTCTAGAACAGTATGAGGAAAGCAGTCTCAAGCAATGGTAACAAGATAAAACAAAGCATAGATAAAAACAAGTAAAGATATTACACACCTTTCACCTTTACACAATTATTTCAAGACAAAATCATGAAGAGACGGTGGAATTTTCTTAACACGACAACTCCACCTCAACATGTCTTTTTTTACGGATGTGTTTCATTACGTACATCAGGCATGACTGAGACATTTTTTTTTAAAGGAGCAATTCTATTTAAATTCCATATGCGACCGTCACTCAGCTTGACAGCATTTTGGAAACATTTTTTAACAACAAAAGTAGAAGAAAATTTCGATAAACCACTACATTTCTGGGGTAGGGGAACTTTCACTCTGTCACCCACCTGTACTTGAGTGTGTGAAATAGCATGTCTGTTGTCAAAATAATTTTTCCTTTTTACAGATTTTGATATTTGAAAGTCATTGTGATTGTTCTTAGCATCAGCTCCTGAAACTTTCTCAGGAATAAAATCAACACTTTTGTCTCTCATTCATGACTGAAAAAGTTGGGTATTAGAACTTTGACCTCTAAATAGTTCAAACAGAACTTTATTAGTGGTGGAAGGAGGAGTGAGTCGATAGATCTTTGCACACTCAGCAATTTCTAATTTCCAATCTTTTCTCTGGACTCCAGCCAAATGTATAGACTCCTTAAATACTCGATTGAACCTCTCTACCATCCCGTTAGTTTCGGGAATAATAGAGAGAACACCGCTTGTGTTTAACCCCATTCTTTGTCAAGTACTCCTCCATTTCTCTTGAGACCAACTGGACCCCATTATCAATCAAAAGAGAGTCGGGAAGACCCTCTCTGGAAAAAAATCTCTTCTAGAAAATTGATAACGTCTTTGGACTCAGTGCTCCTTACAATCTTGATTTCTAGCCACCTAGAGAACATGTCAACCAGAACTTACACAAAGTATTGACCAGAAGAACCAGAAATCGGTCCAAGGATATCGAGAGCAATTTCTTCCCAACACCTTGTAGGTTCTTTGCGTATTACCATTGGTTGAACTCTCGCAAATAAGGTTTTATCACATGTATTACACGTATCACAATCTCTCACCACCCGTTCAATTTGTAGATCGATACCTGGCCACCAAAAGTGCATACAAATTCTTTCTTTAATCTTAGACATACCAAGATGTCCTAAGTGAGCTTGATGAATGATTCTTGATCTGACACAGGTGGGAGGCACGAGTTTCATACCCCTCCATAAAACACCAGAACTGAAGGACAATTCATCACGAACATTCCAGTATTTGCAAACATCTTCATCAAGACCTTTCATACTTTTCCACCCTTCGGTCACCAACTGAGATACGTTCATAAGAACCACATCTTCAATAAAAGAATCTTTCCATTCTTTTTCACTCAAAACATCCGTAATAATTTCACATACCTTGCACCCATCGTCATCCCACAAATCACCAAATTTTACAGGATCAAGATTAGAATTGATTTTAACAAGGCGAGAGAGACAATCAGATACTTTGTTTTCAACACCAGATATATAATTCACCACAAAATCATAATCTACAAATTCCTGAGGAAACGGATTCTAAGCTTTTTGTAAAGAGATCCTTCAATGGTTTATGGTCTGACCTAACAATGAAGGAGTTTCCGCATAGACTTTTTTTTAATTTTCTTATGGCCTAGAAGATGCATAAGGTTTCCTTTTCTATGACAGAGTATTGAATTTCTGCTCCCACAAGCGCTCTAGAAAGAAAAATGATGGTCAATTCTTTACCGTTTCTCACTTGTACTGTTCCCAGTGTTGTGTTTCTATCTAGGACCCTAATTCGATATTCCCGATTCATGCCCTTATGTGGTTATAATCAATAATATCCTGGTAAAGGCATAAGAATCATATCCATATTCAGTAATAGCCCATGCAGTCCAAAGCACAGCACGGCTACTCCCATCAACTCCTAGAAAGCACAACGCGTTCTTTAAACAAACCAAGCCTCCAGCAGCCCGGGAAATCCCCCCTGCTTTTGTTTTGATTTGAACAAGAACTCCTAGAGTCCAGAAAGAACCGTTAGTTCTTAGTGACGTCTTATGTCCAACCTTAGGTCAAACTCGGCACCTTTCAGGTATAAATTTACCAATAGTTGCCTTAAGCAAACACACAGTGGTTTGGAGCAGCGCGGCTATCTACTTGCCCGAGAGCCCAGCTGATGCGAGAGCCCACGGAAGCCGCCCCTCCCGTTTGACGCACTGAGAGAGACGCTGTCTTTTTCTCCAGCCCAGAAAATCCAGCTCCGGTGTTTCCAGCCTACCCTTGCGGGTTGCTGGGGGATCGAGTCCTGAAGAAAGAGATACCAGACTTCCCACATTCTATTACCAAGGTACGGAGCTGACTAAACCCATAAGAGAATTCTTGATGCAGATTCTTGGCAAAACAATCTTTACCAACTTAACTTAAACTGCTGCTTACTTACTCCTTCCCAAGTATTAGGCTTAGGTCAGGTACACCGGGGTAGGCGTAGTTAGAAGCACCAGTTGAGTACGTTAGTCAATGTTTTTATGTATGTATATATTTTATCCATTTTAAAGTACCATATGGCTAAGAAACCATATCAATGCTTTTACAGTATTATTTCATAATACTACTTTTACTGTACGCACTTTACTTTATGATAAGTATTGCAATTGTGGCAATTCATTTCTCTTGCATGAGAAAGAAGACTGCTCAATAAATAACACCTTTTATTGAAAACGCCTGTCTCTCTATTTCTCTGCACTCTGGTGAAACTAAGTATGATTGGTTGACTGAGTGAAATAGCTGCCTATTGTTTTCACACGACTCTAGAGATACACTCTTATTCTGAGGGAGCAAAGTTGTCATGTTTATGCAGTTTTCAGAAACTGAATCCCTTCTTGTCTGAATCAGGGAAGTTCATCCCTCCCTATTCATTCAAGAAAGTTTCTAGTGACCTCTGAGCTAGCTGGCGCAAACCTAAATTAAGTTTAACATAGTCAGTAGAGACCTAGATGACCTCAGTCCTACGTCTACACTGCTGTTTATGTTATTCCAATTCGCAGAGCCTATTGGGAATATAGGAACTACACTACACTACTTGAGAAAGCGGTCAAATACCTGTTTTCAGCTGCAATGTTTTGACAGAAGAATCCATTAGAGATATCTAATGTTGTTTTATATCTTTTGCGCACAATGTTATTCATTAGTGCTGCACTATGTGAGTTTTGTACTGCAAATGTTTTACAACAGGAGTTAAGGTGTCTCTAGTCAAAAACTAGACAATATGAATCGTCTGGCTTGGAGACAGGAAACAAAGGATTGTTCATTTGTGAGGTGCATGTTTCAATTACCCCTTGATATTCAAGTTGATCTAAGATCTCTATGACTTGCTTTTTTGCCTCTTGTTTAACTGGGTACTGTCTTTGTGCAGTGGGTTGATTTTTTAACTGGATTTTGTGGTGAGGAGAGTCCTCATCCCATCCTACATGATTTTTATATAAAGCAGGAGCTTGAGCCACTGCCCATTTTCTTGCCAATGTGTATTTTTTATGAATCTGAATATGATTTGAGAAGGCAGGCATAATCATTTCTTCGCCATGAGGGCACTCCCTGACAAACTCTGGTGGCCAGTCTTTTTCAGCTAACAGGATGTCATAGCCTTTAGAAAGTTTATCCCAAAAGAGACCTTTTATTTTCCTAGTTTTATCTGCCTCTATACATAATGTTATTTCATATAGTTTATAGGGGCACACTAACTCGTGTGTCCGCAGTTTTCACCTGAATGTATTCATTTGTGTCCACTGTCTCCAGAAGATTCATCAGGATCTTGCGAGCTATTGTCACTTCTGCTGCGCTGTCTAGCATTGTCTGTGCCCACTCTCCGTTTTTCAGTTGTGTCCTCAGAATTCTCGGCATGTTTAATCTTAATACTTGCTACCTTCTTTCTGGGATATTGTAATTTTTTACTTTGATGAGCAGGTTCCTTGTCTTTGGACTTGACGTGCTCTTCTCTGTGTTCTGACCGTCCTCTTCTTTCCGATTTCTGTGAGGAAGTCTGAAAAGATCGAGTGTATCAACATCTTGATATCTATCAGGTTTTTTCAAATTATCCCTATTTCTAAGGTTGTATTTTTTCTCAGAGGGCTCCCTTTGGGGAGACTTGTTTCCTCTGTCTGGAGATGTTTCTATCCGTTGAGAAGACCTTTCTCTGGACTGGAATCGTTTTTCCCTGGGAGTGGACTGTTTATTACCATCCCAACTCCTTTTTGGAGTATTTAAATTATTTGTAATAAATGTTTTTTCAGGATTTTCAGTTAGTTGGGGTTTTACCGGTTTCCCACCCAAACTATCTCTTCCTAGCTCTTCATATGATTTTTCTCTGATTCTGGCGAGTTCAAATGGTTGGTCTGCTATATCTGTTTCCTTCAATTTCTGGGAAATACTTTATATCGTCCTTTGCCAATTGAACTAATTCTCTATATGCCTTTGTTAATTCTTTTAGTTTAACTAGGAGTTCTTCGCTTGACATGGTTTCAATGTCTGGGTGTGTTGCGTAGCTGGCTAGAACCGGCCCCGTTGCTCCTGGTCTACCTAGTGGACCGAGCCTGGTGATGTGATTTTGATGTTTTAGGGCGTCTTTAAACCAGAGATGGTGCTCTTGGTAATTTAGTGGGATTTCAACCTACTCGAAAGGAGTGTATTCATCCAGAGGTTCCTCTATTTTGTAATAGTGGAAGTCTTTTGTCACAGCGTGTGCTGCTGGAAAATGTATCCATGAATAGAATACCTCTGTCTGCCGATATTCATGTGCCTCTACCACAAATATGACTGTACCACCTCGTGATGTCAGTCCATTTTCTATAAGTTTAAGAGTTATAGTTCTCCTTACATTGACCGGAAAGAGTATAGCACTGGGGTCATTTTCTTGGAGAGTTGTGTCTTCCTCTATTAGTTGAGCTGCCATTCAAGCTCTTTTGTCGTCGCTTTCGGACATTTTTTATTGACTGAAAGTTTTTTGTTGCAGATCGAGTTTCAAGGAAACAAAGATTAGGTGCACAATATTTTGGAACACTGTATCCTTCAACGTTGACTAAACCAAAAACTAATACATAGGATTCTCATCCTACTAAGTTCCGGCGGATATTAACCTTTCACCCACTCCAGACGTCTTTTGGAGTTTTTACGGGTAAAAAGGGGTCTGTGTGAAAAAGCACAACTGAGTTACTCTAGTGTCTTGCGTTAGATTATCACCTTACCAAACGTTGGGTGCCATGCAGTGTAGTTCCTATTTTCCCAATAGGCTCTGCGCATTGGAATAACATAAACAGCAGTGTAGACGTAGGACTGAGGTTATCTAGGTCTCTACTGACTATGTTAAACTTAATTTAGGTTTGCGCCAGCTAGCTCAGAGGTCACTAGAAACTTTCTTGAATGAATAGGGAGGGATGAACTTCCCTGATTCAGACAAGAAGGGATTCAGTGTCTGACAACCGCATAAACATGACAACTTTCCCCCCTCAGAATAAGAGTGTATCTCTAGAGTCGTGTGAAAACAATAGGCAGCTATTTCACTCAGTCAACCGTGCATACTTAGTTTCACCAGAGTGCAGAGAAATAGAGAGACGGGCGTTTTCAATAAAAGGTGTTATTTATTGAGCAGTCTTCTTTCTCATGCAAGAGAAATGAATTGCCACAATTGCAATACTTATCATAAAGTAAAGTGCGTACAGTAAAAGTAGTATTATGAAAAAATACTGTAAAAGCATTGGTTTCTTAGCCATATGGTACTTTTAAATGGATAAAATATATACATACATAAAAACATTGACTAACGTACTCAACTGGTGCTTCTAACTACGCCTACCCCGGTGTACCTGACCTAAGCCTAATACTTGGGAAGGAGTAAGTAAGTAGCAGTTTAAGTTAAGTTAGTAAAGATTGTTTCGCCAAGAATCTGCATCAAGAATTCTCTTAAGGGTTTAGTCAGCTCCGTACCTTGGTAATAGAATGTGGGAGGTCTGTTATCTCTTTCTTTAGGACTCGATCCCCCAGCAACCCGCAAGGGTAGGCTGGAAACACTTGAGCTGTATTTTCTCGGCTGGAGAAAAAGACAGCGTCTCTCTCAGTGCGTCAAACGGGAGGGGCGGCTTCCGTGGTCTCTCGCATCAACTGGGCTCTCGGGCAAGTAGATAGCCGCTCTGCTCCAAACCACCGTGTGTTTGCTTAAGGCAACTGTTGGTATATTTATACCTGAAAGGTGCCGAGTTTGACCTAAGGTTGGACATAAGACGTCACTAAGAACTAACAGTTCTTTCTGGACTCCAGGAGTTCTTGTTCAAATCAAAAAAAAATCAGGGGGGATTTCCCGGGCTGCTGGAGGCTTGGTTTGTTTAAAGAACGCGCTGTGCTTTCTAGGAGTCGATTGGAGTAGCCGTGCTGCGCTTTGGACTGCATGGGCTATTACTGAATATGGATATGATTCTTATGCCTTTATCAGGATATTATTGATTATAACCACATAAGGGCATGAATCAGGAATATCGAATCAGGGTCCTAGATAAAAACACAACATCAGTCCCTTTGAGCTGGCATCCGTAAGAAGAATCGACTTGGCAGAGGTGTCAAAACTCTGAAGCGAAGGTGCATTACCTAAAGCTTTTTTAATGTCATCAAACTCAGCCTTACCTTTGGGAGACCATACAAATTGTGTACCCTTTTTCAAGTGTGACCTTAGAGCATGCATGCGTGAAGCAAACTGAGAAACAAATTTATTGTAATACTCCCCCATCCCAAGGAAGGTAACTAACTCATCTCTATTCTGAGGTTCAGAGAGACCTTCAATAGTTTTAACTAAGTGATCTCAAGGTTTTATACCTCCTTTAGTCCGTTTGTGCCCCAAATAATCTAATTCAGAAAGATTGAACTTGCATTTATTCTCGTGAAGTGTCAGACCATGAGATTTAAATCTGAACAAAACAGCTCTGAGCCTCTCATCATGTTCTTTTTGTGACACACCACGTACAAGAACGTTGTCTTGGTATATTTTAACACCTGCCAACCTCTGTAAAACGTCTTCCATGGCTCTTTGAATGACTGATGCAGCTGAGTTGAGACCAAAAGGAAGACGTGTAAATTTATAAGTTCCAAAAGGTGTAATGAAAGATGTCAAGTTCATTGAATCAATATCTATTTTGATTTGGTGATATGCTGCCCTCAGGTCTAAGGTAGAAAATACTTCTGCCCCTTATAATTGAGTTAACATCTCAGAAATATTTGGGAGGGGATATTTGTCTGTGATAACTGCACGGTTGAGGTTCCGAAGATCAACACACAGCCTAATCTCTCCAGAATCTTTGCGAGCCAAAACGTCAGGAGCCAACCAATCGCTCACCTCGGTTCCACTATGATACCCTTTATTTTGAGTTTCTCCAATTGATTTCTCATAGACTCTCTTAATGCTATGGGTACACTAGGTACTTGACATGAGACTGGAATGGCGTCCTCCCTGAGAATAATCTTATGAGTATAGTCTAAGAGACACCCCAATTTCTCTTTAAAAACATCTTCAAACTCAGAGCATAAGTCTTGTGTTTGAGCAACGTTAGCTAGTTTCTCTGTTTCGTTAACTAGTTTCTTTGTATCATCAACTTTACACACTGAAGTATTCTCAACATGATTAGCTGGAGGGGTAAAAGAAACTTTTATTACAATACAAGGGGCAGGAAAAAAATGCTAATATGACCCTTAACTTTGACTTGGGTATGGGGGCACAGAAGGCAAACCAGGTGACGGAGATTAAAGCGACTAGGTAAAATGGTTGACAAATTCAGCGAGGGTGAAAAGCAGGGAAAAGCGTGCAAAGGGAAGGCATGGGTGAAATACAGAAAAAAGAAAGTCGAAGGAAAGAGGACACAATGAGAAGGGGGCAATTGGCGGTACAGGGGAAAGTGCTTCGAGAGAAAAAATAATGGAAGAAGGTAAAGCGGAGGAATGTACTAAGTGCGACTCCGTAGGAAGTCAGGATCGCTCACTAAAGTTTAAACGGGGGGTGGGGGAGGAGCAGTATCTGGCGGGGCGCTAAATTAAAGATCGCATATAGCGCTGTCTTGTTCTAGATCCCTTCTAGTTTATGAATCTCTGGTTCAGGGGAGGGGTGGATACGTGGAAAGAGCTACTAAAAGCTTGGAACCGATTGTGTGGCCGTTCAGTGCCCGATATTTATGTGTCCGCCTTTCAATCGCTTTTTCTCGTCCAAGCGCTAGGAAGAATGCCAGTACATGAATATTTGCAGTTTAGTTTTACGTCCGATTCCCATCATGCCAGCGCAATACGCGTTATATGTACATTCTGCACCCCACCTACCTCGTTCACATTTGCCTAAAGCGAATACTAAAACAAATCTGCTGCGTGAGTGTTAAAGTGCTCGCAAACCATTACAGTCCGTCCATCGTCAACATAATGCGTTAGAGGTATGGTTCAACTCCCCCACCACCCGTTTTATATTGTTTGCTTTCAATGGTATGGGTCTGGAAAAACATAGCTTTGAATCTTAAATTGTAGTGTGCATAAAAAGCAGGACATAGCTTTTAGAAGTCATGCTTTTATTTTTAGGCGCTATATTTTTCCACGAACAAGCTTAATCAAAACAATGTGGAGCAATCGGTGAAAATACTGGTTATGTTTAGTCTTTTTGTGGCATAGTTGCGTGCAAAGGGAAGGCATGGGTGAAATACAGAAAAAAGACAGTTGACGGAAAGAGGATACAATGAGAAGGGGGCAATTGGCGGTACAGTGAAAAGTGCTTCGAGAGAAAAAATAATGGAAGAAGGGAAAGCGGAGGAATGTACCAAGTGCGACTCCATAGGAAGTCAGGATCGCTCACTAAAGTTTAAACGGGGGGTGGGGGAGGAGCAGTATCTGGCGGGGCGCTGAATTAAAGATCGCATATAGCGCTTTCTTGTTCTAGATCCCTTCTAGTTTATGAAACTCTGGTTCAGGGGAGGGGTGGATACGTGGAAAGAGCTACTAAAAGCTTGGAACCGATTGTGTGGCCGTTCAGTGCCCGATATTTACGTGTCCGCCTTTAAAGCGCTTTTTCTCGTCCAAGCGCTAGGAAGAATGCCAGTACATGAATATTTGCAGTTTAGTTTTACGTCCGATTCCCATCATGCCAGCGCAATACACGTTATATGTACATTCTGCACCCCACCTACCTCGTTCACATTTGCCTAAAGCGAATACTAAAACAAATCTGCCGCGTGAGTGTTAAAGTGCTCGAAAACCATTACAGTCCGTCCATCGTCAACATAATGCGTTAGAGGTATGGTTCAACTCCCCCACCACCCGTTTTATATTGTTTGCTTTCAATGGTATGGGTCTGGAAAAACATAGCTTTGAATCTTAAATTGTAGTGTGCATAAAAAGCAGGACATAGCTCTTAGAAGTCATGCTTTTTTTTTAGGCGCTATATTTTTCCACGAACAAGGTTAATCAAAACAATGTGGAGCAATGGGTGAAAATACTGGTTATGTTTAGTCTTTTTGTGGCATAGTTGCGTGCAAAGGGAAGGCATGGGTGAAATACAGAAAAAAGAAAGTTGAAGGAAAGAGGATACAATAATAAGGGGGCAATTGGCGGTACAGTGAAAAGTGCTTCGAGAGAAAAAATAATGGAAGAAGGGAAAGCGGAGGAATGTACCAAGTGCGACTCCGTAGGAAGTCAGGATCGCTCACTAAAGTTTAAACGGGGGGGGGGTGGGGGAGGAGCAGTATCTGGCGGGGCGCTGAATTAAAGATCGCATATACCGCTTTCTTGTTCCAGGTCCCTTCTAGTTTATGAAACTCTGGTTCAGGGGAGGGGTGAATACGTGGAAAGAGCTACTAAAAGCTTGGAACCGATTGTGTGGCCGTTCAGTGCCCGATATTTACGTGTCCGCCTTTAAAGCGCTTTTTCTCGTCCAAGCGCTAGGAAGAATGCCAGTACATGAATATTTGCGGTTTAGTTTTACGTCCGATTCCCATCATGCCAGCGCAATACGCGTTATATGTACATTCTGCACCCCACCTACCTCGTTCACATTTGCCTAAAGCGAATACTAAAACAAATCTGCCGCGTGAGTGTTAAAGTGCTCGAAAACCATTACAGTCCGTCCATCGTCAACATAATGCGTTAGAGGTATGGTTCAACTCCCCCACCACCCGTTTTATATTGTTTGCTTTCAATGGTATGGGTCTGGAAAAACATAGCTTTGAATCTTAAATTGTAGTGTGCTTAAAAAGCAGGACATAGCTCTAAAAAGTCGTGCTTTTTTTTTAAGGCGCTATATATTTCCACAAACAAGCTTAATCAAAACAATATGGAGCAATCAGTGAAAATACTGGTTATGTTTAGTCTTTTTGTGGCATAGTTGTCAAAATCTAATCGTACAACATGACCCCTCGTTAGCCATGCTGTTTCCTGGCAAAAAGCGTGCAATGTGTATTTCTTTGTCAGTTTCTGACAAGGTGGGTCCATCCATCGCATCTTCCGAAGACCCCCGCCTGAACTGTTGTTTATCTGCCTTTAAAAGCCCGCAACCTGCTCCCTGCAGAAACTGCTGGCGGGGTTTAATGGGAAGCCAAGTGTCTGGTTGGCCCCAATTAACACCCCGTGATTAGCTGGCATTCCTTCGCAGCGTGTCAGACACCGAAAAGAGAATAAATTGCATTTAATTAATGCTTCTCGGTGACACTGATCGAGGCTGGGTTTAAGGACAGTGTGGGAGGGGACGCCCTCCCTCCAATGTTTGTTTTTTCCATCTTCGATGGCAAGACTGCCGTGATGGGATTGCAGGGGGGGGGCGCTCGGTGAGGGATCGGCTTCGCCCCCCAATGTTTGTTTAATTCACCACCACAGAATTTAATTTCAAGTGAGCCGTCCTGTGCCACAATTAAACAATAGAGTGGCTTAGGTAACGGATGCATGCGCGTACCTGAGCTGGTTTAATTTGAAGATTTATACAGCGCCGCTTACCCCGGTGAGGGCATCTAGGTGCGGTTCATGAGCAGGAGGGGGTAAATGAATTGCCCAGACTCTCAGGCCGTTGCGAGATTCGAACCGGGACCCGGCTCCCGAGTCGGCAGCTCTGGTCGCTGCGCCACACCCAGTGCCCGATCGTAAACGGTGCAAGCATCATTACAGGGTTTGGAAAAGCCACTGCGCATATTATGCAGAATTGGCAGGTACCGTTTTATTTTTGTGTGTGGGGGGTGGAGGGTTACCAATTCTATTTCCTTTAAATCGACTGATATTTTTAATATGCACAATGTCTTTCCGTTTTTTTTTTGTTTTTTTTTACAGATATCGTGATATTAATGCTCTGCACTTGCCGGAATGAGTGCTCAGTGGAAAGGCTTTTTCAAAATCTCAACTTCCTTTTTAGGTTTCGCCTGTTGAAAGCTGCGCAAGCAGCGTTTCGCGCAGGCGAAATCTAATGACTTACACTGTGTGGCTTTGTTCCGCCCTCTCTTTCCATTAGCTAGCTCCATAAATGGAGGCTAGCCATTGGAAGAGAGATCTGCTTGTCATTCTGTGAGCAGATTCGTGGGCGTTCCGGCGATTTTTAGGCTTTTCGCTACGTCATGCGGTTGTGGGCGTTTAAAAAAAAAAAATTATTTGGGGGAGGTTTTTTTTGGTCATTCCGCCGAAGTCGTCCTTAGTGAGTGCTTGTTTTATCGCGTGATCCACTTCAGTCCTTCCGGCTGCTTTGATGAAAGCGCCCTCTCTCCCACAATCTTCGCCGCTCGCTCCGGGGTGCTGCCTTGTGATTAATGATTCTCAACGGCTTCTCGAGTCCAGACATGCACGTGGGCCAAACCCGCCCTACCGCCGCCGTGCACGTTCTTATGTTAGTTCCTCTGGCGCAGCGCAGGGTGCTACTCAGTATTTCTCCCGGCCACCGCTATTCAGGCATGCCGTCAACGAGGCATATGGGCTCACCTTTATTTCAAATATGGTCCATCATCAATACTCTGCATCCAGGGCACCGCCGTGCGTGCCAGGCGTCGCAGCTGCAGTCCAAAGCACAACCCACGGCTTCAGTTTCACTTTCAGCAGGTAGGCCACCGCTGCGCCGGCTTTCGTTCCACGTTTGCAAGTCGTCTTATGTGTTTACAGACGGTGTTTTCGGATGCATGTACCCGTCCTCAGCTTTCCAGCAGCAAGTTTTCTGCCATCATCTGTGTAATTGCAGGATTATGAGAGGATTTTTAGGGCGTTCGAGAGGAGCTCGCTTAAAACGCGGCCATCTTTCTCAGCAGCTAGCTCCGCCCCCCCACAATGAACATTAATATTTAGATGAAAACTAGCCGCTCGCTCCGGGGTGCCGCCTAGTGATTAATGATCCACAACGGCTTCTCGCGACCAGACATGCACGGGGGCCAAACCCGCCCTACCGCCGCCATGCACGTTCTTATGTTAGTTCCTCCGGCGCAGCATCCCCAACCCACTCAGCTGCCCCCTAGTTCTCCCTTTCCTTAGCCTAGAAGGCCATTCCTGCAGATCAGGGAAGTCTACACTGAGTGATTCCAATTAAAGGAGAAACAAGATATGTGAAATGCTTGCAACACTCTCCTGTTTGCTCATCTTACATAGTGCCTCAAGAATAAGACTAGAGACTTCCTTTGTGTGAGGAAGAGGCATTAGAAAGAACTGTCCATAAAGAGATCATGCAGAGGTATTGGCCTTAGAGGAGCAATCAAAAACATTTACTGTATATAGAGACCATAAAGGTGGCAGGCGCACTGAGAGATTCAGTATGTAGGGAGATCCTGCAGGTGTCATATGCACAGAAAACTGCCATATAGACCACAAGGCTCATTCACAAATGCATGTATGAGCAATTAAAGCAGTTCTACAGATGTACTACTTCAAGTACTACCAGTTCAAAACTACCATTGTGAATTGGCCTAGGATTGCTCAACTCCCTACCAATACAAGTTCAAAAAGGATACACACCTTTGTATTTGTTTTACTCGTATATAAATATTCCTTCAATATTCCCACTGTAGATGTTTTGAGTACAATTCACAAAGGCATTTAAGACTTACTTCACATACTCATAAATACCTTTGTGAATCCGAACGAATGTGTTTAAGGAAATACCATTGAAACATGATGTCCATAGAGAGGCCGCATTCATTTTGCTAGGCATTTTGTCAAGCACAAGGAGATTAAGGGTCTAATTATGACTTTGGCGGTCCAACACCGTCGTAGCCACAGTGGCGGTGGGGGCACCAGTGCATGGGCGGTCAGACCGCCGTATTACAAGTTGGGCAGTCGGACTGCCATGGGACTGCAGCAACACCGCCAGGGATCAGAGATCCCTGTGGGTGTTGCGGTGGTCTTGAGGCCCTACTATGCTTGGCAGTGCCACTGCGGTACCACCAAGCAGATTATGAGTTTCCTCTCTGCCACGGTTTTCATGGTGGTGAGCTTGCTATGAAAACTGTGGTGGAGAGGAAACAAAGGGGGCATAACAGGACCCCCTGTTACCTGAGGGCCATAGGGTGCATGCACTGCATCAACTGCACCGTTACATGCCGTTCAGGAACTTCCTTTGACGCTCCCATTGCGGTGTCTTTTTCATAGGCACCGCCATGGGACCACCAAAGGACCACCAAAGAACCACTTGCCAGAGACTAAAAATGTAACAATCTAATCACCAATGTAGGGATTTAGTGTTCTTGGAGCGGGGCAGCAGCATGGTGGCCCTGCTCCAAGACTGCCAAAGTTGTAATTAGGTCCCGCCGGTTCCCTAGCTTAGATGTTGACTGCTCTATCCGTTAGGTGACAACCTCAGAAAATCCTAAAAATTGCAAGCCAAGTTTTAACAGGCCTCAGTTGGTGTGTGTGTGTGGCTCTGGGTGTGTGTGTGTGTGGCTCTGGGTGTGTGTGGCTCTGGGTGTGTGTGTGGCTCTGGGTGTGTGTGTGTGTGTGTGGCTCTGGGTGTGTGTGTGTGGCTGGCTCTGGGTGTGTGTGTGTGGCTGGCTGGCTCAGGGTGTGTGTGTGTGTGGTAGTAAGTGCTGTCTGCTGAGCTCGTCTGTAGGGTACAATAGGTCTCACATTTCCGAGAGATTAAGCTAATGGCAATGTAAATGACAATGCCATTTATTTATCTATTTTCAAAACCAACACATAAATAAGAATTTTTTGTCATTTACAATGCCAATAGCTCACATTTTTCCAAAGGCGAAACCATTGCATTGTAAATGCTTGTTTTATTTTTTTATTATTCCTCCGACAAAAACACGAAGGTGTGTTTATCACCCTTGAATAAAAAGATAAACACAAATCCGGGGCGTGTTTATTGCCGCAGGGTATTAATCTGTGTTGACACGTAGCTAGGCAATGAATAGGTTGTACACTTCTTGGAGCTGGTTACGTTATCCGACGTTTGAAACTCCACATAGGCTTCACGAAGGTTTCACGTTGCCCTCCCGTCAGCGTTAGTCAAGCTCCGTGACAAAGGAGATGACGAAGAGAACGCACTGGAAGTGTGACTCTGCTCCAGCAAGAAGAATGTCAACAGATTACGCGGGAAAGCGCGAGTCACTACTGTGGCGTGAGGTAAGCGTGAGGCTTAGTTTTGAAAATAAATAAAGCGCGAGGAAGTGCGAGTCAATACTTTTGCGCGAGGTAAGTGCGAAACTTAGTTTTAAAATAAACAAAGCAGGGTAAAAATAACTTCCGTGTGGTACTTGCAAGGAAGTCAATATTTCGAGGTTATTTTAAAATGAAATAACGGAGTTGTTGATGATCGATATGTAGAAGAAGAAGGTTTTGATTTCACATTTCTAAACTGTTTCTCTCGACCCAACATGACAGCAACTCCTAGTATTAGCAAATTAAATCAGTACAGTACCTTGAGTTGGTGTCGGAAATCGGTAATGCTTTACCTCATGCACAGATGGTTGTGTTAGGACGTCTTTTCCTTCGTAACGTTTTTCCTTCACAGTTGAATAAAATAAGGATTGAAGATAGAAGAATGTTCATATGGTAGAGGGTTCATTCAGACTAGATCGTTGCCAGTGTAAAGATGTAAGTCACATCAGTAGATGGCTGATGACAGAGGGATTTATTCTTCAGTATAACAGGATATAAGGAAAAGGTCCTATCCATACAGCATTACTGGAGCAACTGCTCAAAAGGAACATTCACTGGAACATTGGAATCTCATTTTAGAACTGTATGAGGAATGCGGTCTCAAGCAATGATAATAAGATCAAACAAAGCATAGATAAAAACAAGTAAAGATATTACACAAGCCTATCCCTGGACCCTGCGGACGAATACCAACATATCAATAAACTGTTTTTAATCATGTATTATCCAAATAAATTTCTCCGGGATGCTTGCCCAAACTGAGTATCTGCCTGAGTATCAGAGTCTAAGCAGTAATGGCGCGCAAATGTGTGGACTGAACGCAATGTGGCGGCTTTTTTTTTTAATTAATTCGTTTTATTGTTGCATCAGGCGAATCATAAGTACAAGAAACAAGACACCGCGGGGGAGCGTCAACATTCCGCTCTACCCGCCATTACGCAACTTTTGAAAAAGTCAGTTACATAGCATTCATCTTGACGAACTTATTTTTCATTTTCACCCCGAACTCTCCCCCCCCTCAACTACAAGTAAAGTCATTAACTGAGAGACCTCTTCTCGAAGTCCCCCTTCCCGCCCTCCACTTCCCCCCCCCAAGCAGCGTGACACCCTTCTCTACCACCCCCCCCCCCCCCCGACCCTCGTGACTCCCTCAGCCCTCCAAGTTGTGCACATTGAGTATAAGCAATCCCATGGCCCGAAACCTTCAGGGGCAAACATGCTGGAATCAGCGACATACGCACCACCCCGGTGATCCACCCTACCTCCCGCCCTCTTCCCCGATCGGTCTCACCCTCCTACTCCAATCCATGGTAGTGCCTCCACTTAGCCCATATTTTTCGAAATTTTCGTGGGCACCCTCTAGCTTTATAGGTAACTCGTTCAGCTGCCATATACATATCTAGACCCCTTCTCCAGTCCTCTAGATTGGGTTTCCCAGGCGCCCCCCACAATCTTGCAATGTCTCTTTTGGCGACTACCAGGGCCAGCAGCAGAAAAATGAGTAGGTGTCGTGTGATATCCACCTCCGTGGACATTCCCAAAAGAGCCAGTTTGGGGTCCTTAGGTATCTCTACCTCTAGTATCGCACTCAATTCATTGAAGACCTCGTCCCAATATTCCTGTATCACAGTGCACCCCCAAATGATGTGGAAGAAATCGCCTGTTTGGTGCTGGCATCGTAGACAAGTGGTGTCGGTGACCCTCCCCATCCGGAAGAGCCTCACTCTGTCAAAGTAGGCCCAATGAAGGACCTTAAACTGTATGAGGCGAAGCCTCGATTTTATGGCCACTTCTCGAGGGTGCATGAGTATGAGTTCCCAATCCAGGTTCTCCAGCATGCCCACATCTGCCTCCCACCTCTCCCTGAGAGCCTGTAAATCACCCAACATGTTATTTGTCAGTGTTTTGTAAGTCATGGATACCGCCCCCCTCTGTATCTGTTCTTGCAGTAGGCGGCCCTCGAGTGGTGCAAACTGGGGTATGTCTGTGAGAGATATGTTTTGTGCTCCCCATGCATGTCGCAACTGTAGGTATTTATAGTATTGGGTTCTCTGGAGTCCAAATTCCTGCTGCAGCGCCTGGAAGGTTTTAAGTTCCCCCCTTGCTATGACATCCCCAACTGTGGAGATGCCAATGTCGTCCCATCTTTGAAACCCTTGTAGTTTGTTCAGTTCCGTCAGCCACCTACATGACCATAGGGGTGTTTGGCGGTGGGCCTTTCATGCCAGCCCATCCTAACCGTCGCTCTGCGCCAAGCCAACAGGGTAATCTTAGTTGCAGGGAGGAGCTGGCGGCCCCCTCTCCCCCCATATAAGAAGTGTAGCACCGTCCTATTGTCCCATTTAGATCTCTCTAGTGCATAAGTGGGGTGATCAGCCGGGGCGTGTATCCAATCATTGATCGGAGTAAGGTGTTCCGCCCAGTAATAGGCCTCCAGATTAGGCAATGAGATTCCCCCACTATATTGGTTGCGCTGCAGAGTCGTGAGTGCCACCCGGGACTGCTTCCCCAGCCACAAAAAGGAGCGGAGATCAGTATGGATTTTCCGCACTGTCATAGCCGGTAAGGGATAGTACTCATTTTGGAGGGCATATAAAAACTTCGGTAGTAGGACCATTTTATACAGGGCGGCCCTGCCCAAAATGGTGAGCGAGAGCGGCCTCCACCTATCCATCTCCGCCTTCGCTGCCACCAAAACTCTGTCGACATTGTCTGCGTAGGAGCGCGCTTATCTCGGGTGATAAAGACCCCCAAGTACCGGAAGCCTTCCGTGGTGTGGATGAGCAGCTCAGGCAGTCCCTCCCCTCGCGGTGCACCTTGTGGGTCGTAGAGGATCGACTTATGCCAGTTTATAGTATGTCCGGCCACTGCCCCAAAGTCGCCTAGTTCCTTGAATAAGGCCGGGATAGTCCTAGCCGGGTCTGTCACGTACAACAGTACATCATCGGCGTATAGGGAGATCTTCTCCTGGTCAGTGGCCGATTCCCCCCAGTGGAAGCCAGTCACATCTCAATTAAGCCGGATACGGATCGCAAGGATCTCAATCGTGAGGGTAAAGAGGAGTGGGGATAACGGACACCCCTGACGTGTCCCCCGGTCTATCGTGAACTCTCTCGACATTCGCCCTTTTATTCGCACTCTAGCCCTAGGTTTCGAGTATAGAAGTCGCACCCAATGCTGGAACTTGGGCCCAAACCCAAACCGTGCAAGGGTCCCCATTGGGAAGGGCCAGTGGACCGCATCGAATGCTTTCTCTGCGTCCAAGGAGAGGAACCAATGTGGCTGACTTCTGTCACAGACTTCCTGAAGCCAGTTGTGGGTGCGCCGCAGGTTGAGTTTGGTGGCCCTGTCCGGCAGGAACCCGGACTGGTCTGGGTGTACCAGGCCCGTTATGACCTGTCGTAGGCGCCTTGCCAGAATAGTGGCCAGGATTTTAGTCTCAATATTTAGAAGGGAGATTGGGCGGTAGGAGGAACAGTCTCCTCTGGGCTTGCCTTCCTTGTGGATCGGGATTATGGTAGCTAGGGCCAGGTCCGGCGGGAGGCTTCCGGAGTCTAGCGCACCCGCATATAACGACTTCAAGTGACGTGAAAGGAGGTCCCCCGTTCGTTTGAAGAACTCCGCCGGGAAACCATTTGGTCCCGGAGCTTTCCCCGGTTTCAGGGCAGCCATCGCCTCTGCAATTTCATCTAGGGACAGGTCGGCTTCCAAAGCCTCACTATCTTCGGGGGTCAACTGCGGAACTTCCATGTTACCCAGGAACGACTGCACCACCTCGCGGTCCCCTAGGTCTCTAGCCCTGTAAAAGTCTTCGAAATAGGTCGCAAAGGCCTCTGCTATAGTGTCATCCGTGGACGCCCGCGCCTTACCAGGGAGCTCAACCCAATCCACCCACCTGGCAGCTCGCTCCCGCCTGCTCAGCCATGCCATGAGTTTCCCGGATTTGTCGCCGACATCGTACAGGCGATGTAGGGTGGCCAGCGCCTGTGTACGCGCCTCGTCCGTGATTAGTTCTCTATACAGCATTTGAGTGTCTAGCAGTATTCTGAGATCTACCTCCTCCTTCGTTCTGTGATATTCGGCCTCTTGGGTCAAGATGTTTGCCTCCTCCTTCGCTATGGCTTCAGTGCGTTTCCTTCTGGCCTCCCCTACCCTGGATTGGACGCGGTCCCTCAACACAGTTTTCATGGCTTCCCATAGTGTAACCCCGGACAGTACCGAACCCTCGTTTTCCGCCACAAAGACTCTGATATCCGCTCTTATGCCCCCTAGAATTTCAGGAGTCTGTATATCCCATGGCGACATATGCCACTGTGCCTGACCTCTCCCCCTTCCCCGTCCTATGTGTACGAACAGCGGGGAATGGTCCGAGATACCCCTCGCCCTGTAGTCTGCCGAGTCCCCCCGCCGAGAGTTCCTGTCTCGAAGTGAATATGTAATCTAGTCTAGAGAAGACTTTGTGGGCCCCAGAGTAAAAGGAGTAAGCTTCCTGCCTAGGATGGAGCCACCGCCAAACATCGGTGAGACCGATTGTGTCCATTCTACGCGCCAAAGCAGTCTCTGCAGCCACCGTGTGGGGGTTCCCCGATCTATCGCGCGTCGTGCACATCACGTCATTGAAATCCCCCCCCACAATCTGTACCGTGTCAGCCGTGTCTAGTAGTATGGTCGTGATCTCCTGCATTGTTCGTGTTTGTAATTTGGGTGGAGCATAGACCGACAACAGCGTGTACCTGCGCCTCCTCCATGTCCCCTGCACCCCGGCAAATGAGCCCTGTGGGTCCAACCATGTGCGTGTTACTGTGAAAGGTGTCGTTTTCCTAATGAGTATTGCCGTGCCCAGTGAGTCCATGGTGTATCCAGCGTGCGCCAGGACTATGTATTGCCCGCGCGCTAGAAAAGCACAGCGGTTCCCCCTCAAATGTGTTTCCTGAAGGAAGATGATGTCTGGTGCTACTCGCTTAATATATACAGTATCCAGGCTCCTCTTAATTTTGGAACCCAGTCCGTTCACATTCCAGGTTAGCGCCCTAACCCCGGCGCCTTCACCGTTTGGTGCAGCTAGTGTACTCGCCATTGTATTTCACGAGGACTATCAAGTACCGGACCCCAGGGCAGGGATGGTAGCAAGGGTAAACTTTCTCGAACTCACTGCTTCATGCACATCTGTCTCCCTCCCTCCCCAACGTCCCAACACCCCAACATGAGGTAAACTGTAACCAAACCCCATCCCGCACCCCCTCCCCACCTCCCTCCCCTTCCAGTTGCATCCCAATCCGGGTCTCAACTATCCGTGGGAGAAGGCCTGTCGCCCTCCCACACATCCCACCCTCAATAAACAGTAACCAGTGTTAAGAACACAGAAAACAGTAGTGGGGGTGTGCCAACTTGCTTGCTCCGCATCGCCGAGCCGCCATCTTTTCCCGCTCCCAGTATACCATAGTTCACGAGTGTGAGTCTTGTGTGTCCACATGTCCCTCATGGCCTGTAGAGTCTTGTTCCAGTTGCCGGATTTCTTTAGCCAGAGGGTGCAACGAATCACTCCTTGTATCTTCCTCCTCCTCTCCGGATGCGCGGCCTTCCGATTCCTCCACATCTTCTTCTTCGGAGCGGATTCCATTTCTCAGGCTACCAATTCTCGAGCCCGCCACTGAGTCGGTACCCGGTGACGCCGATCGGCCTCGTCTCCTGTCCTGCAAGTTCCTCGTCCTGTACGGAGTCACCGGCGTCTTGTTCTGTGTCCTCCTCAGTCTTCGACGCTGTGGCTTCGGCCTCTCCCATGTCGGTAGTTCTCGCAGTGACCGGTCGAGCGCTGCCCGGCCCGCCGCCTCTCTACTATTTAGGATAGGGCGCTCCTCGAGCCACTGCCATGCGTCGTCCGGGTGTGGAAAGAAGATGGCTTTGTCCTGATAGATGACCTTGAGCTTGGCCGGGAAGAGGAGCATATACTGGATGTTGAGGGATCTCAGTTTTGCTTTTACAGTGTCGAAGGAGCGGCGCTGTTTCGAGACCTCCTGACTGTAGTCCGGGAAAATCATTATGGTGGTGTTTTCAAAGCGGATCTCGCCCATACCTCTGGCTTCTCGTAGGATCAGATCTCGATCTGCAAAGTTCAGAAATCGCGCTATGACCGGTCGTGGTCTCGCACCCTCCGGTGGCTTGGCCAGAAGCGCCCTGTGCGCCCTCTCTATGATAAAGCACGAGGAGAATCGTGCCGTCGGGAAGGTCCTTTTGAGCCAGTCGAGGAGGAAGGTGGTCATGCTCCTTTCTTCAATCCCTTCTCTAAAGCCCACAAAGCGTAGGTTGTTCCGCCTTGACCTATTTTCGGCGTCGTCCACCTTCCACAGGAGTTGGCGGTGGGAGGCCTGGTGCTCTGCCATGTCCTTCTTAAGTTCAGAAACCGACTTCTCATTGTCCGTCAACCTCGACTCGGCCGCTCGTGAAGCTTGGATGTCCGTTCTAGACGCCTGTATGGCCTCCAGTAGCATGTCCATATCATTGCGTGTGCCAGAGTGCACGGGTTGTGGGTCCACCGTAGGTCGTGGAGCAGCGAAATTGTCCATTGGGCCCTTGGTCGCCGTCTTGGGTATTGTTTCCTTCTTGCCCATACCTGCGTCGTCTAGAGGCCGGGAGCCTCTGAGATAAATACCCGTTCCACTGCGCTACCGCTGTACTCGGTCGAGTGTCTGGGGCAGAGGCAGAGCTATATGGCGCCCGACTGCTCAGTTCCCTTGGGCAGCCTCTATTCGTGGTCTCTAGAGTCTCTGGGTCCGTGTACACTTCCCGTCCTGGGTGCAGGTAGCCGGGCGGTATTCCTCTATTCGTGTCTCGTGCGGGGCCTTTTCCCCAGGGGTCGTACCCCCCCGAGCCCGGGTCTCAGGGAGTAGGCACCGGCAACGTAGCGCCGTGGTCGGAGGTGTCGAGGTATCGGCCAGCTGCTCCCTTTCCCGTATGGGGTGCCGGTTTCTAGGACTGCAGGGCCTGGTCCACTTACTCCCGGTGCGCCTCCGTGATCCTGCGTGGTTTGATCGCCGTCCCCTTGGAGTGTTCTACTGTGCGGCCGCCATGCTGGTGAAGGCGTGTGGCACCTCCGATGCGAACCCTCGCTCCCGGCGACAGGTAGATCAGGCCTCGCCCTCATGGTGTGGGGCCCACCGTCTCTCCGTCTCTGGGGCTGGGCCCTGGTCGCAAAGTCAGCCTGGCGGTGAGTACAGGAGGGGGCCCCGTCGCCGCCACTCTTCGATCTTGGGGAGCCAGGGGGTATTCCTCAGCCCGCGCCTCGTGCGTGTCCCCCCCCCCCCCGAGATTCTCACCGCCTCGGTGCTGGATCACCAGATGGAGGCACAGGTGGTGTGGTGCTGGCGGCGGGGGGCTCGCGGTGACATCCAGTCGCTCCCGATCAGGAATGGGCCACAGGGTTTCCGGGGCAGTAGGAGCAAGCCTTCCCCCTCCAGGCAGGTCTCCGTGGTCTTCCTCGGCTCTAGAGCCGTCTCGCCGTGTTCCTGTAGTGCGCGGCCGCCATATTGGTAAAGGCGGGCGCCGCCACCGAGGTCGACCCCAGGGTCAGGTGCCGGACAGGTGCGGATCCCCTCACCTCTGTGGAAGGCTCACCGACGCTCTGTCTCTGGTACCGGTCACAGACTCTGCACGGCGGCGGGATCAATGGGGGGGATCTCGCCGTTGTCATTCCTCCGCCACCATGTCGGTCGCCATCTTGGGTAGGTGTTCGGCGGTCGTCGCTGTCCCGCTCCCGTTGTCCGGCGGAGACAGTGTGTGACCGTCCGCCCGGCGACCGATCACCTGGTCAAGCCTCCACCAGCCTGCGACAGCAATTTGCGGGACGCCGGCTCTCGGCGCGCGCCTTTCTCCCCCGGCGCCCAGGCCGCCAGCACGATCTCCGGGATGCAGAGGAGTCACCGTCATACACGATGGCCAGGCGGGGTTGACTCCGTTTCAGGACTGCAGCAGCCCGTGGCAGGTGATCGGGTGTCAGTTCCCTACTTTTGATGGCGTTTCTAGGTCTTGGGGGATAGTGAATGCCGGATAATTAGCGGGCTCGGCCGGAGCTCTGTTCAGGCACGTCTAGTCGGCCATGTTGCTGGCCACGCCCCCCATGTGGCTGCTGTGATATCTCTTCTATAGGTACGTTTTTAAGCATAGCTGTAGTGCAGCTTTTCCCCTCATAGAGTGAGCCCTCAGCTTGCCAGGGAGCTTTCTGTGTGCTAGCTGATAGGATCACGTGATGCAAGACACTATCCAGCGAGCAATGGATCTTTTAGAGGAGGAGAAACCAGTGTGTAATGGACCATAGTTAACAAAGAGGCGGTCCGACTTTCTTGTACCGTTTGTTCTATCCAGATAGAATTTCAACACTCTTTTAAGATCCAGAAAATGTAACGTCCTCTCAGCAGGTGTGGTAGGATTAGGAAAAAATGTGGGAAGAGTGTTTTATTGATTAATATGAAACTCTGAGATTACCTTAGGAAGGAAACTCGGGTGAATCCTCAACACCACTCTCTTAGCATGGAAAACGAGATAAGGCTTTGTAGAGCATAAGGCACACATCTCACTCATCCTGCGAGCAGATGTAATTGCCACTAAAAAAGCTGCTTCAACAAGAGCTGTTGGAGAGAGGTTTTGTAAAATTGGTTCAAATGGGGGGCCTATTAACTTAGATAGGACCACATTAAATTTCCTAGGAAGGGGAAGGCAATCTAATAGGTGGGTAGACCTTTTTTATGCCCTCCAGGAAGTCTTTAACAACTGGCATTTGAAAGAAAGAAGCCTTAGTGGGAGACTTTCTATACGCTGTAATAGCTGTCAGATGTACTCTGATAGTGTGGCTAAGTACAACAGATAGGGTTAAATAACCTGTTCTTGACCCCAGATAGGGTCATGACCATTAGCCGTACACCACAGGTAAAACCGCTTCCATTTGAAAGCGTATGACTTTCTCATCGAAGGCCTCCTCGCTTCCCTTAAGATCAGCATACAATCTTGCGAGAGGCCTAAATGTCCATATTGTAGGAACTCTGGTGCCATGCTGTCAACCTCAGTGACGGCAGATTGGGATGAAACACCTGCCCTCCTGACTTGGTCAGTAGATCCGGATGACATGGCAGTCTCCTGTGTGGCACTTTGAACAGATGTAGAAGGTCCGGGTACCACCACTAAAGAGGCCACTCTAGTGCAATCGGGATCATCTGGGTCCTGGACTTGTACAGTTTGTTGATCACCAGTGGTATGAGAGGGACTAGTGGAAAGGCATAGAGTAATTTATCTGACCAGTCGATCAACAGAGCATTCCACCTGGCTCCTGGTTGAGGGTATCTGGATGCAAAGGCGCAGCATTTTGTGTTTCCTGCGTCCGCAAAAAAGTCTATGTCTGGTGCGCCCATCTGCGAAAGATGTCTTGAGCTATTTCTTCTTTTAGCACCCAGTTGTGCGCTTTCGTGAAGTTTCGATTTAGGTTGTTCGCTTAAACATTGCGGGCGCCCGGGAGGTGAACTGCAGATATCGTTCTGTTCCTTGCGAGAAGCCATTTCCAGATCGCTTGAGCCTCCAAAGACAGGGGTCTGGACCTGGTCCCTCCCTGATTGTTCAGGTAATACATTGTTGTTGTATTGTCAGTCTGAACTATCAGGGATTTGACTTGATGGATCGAAAAAAAGCGCCTTGAGTGCCAGATGCACACCTCTGAGCTCTAGCATGCTGATGTGGTAAAGCTGTTCCTTTTCTGACCGCATTCCCTGGAACTGAAGGGATCCCAAGTGAGCGCCCCATCCCTGAAGGGATGCATCTGTGATGAGAGTTTGCTTTGAAAGTCCCTTGTGGAAAGGAACTCCTTTCAGAAGATGAGATCGTTGCATCCTACAACTTATGGAGATTTGGACTGAGTGAGTTACAGTTATAGTGTCCTCCCAGCGATTGGAAACCTGAGACCATTGGTCCTTCAGAGCTTGTTGTAAGGGTCTCATCTGCAGCCAGGCATTCAGGACAATGAATATGCACGAGGCCATCAAGCCCAGCAGCGATGAAACCTGTCTGCCCGCGGGATGAGATGTTCTCAGGAGAGTTTGACTCTTGTGGAGAATGGATAATGGTCTGTCCTCTGAAGGAAATGCTTTTCCGCTTTCAGCATTCAGAGTTGCACCCAAGTGGTGTATCCTCTGCGTTTGATTGAGGATGGATTTCTTGAAGTTAACACACAGGCCTAACTTGCTTAAAAGGTGAACGCAGCATCTTTGATGTTCCTTTAGCAGGGTGGAAGAGGCACTTTTGAGCAACTAATCGTCTGGGTAATGGTAGACAAAAATGTTCTTCCTCGAGAACTCTGCTACCACCCCCATGCATTTCGAGAAATTGCGAGGAGCTGACTTTAGCCCAAAAGCCAGGACCTTAAATTGGAAGTGGTTCGACTGTATTCTGAATCTTAGGAACTTACAATGCTTCCTGGAGACCAGGATGTGAAAGTAAGCATCCTGAAGATCTATGGAACACATCTAGTCTCCTTGATGAATGTACAGGATGATTTGATGCAATGCCAACATTCTGAACCGTTCTCGCAGAACAAACTTGTTTTATAGCCTGAGATCTAGTATAGGCCTGAACTCCTAGTTTGGACCTTTCTTTGGGACCAAAAAGTAACGGGAATAGATGCCCTGTCGACGTTAGTGCCAGGGAACCTCTTCAATGGTGTTTTTCTGAGGAGGTACAGAAGGTGGAGGTGACTTGAATCTGATTGAGTACCCATTCGTCACAATATTGAGCACCCATCTGTCCTGCGTTATCTTGGTCCACTCATCCAAGTGGAAAATTATACTTTCCCCCCACCGGACTGGGTAACGAAGTTGGGGGAAGCAAGCACTCACTGCTTTGTTTGGTGTTTAGCTGCAGGAGTTTGCTGTTCTGATCCTCCTGTTCCTCTACCAGGATGGCGCTGGAGGTAGTGAGATCTTCCTTGACGTTGCTGCGACGACCAAGGAGGGGTTTGAACCCTCTGCTGGTACTGGTGCCAATCATATGGTCGGTAGCGACGCCAGAAATCTTTTTTTTTTTCTAATCCCACCACCTTCACTGTGTCTATTTCAGTTTTCATTCTAGACATCTCATCGTTAGCAAGGGATCCAAAAACTGAAGTTCCGTTGAAGGGGAGATTAAGAATCCTATGTTGGGCCTCTGGCTTCAACCCCGTAAGCATTAACCAAAAGGATCGATGGGCACAGACTCCATGAGAATAACCATGGGCAGCAATATCAGAGGCATCTGCTGCAGCACTTATAACATGATTGGCCTCAAGCCCCCTTCGTGAAGGATTTCTTGAAAATCGTGTCTGTCTTCTTTTGATAGCTTCTGTGCAAAACGTGATCAAACAGAATGTCATTTCGGCCAAACAATGCCGACGCGGTGATGCCCTTCATGTAGGCCCCAGGTGTGTTGCACATTCTTTTTGCAAATTGAGTCCAAGGCTTTACTGTACTTATCTGGGGGAACAGTAAAAGATAATGACCCAGTGTGATTCTTCCAAGCAGCTGACATGATAACAGAGTCAGACCTAAGAAATAACGGGTCCTGCTCAGGTGCGCTGCACTTCTTCGTTATCTGTGATGGTGCTGCTCCCACGGAACCAGGAGTTAGGAAAGTATGGAGAGCCGTTTCTAGTAAACCAGGTACCAGAGGGAGTAGAGGTCTTGAGGAGGACCTGTGATGCAGAGTTTCAAAGATAGCAGATGTCGAAGGAGCAAAAGAAGGCATTTCAATGTTTAGCTTTGCAGTCCCTCTGCATAAGACCTCATTAAAAGTCACAATATCATCTATTGGTGATATCCTAGTCGGTGGAGTAGATGAGAGTCAGCGAGTAGTCCACTTTCAAGGGCCTGGAGTCAAAAGACCAAGAAGGTGATCTGCGACTTCGTTCTTTAGGAGAGCAGTGTTGAGATCTTTCAGATCGACTCCTAGGAGACCCTGACCTGTGTCTCCATGAGATTGGCAATCTCTGAGGTGTGGCACGCCTCTCTTGTCTGTCAGGAGAATGAGCAGACCGACTCCTAGGAGACTATGACCTGTGTCTCCTCGAAACTGACGACTTATGAGATGTGGCACATCTCTCTTGTCTGTCAGGCAAGTGAGCAGGGGAATAAGAAGAACGAGATTGTCCTGCCAGGTTGATTTTCCTTATATTCCAGTCCTTTATGTTTCCCAACCATCTCGGGGAGATGTTACTAGCATGTTCCGGAACTGGAGAGACTTCTGGTGTGATCTGTACAATCGGGCATTCAGGAAAGATGAAGCACTCCTGGAAGTCAGCACATGGATTTCCTTCGACGTCGATTGACCTCTTGATGTCGATACTGGGGACCAATCTTACCTTGGTCTCTTGTCAGGTGGAGATCTGTGTATTGATGTCGACCTTCTAGACGTCGACCTCGGCGATGATCTCCTTTCCAGTGACCTTCTCAACGAAGGAGACCTTTCCCTTGACACCGGGGATGACCTTTGCCCCGTTCTCGACGCCGATCGCCTCAACGTCGAACTTCTCGTCTGCGATTGTCTCGACGGCGATCATCTTGACAGCAGTGATTTGGTTTGACCCGCAGTTGGCGATGACTTGTGCTCTACCGGAGTCGATTTCTTTGGTGCGGGTTTCGACGTCGATATTCTTCTCGGCGTTGGAGGTGTTCTCGACGTGTCATATAGTTAATGCTTTTCTATATATTGTGTTAAGTTAGCATGAGTTTATTAAATGTTTAAACAACATATTTTCCTTCGGCTTCAGTTTGCACATGGCACATAATTATTATTGTAGCTTTCAACCTAGACGAAAGATGTGATTTATTGAGAATAATATGTTATTGCTCTGATATCAGTCGTGCCTGGTACACTTGGTACACTGTCTGCACACTGAGAGCTATAGCCTCTAAGAATAACCTAACACAAGGTTGCTGGGAGGCCTGATCCTCGCACCACATTAGACATAACACAAATAATGTTGCTGCCAACATTGGGCTCTACGCGGGTTTAAGATAGAGTTACTGAGAATGCAAAAAACACACTTGATGGTGCTTCGCATGCAGAGAGTTGGTAGCTGATGATGTGATCTTCTTCTGCTGACATTTAGAGGTATGGGCCCGCCCTGCTAAAACCCAAATGAGACCTTCTTAGATATAATATAGTATGCTAAATAGGGTGCGCGAAATATAGGTGATACAGATTTCTATAGATTTTTGCATTATAATATGCTATCACCGTTCGCTTACTATGGACTAGTGACTATGCTGATAACTCTGATTTTTATAATATGTATGTTGGTATTATATAAGATACTGCGTTTGAGAACCTTGCATTGAAAAATAAATATTTCAAACTTGCACGTGTGTTCTTTTACTCCCTGTTGTGGTTTGAAATGATTATAGAGCGAAAGAGTGTTCATGTGTTCCACGATACCTGAGGTACCCTAAGTTCATGTTCTGGTTTGTCTAAGTCATTGGGAGTTTGTTATGACCAATGAGACACTGTAGCTAGCTCGGTAAGGGGATTTCTGATACTAAGGTGAGTTTTGGGTCTCCCTAATTCACCCAGGTTCTAGATCTCTGTGCACAGTTCTGTGGGAGAACGGAAACCCTGCTACATGGCGCCCAACGGTTTTTGGCCTTATATCACGACACTCGAGTAGTATATCATTCAAACCTTAACCCCTTCATTCCCGTTTCCGGAAAACGGCGGTGTCGGAAAAACCTACCTATTTTTGAAATAGGTCTTTTCAAGCTTGAATCTATCTAAAAACGGTTTCCTTGAATTACTACCCAGTTGTGCTACAAAGTAATCTTTGTTTTTTCACGTTCCTGTGCAGTCATGGCACAAGCCGTGGACATCCCGCTGCATAGTCGCATTGCGGTGCGTGATCATTTGCGGACTTATGATGTACCTTTGGAAGGCTTGGCTGTGGTTCTGGTGGTGAGTGCGGAACATGCTTACCCGTACGAACTGTTTTATTCGTGGGTGACATTTCCGCCAGTGGACGCGAATTCTGGTGTGTTCCACTCATACACTCCGTCAGCTGTACCTGCTGCATATGCTCCGTACAGAGCACAGGAAGTTCCTATTGATGTTTGGCAGCATGGAGTTTGGTTTGGTGGCGCCCTACCACACGCTTTAACCGCTCCGAGGTTAGGTCCTTTGTCCATTCCGGGCACACCTTGGCCCACTTTGGCTGGATTTACTCCTCATCCTAATCGCGCCACTTGAAACGTGGGTGACCTGTGACGTCTTCATGAGGTCGCAGTTGAAGTGATTAGTACACTTGTTCCTTACACGAGTCGTAATGTTCAAGGCGCAGCCCCTAGGGGTGCGCAGCTTCAAGCAGGTCAGGCTGGTTTGAAAATCAGTCCTGTCATGGTGAATTCCGTAATGGGCAAGAAGCCCCAGGATAAGGATGACTTTCCTTTCTGGCTTGCCGAGAAATTCGACCAGCTGGAGGCTGTGTTTCCTAATACGAATCCTGGTGAGAAACACCGGATTCTTACGCTTAGTTTGCCGAAAGATTTGGCCCCTGAGCTTGTTGACTGTGAAACATGGGGTAAGACTTTTGCAGCAGTCTATTCGAGGTGCTTTGGCTCCCCGTCTATGTCCAACCTGTCTGCGGTCCTTAAACGTGTTCAAGATGATCACGGATCGGAGTCAGCGGTTGAGTTGGGTATGCGCCTGTGTGGCTCCTTTGAGGTGGTTTGCGATCTGATCCTTGCGAATGTCAAGGGGGATGCAGTGAACTTCCAGGTGGCTAACGTCTTGGCGTTGATTCCCGACGCGGACAAACCCCATCAGTTAGCAAGGATAATTGTGACGGCTTATAAAATGGTTGGCCGCAATGCCAAGAGTCTTAAGACTTTTTCTGATAAGGAGAAAAAGCAGCCTCAGGGACAGTCTTCGGAGGCGAACGCTCAGCCCAAGTCCAAAAAACAAAATTGTCCTAAAAAACAGAATCAGGGTAAGCAACAAAAACACAACAAACACAGGTTTCGCGCCCTGCGTCTCCGTTGCCTGCGCAGTCGGAACGTGTTTATGATTTGTGCGACTGCGCGATGATTAAGACACCTGAACGTTTTCAGGCTTCTGACCAAAGCTCTCCTCGTTCCTTTCAGGACTCATCGGCTCCGTCAACCGGTGGTGGAGGGGGCGGCAGGGGCCGGGGTGGCCAGCAAGGACGTGGTCAGCCCCGCCAGCGCAACGGTGCAGACAAACAGGAGGGCTCTACGCCTCAGAGTCCGCAGTTTGCCAAGAAGAAAGTCGCAGCCTTGACAGCGCATCGATATGCCCCAGATTGTGAGAACGAGGCTTCGGAATCTGACTTGGGCTCTGACCTTGCTGGACAGCGCGGCGGAGATTACCATAGTGAGAGAGGCCCTCCGTCCACTACTGAAGGTGACAGCGACTGACACTTATGTTGTGATTGAAACAGCAGATACCAGAGTTGCTCCCCCTGATAGACTTTTTGAAATTGTCCTGTTAATTGAAGGTGACATACAGCGTACGGTTAAAGGGGTATTATGGGAAAATCTTTCGTCTACATATGACATTTTGCTTTCGGAGGCTGACTGGCCCCCACCTTTTGTGCTCGCAGCTCCACGAGGGGAGGAGGTAATCCTCCCCAGTTTCGAGAGTGGAAGCGCTGCTCTTTGCAGAAGAGTGGGCTCTGGCGCTTGCACCGGCTGTGTACTGTAATCAGTGTGGCTGGGATAAATTGTCCCCGAACCACGAGATTCCTTTACGGTCTCAGCCGCAGCCTCAACCTCAATATCCCATACGATGTGAAGCCAAAGCTTCGGTCGCAGCGATCCTTGAACAATTGTAATATCAAGGTGTAATTGAAACGTGTGTGTCACCGATGAATAACCCCCTTTTTACTGTAAACAAACCGGACGGCTCTTACCGTTTGGTTTTGGATTACCGGCATTTCAACTCGCATTGCCGTAACTGTGCAGTACAGAATACTCACGGCTCTGCCCTTGTAAATAGTCTTGTGCGTAAGCGGTTCAAAACCACGCTTGACATTTCCAATGGTTTTTATGCCCATTCATTGGACAGTCTAAGTTCCCAATGGACTTCTTTCACATGCGGCGGGGTCCAAAAAATGTTTCGGCGTCTTCCAATGGGCTATAAGAATAGTCCTGGCGTATTTTCCGCACGCATTGTCTCTCTGTTGGAGAGGATCGACCCAGATGCTTGTTCCTATGTGGATGATATCTATCTCACAGACGACGAACTTTGGGAGCATCTGTGTCGAGTGAACAGTATTATTTGTAACTTTGCAGACATGGGTTACAAGTTTAATTTTGCAAAATCGCACATTACAGAATACACAGTGTTGTTTCTAGGCTATGAACTAACTAATGAAGGAAAAGGCTTGGCTCCTCACTTCCTGGAGAAGTGCGCACAGTTGCGCTCTATAACAACACTGAAAAAATTACAATCTTTACTGGGCCTTTGGAATTTCGGGAGGACTTACATTCCGGAATATGCCCAGCGTATCAAGCCTTTGTATGCTTTGATACAACCATCTTTTTCCAAATCATGCTGGCTGCCTGAGCATTCAGCTATTCTGCAGTCTTTGCAAGCTGATTTGCTCGCTTCTGAATACTTACAGACTCGTGATAACCAGACCAACCTGGTGATAAGAATTGTCCCGGGGACGGTAGGTTTGACGTACCTAACTTTTAATGAAGGAGATACAGTACCTATGGCTTACAAGTCACACTTGTACACTTCGGCTGAATTGCGATTTTCCACTGTGGAGAAAGTTTTGACGGCTGTGCAGATGGCAATTCTCAAAGAACGTGCCCTGTTACAAGGAAAACGCATGTTGGTTGTTACCCCGTGTCCTGCCTTGGAGGCAGTTACGAAAGCCAGTGTACCAAATTCTAAAGCTTTGCACCCTCAGTGGATTCAATGGGCTGCATCTTTGTCATCCCAGGATGTCACATTTATTTTTGACGCCACTTTACGGTCGCAGGAATTCTTACAGTATGAATTTGTTCATCCTGCTCCTTTAGCAATGCGGCCGTTGGAGGATTTCCATTGCATCATTTACACTGATGGTTCGGCGCAGGTTGCGCATGGCTCTAAACGTGCCTACGTTTCCGCTTGCGCCATTGTGGTCGGTGCCATGGTGAACGATGAGTTCAAGTCCAGTGTGGTGCACACGCAGACGCTTGGGGACTGCACCGCACAATTGGCTGAGCTTTGTGCTCTGATGCTTGCATTGGAGTACGCAGATCCGAGTGTGACGACTTTGGTCGTAAGTGACTCTTACTACTGTGTCCAGTCTTACAATGAGAACTTGTTCTTTTGGATTCAGAATGAATTTCGTGATTCCAAAGGTAGCACTATAAAACATAAAATAATCTGGGTCCGGGTGGCAGAACTCAAAGAGAAGTTGCCACTCGTGTTTGTAATTCATACTCTTGGCCATCAGCGCGTGGGGGTCCACGCTGTCGGAAATTCGCTTGCTGATGACGCAGCGAAGTCAGCAGTATCAAAATACTTAGTTGCAGCAGTCACGAGGTCCAAAAGTAAGATAGATGATGACATCTTAGCAGCGGTTGCTGCTACTGAGAAGGGAAGTAAATATCCTGCGGGGTTCCCTTCTAAATACACATACCACTTAAGTCCCGATAAGGTTCCTTATGTGAAAATTCCTGAAGTTGGTGAACGTTTAATTCCCAACTCGGATCGCAGGGCTTCTTTGATTACAGCGGCTCATGAAGGTGTGGCGTCTGCGCATGCGGGCGTCTCGGCCACTGTAACTCAGCTACAACAGAGGTTCTGGTGGCCGGGACTGTACAAACAGACTCGCGATTATGTCCTTCAATGTGACATTTGCCAGCAGATTAAACCTTCAACTGCTGCGTGTCCGCCTCAGACACAGTTGTACATTTCTAATAAACCACTGGGGTGCGTTTATTTAGATCACTGCGGTCCTTTTTCTTCTGATACTGCATATAAGTATATCTTAGTAGCAGTTGATTCATGCACACGCTTTGTGTGGGTTGGGCCCCATCGAGCGCTGATTCACGGACTGTCATTAAGGATTTGCGAGTCTTTGTAGGGATTTTTGCCTGTGGTACCTTCCATTCGGACCAGGGTCCGGCTTTCGCCTCCTAGGCGTATAAGGATGCTATGGTTTCGTTGGGGGTCCAAGTCAAGTTTTCGTCTCCGTACAGACCCGAGGGAAATAGTGTAGTTGAACGAATGAACCGTGACTTAAAGCAATCTTTGACAGCTCGAGTTATAGGCACTGGCAGAAACTGGCTAGCCCACCTCAATGGCGTGCAGCGTGCGCTTAATAATCTCCCTAGAAGGTCTCTGGGTGGGTGGACCCCATAAGAAATGCTCTTTGGTATCAAGATGTACGTCCCTGACCTCGACGGTCTAGACTGCAAGGCCCAGGCCACGTCCTTTGACGTAGATGAACATTGCAATGTTTTACAGGATCTACAAAAGACCAGAGACAGTCTAGCAAAGGAACATTTGCCCTCCACATCGGATGATGCGTTGCAGATCCCAGTAGTTGGCTGGCTACCCCAAGTTGGAGAACTGGTTCGAGAGAAGATCGATAACAAGAAAGAGTTTGGTCCCTCATATCGTGCACCGGTTCTCGTTCCTGGAGTGAAGGGCACAAGAACAGTCATATTACCACCACTTCCAGGTCGTAAGGAAAACAGATTTATCTCTATTGACAATGTCAAGACACACAGGGTGGCCGATTCTTCATAGCATGACACCGGCTATATCCTGTCCTTCCATGGTGAGGCATTCTGTGCTGGCTATTACTTCTGGTGCAGAACAGGAGGTGTCCCTCGAGATGCCTGCCATATCCAGTCCTTTATTAAATACTATTCCTGTTACTAACATTGATGAGCTGAACTACACCTATCCTGCTGACTTATCTGTGCCAGATTTTCAGACTCGTTTGGCCGACCAATCAAGATTCTCTTTTGACTCTGTTTCGGAACTTTCAAAGAAACCCTCAACTATTGCAAAATATGCCACCTTATTCAAAAAACATTTTTTAATTCCCCCTTGGACATACATTTGGTTGATTCTATTTTCATTTTACCTTTTTATGTCGATTGGTTTTGTGTTTTATTTTTTTCGCCTGATCGATGGTAACTATGTTAAAGAAAGAACAGGAATTCGGTACCTTAATGGAACATTGGCCCCTCTTTCCTCTTCACATTCAGCACACAGACTGAAACGAAACCTGAATACAGTCAACATTACTGCTTGGCCTGTCCTTGATGGGATTTTGTGGGATGCGGTTAGATTTCAAATACATGGGCCCACTGAAGTGATTAATGTTCCGAATGTGCTTAGAGTAAACATGGGGGATGTGATTAAACAAAATATACATTCTGATGATTGGGATATTCAGGCCGTAGAAGCATTATTCTCTGATTTGAAATACTATGCTGCCTTTGATGCTGAGGATTTATATTTAGATTCTATTCATTATGGTGATTTGTTTTGTTTTCAACATTATGGTAATCATTTTTTACATAAGACAAATTCCAGGAGGGTTGCTGTAAATTACACACAGTGGGAACATTGCCCTGCTCCATTGAGAGGCAGCTCCAGTACATTTCTGAAAAAATATTCTTATTTTACAGATTTTAATCAATCAAATCCTGATTCATTTTATTTCAAAATGACACAAAAGTCCATGTCCAAAGTTAGACTTACCTATACAAAGTTGCTGTATTCAAAGTCCTTTCTAGACAGATTAGCTGTAGATGGCTACGAGATTTGGAAAGGAACAATTGACCTTAAATCGGTTTGGGGTACCAAAGATTGGCAGGTACAAGGCACTGAGGCTTTGCACCGTGCATGCAGGGCTCGACAAATCTAAAAAATCTCACTTGACCTGCAGGTCGAGTAAGTAGACTTTTCTACTCGACCTAACAGCAATGCACTCGACCCACAATTGATCGCATAATGGACTTTTTTTCAAAACATTTGCAGCGCCAACAGCCCAGGAAAACGTTGGCCAACCAACCCCAATTTGGAATGCGCTCTAATCAATGGTACAACACCAGTGCAGCTTCTGAAATAACTCACTATCGAGACTAGTCTGCTCTTGAGTATTGCGGGTTCTAATATGGGGGAGGGAGGGTTATACCTGTTCAGTAAAACTAAAAGGTCTGCCTGACGCTTCCCCCTCCCAAAGCCTAACTCTGGGCCTAAACTTACTTTTGGGAAACTGGGTGGTAATTAGTGGTCACACAATCTGCACAATCCGCACCTTAGAGGTGATGGTGACACTGTCTTGCGAGCAAAATCAAGCAATGAAGGTGAGGAAACATACACATATTCACAAACTACACCCAGAATAGTAAACATGTTCTAGTAATGCAACTTGCATAGCAGTATAAACTCTGGGAAGACATTTAATTTCCTTTGTACCTTCAGATAATACCTGACAGAAGTTCGGACATTTATAAAAGTGCAAGTAAAAACCCTATGGTGCAACACAGCCAAATCAAACTCTCCACATGCGCTTCATCCGGGAAAAGGCAAGCAAACTTTTTTTAAACAGTGAGTTTATATAGGCACAGCACAGACAGTCCTGTAAACAAATTGCACATGGTCTGGCTTGACAACGTAGCTGTCACCAGGCAATTAAAGTGAGCATTACTAGAGAGGGACTTTGGCTCTGCCCACATGTTGGGAGCCATTTGAGTACATGTTTTCAGAACAAGTGCCTCCACAAAAAAGTGCTTTCTTTGCTCTACAGTGATCATTTTGTTTTCTTATGCAGCAGCCTGAGATTGCATTTTCAAGGGCACAGTTAGGACTTGCTTGACAGTGCAACTGTCATTTCTACTTAGTACAGCACCAATGTCATTCTAATTCGTTGCTTCCACAATAATGCAGCATATAATGCTAATTTGCACGTAACGCTTTACTGAATATTACAACATTGACATTCATTTTCAACTGACATGCACAATATATCGAATCTTATTAAGACCAAAGCGATAAAAATTCAGTGCAGCGTAAGCTAAATACACAGATTACCAAATCAAATGTGGACGGGGCAATGCCTCGGTTAAGCACTAGCATAATCCAAAACCAGAGAGGTAACATAACATAAATAATTTAGACAACAAAACGAGCCAAGGAAAAACCGCAAAATAAAGGAAGTTGCTACCCATTCAGTTCAGAAAGTGGCAACACCAAAAACCCGTTTGAAATAGTAGTTTACATCGTGTAAATGTCAACGTTTTAAATTTCACTCGTTTCACTGCTAATCGAGTGGCCCTGTCTTATCACAATGACCGTGCTGCCATCTAAGTGGAAATACAAGCTCCTTTATGTCTGTGAAGCTAGCAGCCTAAATACTTTTACAAAACAAGTGAAACATTTTCAGCATGAGTTTTCCAATCGACCTCACAAATAGGGCTGCAACATGTCACACCGAAGAACAAAGCAAATGTTTAAACATATCACATGACAGCCCGCTCCTTGTGAGCAAGGGGTATCTGGAACTGCAGCAGTTGCAAGTGAGGCTGGAGACAATACATATGTTTTCAACACGAACATCATTGCTTTCTCGAATTTTCACATTATACCACCAGTGGCATGAGCCGTTCCTTCTAATGACGACGGCTCACACGTGTGCACATGAACATGCTACCAACTGCCCAGCAGGCGCACCAGTCCCTAAGGCGGCACCAAGTGCACCCTCACTTGGCGCTAAATACCCAGAGGAAAACAGTGAACAAAGCATTTTATAAGCTTATATTTTTCTATTCACGGTTCTCACTCTCAAGCTAAGGTGTCCACGTCTTCGAAAGAAAATCTATAAAACCAATGTAATATTATGCCTCTTTTATTATTCTACGACTTGTATGGCACAAGGGCTGTGGCGCGCCATTCACCTTCAGCAAAGGCCGTCACACCAACTGCAGCTTTCCCGCCCCCACAAGATGGCCCTTAAATTTATCTTTATTACCCCGAATTACAGTGGGAGGGGAAGTCGTGGCATTATTAATAGACAGGATGCCTATAGCGACCAGCCTCAAATTATTCACAGGCAGTGTCGAGGAGCAGACCATTCTCGTAGGCCTTGGGGAGTGGTAATTACAGGAGGGATGGAGCCGGAGCTAGGCCGGGGAAAGGGTGAGACATGACGGATCAGTCAGCTCAGCCTCGTTAGATGAAAAGAAATTTAACCGCAAGTTGTCAAAACTGACTCACCTCTGCCAAATCGCCCTGCACTCTGTCCCGAGTCCCGACTCCACCGAGGAGAGCGCGTGGTGACGTGCTACCTCACTGCAGTACTTAAGGCAGCACAGCGCGGGGGTAGGCCAGGGCCGTCATTGGTAGCGCTTTCGCGCGCTACAAGATTGACGGCCCTGGCACCCAAACAATAGGCAGTGCGTGCATGATGCATGATGCCCATCGTGCGTGTGTGCATGATACATTCTGCCCCCTAAAGCCTTTCACCGCGCACCGCATCGCAATGCTGCCACCTAAAGCCTTCCACATGCTACTGCACCTACCAGATAGCACTCGCCAGGCCGGTCAAGTAGGCCTTGAAACTGACTCGACCTGCACAAAATTCACTCGCATTTGCGAGCGGGCGAGTACATTTGTCGAGCCCTGGCATGTATCATCCCGAATCACATGTTGTTTCTAAATTCGTCTATTTCCCAAACAACATGCTTTGGATTGGCTACTTTTAAAAAATTAAATACACCAATTATCCCCGAATTGGAGGAATATTCAGGGTGGGGTAATTATACTGAATTGTCCATTCATGAGTTGCAAGCTCTATTGCACAATTCGTCCTTTAATATATCCAGTTTGGATTCGAAGGGTTGGCTGATGTGGCATAGGAGTGCTGATTCTTGCCAACATCGTTTTCTGGGTTTGGCTGAAGGGTTCACACAAGTCAGACCTGATCCCCGTTTTGAAACTGATTATACTGTCACAACTTATTCTGTGGGGAAACTGTGTCAGGATTGGTTACAACATTCCACTTTAGCTGCAGTTAAACTACATCTGTTTCAGTTAACTGAAAACGTGGATTTGAATGATTTTATAAAAGGCCCAGCTAAGGGTAGGTCTAAACTGTGGATTTATGCAGTTTACAATGAAATTTGGAAATTTTCGCAAATTGAGGCTGCTAAACGCCTAAGAGCAATTGACCAAGCAAATTTGGAGAAAGTGCTTGCAGTTGTCGATAACAGTATTAACATGCTTTCTTCCCGAATTTACACATTGAACAATATTGTCTCTTCTGTAGTTGACATTGTGAATGATGAAGTGTCGGTATTGTACCATGGACAAAATCAATTGCGTTCTGTGATGCAGTTTGCATGGACACTAAAAACTCTGAAAGCTGGTTCCGTTCCTTGGAGTTACATGAACGTGTCATCACTATTTGCCCCGTTTAATTTGACTGACAAGCAGCGCATGCTTTCCATGCGAGATGCATCATTTTCTATGTTGCACATTGAAAAGTTAGAATCTTTGCCCTTCTCTGTAGCTGAGGCAGCTGCTGCTACATGGCTTATCCATGGTGTTATTACTTTACCATTTGCTTTATATAAATTTACTAATTGTATGAGATATATTGCAATAGGACGATATGAACCACTAGGTAGTGCTTTCCTAAATGAGGCATGGTCTTTACCATACATGTACAGATGCCTGAAGGATGGAAAAGAAGTGAATCTGAATGGTGAAGAATGCACACAGTCGCCTGACCGTTCACTGATATGCAGACACATCCAGTTGCATGGTTCTTGTAATCAAGACCGGCCTAATTTGGCCTGTGTTTTAAAAGGCACACCAGTTCCTGCAATTGTTCCCACATTCACATTATTGACAAACAGTAGTTATTTGCTTTTGAATAACGAGGAGTGTTGTGGGTTAATGGTCGGTATCGCCTATGTGGTTACTGTATCAGAACGTGTGGTGTGTTGCAAGAACGTGTTATATCCACCCACGCATGGGAATTCAGATGTTTCCATCTGGCCGCGCATCCCAACCTTGAAAGCGGAGTTCAATGGTATGAGCCGAATAAGGGCTCTTTTGTCTCAAAAAGAAGTGGCCCTGAGCTCGGCCCGTGAAACTTATGTCCTTCACATAGCTAACACACGCACAGAGGTGCAGGCACTTTTAAATACTGACTTGCCATTTCATTACTGCAAATTAGTTCATCAAATCTTTAATGCCTCCTCCACGTCTGGCTTAGCTCATTTTTTTAAATTGGTTAGCAGTGGTCTCGTGACTACATTTGAAAAGATTTTTGGTGTTATCCCTGCTTTCTTCCATTCAATATTTTCGAGCTTGTTTGGCGGATTTCCTGTTTTGCTGGCTTTAGCTGCAGGCGTTTTGATATTATTCTGCTTCCTAAAATATGGATGCCCATCCTGCGCAAGAAGCCGCTCAGCCCCTTCTGGCACTGTTTCGCGACCGGATGCTTGATTACTATGGCACCCTGCCGCTTGCGACCTTAAGCACGGCATTTGAATTATCGTTTCGATTTTCCTATTACACATGTGTCCAGCCTGTGTCTCATTGCCTGAGCTGCGATTTTGACTGGGCCATTGATTTGTGTCTCTGCTTGCCGTTATCTCCTGGAGTCGATTCTAATCACTTGATGGGCCCCGTAGTTGCTCACGAGTTGGTTTGTTCTGGCGAAAGGATTATGGCCTTGGCAGCGATGCATGGACTAATGGGTCCGTGGGACATCCCCGCAGCGGCTCATGAGTTTCTGGCACATAGCGTTCTTGAGAACCCACCGAGTTGTCCTCTGATGTTGCTAGAGGGTCCGGTGTTGGAGGAGCACGTATGTTCTTTCCCATTGCTTAATTGGATGGCTGAACTGTTTTCGGATGATGACAGTGATTTCATGTTGGAAGTTGTGGCTACCTATTTTGCATATTCTATCCACCCATGAGTGGCTTTGGAGACTTTCACTATATTGGCACGTGACTTTTTAGTAATTCTGAATGGTGCCATTTTTCTTGCGAACAATTTACTTCATATGTTCTAGGCCTGTGATTTTATATTAGGCCTCAAGTTCGAGATTTTTTACATTTTTGTTTGGCCACTATAGGCATTCATGCATATTTTTGTATTGTTAATTTTTAAATACACATACATACATTTGGCTTGGCTCAATATTATTGAACTCTGCTTTCATGGTATGCCTTTATTATATTATTGGCTTGTTTCTTGACCGTCCTCGGATCATTGGGTGGTGTCATATAGTTAATGCTTTTCTATATATTGTGTTAAGTTAGCATGAGTGTATTAAATGTTTAAACGACATATTTTCCTTCGGCTTCAGTTTGCACACGGCACATAATTATTATTGTAGCTTTCAACCTAGACGAAAGATGTGATTTATTGAGAATAATATGTTATTGCTCTGATATCAGTCGTGCCTGGTACACTTGGTACACTGTCTGCACACTGAGAGCTATAGCCTCTAAGAATAACCTAACACAAGGTTGCTGGGAGGCCTGATCCTCGCACCACATTAGACATAACACAAATAATGTTGCTGCCAACATTGGGCTCTACGCGGGTTTAAGATAGAGTTACTGAGAATGCAAAAAACACACTTGATGGTGCTTCGCATGCAGAGAGTTGGTAGCTGATGATGTGATCTTCTTCTGCTGACATTTAGAGGTATGGGCCCGCCCTGCTAAAACCCAAATGAGACCTTCTTAGATATAATATAGTATGCTAAATAGGGTGCGCGAAATATAGGTGATACAGATTTCTATAGATTTTTGCATTATAATATGCTATCACCGTTCGCTTACTATGGACTAGTGACTATGCTGATAACTCTGATTTTTATAATATGTATATTGGTATTATATAAGATACTGCGTTTGAGAACCTTGCATTGAAAAATAAATATTTCAAACTTGCACGTGTGTTCTTTTACTCCCCGTTGTGGTTTGAAATGATTATAGAGCGAAAGAGTGTTCATGTGTTCCACAATACCTGAGGTACCCTAAGTTCATGTTCTGGTTTGTCTAAGTCATTGGGAGTTTGTTATGACCAATGAGACACTGTAGCTAGCTCGATAAGGGGATTTCTGATACTAAGGTGAGTTTTGGGTCACCCTAATTCACCCAGGTTCTAGATCTCTGTGCACAGTTCTGTGGGAGAACGGAAACCCTGCTACAGACGTTGGTACTGATACCCTCGATGGCGACCTTTCCTGACGACGATGAGATGGTGATGTCAAGCGTCTGATTCCCGCTGTCGTAGCTGTGCCGGATCTGGACCATTTACGAGGTGGTGTCGACTTAGGCCTGGGTTTAGACTTCGTACCTGAAGTCGTTGACTTCGACAGCAATGGGGGTGTCGACTTCGACGCTGAAGGTGAGCATAAGGGTATCTTCAACGTCTATCTGTCCATTAACATCGATTTTGACAGGTGTCTTCTTTTTTCACCCTTTTCCTTATGCTCTAACCTTTTCTGAGAGGAGGGCTCTTCTGAGGGATGTCCTTCCCAACCACTTGTTGACTCCTTTCCTCTCTCCTGCATGGCATGCAGTCTGATATTCTTCCTTTCCCGAAGGGTTCTTTTGGAAAACTACAGACGATAGTAGCACTCATCAGGTCTGTGAGAAGATGGTAGGCACACAATACAGACCGAGTGCGGGTCTGACTTTGCCTTCTTTTTACCACAAGAAGGGCCCTTATTAAATAAGGCCGGCATTCTGACAGTCAAACTTTTTCAGAAGTCAGAAAAAAATAGGAAATTAGCACAATAAGTATTAAAGACGTCGAGTGAAGTAAAAAAAAATCACTAGAAATAACCAATTAGTAACAAAAAACAAGTAACTGACGAGCTCAATGCTTCAGGATCCTCACAGAAGGAGCCGGAAAAAAGAACTGACCTAACTGTCACCTGTGGGGCATGATGGGAGCCTGGAGGTCCTAAAGGCACAGTGACAGTTTTTTCTAGTGTGTTCTATATGCAACCTCTCTAGACTAATCTGCCTCTATGACCTTGCCTTTTTTCCTTCGAAAATAAAGACTATGTTCAAAAACAAGTTAAAAGCATTTTCTATGTGTCATGAAAATTTTACTTTATATGTTTAAGTATTTTCAAATTAATATATTTCAATGCAATATTGGCATATTTGAGCCTAGTAATATGGTTTAGGACACACACACACACACACACACACACACACACTCTCTCTCTCTCTCTCTCTCTCTCTCTCTCTCTCTCTCTCTCTCTCTCTATATATATATATATATATATATATATATATATATATATATATATATATATATATATATATATATATATATATATATATATATATATGTGGATATGCATATATTTTTGTTATTTATCCGGGTTCCGCGCAGATGGGCGGGACTATTAAGTACTTATGACTATTGCTGAGTATCCCCTGGAAGAGAAACTCAGTGGTCACAGACCCTCACCACCTCTCAATCCAAGGCCTCAACTGACCTCAACTAGGCTGTCCTGCGCCGACAGTCGCCTCACTGAAACCTACAAAAATCATCAAGGGCCCCAAACATGCCAGCTGGTACACTCGGGACCACCAAGCGCAACTGCCACCAAATGGAGAAACTATGGCACATAACCAAGAATCCCACAGACAGAGTCGCTCACAAAATCGCCCTCAGCAACTTCCACAGTAACAAAGAAGCCAAGAAAGCTGCTATCACCACCGCATCAACTCAGCCACCAACTACACAAACGAGCTCTTCAAAATAGTAAGAATTCTCCAGCCAGACAGCCACAGAGAACACTATCCAGCCTTCCCAAGAACTCTGCAACACTTTCTCAGACTACTTCCACAGCAAGAGCACAAACATCCACAACGATTAGAACATCCAATCCGCCACCATAAACTCTGATAAGCTCAACCAATCAGCAAACACCAGCCAAACCATCACCACTTGGCCACCCCTCACCGGCCTGACCACCTCAGTCATCCACTCTGGGTTGCCCACCTACCCTTGCCTTCACCACCACTACCACCTTGCAATGAAGGCTCTGCTGACCCCAACAATTAAAAAAATGATGGTCCGATCTCCCTGCTCCCCTACCTGGTCAAAGTTTAAGAAAGCCAGCAACCAGCAGCTCATCAAATTCTTGGAACAAAACCACCTACTGGATGCCTTCCAATCAGAATTTTGTGCCAACCACAGCACTGAGACCACACCGATTGCTGCCACAGACATCCGGACACTCCTCGACCGTGGAGAAACAGTGGCCCTGATCCTCCTCAACCTCTCCACGGTGTTCAACAGTCTCCCACAACACTCATCAACTGACTCTATAATGTAGGCATACGACAAGTCAAACTCAAGTGGATCACCTCCTTCACAGGACGCATACAGAGCATCTGACTGCCTCCCTTCATCTCCGCACCCAAAGATATCATATGCAGAATTGTGCAAGGATCGTGCCTCAGTCCCACCCTGTTCAACATCTACATGACCCCCCCTTGCAGACATCGTCAGATCCCACAAACTCCACATAATCTCCCACGCCGATGACAATCAACTGATCTTCTCACTCACCATGGACCCTGTCAGTGCCAAAACTAACTTCTGCAATGCCATGACCAACGTAGCCAAATAGATGAGAGACTACTGCCTCCAACTCAACTTTGACAAAACAGAAGTACTAATCTTCGGGAAGAACACTTAAGCATGGGACCACAGTTGGTGGCCTGTAGAACTCGGACCCACATTCACACAGAATAACAAGTTAATCCAGATGCTTCCTCTTGCTTTCATACACTTTCCATATTTTGCAGAATCTTCAGATGGATAGTCACTCAGGCTCTCCTCACCAGCCCCCCCCCCCCGACTACGGCAATGCGCTCTACACCGGCATCTCCATCCAGCTCCTCAGAAGACTCCAGACTATAAAGCATGATGCAGCCAAACTCATCCTGGACCTCCTCAAACAAACCCACATTGCCATTCACCTGGGAGACCTCCACTGGCTCCCAATCCAGAAAAGATGGCAGTTTGAGATTCTCAAGCATGCCAATAGAGCCCTCCACAACTTAGGACCTGCCTACCTCAACCATCGACTGGACTGCCACCAACACACTAGACACCTACGCTCCTCGTCACTCTCCCTTGCACAAACACCCTGCATCAGTCGCACCGACAGCAGCAGCTGCTCCTTCAACTGCATTGTAGCCAGGAGAAGTGTGGCTCAGGGGTTAGAGGCGGCAGACCCGGAAGCTGAGATCGGCCCTGGACCAGGGTTCAATTCCTCGCCTCGGCGGGTCTTGGGCTCAAAAAATTCCACGGACTTGATAATTCTCGCTCCGGTGCCTTCTCAACTCACGAGTTCACACTCTGCGACTCTGGGCAATAGCTTGCTTAATCTCCACAACGGCCCCTCGCGGCGGGATGCCTGGCTTTCACCTTGTGGATACCCTGCCGGGGTTATCTCACAGGGGAATACCAGGACGGGTTCCCTAAGCAAGTGCCGGGAAACCCTTTGTGGGTAGCTGTGCGCTATATAAGCTCAAATACAATACATTTACACATTTACATTTACAGGACCTGGAACGACCCTCCCCCAACAGACTTGTACGGCCCCTTGCTGGCAGACTTCAGAAAGAGACTCAAGACCTAACTCTTCTATTGAGACAGTGCCCAGATACTTCTAGAGGTGACAGAGTTGCACTTTACAAATGCAGGTTGATTGAAGGCTGCTGGAATAAAACATGTACTTACCCCAACTGTCTAGCCTCTTGGATTGCCTGTCCATGTGTGAAAAAGGACATGCGCCACGGGAGGTGGTGACTTGGACCACCAAGATCTTACAGGTAGGGTGGTTGGTGAGGAAATTTGAGTTACCAGAGGCAGGGTAATGGCAGCGGTCGTTTGTCCTATTCCCAGGAGCCCCTGTGCGGGCTTGGACCAGGTTCCCAGTAGGACATCAGATAAGGCTTTGTTGAAGGGCAGCAAGGGCTCCAAGGAGGAGACACATTGCTTCAGGAACTCTATCAAGATATTTGTGTTGACCGTCACAGAAAGGAGTTGAAGGTTCAGGACCTGAGCTGCCCTTCGCACCACCAACGCATATGATGCTCCCTCCTCCATAGCCATGGTAGGGGGGAGAAAGTAGGCTGCAATCTGAAGAGATATCCAGTCTGCTGGCCTCACCGAGTTCCTGCTAACAGCCCATTTCTTGTTAAGGCTAGACTTATAAAGGGTTCAGCGACCAATACCAATCTTCCTCTATTCCTTGCCCTTCAGAATAAAGCTGAGGAAATGACCTAGGACCTAAAAGTTCTGCTGGCACCGGTATCTGTGCCAGTTGGTGCAGATCCAGCTCTAGATCATCAGGAATTAGAATGGGGCTGGTAATACCAGGGGGCACCGGTATTCTCAGTGTTAGACTGGTGCAGCACGACCTGCATCTGGCTGGATCCATAAGGGGGAGGGAGTCATCAGTACCAGAGCCGCTGGCACAATCTTGATGGGGGCCCCTCTGAGCCTCCAGGGTCCAAAGGTGCGGCAGTAGGGCCAACCCACCCACATATGAGGCACATGGTGCCATAAAATTTTTTAAGATGGGTGGGGGTCACTCCGGCTCCTGGAAAGTTGGGAAGCGCGGAGCCGACACAGGCGCAGATTCAGAGGAAGGCGGCCCTAGAACACCAAGGCTCCTCTAACACATCTGCCAATGGACAGGGCGACTTGTGTTTTTTGTGCTTCACACTTACCGGACCGATTTGACAACTTTGAATTAGAACTCCCAAAGCACTGCCTGTACCTTCCTCTCGACTAGGACCGTGAACAAAGACCTTCGAGGAGAGTGACATGGTGACAAACACCAAGCCGCAAGCAAGGGACCGTTACCTCAAAGCTTTCGGGCCATGACTTGGCACTTAAAGCATGACTTCAAGCCATTGTCGCGCTCAAGACACTAGAGTTAAACTAGGTTTGGGTCCACCACCGACATAGCATGTTGACAGGTGCTGCACCGTTTAATACCAGAAGTCTTCTTAGATAAGATGGAAATCGTACACACCGAAAAAAAAGAATGGGTTCGACGAAACGTCAAAAAAAGCCTGTCAAAAAGTGAGCGAGGGTAGCACTTTTCGAGGATCTATGCTGACTGGTGCTGGAAGAAAAGAACCAACGTCAGTGTGCTGAGGTGGTGCCTATATAGGTGACCCGAATGTGCCACCTCAGGCATGTTACCAAGGCCTACAAGCGCATGGGAAGGAAGCACGAGGAATCGAAGGCAGCAGGGACTTACATGCTCTTAGATTTTATTTTTGTTTATTGGAGATGTTAACATCAACTGTATGGTATATGATAGTATTTAAATGAACTTTAATAAAATGTATATTCTGACTTAGACTGACAAAAAAAGGAGGTATCTTCCACCTGGACAGAAACTTCACTCAGTCTTACCATTGCCTGATTGCTAATTATAACACTTCATGCTTGTAAGCTTGGGTAACTACTTGCTAATCTCAATACAAATAGGAATCACATAAACGATTTCCCTTGGCCTGAGCAGATTTTCCCCATGAGTCGATGAAACACAACTCCCTTTAAAAAGTAGGTAGTGTCTTTAGAGTAAGCACATCCACCATGGTCTACTTAGTCCAATCATCAACGGACATACCACACGCTGGGTCCAGTAAGTGATTTTATTGTGAACCAAGGAGCAAATGGCAGTCCTTGTGGCAATAAACCCAACATAGGTTGTGAGCTATTGAATGTACAGACAGAGTCCATGGGTGATACATGTCATGAGACATGTGGATGAGATGAGTGTTCCAGTGAGTAGGAGGACCATATTGCTATTGGGGAAGATGGGCCACATCGACAGTCCACAAATTTGTGAGATAATCGGGTAGGAAAGAGGGCAGTACTAGTTGAGATGTACACTGGCAAGGTCATAAGCACAGGTCAAAAGAGAAACTGACCATGTGGCACAGAGAAATGCTACAGAATAGTTTTTTGGGTGTAAAGAGATGAAGTTCACATCTTCGCCCTCTGAAGTGTGTGGTGCCTCTCTTGAGGGGGGTGTTGCTGGTGCTGGAGGCACACACACATCAGGGGATGAAGATGTGGATCCCCTGTCGGCAGCAGCATTTCTCTGCACCAATAAGTGAAGCAGCACAGCACTTCAACGGGCCTGCTTGTTTGCCAGCACACCCACAACATCGCACTGTAAGGCATCCATTGTTGCTATGGAGGAGTCCTGCTTCATTGACTCCAGAATGTTGCGGCTCGCCCCCAGCTGGTTAGCAACATTGCTGATGTCACTTCAAGAGGACAGTTGCTTGTGCCTCTGCTACATTACACCAGCGATGTCAGCCAGAGTGGAGGGTAGGTGCCTCTTATAGCCACTGAGGTGCCCTTATTGGGAGTGAAGCACCTACAGACTCCCTCTAGGGTGCCTGCCACACTCTTCATCCCGCCCGCATCTTATCTAACAGCTCTCTCGGGACTCCTGCAGCACAATGTTGGAATTCAACTTGGGGGTCAGAGTCCAGGGCTGGAGATGTGCTGCCAGCTGGTGATAGGCGGAGCTTCTGGAGACCCTGCGACGCTGTCGGCCCTTCCAGTGACCAAATATAGTTTTTAATGGAGGCCAGGATTTGCTAGTGGGTGTCTTGGTCAAGGGTTGCCAGACTGTCATCCTCAGCAGAATCCTCATTCAGGACAGGCACCTGGTCAGTAGGTGTTGGTACATTCTCTTTCTACTAATTCACTTTCATTGATGCGTAGGATATCTGTTACTCATAGGTACTGAGGCCAAGTTGCACTGTAGTTGCCTTTCGGATGGCATACTGCAACACAGCTACCCAGCTCGCTGGGCCAGCCATTCCTACACGTGTGTTATGAGGTAAAGTCCACATGTGCCTTGGTGATTTGCTTTCTTTTTCATGATGCCTATAATGATTGTGTTTTGACACTGCTACTGTGTACATTGCACCTGCTCCCCAGGGTGCCTATTTTCCCTGTGAGCCGCACTCAGCCCACAGCTCCTGTAAAGGAGGATGTGGGTTTGGTCATGAATTAGTTATGATCCTGAAGTCTGCCTTTCACACAGTACCCACAGTACTCTGCCTTGTTATGCTGACTTGCATGCACATTGTGGATCAATGCTGCCAAGGGTTCTGTTTTTCACAATCATCCTGCACACCTTTACACAGTTTCCAACCTTGCTACACTGCAGGAATGTGTGGGTGCATGCACTTACCCTGGGTTTCCTGTTTGTGTATACACGTGTACTTTCATTGCACTCAGTTGGCTCCATATTCGTGGACAGTGTGTACCAACTCTGAGGGGATGGGCACAGTCAAACTAGGTTGAATGCTAGCACAGATCTTCACCTCATTTCATCACTGCCAGAGTTGGTTATCCGCAGAGCATGACACATCATTTGACTCGGGCCCCTTCACTTGACATGTCTCCTCTGACAATCCCCATTTTGGGCCAGAAACTCAACTTACTCCCACCCACTGATCGAACCCAGAGCATACATTGACTCTCACATGCCCACACCACCAACAATACGTATTACCATTTCTAATGGACTGTTATGGCTGGCTAATTTTGAGGGCTAAGGGTCAAGCTGTACCCCACATGGTAGTAGTGCTGAAGAACAAGTTACTTACCTTCGGTAATGTTTTTTCTCGTGGCTACAGTATTTGCCTGTGGATTTGTCACCTTGTGAATATCCCCTGCGCCAGCAGCATTCCGAATTGTTTTTGTAGCTCTCCACGCCAACGAGGACGACGCCACAGAACCATGGCTCCACTCGCGACTCCGCTGACGTCACTGGAGCCATAAGAGAGCCTCGTCAGCGTGATGACGTCAGTTCCGCCCTTTTTTTTCGTGCCTTTGAGGCACCTAGACGGACCGACACAAAGGTACACAGTACACAGTCTTCAAACCAACACACAAAGTGTGAAATCAATGCAGTAATGTGAAAAGAATTAATCATTTTCTTTGAAAACAACAGTTATAAAACAACATTATTGTAGGTATACATGGCTGGACAATGGGGAGGCGGGTGGGTCAGTGAGGAATCCACAGGCAGATACTGTATCCACCAGAAAAAGCATTACTGCAGGTAAATAACTTGTTCTTCTGATGGATACATCTGCCAGTGGATTCCTCACCTTGAGAATAGAGTCCCACAGCAGTCCCCACTCCCAGAGGAGGGTGTCCACCCTTCTATACCAAAAAGTCCTGAAGGAAGGAACGCGCAAAGTGTCTGTCCCTCCTCACTTCGGAATCTAAGCAGTAATGCTTCGCGAAAGTGTGGACGGAGGCCCAAGTTGCCGCTCTACAAATGTCCTTAACCGGACCACCTCTAGATAAGGCAGATGTAGAAGACCTTGCCCTGGTAGAATGAGCTCTTAAACTCTTACCGGCCAAAAAGTAACAAATCTTGATGCACAAGACAATCCATCTGGAAAGTGTGAGCTTGTGCATAGCTCTGGCTTTTCTGCAGCCAGCAAAACCCACGAAGAGCTGGTCATCCACATGATAGTCTTTAGTCCTTTCAAGGTAAAAATTCACCGCCCTCTTAGGGTCCAAACAGTGAAGCCGCTCCTCCTCCTTGGAAGGGTGAGGAGGAGGATAAAAGGAAGGAATGGTAATGGACTGCCCTAGATGGAAGGGAGTTACCACCTTAGCCAGAAAAGCAGCCCTGGTTCTGAGAACCATTCTATCAGTATGAATAGTCAAGAATGGGGGTTTTGAACTTAGAGCTTGAAGCTCACTTACCCTCCTTGCTGAGGTAATGCAACAAGAAGTACAGTTTTTAAAGACAATAGTCTTAAGGGACACTTGTGTAATGGCTCGAAAGGAGAACCATTGAGACACAATAAATGGAGTGGATGGATATTTGTTGGTAAGGCCCTTAATGAATCGTAACACAATTTGCAATTTAAACAAAGACGGCTGGTCCGGCAAGCAAAGGAACGCCGGCAAAGCCGTTAAATAGACCTTCACAGTAGCCACAGCAAAACCCTGCTGGGCTAGAGAAAGAGCAAATTGAAGGATGTTGGATAAGCGAGCCCTCAAAGGGTCAATAGACTTCTCTCCACACTGATGAACAAATTTGGACCACCTACAGGAATATATAGACTTGGTGGAGAAACGTCTGGTGAACAAAATAACGTCCACCACGTTAGAAGGAAGAGAAAAGAATTTAGGTTGCCCCGTTCAATCTCTAGGCATGAAGGTGTAAGCTCTTGAGGTGGGGGTGTAGAACCTGCCCCTGCGACTGCGAGAGGACGTCTGCCCTGAGAAGGAGACAGAGCGGTGGGCACGAGGAGAGGTGGAGAAGATCTGTGTACCAAACCCTTCTTGCCAATCCGGGGCGATCAATATGACTTTGGCCCGGTCTTGGTGAATCTTCCTCAGAACCCGAGGAATCAAGGGTATGGGAGGAAACTCGTAAAGGAGATGTGAGTCCCATCTCAACTGGAACGTGTCCCCCAACGCTCCCTGTAATGGATACTGGAGACTGCAGAATGAGGGGCAGTGAGCGTACTCGTGAGTAGCAAACAGGTCCACCCGAGGAGTTCCTCACATCCGGAAGACGTGACGAAACACCTCCGGATGAAGCCTCCACTCGTGGTCTGCAGAGAACTGCTGACTGAGACTGTCTGAACGCATGTTCAGAACTCCGGCCAGATGATTTGCCATCAGACAAATCTGGATGCAGGACCAGAGACGCAGAGCCTCTCTGCAGAGACAATACGACCCCACTCCTCCCTGCTTGTTGACATACCACATTGCGGTAGTGTTGTCTGTCAGGACTTGAACCGACTGACCGCGAAGGGAAGGGAAGAAGGCCTTGAGCGCTAAACGCATCACCCGCAACTCTAGAAGTTTGATGTGAAACAACCTTTCCTCTGGAGACCAAAGCCCTTGATCTCCAGATCCCCCAGATGAGCACCCCACCTAGAGTGGAGGCATCCGTGATCACTGTGGCCTCCGATGAGGTAGGTGTAAGGGCTTTCCTTGAGACAAGATTTTCCTCCACGCTCCACCAAGATAGATCCGCTGCAGCTTCTCTGGAGATCCTCACAGACTCCCTGAGATCTCCGTTGTGTTGATACCACTGCCTGCGGAGACACCACTGGAGCGCCCTCATGTGTAAGTGTGCATGGTCAACAGAATGCAGGAAGCAAACAGATCGAGCAGGCGAAGGACCTTCAGGACTGAAACAACAGCTCCGCTGTAAGACAATGGAATAATTTCCTGAATGTCGAGAATCCTTTGTGGCGGAAGGAATGCTCGACACACAGTAGTGTCCAGTACTGCCCCTATGAACAGGTTGCGCTGAGAGGGCACAAGGTGAGACTGGGGCACGTTTATCGAGAAACCCAATCTGTACAACAGCTGATTTGTAACCTGCAGATGGTGAAGCACCTTCTCCGGCGACTCTGCTTTCATCAGCGAGTTGTCCAGGTAGGGGAAAACAGGAATCCCCGACCGAGATGGGCTGCCACCACTGCCATCACCTTGGTGAAGACTCGAGGTGCAGTAGTAAGTCCAAACAGCATGACGCAAACTGATAATGTTGTGACCCTACCATGAAATAGAGATTCTTCCTGTGCGACTTCAGAATTGGGATATGAAAATACGCGTCCTGCAAGTCGATCAACACCATCCAATCTTCCTGTTGCAACGCTTGAAGAACCTGCGCAAGGGTGAGCATTTTCAACTGCTCCTGCTTCAGAAAAAGGTTCAAGATCCTGAGATCCAGGATTGGACGTAGCCTGCCATCCTTCTTGGGTGTCAGGAAATACCGGGAGTAGCATCCCTGACCCCTTTCTCGCGCCGGAAGCTCCTCTATCGTACCTTTTTTCAGTAATGTTGGGACTTCCTCCTGCAGGAAAAGAAGGTGGTCCTCCGAGTAAGCACCTTGGCAGGGAGGGTAATTTGGAGGGCATTCCTGAAGAAAATGAGTAAGCCGACCCCCCACAGGACCAGCATGATCCAGAATGGTGGATCTAGGGCTGCTTTGCTGTGATAAGAGGGGAGGAAGAGGAGGAGGAGGGCTGACGGCCTCGTGGGCGACCTCTGTTCTTGCCCCTGTAGGATTTGTATAAGGTGTTTTGCTGTTGCTGAGGCTGTCTATAGGTCCGAAAGGACGACCTCCCAAATCCTCTGTATCTCCTGAACGATGAGCCTCTAGATCGAGCTTGAAGACCAAGAGATTTGGCTGCTGCTTTACTGTCTTTAAATCTCTGTATAGCTGCATCCGCTTTTTTGATAAAAAGCCCAGAACCATCAAAAGGGAGGTCCAAAAGCCTAGCCTGAATATCTGGAGAGAACTCTGATGATTTGAGCCATTCACTCCTTCTAGTAGCCACAGAACATCCCATGATTTCGGCGACAGAGTCAGCAGTGACTAAACCACTTTGTATGACCTGACATGCAGCCGTTTGAGTATCTTGCAAGACCTCATTAAAATGTTGTCTTCTTTGGACAACTTAGGTGCAAGCTGTTTCGCCGAGTCCATTAAAGCATGGATATAGCGACCCAAAAGACAGGTGGCATTAGTGGACTTTAGGGCCATGCTTGCCGAAGAAAACACTTGTTTAGCAGACTGGTCAGGTTTCTTTGATTCCCTGTCAGCCGGAACTTGCGGAAAGGCACCAGAAGATCTTTTTGAGCAGGCAGCTTGGACCACTAGGCTCTCAGGAGAAGGATGGGATGTTAAAAAGTCAGGATCCCCTGGAGCCGCCCTGTATCTCCCGGCAATAGATTTAGAAACTGCCAGAGCCGAAAAGGTCTTGCGCCAGACCTCCATTACAGGCTCAGTGATTGCCTCATTAAAGGGCAGTAGAGACTCTATTACTATAGAAGGACAATGAAGAACTTCTGACAAAATATTAGATTTAAATTCAGTAGTGGGAAGCCGAGGATCTAAAAGTTCTGCTGCCTTTTTTATTACTGCGTGGTAGGGAACCACATCCTTTGAAGGAGCATCAGATGTAGGCGAAAGTTCCCCCTCTGGAGACAAATCAAGGCCACTTGCTTCCCTTAACTCTCCAAAATATTCATCTGAATCTTGAACCTCACCTTCTTCCATTTCTTCCAAACGAAACCTCTGCTCCTCTAGAACCCGCTGAACTTCTCTCCTAGACCTCATTCTGGGTACCGGCGTCGGTGGAGCCAAGACCGACTACGATTGATCCGGAGCCGGCATCGTACACGAATCTGGAGGCACAGCCTGTGGCGATCTAGGTCGAGCTGACGGCGCCGGAGAAGATGGAAACGACGTTGATTTCCTTGGCGCCGGGAAATGCCAAGACAGCGCCGTCGGAAGAAATGGCATGAAGGGGCCCTGGGCATAGGCCTGAGGAACCCCCAGATTAAACGCTAATGGACCCATGGGACCCGAAGGCGCTGCAGAGGGATACATAGCTCTATTGAAGACTCCAAACATATCATTAAGATAATGCGAGGGATCTTGACCCGGGCCAGGGAAAGGAGGATAAAAGCGTTACCATGTTCGGGCCAGCCGGCGCCGATGGCAGAGCCAATGGAGTCGCCTGTTCATCCGGCACCAGAACCTCTTCCACCAGAGAATGTTCCGAAGTCGGTGAATGAACCAGCGTCGGAGACCGAGCTGGAGAAGCTGCAGGCAAAGCCGATCTTGCAGGAGAAGCTTGATTCGAGGTAGAAGGAGGCACGAAGTCCTTAAGACATCGACGAACTGGAGAGGTTGACTTCGGCGCCGTTTCTCTATCAGAATGGCGTTTTGAAGAATGCCTCTTCTTCTTATGCTTCTTGGCTCTCCAAGCATGTCCCAACGTCGATTTCGAGCCCGACCTCGACCTGGAACTAGACCTCGACCTTCTTCTACCTCTTTTCTCCTTCCTCATCTTCGCCATGAAGAGTTTTGCTTCTCTCTCCTTCAATGCCTTCGGAATAATTTTCCTACAGCAGGCACATCCCTCGTGATCCGACGACAGGCACTAAACACAATCTTCATGCGGATCTGTAATGGACATATGTCCACCGCACTCCCTACAGGGCTTGAACCCGGACTTCCTTGACAACATCCTTGAAAGGAAACAAGAAGAAGCACAGGAATACAACCAGAAACACAAAGTAGCAAGTGAAACTACGGAGAGTCTTGGAAAAACCGTTAGCATTGACGGAGCCGAAAAAAGGGAACTGACATCATCACGCCGATGAGGCTCTTTTATGGCTCCAGTGACGTCAGCGGAGTCACGAGCGGAGCCATGAGTCTGTGACGTTGTCCTCGTCAACGTGGAGAGCTACAAAAAATTTCCGAATGCTGCTGGCGCAGGGGATATTCACAAGGTGAGGAATCCACTGGCAGATGTATCCATCAGAAATTGGTGACATGTACCTACCCAGGTTTACCACACAACTGAGCCCATCCACCTCAGCCTCCAACCATCCCAGACTACTGCCCTTTGTGGTGGCACACTAGTTCATTCTATACCTTGACAGATCTCCATTTCACATCCTTTGACTTTGTCTCACCAAGTCACATATCAAATTTGCCTTCAGACTCCCTCCAGCCACATGCTACATCTTTACTCAGGGCCACATCACGTGTAGGATGTAGTACTTTAATGGGCTCTTCTCAGTTATCCCTTCCCAGCTGCGACACAAGTGTGACACGGTCAGACACAGCAGTTCAAGTGTATTGGTCAGACTACCTTGCAGTACAAATATTCCTTCTCATCTCCTTGCTATGCAACGTCTCACAATTCAGACACAGTGGCAGTTCAACATGCTCAGCCAGGCCTACAATGCACTGCACTACCAGGGGCCCACTAGGGCCACCCACCATATTTTGTTTCAACACACATGGTTCTCTGCATCACTTGCATTCACTCTCACGCCCAGTCCGATTTCGTACATGACAGGAGTTAAGCTGGTCCCTACCATGGCAGCACACCTTGCACATCGGGACAGCTGTGTGCTGTGTAGTGTCATGTAGGTTCATATACGCGTGGCTCTTGGAAATCCAAGGGTTGATATTTCACATGCCCCACACCGACCCCCCCCTCCCTCAGTTGAGCACTGTATTATTATTATTAACTGAGCTTATAAAGCGCCTGGTTACACTAGTCAGTGTGTCCCCGCGCTAATAGTGGCCTAAAAGATCCCTAACACAGCCAGAAAAGAGCACTTCAATATTTGGGGAACAGATGTGTCTTGAGTTCCTTGCGGAAAACTTTTTCAGACGGCTCCATCCGGAGTCTGAGAGGAAGAGTGTTCCAACTCCGTGCTGCCAGAAGGCGGGAGGATCTGCCGCCCATCCTGGCCCTGCAAGTCTTCGGGATACACATTAGCCCAGTGCCCTCCGACCGGAGGGGCCTAGTTGGTTTATACAATGTGAGCAGATTCCTCAGGAAACTCGGGCACTTACCGTGAGCGATCCGATGGCCTATACACAGGATTTTAAACTGGACACGCTCTTTAATTGGGAGCCAGTGGAGCGTCCCCAATGCCTTTTTTGGTGGAAGATCTTTTTGGCAGTGATAACACTAGGCGTGCAGCAGCCTAGTGTACCAATATAAGTCCCTAGTATATGGTACTAAAGTACATAGGGCTTTGGTACACCAGGGGTCTCAGATGGGCTGCAGCATGTATTGCCACACATGGGAGCCCATGAAAACTGTGTCTGCAGATGCTGCCACTGCAGCCTACATGAAGTGGTGCATCCACCTTTCATTTCAGATATAAGGTTTTCCTTATATCCCGGGCACTACACTTAAAATCTGTAAGTCGCAGCGTGCATGGTCCTAAGTGTTGGGGTGCTCCTGCATGAGCAAAGCCACCACTACAAACCCATAAGTCCATTCTCTGGCTTTGTAAGTATGGGAAGCCATTTTAAAGTATGCAGTGGACAATGGCAACGTCAAGATGTCCAGCTACATAATGGCTTCACTGAACATGGTCATGTCTGGTATCATGCAACTACACTGATTCAATGGTGGTAGTCTTTATTTGGTACTCACCTCACATTCTATTTTCTTAGTATATGATTTGGCCCCCACGTAGGGGCCATGTGTTTTAATTAGCTGTTTTGAAGTAAATTTCATGGTGTTTTGATATTTATAGGTAGGAGATATATCCAAGTAGTTTTAGTGTTGGTGTATAATAAATACAAGGTATTTTGCTAACACTGGTATAGTTCTTTCTTGTGTGTAAGCTTCACTGACTGACTCAGTGGTATTTACCCACAGTTTACCCACTTTACACCCTCCTGAATAAGCCTTAGCTGCTCTCCACAGCTACCCTATGAGCCCAGGAATGGGGAACGGTGGGGGAACGGTGCAAGCAAATATTAAAAAGGCATTCCCCCATGAACCCTGATGGTGACGCCAACTTACCAAGTATGCTCAGACGTGAGTCCACTGGTCTCCATGCCACTGGAATCAAGCTATTCTGGCTAAAGAGGGGTGAAACCCTGAAACCAGTCCAGGGAGGACATGGCTTGGCAGTTTGAGCTGGACTGTTCCCATGAGGCACAGGGTCAAGACTGATTTGCATATGGCTGGGTTCACACTGGAATGGCAGGGTGTGCAAAAAAACAATGGATTTAGGCCCAGATCTCTGTACTGTGATGATGTATGACATTGTTCTGCATTCTGTCCATCAACTGTTGTTTTTGCATTTGTCACCCTGAGTGGGACAGGTATGTTTAGACGTGAGACCTGGACTCTCCATGCCACTGGAATCAAGCTAACCTGGCTGAAGAGGGGTGAAACGATGGATTTAGGCCCAGATCTCTCTACTGGGGTGAATGTATGACATTGTTCAGCATTCTGTCCATCAACTATTGTTTTTGAACTTACCAAGTACCGGCAGTTTGCGTTCTCTGTAGATGCGAACAAATCTATATTTGGCTTGCCCCATTGGGTGAAAATGTTGTCTAGATTGTGCTGGTCCAGTCCCCACTTGTAGCAAGTAGTCTTTAGTCTGCTCAACATGTCCGCTATAACATTTGTTTTCCTGAGACGTACTTCGCTGATACATGCACTTTGTGATGAATCACCCAGCGCTGTATGAGTTGGGCTTCCGGAGAAAGCAGGAGAGATCTTGTTCCTCCCTGTTTGTTGAGATGGTGCATTGTCGCGGTGTTGTCCGTCCTGACAACAACTGATGTGTTTTGTGTTTTTTGCAGAAATGCTTGGAGCGCTAGGTAAACTGCCCTTAGCTCGAGAAGATTGTTATGAAGATCCCTGTGGGAAGGCGGACACCTTCCGCTGACCTGCAAGTCTTGCAGGAAAGCTCCCCAGCTCTCTAGAGATGCATCCATTGTAATGACGAGAGGAACAGCCTGCGATAGGAACAGCAGACCCTGCGATAATTGGTGAAGTTGCTCCCACCAGTCCAAGGCCGCTATCATGGGAGGAGTGATTCGGATCAGGTCATCAAATGAGCCCTCTATTTTCACCCATTGCTTGTTTAAAGCTTCCTGAAGAAGAGGACGCATTTGGAGACGACAATGCAGTATGTGGGGAATAGAAGAATACATAATTCCTAGGAGAGATTTGGAAAGGCATACAGAAATGGACTTTCTTTTTTGGACCCTCTTTGCCAAGGACATTAACCTTTGTTGTCTCTCCAGAGTAGGATAAGCCTTGATTTCTGTGGTACCCAGGATAGCTCCTAGAAATATCAGTCGACTGGATGGTTGAAGAGTCGATTTTTCTACATTCAAAGTGAGACCCAAGTCCTTGAAGAGTTGGAGACAGGCCTCTCTTTCGCTGCTTCGTACGTGGGGGCCCTGAGAAGCAAGTCGTCCACGTATGGCAACATTTGATGATGTTGTTGTCTTAGACATGCTGCGACTGGTGCTAAACATTTTTTGAAAATGCGGGGAGCGGATTTTACTCGGAAAGGTAAGACACAGAATTGGAAGTGACTGTCGGCCACAGTGAATCTTAGGAATTTCTTGTGCTTTTGGCATATGGGTATACGAAAATATGCATCCTGGAGATCTTGCAATGCCATGTAATGGTTTTTCTTGAGGAGGTGAAGCACATCTTGAATAGAGATCATACGGAACGATTGCTTTTTGAGGAATTTGTTTAAGTTTTGCAGATCTAATATCGGTCACCAGTTTCTTAGCTTTTTCCTTATTAAGAACAACCGGGAGTAGAAACCCTTCGCTCTCTGACAGGGGGGAACTCGTTCTTTTGCTCCTTTCTGTAACATGTTGGTAACTTCCATCTTTAAGAGATGTAGGTGTTTTTGGAAGTGAGGCAGAGGAGGAGTTATAGGAGGGATCTCTATAAATTCCAAGGAATGGCTGAATTGGACCCATTGTTCCGAAGTTATGCTCCGCCACTGTTGTAAATAATTGAATATTTTGCCACCCACCGGGATGGAATCAGTGCGATAGAGGCCGACAGCTGGGAGAGGTCTTTGGCGTCAACCGGTCTCCTTACCCTGGCATCCTGCTTTTCCCCTAAAAGCGTTGTTGTAGGCTGCAGCCAGTGGTGAAGTCTGTATTGTTGAGCAGTAGCAGGATATTGTGAATAGCAAGATTGTTGGTTTCCTTGGTTTCCTGATTTGTAAGATTGGTAACCTCTTTCTTGTGTGTATTGTAAAGTCCCCAAAGACCTAGCTGTATATGTCTCTTTTTTGATAGCTTGTAAGGCTTTGTCAACGTGGCTGCCAAATAATTCTTCACCATTGTAAGGTAGGTCCAAAATCTTTGTCTGTACCTCAGGCCTGAATGTGGTGGCTGTGAGCCAGCCTTGACGCCTCAAGACGGCCACTCCCGCAAGCTGCCTGAAATCAGTGGACGCTACATCCATAGAGCAGTCTATCACTTCAGAGGCAGTCTGTTCGCCCTCAAGAAGAATTCCCTTAGCTTCTTGCTTGTCATCTGGTGGAAGTTTGTCCAAGAATGGTGTCAAGTCCAACCACATCTGCCTATTATAATGGCCCAGTAGAGCCAGAGAATTTGCTGCTTGTACTGTCAGAGCAGACATTGTTGAAGACTGCTTCCCAATGTTGTCAAGCTTTCTTCCTTCTTTATCAGAAGGAGCAGTTAGAGGAGCTGAAGGAATCTTCGAGCGTCGCTGTGCTGCTTGCGAAATTACAGAATCTGCTTTTGGATGACCTATTAGGCACACTGGAGCATCATCTGGAGCCTTATCTTTTTTGTCCAGTCTTGGCAATACAGGTGGAACAGTTGCTGGATTTTGCATTATTCTCAGCCCCTCCTTCCATATGTATTCAATGATGAGTATAGATCTCACTGATTTTTATAAGGCTCTTTAAAGTCATACAGAAAACAGTCTTGGTGATGCATAGGCATCGGTAAATCAAAGCGCTAAGCCGATCTCTCTCCAGAAGCTTGTGGAATCCCCCTATATCTTCCGGAGGTAAATACACTCATGGGGGAGATGCAGATTCCACAGTGGGAATTATGAAGGAATCCCATTCATCTTGTTGAACTCTCCTTCTCTCTTCCCTTCCTCATCAGAGGATCTCAACTGATGGACAGGAGCAGCTTGAGTAGGAGGCTGAAACCTAGGAGACTGTTGGGAGAAGAGGTGAACAAACCTGTATTTGTGGCAAACAGGTGGAGAAGGAGGAAGAGGCAGAGCCTGGTGGATGCCCCGTTCTGGCGGAAATCTCCTCTTATAGTCCGCCAGCATAAATTGTAGGTCTGTCCGACTTGAAGGGAGGTACATCATCTCCTGTTGATGATATTGCCGTTGCTGATGGTGATGGTAATATTGACATCCATAACCATCATTTTCATCAGAATCCTCCTGATATTTGATGTGAAGGTCTGATGGGCTGAAGGGGGCCCCAAAGAGACTAACATCCTCGGACCCCTCGTCCTCATCATCATCTTCTAAGAACTGAGATGGTAAAAAAGCCTGCACCTGACTAGTTGAAGTTACAGCTGGTGTTAACTGTATTTTTGAAATGTTATGATTTTCCTTTCTTGTGGACGATGTCGTCGACGAGCCCGTCGACATTTATCACCATCCGAATCACCTTCATTGACGAAGCTGCTTTTCTTGCTCCATCAACGGAATTGTCGTCGTCAACGGCACACTTCTGGAGACATGGATCTTCATCGATGGTAACGCTGATGAGACTTCTGACATGGACACGGGTTCTTTCGTGGATGCAGATGCCGACAAGGTCATAGTCGTCAGGATCGTCGACGACGTCTTAGTCGGGCAGGTCATCGTCAGAAGTTGACCCCTCGATGATGATGACTTCGAAGACACAATTTGCTTTGTTGACACCAAAGGTACCTTTCCTGTTAACAATGTTGTCGTCAACGAGGACATCGACGCCGCAGATACAGTCACGATATTGACTAAAGACACCATTGTTGTTACCAGAATCACCTAAGGAGAGGATTTATTTCGTTGGCGGTGGTGTAGTCGACGAGCTGCTCAACTGCGGAGCTGAAGGTTTTTTGAAGGTATGCTACAGTTTCATAGGTGGTGTTGGAGGTTCTGAAGCTGCTTTGTTGATACTTAAAGCCTTTTTTCTTCATGCGAAGCTTTGCTGGCAGATTCAGTCTGTTTCTGAGTAGACTCAACAGACTTTTTTGATGCATTTTTAGGTGGCTGTGACGATGAGCCTGCAGGGTCATCCAAAGGTTGTTTGAAGTATTCTTGAGGAAGATATAGAAGATGTATCACTCTCCTCATCAGAGACCACAGCGTCCCTGTTATAGGCCTCTGAAGCTACAAGAGAAGCCTTCCTTCTCAGTCTTAAGAGTCTTTGTAGAAAAGGTGTGACATACCTTGCAATCCTTTGGTTTGTGGTCAGGGTACAAGCAGTCCTTGTGCTTATCATCAATATGCAGCTTTTTCTTCCTTTAAGTTCCACGGGCCCTGAATAGACTTTTTTAGGTGTCTCTGACATGGTGGACATCAGTTTGAATCACCTTAGAAAATCACTGAATTGGTAGTAAGCTGAAAGGGTGAAAAGATACTCCAAATCTTGAAAAATAGAAGAAAACTGAGCAGAGCTCAGTGGAGACTTCCTTAGCACGACGTGTGGTAGAAAATCTGAGGGACTGGAGCTTCTCTCAGGAAAGATCTACAAGGTGGTCTCCTCCGATTGGTTAAGTTCTAAGTTTGGTCCTTTTTTACAGACAGGGATATGTTATGAAAGATTTTAAGGACTAGAGCCTTATGTACTATGTCTAATAGGACATTTACTTTGATATACCGGGGACTCCCATTTCGACGACTGGGAATGATTCAAGCATTTGAATCCATGAAAGTTCAAATACTGAAGTAACAACCACTTCCTTCTTCTGTTTGTATTATCTCTTCACTCTCATTGTAAAGATAGCAACGATTTCCTTAGTAAGATTAATGACAGTTTGGGAAGATTAATTCTCAATGATTACATTAGATGTTAGCTCCCTATATGCTTATATATGCATACTAAGGGTATGAGTGCTTGTGCACATTTTCTGCGCAAATCAATCAGGTGTTACTATAAATCACAGAATTTCGCCTGAATGAGAACATTTTTGTATTTGACGAACACTATTACAAACTATGAGAACAGCGATGGGCACCTGGTTTGCATCCAGCTACACAAATTCATTCCGGAGCTGGAGGGAGCAGCAGGTGGTCTGGACTAATAAGAGTTTCATTCAGCACATGGTTTTATTGGTAATTCTTTCTTCCTAAGTACTGGTGTATCTACTTAAGTTTATTATCAAATTTGGAGATAATGATTTGAATCTCAATCTTCTAACTGCATTTTACATGCTTGTAGTTATCTCAATAAATCTTAAAAACAGTATAAACTATGTGGAAATGTCAGGGGTTGACCGTAACAGCAGTACCAAGGTTGTTTATGAATAAGAGAAACAGTATAATAAAAGTAGGTTTTTGAAAATTGATTAGTAAGAAAAAGCTATATTTGGAGAAGGTGACTACCCATCTCAAGGAAAAATCACATTTGTTGTCAGGGTGAACTCTCAGTGTAACTAAATTAAAATGAGCTAAAATCACTGCTAGCTATGGCAACAGCACGCAACTTAACTTAGGGCAATGTGTAAAGTATTTATGCTGTAGGTAAACGGTAATAAAGTCGAAAGGCAAAGTTATAAAAATCCTAAACTACATTAGGAAATAAATTGTAAGATTTAATAAACAAAATGAATCACAAAAAAATCTAATAAGGGGAACCGGCTAGATGATTTTTTAAAGTTTTATGTAGGAATAGCGCACAAGTAATTTACTTTCCATTCTGTACCCTTATAAACCACACAACCCACTGAGGCTCTAAAAATACAAATAAACTATTAAATTTAAATATAAAAAAAATGACAAGCAATATTAAGAAGCATTAACTATAAGTATACAATTTAAAACAAATACAATTAAAATATATACGAACATAAATACAAATTTAAAAATTGATATGAACAATTTTTTAAAACAATATTAACAGATATTTTTAACATCAATATAGATGTTTTACCATCGGAAATAATCAATATTCTTGCCAACAATATTTTTGCACATATTTGTGTATCACATTATTTAAACCTGTCATAATCCTTGGGCAGCCCACATGCTAGCTGATCAGGCAATTCCAGAATTGCCGGGGATACTCCTAGAGAGAATCCAGTCAGGGAGGGCGAGGCATGTGCTAAACTTGCCTCTTGACCCTGCGGGTGTCCGGACAGGTCGGCCGCGCAGTTGCTGGGGCACTCGCGACGCAGCTCACCTGGGACCGGAGAGAGCAGGGGCCGTGGCCCGGTGACGAGCCAGTCAACATTAAGCCTGCAGAGGATCCCAGTGTGAATGTGGACCGGGGTGCCGGAGAAGCACGCTACTAATGGGCTGGTGGATGAGCTGCTGGCCCCAGGCTGCCGGTTCGGCGCATGTCAAGGCGGCGGGTTCGGCAGACGGAGTGCAGCTCTGGGAGGCCTAAAGTGCTCGGCTGGCTGAACCACCAGAAGTACGGGGACACTTTCTGATGGATCCTCGTGGATCAAGTGGACTGGAGCCCCCTTCTCTCCCCTAATGCCAGCGGCCTGGTCCCATGACAGCCATCTGGTGGACATTGAAGGTGGGCCAGCTGTGCGGGAGAGCAATGTGCGGGTCCCAGATCTCGGGGGGGGGGAGGCTCTCTGGCTGGTCCTGGTGTGGCCAGACTGCTGAACTGAAGCTGGGGACTTCGGGGGGGGCTGTGACCTGGGGAGGGTCCGTGTGGCCTTCAATTTATGACTGATGCTGCCACCACAGCACGGAGAAACTAGCAGATGGTGAAGGACTGGGTTCTTTAAGACCCAGCGGTGCCAGGGCACAACACCTGAAACCTTCGTGGGTAACCTGCTCCGGCGTACGAATCACAGAGACACGGGACACTTCCTTCGACGTCAAAGATTCAAGGTTTATTTGCTGCAGGGAACACAGAGATCACGACAAGTACACAGCGTGCAACTTGGGGAGACTGCTTCAAATTGGTTCTGTGGATCGCTCCTTTTATACAGTTTTTACCCATAGGATTACATTGAACACAAAAGTTTACAACCCGGTTCCCACCATTATCCCCCAGAGGGGTCGCTTTGGTCACTTTGAAACACATCAGGTCCGGAACATAAGTGCGGAAACATTTGGCGGTTCCCAACTGTAAAAACCATCTTCCCACCATTAGTGAATTCCAATCAGCAGTAAAACAGATCGAAATAGGAACAAGGACAGGTGTAGAGGAAGACGGAGACAGTGGGGAGATCGGAAAGGGTGTAAAAGGGGAGGTATCGGGAAACACGAGATACAGGCATCAAAGGGACGTGCCTAATGAGATGCACGGCTGAGACAATAAGTCCGTGCGGCAAGATGAGCCTCGAGCGGCGCCATCTGCCTTACAGTAGCAACCCCCTCGTCATAAAGACACACAAAGAACATGTGTCTTCCGCAGATATCTTGGGAGTCCCAGGGTCGCGAAGCGGACAACGTCCGTTCGCTGGCTACTTGAGGGCAAGAGACAAAATGGATGCCGTATCTAAGATGGAACCCGTGGGTACAGATGAAAAACCCACATAACAAACGAACGGTTTAAGTTAGCACAGCGAAACTGCGCACACTTACTAAACTCGTCCTTTGCGGTTCAGAGATACCAGACTCGACTATATTCGTGCGAGTCGAAAACACCACTTACAATTGTCACGGAACCTCAGACGCTCCTTTTGCCCTCATGTAGGCAAGCACTAGTCGGAATCATATTCGATATTCATCAGACCATCGAGGTGTTGCTGTAGCATAGCTCTGTCCAACCGAGTCCCCTTGGTAACAGGTGGTTGTCTCATACACGTTGTAGCACAGAGGCCACATAAGGCAGGACCACACTGTACACAAAGGCAACACGTGAACAGAGACACTACAACGACTCCGATGATCATCAGAATTTTCCAACCCCAAGTCGACATCAGGCCCCAAAACCATCCAAGTAGCGTCCAATCCCCTACATCCACGTGTATGGATTCGGAGATCTTATGCAACCTCGAGATGGCTTGATAGACAGTAGGAGCATTATCTGGAATGAAAATGCAGCAGCTCGAATGGATCACCTTACATACCCCACCTCGATCTGCTAAGATGACATCTAAAACCATACGGTTTTGTAACGTCATAAGTCTCTCCGCCTGAAGTTCTGTGGTGATATTACCAAGGGCACTGGCAGTAATATTAGCTGTCGATTCTACCACTCGAGTCAACTGTCTCAGGTTCCTACTATTGACCATAGGTCCCCAAAACGGGAGGAAACCCTTGAAAAAGTCTCCTGCCTCTTGACCGGCAGTATCCTCTTCGCTAATTACGCCTCGTACAACTCTAGTCTTATGATAATCGGCATCTACAGTGAACGTCGGAGGCAACAGATTTGCAATGAAACATGAGCCCATGAAGTCTGCGGGCAACCATGTGTATGCACGATCATAGCAGATAAAGTATGTACCCTTGGCAGCCAGAAACACAGGGGACGAGGACATCGGCAGAATGTAATTTTCAGTGCAAGCACTTGCTCCAAGTCGGGCTTGCGATCTTCGGCCACGACCCATAAGACAAAAATTACCAGTGTGGGGTACGACCCATATCGGAGGCGAGCTTTTAAGCTGCTTTTCGCTAGTGAACACACTATATTCACCTCTACTTAGGACCCTATAGGCCTGAACCTCTTCCTCAGGAATAAGAGAGGGATCATAGATATCACTGTCTAAATCCTCTATTGCTATCGACAAAGGTTTTTGATACGAGGTAGGACCAGAGTAGGGGGAACGTGGTTCTCGAATGGGGTGGAAACCCAGTGCGCTTCGAAACATTGTTTGAAATGCTCGAGCTGACCCTTGGGAACTATACGGTAACACCAGATATGGAATTCCCTTATCCGTAGTGTGTGGCATCAACCCACACACCCAACAATTAGTAGTGTTAACCACTAACTGATGCTGATGGAGGAGCTGAATAAAGGAATTGTTGCGGAATTCTACACGTCTAGCCTGCTCGTGTTCCGGTAACATGTGAAAGGAATGGGGAGAAGCAGTAGAGGTAAGATTAGGGTAAGGAGTAGGAGTAGGTGTAGCAGGTAAGAAGTAAGACATCGTGTAATACACCCCACCCGCCAATAATGCAGAAGCAGTCAAGAACAATACAAACAGTTGGAATATGAAACATTTGGTACGACTGAGTTGCTGCAGCTTGAATCTGTGGACTTGAGCTCCCTCCAAATCATTCAGCTTCGAGAATGCCATTCCCTACGACCGTCCGCAACGTTTCTTGACGCACTTCGTTCTGTGCAGTAATAGTCAATCCCTAGGAGTTCCCAGGAACCGACGGCCTTTAACCTAGCGTCAAGACCTACTGACCAGAAGGAAGTACGCGCGCGGCCCTACGGCCTTCAATGCACAATATGTATGTATGCAAAAACAAAGTCTCTCAGCTGTGGAAGCAAAAAGGTACAAGGAATGAAGCTCAAAATATATGTACAAAAATAATTACAGTGATACGAAAGTTCAAAACTGATCACGGAAAACAGGGTAATGCAATCGTCGATACAGCAAAGCAAAATCTTTTTATTTGTCCTTAGTGCGAGATCGCAAAAAGTATCGGGTTTTCCCAGGACGTGTCTGCTCGTCAAACAAAGGATCCGTTGAAGAGACAGCGTCCTGCTGATCAGTTGAGTGTTCTGGTCTTGAGTCTTTTGATGCTAATTGTTCAACAGTGTCTTTCTGCTGCGCTGAGGGTTCGTCAACAAGCTGTGCGTCGCTAAAAGGCACAAACGCCGGCAATGTTTCTGTTTCAGATGACGCAATGCCTCTCCTTACCCACGGGTCTGCCGGCAAAGGGATGGGGACTCTTTTGGTGTGCGTGGCATGCACCCAATTCTTACGTCCCTCAAGACGAACGGCAGTCCTCGTGGCCAGGAGCACTTGGTAGGGTCCGGTGAACCTCGGGTCCAGGTTATTTTTGCGTGAAAAGTTCCTTGTCACCACCCAGTCTCCGGGCTGGAGCTGGTGGCCTGGACCCTCTGTCTGCGTCGGCAATGCGTCGTAAACCTGTTGGTGAATTAACCTCAGTTTAGCAGTCAAGTCATGTAGATAATCGATCAACATTGGGTACTCAAGATCAGAAAACATTCCTGGCCTAGGAACCCCCCACACATTCGCAGGACGGCCGAACACTATTTCATAGGGACTAAGCCCTACTCGGGAGTGTACAGTCGCCCTAGTTGACAGTAATGCCAAAGGTAAAGCGTCAGGCCACGAAAGACCAGTCGTAGCCTGAATCTTCGCTAGCTTTAGTTTAAGGGTGCCGTTGTACCCTTCAACCAATCCAGCTGACTGGGGATGATTGGCGCTATGGAATTTTTGATTAATTCCAAGGCCCTTACACACACTCTTCATCACACTTCCAACAAACTCACTTCCGTTATCTGACCACACAACTCTAGGCATTCCATACCGAGGAAAGTATTCCTTCAGTAGGATTTTTGCAGTAGACAAAGCAGTATTGTCTTTGAGAGGATAGGCCTCGATCCATCGGGAGAATGCGCAAACCACAACTAAAACGTATTTCAGGTTATTGCATCGCTCCATATGGATGAAGTCCAATTGAATCACCTCAAAGGGATACGAAGGAGGAGCAAAACTGCCAGGAAGAGTTGGGGTTCCTTTGCCAGGATTGTACATAATACACACCATACAATTCTTCACCAGACGTTCAGCACATTTCGTAATGCCATCATTCTTCCACACAGGAGCCAGCAACTTACAAATACCTTTCGCGCTAATATGTGCTAACCCATGCGCCATTGTCACAACGGCCAGCACATACGCATCAGGCAACAACCATCTTTTCTGATCCGACAAATCAATCCAACAACCATTCGCATCCAACTTTCCCGTGCTTTCTTTCCACTTCGCCTTTTCAGTCTCGGTGGCCTCATTCTGAATTGCTTTCACACTCTCGATAGTGTCTTCACACTAGGCGTGGGCGGAAAATCCGTTCCGCTCGCGGATTTTGCGGATTTTCGGGAAATCCGCAATCCGCGAGATTTGCGAATTTCCCGCAAAATCCGCAAATCCGCGAGCAGCGGATTTTGCTCGCACTGCTCGCACTGTTCGCGTGAGTTCGCGCCCCGCGAATAAGTGCAAAATTGCAGAAATACGATCTTAGCAAAACTGAAAGTAACTACTTACCAGGTTCAAAAGTTCAGGCTCATCATTAGTAGCCATTTCCTGGAGTGCTTCCTGAGGGGCCCCTCCAGAGTTCAGTTGCCAGTTGAAACTAGTATGTGACCCTGCTCTGAACCTCAGAATAGTTACACATATGCCACAAAGGTCCTGAATTACAGCTAAGGGAGACAAGCAGGAGCCAGGTTGGAAGTTAAAATCCATTAATCAGCCCCTAATTCATTATTGTCAGTTGGGGCAGGGCAGGTGTTGTAACTAATTTTGCAACAATGAAAGCACTTAGCAAGTGCAAAAGATCACTAATCAGGGCACACTAAGGAAGCAGGTGCCAGCTAAAAAAATATTCTGTGACACATGAATCAGCCCCAAATTAATTCAGGTCACTTGAGGCAGGGAAGGTGTGCTTTGCTTTGCCGAAAATAATGTACACTGGACAACCAGAGGGTGTGGTGATGAAACAGAGGGTGGCATGGGTGGGCCAGAGGGTGGCATGAGTAGTCAGAGAGTGGCAGTGGTGACAGAGAGTGGCAGTGATGAAGAAGAGTGTCCCAAACAGGCTGGACACGTAGAAACAACAAGTTCGCGAAACTTGCGACCCGACAGGTAAGTTCGCAATTTGCGAAAGTGTACAAAACCCTCGCGAACTGGCAGAAACACGGGCGAACACAAAAAAAAAAAAATCCGCAAATTCGCGGGAATTCGCGGATTTTGCGGATTGCGAATCCGCAAATCCGCAAAATTCGCGAACGCGAGATCCGCAAAATTCGCTCATGCTTACTTCACACATACTCGATTCTGTAGGCCACCTAACCGAACTTGTCACATACATCCGAGTGCTAAGGTTTCGGGCAGTCTCCTTAGCAGTCTCATCCGCAAACGCGTTACCACGACCAACATCATCCGTCACCTTACGATGCGCACTACATTTAACAATCGCAACTTGCGTAGGCAAAGTCAATGCATCCAAAAGATCGTTCACAAGCTGGCCATGCTGAATCTTCGTACCGTGCGACGTCAAGAAACCTCTCTCTCTCCACAATCGTCCAAAGCTGTGAGCAACACCAAACGCGTATTGACTGTCGGTAAACACATTCACACGTTTCCCTTTCGCCAACACACACGCTCTAGTAAGAGCAATCAATTCTGCAGCTTGGGCAGAATTCTGATTCAACCTTGCAGTCTCAACAACAGTATTCAATGTTACAACAGCATAAGCAGTAGTCACATCGCCATTCGGCAACTTAAAACATGACCCATCCACATACAAAGTGCCATCCGGATCTTCCAATGGGGTGTTTTTAAGGTCCACTCGACCTTTCGTTTCCTCTTCAGTCCTCAAGTAGCAGTCATGTTCTGCTACTTCATCTGACTCTGTGCTAATTGGTAACAAAGTTGCCGGGTTCAGAACGTTACAACGTTTTATCTGAATGTGGCTTGCCAAGAGCGTCAACTCGTACCCAGACAACCTCGCACTCGTCAAGTGCTGAGTTTTCGTTCGATTCAAAAGAGTATCGACTGCATGCGGAACCATCACCGTAAGCATATTATCCATGACCAATCCTGCTGATTGTCGGATGGAAACCGCAGCTGCCGCTGTTGCTCGTAAACAACTCGGCAATGCTCTAGCTACTGGGTCCAAGGTCGAGGAAAAATATGCACATGGACGTTGCTTACCACCAAAAGGTTGCGTTAAGACACTCAAAGCACAACCTTCCCTCTCATGAACATATAACGTAAACGGCTTACTGTAGTCAGGAGTACCTAACACAGGAGCCGAACACAATGAATCACGCAGTTCAGAAAAACTTTTCTGACATTCTTCCGTCCATGGTAAAGGAGTTGAAACATCCTTGCACGTAAGAGCCACCAATGGTTTCGCTAGCAATGAAAAATTTGGAATCCATTGCCTGCAGTACGACGTGATACCTAGAAAGGCACGCACATCTCTTTGGGTTTTTGGCACAGCCATTCGCGCAATCGCTGCAATTCTCTCTGGGGTCAATCTCCTTCCCTCCTTTGACAATAAGTGACCTAGATAGGTTACTTCTTGACAACAATATTGGAGTTTAGAAGGTGACACCTTGTGATTTAACTCACAGAGATGTTGCAGCAACGACACCGTAGCAATTTTGCAAATGTCCTGAGTATCAGCAGCCACCAATAAGTCGTCGACGTATTGGATCAAGGCCGCACCAACCGGCAACCTAAACGCATCCAGTTGACCCTTCAAGGCTTGGCTGTAAATAGATGGACTTTCACAGTAGCCCTGAGGAGCGCGTTTGAACCGGAAGCTGCGTCCACCGAGAGAGAAACCGAAAAGGTCCCTGCTCTCCTCGGCAATCGGGATGCTGAAAAACGCATTTTTCAAGTCAATCACCGAAAACCACGATGCAGAAGCTGGAATCAGAGTCAGTAGCGCCGTGATGTCAGGCACAACAGGAAATTGAGGAACCACAATTTTATTTACCTCCCGTAAATCGATAACAAAGCGATAAACAGGCGGTTTTGAAGGATCTGTACGTTTAAGAATGGGCAGCACAGGGCTGTTGCACACGTTTCCCCTAGTCTCCTCAATAACATCCTTCTCGATCAAATCATAGATGATCGCCAACAGTGCTCGTTCACCATCAAGGGAGATACGATATTGGGGAATACGTGGCAGCCGCACATTAGATTTCAACTGAACAACATAAGGGGAGATATCAAGCAGGCCCACGTCATTTGGACCTGTTGCCCACAAAGACGCAGGAAGAGAACTCAATTCCGGTGGGAGCTTATCGAGGGACAAATACATAGGAGAGACAACCCTCTCTCCTAACGTAAGCTTTACACCCGCAGGAGAACAATACAAAGTTGCATACAAACGTTTAAGCAAATCCAGGCCCAAAGGATTTTCGCCACAACCCGTGGTTAAAATCAACGGAGCTTCTAGCTCACGAGGCCCAATTTTAAGGGGCAAAGGGCGCGAAACTGGATTGCTAACGGGGGCGCCAGAGAATCCAACGGAAACATTTGTTAAGCCAGACAAAGGTGCGCCAGGGAGTTTCGAATACATGATAGAACTTTTCGCTGCACCAGTGTCCAACAGAAAAGGCTCAACGACGCCCGATGTAGCAACTGCGACGTAAGGCCCTCTCTGATCAACCGGAACTGATACCACTCCCTTTCCTTGTCTTTGGCTGTCCTAGTAATTACTGTCGTCAGTTCCCTGATCGACGTAATAATCGTCTACATTGTACTGCGCAGATCGTCCTTGCGATGATCCACGTTGATCGAAACAATTATTAGAATTAGATGAGTTATCTGAGCAATCATTCTGAGCACCACGACCTCTACCACGTGATGTTTGCTGCGAACCACCACGACCTCCTCTAGATGAGTTACCATTGTTACGTTCATTCAAAACAGGGCAATTGAATTTAATGTGTCCCTCCTGTCTACAATAAGCACATTGATTGTACCCTAACGAGGATCTTTGGGAGGAGGAGTCATTACGGGTTTGGGATCTGTTCGATTGTGGCTGTGACCTATTCTGTTGCGAATTATTCTGATTTGACCGCAGAGGATACGCTTGTTGCAACAACACTTTAGTTTTGAGCTCTTTCGTCTTTTTATCAGCACGGTCGTTCTCTTCTTTCTCCCTATTCTCATAGTATTGTGCCGTAGCCAATATCTGAGCCGAAGTAGAAACGGCCCATGCACTTTCCGAATTCTTTAATTTATTGCTCAAATCGGGCAATAAATTCGAAACAAATTTATCCACAAACAATCTCTGACCACCCTCGGTGCCCATATCCTGACCACTATGGTCGATGAATGCCTCCTCAAACCTCGTAAAGAAGTCAGAAACACTCTCATCTTTCTTCTGCTTACAGGCTGACAATTTGTCCCAGTTCACCTTCATAGCTGGCATAAGAGTTTTCATTAGCGTAATAATCCTTTGAGGAAGGTCAAGAATCAACTGGTCGGGTTTAGTAGCAGCTACTTGTCCGGCGTCTGCCGCTACAATGGCAGCCCAAGCACCACCTAATTCAGCCGGGTGATTTTCCTGGCGAATCTTAGCCCATACCGGTTGCGGTACGACATTGCCGAACAACATATCGATATCGGCAAGATTCATTACCGTAGCATCTACAAGCTGTGATAATTCTTTGTAATACCCTGTAGGATTCTTGCGTGGGTCAGGCAAAGATTGCTTCACCTGTAACACTTCCGAGCGTTTCCATGGGAGATGTATCCATACTCTCTGGAAGTGCGCCAATACCGGAGGTTGAGCATTAGGATTTGCTGGTATCCAAACCGGTGGAACTTCACGCATAGGGAATTGACCAGACTCATCTGGCAATCTTTCGACATCCTCAACAAACAAAGCTTGAGGTATAGGAGCGGGACGAAAAGATAACAACCGTTCGACAGCACGTCGAACGTTGGTATCCACTATCAGCCCATTTGCGAACTGAAGCTGGAGATCAGACAGAGCGGTGAGCACCTCGTCAGGCGCATCGGCCGCTATTTGATCATGTAGGAACTTACACATTTCGTTGAACACATATCTCTGGGTCGGTATATTGAATTGACAAAATGTTTCGAGGACAACACGGGGTGGACTTCTCTGAGGATTTACCATCCAACCCATCGCCATGTTATACAGCGCAACGCGTTCTCTGTTTCCAGGAAGCTGACTACGTCTCTGAGGACCATCGGAACCAGCGGACCCATGAACAGGTCCGAGCGAATGAAAGAAGCTAGCCGCAAGAGGAGAATTGCGACTACGAGTAGAGGGAGAAGCATACGATACAGGACTAACAAGAGAAGGAGTAGAAACAGTAGCAACAGCAGGGGTTAACAAAACAGGAGCAGTAGCAGAAGCAGTAGAGGGAGCAGGAGTATGTGGAAGCGGAGGAGCAGTAGGGATAGCAACAGGCAAAGGAGCAGGAACAGTAGGAAGAACGGGTGCAGATTGAGGAACAGGCGGAAGAGGAATAGGCGGAAGAACAGGTACGGCAGGGACCACAGGAGCTGCGGTACCCTGTACGTACGGAGGTGGCGACTTCATAAGATAAGACATTAAGGGATCCTCAACTGGCTCTTCCTTCTTTTCTGACTCCGTAGGCAAAGCAGGATAACATTTATCTACAGTCATATGCTGTAATCGGTCAAACACTTCCTTATCCTTAACCTCCTTATCTCGCTGAAATTGCTCTGCTTTCTTCACTATGGTAGCAACATTATCTCGCTGATTACGTTTAGTCTGTCTGATTTCTTTCTGTCGGGCTTCTTTGCGCCACAACCGAAAGGCATCAAACATGGCCGGCCTTGACTTTCTTTCGAACAATTTAATCTCTAGATTATCTAAAATCGGGGCCTCGAAGCTACCATGAGGTGGCCAACGAAGGTCGCCGTCCTTTTTCGTATATTTAATCCAGTAATCGTTAAAGGTAACTGGGCCTAGCCCATGCTTACTATAGAGCTCATACGTGGGAGTTCCAACCGGAGGTATCGGACACGAGTCCTCCAGTCGGGAATCCATACCACAAGGTCTGAAACAACTAAACAAAGTACTGCGACCAGGCATCTTGCACACTAGCCGAGTTTCACAAACTTCAAGGGTTACGGGATTTACCAAGTCCCAGCAAAGAACAAAAACCCTCGGTTTTTGGCGGCTGCAGTCGTCAAACAACACAACAAAGTACGCTAGCAAAGTGTCACCGACAAAAACACTCACACAGCGTTAACAACAAAAACACTCGCTAAAGTGTCAACAACCAAGAACTCTGGGAGCGACCCACAAATACTTAACTCAAAGATCGATGGCGTCACCAGGAAGGCCCGTCAATCGTCTCGCTATACCAAGGTCTACGCCAGGCGCCAAAGCAGGTCTACAGTCAGGGCAGCAGTCCGTCGCAGCCGTCCGGAGGCGGGAATCTTCGCGGGAAAAGTCTTCGGGCCACTTATTTCGACAACAGGATCGATGAAGCGGAGTGCACCTTCCCTCGGAGATTTCACACGAAGTTCCTCACGATCGTCGGGCTTGGACCGGTACCACTGATGCAGCCCTACGTTGGGCGCCAACTGAAGGACTGGGTTCTTTAAGACCCAGCGGTGCCAGGGCACAACACCTGAAACCTTCGTGGGTAACCTGCTCCGGCGTACGAATCACAGAGACACGGGACACTTCCTTCGACGTCAAAGATTCAAGGTTTATTTGCTGCAGGGAACACAGAGATCACGATAAGTACACAGCGTGCAACTTGGGGAGACTGCTTCAAATTGGTTCTGTGGATCGCTCCTTTTATACAGTTTTTACCCATAGGATTACATTGAACACAAAAGTTTACAACCCGGTTCCCACCATTATCCCCCAGAGGGGTCGCTTTGGTCACTTTGAAACACATCAGGTCCGGAACATAAGTGCGGAAACATTTGGCGGTTCCCAAATGTAAAAACCATCTTCCCACCATTAGTGAATTCCAATCAGCAGTAAAACAGATCGAAATAGGAACAAGGACAGGTGTAGAGGAAGACGGAGACAGTGGGGAGATCGGAAAGGGTGTAAAAGGGGAGGTATCGGGAAACACAAGATACAGGCATCAAAGGGACGTGCCTAATGAGATGCACGGCTGAGACAATAAGTCCGTGCGGCAAGATGAGCCTCGAGCGGCGCCATCTGCCTTACAGTAGCAACCCCCTCGTCATAAAGACACTCACAAAGAACATGTGTCTTCCGCAGATATCTTGGGAGTCCCAGGGTCGCGAAGCGGACAACGTCCGTTCGCTGGCTACTTGAGGGCAAGAGACAAAATGGATGCCGTATCTAAGATGGAACCCGTGGGTACAGATGAAAAACCCACATAACAAACAAACGGTTTAAGTTAGCACAGCGAAACTGCGCACACTTACTAAACTCGTCCTTTGCGGTTCAGAGATACCAGACTCGACTATATTCGTGCGAGTCGAAAACACCACTTACAATTGTCACGGAACCTCAATGGGGCCACATAAAAACACTGGATTGGAGGGGCCCGAGTAAGCTGGGGCTGCCTCCCATCAAATGACTGAGGTGCACGGGCCCCCACAAAACCTCCACCCAAGGGGCACCATATACATTATCGATAGGAATTTCCTAGTTTTTAAGGGATAAATATTGCTGGCAATACTTGCCTAGTTGTCAACATACTCGGGGCATATTCCAGAATTTCCATGTTGCCGATCTTAACATAGGGTCAGAGTAGGAACATTCTCCTGTAGTCAAACTTCCGTTACTCCTTGACGAAAGTATGACTACAGGAGAACGTTCCTATTTGGACCCTGTGTTGAGATGGGCAACAGTGAAGTTCTGGAATATGCCAGAATGTGTTGACAAATAGGCAAGTATTGCCAGTAATATTTATACCTTAAGAACTAGGAAATTCCAATTGATAAGGATAGAGAATAGGAAAATAGGGGGGTCTGTATACTGAAGAAGGCCTATGACCCTTAGGAGCAGTGTGTAGAGGCTAAAACATGTTGATACTGGAAGTGAGGGAAATGGAGACCAATTCTCCAATATACCCTGCCTTAAGTTTTAATCCTGTCAATGGTTGTCCAAAATAAATTAGGTAGGGCACTCCACTTAGACAGTTTTAATACTTTCTCTTCCCTGCATTTGGGATCCCTTTCTACGAGAAAAATGTTCTCTCTAGAACAAAATAATATGCGCTCTACCCCGAGCCTTGGTCTTCCCCAGGGTGTGTCAGCGGCCCAATGATGAAGCATACCACTATCTAGAGGGTGAGGGCAGTATTTACAACCTTTTAGGGTTTCCTCCCTAAGTGAGTAATCACAAGATCAGAATTTTAATTCAGAACGTCCAAATGGGATGTTCAGAGCTCTAAGTTTGTTTCTTAGTCCTTCTCATTTGGTGAGTCTTTGAGCGTAGCCTTTGGAGAGAAAGGGAAGGCTTAATCTCTAGTCCTCTGTGTTGTGTTTTGGATTACACCGCCTATGTCAGATAGCACAGTCACAGACCCCAATACCAGTACTGCAGGGGCGGATGGCACCTTATGCACAAACCCCCGTGCAGTAGCTCAGGCCATTGCAACTTACTACTCAAACCTTTACAGGAAAAGGAAATTCCTATCCTCTGACCAAATTAGAGAATTCTTGAGGGACATACCACCAGAACCGGTTTCGGACTGTGTACGTTACCAATTGAAAGCACCACTCACAATAGAAGAACTCACCAACGCCCTCCAGGACATGAGTCCTGGCTGGGACCCTGCCCAAATGGGTTCCCAAGCAAATTCCTAAGGCTATACATTTCCCAGTATTGGACAGGATCGCATTATGCACAGACTATGCCATGTTCTTCCTCTCTGACCCCAGGTTCACAGGTCCACGGTTTTTGAGAGTGTTTGGGAAAACATCCGGACTCTATACTAACCCAACCAAATCAGTACTATTTCCAGTATGTGTGGACCAGGGGAAAGGCACATGGGCATACCAGCCAACACATGCATCATGGGGCTTCCAATACCTGGGCATATTATTATCACCGAATTCGACACTATCCTGGACACATAACATAAACCCTTTGCTACTTAAAATCCGGGATGAAGTTAAGGCCTGGTCCCCCCTTCACATTTCCCTGCATAGTAGGTCAGGCATCTTCCGGATGGTCTCATTACCACGGATATTACATGGACTCCAGAATTTTCTTTATAATATCATGCAATCCTGTTTCAACCAGGTCAATGCTACCCTTAATAACTTCCTATGGGGAAGTGGGGCTGTCCGGGTCAACCTGCGGACATGCATGCAGTCCACCTATTAAGGCAGGATAGCCGCGGCGGACGTGTTCGCCTATTATTCGGCCTCTCACCTGCTTAATATAAATGAATGGTGGTATACACCCCAAATAGATCCCGCATTCGCTGTGGAAAGACGAGTAATAGATAATCAAACACTGCTTGACTTATTATATAGTCGGACCAGCCTGGGTCGCCCACCCCCAGCTACAAAGATAGTCCTAATTATGGAGACCAGCTGGGAGGGACGAAAAACACCGATGATCCCATTATGGGAGGGAACCAATGGTCGACAGGTAGAGCACTATCTAGGGTTCCACGCTTGGGACCTCATCGGGTTATACACACTCGGTGAAGTAATGAAGGGGACAGTACTCAAATCCTTTCAACTACTGCAGGAGGAATTCCTACTTAATCGTAGTCAGTTTTATAAATACCTACAATTTCGGCATGCACTGACACCATACATCAAAATACGTACAGACCTTCCAGAATTCAAGCCACTTGAAGGAAGTCTACTAACGGGAGACTTAGAAGCTTCCAAGATCCGACAAATTTATCAAACCCTTGTTACTCACAACTGGACCAGAATGGGGGAAGTTACGGAAAACCTGGGAGGGCGATACTACAGCTCTCTCAGATGATGACTGGACAGAGTCGCTGGCGAGTCCTCTGGGTGCTGCCATTGTGACCTGCTACCACTTGATCCAGTTTAAGAACATTCATCGGGCCTACTATACCAGGTCTCGTCTCTGGCGTATGGGGATATCGTCCCCCCACTTGTCTCAAATGCAATAGGGAGGTTGGTACCATTTTTCACACTGTGTGGAGCTGTAGCGATCGCCAGCCCTTCTGGTGTGGGATAATTGCTTGCCTCGCCAGGGTACTGTCCTGGCAACTCCATTTTGATCCCAAATTAGTGCTTCTTCACAGCACAGAGGAGATCGGAAAAACAGACACAAACAGCACCTCCTATTCTTGATGCTTACACTAGCCAAGCAAGATATCGCCCAAAACTGGAAGGGGTCCACTCCACCAGCCGTGGGATGGGTGGAGGGGAGCTATGGACAGATGTATGGGAATGGAACTGGCGGGATTTCAGCACGGGGTTGCCCGCAGAAGCACAAGAAAATATGAAACAATGGACGGAATACAGGGGTGTAGACTTACCAGCCGTAGCGTCCCCTGAAGCTCTTGTCGAGCTGAAATTGCAGCCCCATGAGGCTGCAGTCACATCTAGTATAGTCATTCTCAATTCGCCGACACTATACTCCAACCTCCTGGTAGGACAGGAGGGTGGGGGGTACCTAATCTGTGCCTAGGTTCACATTGGTTTATCTGTTTTGTTTTTGGGAAATTGATATGCTGCAAACCTGTATTGAATCTTGTGGATGTATGGGCCTTCGGGCCACACTGTACCATGAATAAAACCGGAATAAAATTTGATATTAAAAAAAATATTTGGAGGAGTACAACTGTGTCCTCTTAGAAAAAGTAAAGCATTTTAGTTGTAAGTTAGATTAAAGAAACCTAGCTAGAAAATGTTTAGATCATTTGCTGGTATGGATCTCACGTATTAATAGGACCTCCGATGAAATGGGATGGAGACCTAATGCATGTATCATAAAACAAAGATTATGGGGACCCTTAGCAAGGGCACAGGTGACCGTTTTAAGGTGAATACGGACACATTAAAATCAGAGTTTACCATGCGAGAGGCCTACAATATGGTCATTAAAGGCCAGGTGAGCCGCCTATCTGTTTTCCTCCAAAACAAATGGCCAAAAGCACATCAGTTGTATGCAGACATACTTGTACTAGAGAAGCAGTATCTGCAAACAAATTAGAATGACTGAGCTCCTCCTTAATCTCAAAAGGCAAGAATTCCAAATGGAAAAATGAGGCACAGGATTATTACTTGGTGAAACAACGAAAGTTCTACAAAACAGGGAAACAAGCTAGTAAGATGTTGGCTTGATAAAAAATTAAGAGCCCAGTAGGAGGTAGAAGAAACAGAACTATAGATTGCCAAACTCTCACCATATTTTTATTGAGAGCTGTTCACTGCATGGGGGGCACGCAAGATTTTAGATTTCTTAGCAGATATAAGCTTACCAAAACTCACTAAGGAGTATAGAAATCAATTAAAAAAGATATAAACCCTGAAGAAACAGCAGAAGCCATCTGTAACCAGCAAGAGGGGCTTAACAGGATGCCTTTGGAGCTATATAAAAGACTAGCAAGTGAACTGACCACAAACCTTCTAGAGTTGTAATTGTCCGCTTAGGCACCGGAAGTAGGAGTGCTGCAAGCACCCCCAGAAATAACCATCCTTGAGTTCAGAAATTAAATCAGCAATAATGATGCCTTGAAATGTTGTCTTTATCTTTGTGTTCAAAGACAGAGGCCAAATGTAAGGCTATATCTCTGACAAACAGTTTGTTTAGCATGGACAATGGTGTTTTCATGCTGTGACTACAAAGTGAGAGGATTTTGTACAGTGAACTATGTTGCAATCTTGAAGTAATACAAGGACTCTAAGAAGGAAAAAGGGTAGGGTGTCATTTTCTTTTAACACAGCAACATTTCAATATCTGTAAATGTAACATACAAATATTTCAAAACATATCAGCAGTTAAAGAACAAATTAAGCACTTTTTTAACAACAATTAAGTATGAATGGTACCAAGATTTTTAATAGGACCAAAAGAAAGACACTTTACTTTTTTTTTGTTAAACAACTTTATTAGGTTTTAAACAGCACAATAATTCATTACACTTTGACATACAGTAGTTTCGCAGTCTTTCCTGGATTTTGTAGCCCCAACGCTTTACAGTTGACATAAAAGTGACCTAAGCCCCAAAGACCTCCCTCAACATCTCTAGTCCATGAAGCCCAACCATTTGGCCCACCCTCGGTCGTATTTGGCTGAACACTTGCGCTCTTCATATACTGGTTTTTCCTGCATGGCACACCAATTGCGATTCTCATATTTACATGCCTAGAGAATCTGGATTTCATTAAAGACACGGAGGCTGACATTATGCAAAGTCTTTTATTGCAGACCCAAGCAGCCGCATACATCACAATAGAGTAAGCTCTAAAACAGAACAATGGCAACACATAAAGCCCATGAGACAGCAATAATCTGCCTATTTTAAATGAACAGTCCAAGAAAGGAAGAACTTCAAAAACGTCTTAAATCCAGGTTAAACTTCAAATGTAGAACGAATGAAGAAAAATGAAGAGTGACAACGATGAGTAAATAGATGATGAAGGAAATCCAACGATGATAATGATGAGAAGCAGAAATCAAGGATTTTCTGAAAAGAGAAAATAAAAATAAGTTCAGAAAAAATAAATTGCAGAAAAGGCAAATAATTTTCTACAATACAAAAATAGAATGCATTATAATCAAATGTAATAAACAATAATGCAGTAGCAAAAGAATGCAATACAGTAAATTATTATAGGTAACAATATTAATAAAACATTACCACTACCACCAGAGGGTGGGATAATGTCAGCCTCTGTGTCTTTAATGAATACCAGATTCTCTAGGCATGTAAATATGAGAATCGCAATTTCATAACAAGACCGGAGGCTACATTATGCATGTTGGTAGCTTTCCAAAACAACATTAGACATGTGCTCAATAGGTTTACAATAATGAGGAGCGAAGGTACTTGCATTAGACCAATCAGAAGCCTTAAAGATGTCGTCTAACGTACCTCCAGACCAGAGAGACTTACTGGCCATAGCGCCTCTTAAAGAATGAGCTTGAAATTTGTTGAAGTCAACGCCAGCAAGACTCATAGCAGTTTTGATCCACCTAGCGATAGAAGCGGAGGAAATTCCTTTATGGGGTTTAACAAAAGAAACAAGCAATTGAGTGACACCTTGAGGACGGAGAAGAACCATCCTTCGATCATATTCTTTCATGCACTCCACAAAGCAGAGTTTAGGGCAAAGCTCAAAACGAGGATAAAAAATAGAGTCAGACATAGTTTTAGTCCTCCTAAAAATATCAAATTTAACGCCAAAGACATTGTAAGAACGTCTTGAAATTTCAAGAGCTTTGACGTCAGAAGCTCTTCTGCAAGAAATTAGACACAACAAGGTGGCTAATTTAATAGAAAGATTTTCCCTGTTCAGAAGTGAGTTAGGAGGCCAATTGTTGATGAGATCAAGAACCAAAGTGACGTCCCAAAGGGTCTCATACCTGGCTTTAGGGGGTCTCCTTAAATGGATACTTTTCATAACTCTACAGATAATAACATTTTTACCAATAGTTTTCCCATTGATGAGAATATGACCGGCAGATATAGCAGATCTATAACAATTAATAGATCTATAACTCAGCCCTCTATCAAACTGTTCAACCAGGAAGTTGACTATGTCAACAATAGGGGCCTCCAAGGGATACAGGTCCCTTTCCAGGCACCAACGTATCCATACTCTCCAGAGGATATTGTATCTGTAGTGTGTGCCAGGTGCCCAAGATTCTATGAGGAGGCTTGAAGCTGATTCCGAAAGTCCTGAGATTTCATTAGATTTCCTGACACTTTCCAGGCAAGAAGGGATAAACTCTAGTTCAGAATTAAGGGGTGAATTCGATCGTCTATGTCGGTGAGAAGAACTTCCGGGGATGGAATTAAGAACGGGACACTGCATGTCAGTTCCAGAATGGTTGGGAACCAAGCTTGAGAGGTCCAGAAAGGAGTTATCAAAATGAGGCAAGATTGTTCTTGTCTCACTTTTTGAAGGACCCTCTGAATCATCGCAAAGGGGGGAAAAGCATGTCCCCGGATGTCTTTCCAAGATTGTAGGAAGGCGTTTACTGCTAGAGCACCCGGGTCGGGCATCCAGCTGAAGTACTTCGGAATTTGAAAAGTCAGTCTGCTTGCGAACAAATCTACATCTAGAGGACCCCAAATCTTGTTCAGGGTGTTGAAAACAGAAACGTTCAGTCTCCAATTGCTGAAATCGACAAGGAATCTCGAGTTCCAATCCGCCGAAAAGTTTGCCTCTCCCGGAAAATATTCTGCCTTGAGGGATATCTTGTGTTCCAGACAAAACATCCAGAGTTTTTTGGGTAGGTTCGATAAGTCTGAGGACTTTGTTCCGCCCAGGTGGTTGATATAAGCCACAGCTGACATATTGTCCATCTTCAGACGGACGGACCTCCCTTGAAGGGAGTTATTGAAACTCATAAGGCATAGAGACCGGCAGTCAATTCCAGGAAGTTTATGTGGTGATGAGATTCTTCTCGAGACCAAAGACCACCAGTGTTTTGATTGAGTAAACAACCTCCCCAGCCATGAAGGCTGGCATCTGATTCTAAGACAAATTCTGGTTTGGGGCCATAGATTGCTTTGCCATTCCAGGCTTCCAAATTGTCTAGCGACCAATTCAATTCTAAGCGGGCTTTTAGATCTAAACAAATTCTGTCTTCGTACCACAGTCCGGATCTCAGAGCCTTTGCTTTGATCCTCTGGAGGGCCCGATAATTGAGTTGTCCAGGGAAAATAGCCAGGATGGAGGACGATAGAAGACCCAAGAGTCTCGCAAGCTCTCTCAGAGATAAATCTCGATGTCTCTGAACGTATCTTATCTCTTTTTTTATTTTTGAAACTTTCTTTGAGGGAAGAAGGAGAAGACAGCGTATCGTGTCTACGGTGAAGCCTAAGAACTCTATGGACATCGTGGGAGTCAAAGAAGATTTTTCTTTGTTTATGATGAAATCCAGATTTTCCAGAAGATTCATGGTGATCTTATATGATCTTATCTTGATCTTATATAAGACACAACCGCTCTCATCACCTTGGTGAAACACCAAGGGGCGGAAGAGAGGGCCAAGGGAAGAGCTTGGAATTGATACAAGTGATCTGTCCAAAGGAATCGAAGAAAGGGTTGATGAACCTCGGCCATGGGGATAGTAAAGTAGGCATCTTTGAGGTCCAGTTTGACTAACCAATCTTTCTCCAAGAGAAGATCCCTGAGAAGATGGATGCCCTCCATCTTGAAGTGTCTGTAAGTCAAGAACTTGTTTAGGTCTCTTAAGTTGATGACGGGTCTCCAACCTTTTTCCTTTTTCTTTACCAAAAAAGGTTGCTTATAAATCCTAACTGATCGATAGGGGCTTCTAAGATTGCACCTTTTTGAATCATGGAGGAGATATCCTCCTCTACAATTTTTTCTTGCTCCAAAGACATGTGAATCTTCCTGTGAAAGGAAGTCTGCATGGGAGGAGGAGTGAAGTCTATCATAAATCCTTTTACAGTATTTAGTACCCAAGATTCCTGAGTAATCAATTTCCAATTCGTTAAAAAATGTCTGAGTCTTCCGCCCACTTTTAGTGGAAAAGGAGAAGGAAGAAAAACACTTATCTGAGGGTGTGTTAGAATTGCTTGTTCTGCAGGATCTATAACCTCTGCCTCTGCCTTGGCCTCTACCCCTTTTTGGGTAGAATTGTGGGGTATTGAACTGCTGTTGATATCCTCTGCCGAAGCCACGACCTCTTGAGAAGGGCCTTTGATTGTAACGGCCGGAAGATTGGCCTCGTCTTCCGGCCTGTCCAAAAAGGTTGTTGTTATTAAAAACCTTGTGCATGTTCTGTTGCACCTTATCAAGAGCGTTAAAGGTGGAAACATATTTTCCAAGAGATTTAATTAGGTCCTCTCCGAATAGAAGGCCTTTAGGATTTTTGGAGGGTTCTTTATCGGCCAGATCTCCTAATTTCGGATTTATCCTAGTAAGGACAACCCTACGTCTCTCAGAATTAATGGAAGCGTTAGCATTCCCCAGGAGGATAATGGCTCTCTGGCTTTAATCTCTAATCATTTGGGTATCCAATGGATTACCGTCGATGTGGGACTCCTCTGCTGAATCCAGGATTCTGGCTATAGGCCCCAGAACATCCAGGAGACGGTCCTGGCATCCTTTAAAGGATTTTTCCACTCCTGTCCTTGGGTCACGCCCAGGTTTGAATAAAAACGTTATAAGTTCCGGGTCTAAATTAGGTGTATAACAAACTTTGTCCTTCAAGGAAGGCCTTGAGCACTCAGCTCTGAGAACGTTCCGAGTCCCTCTGTCAAGGAGGTTTCTGAGCCATTTTTTGATACATTTTGAGACATGATCTTGAGGTACCCAGTCTGAACTCCTGGGATGTTTAAGATTTTGTGGCGAAAGCATCTCTTCCCCCAAGGAGTCGAGGATCGCGCTTTTGGATGAGGAAGGTAGGTCATCCATAAATTCATCAAAGCCCTCTTGTTTATCGTTAATATCAAAGACATATTCATCTATGAATTCAGAGGAATTAATGAACACATTATCCTCTATATCAAAATTTGTGCCGCCAAGGGCACACTGGGTGTTAGAGGCGCGAAGGCCTCCACTGTTAGATGAGGTGCCAAGACCTCCATTGTCTGAGGTGCCAGGACCTCCCGAATGGTTGCTTTCAAGGTGATTACTCTGCTTAAGTCTCTTACCCTTTGGGTTTCCATTAAACTGAAGGTGGAGATGAGAAATGTCTTCCAAAGGAAGTGGACGTTTAGAAGCCATCAGGTCAGATAAGCTTTCCATCATACAGGACTTAACCTCCATGTGGAGCATTGCCTTAAATGACCCCTTATCCAGACCTGGGGTAGGGGCTGATGCCCCATCAGAGTCCGATTCAGACATTATAGGGTAACTGGTAGTGAAAAATAACAAGGCTTTAAATTAGGTAAGTAAATAAGCCTTTTGATCCATACTAATATAATAAAGAGAGAGCCCAAACCTTTGAGGCGGGTAATCTCAGGAACCACAGCACCAATCACAACACCCAATACAGCGTTGGAAGGGGCAGTTGCAGCAGAAGGACATAGGCTATGCAGACGCCCACAATATACATTTAAAAGGTAAAAGAACCGTGCCAGCAAAGTAGTCCCTTGTGGGCGTGTCTGCATTGTGATGTGGGCGTGTGCTGGGGCGTGACAAACGCTGGGGGCGTGTTGTACGTTTCGCCCTTCAAGCCATGTCTCATATTGTGTGCTAATCCCACCCTGCTCCCTTTAAATACCCCTGCACCTCATAATCATAACCCACCATTACTCCTTAAAATACCCCAACATCCTTAAACACTAACCCATCTTAACCCTATAAATATACCCTGTACCCCAAAACCAAACCTACTTCTGAACCCTAAAATACCCCTGTACCCCAAAATCCAAACCTAGCCCTGAACCCTAAAAATACCCCTGTATCCCTAAACCTAGCCCTGAACCCTTAAAATACCCCTGTACCCCAAAACCCAAACCTACCCCTGAACCCTAAAACTATCCCTATACGCCAAAACCCAAACCTAGCCCTAAACCCTAGAACTACCCCTGTAACCCATAACCCAAAACTATATCTGAACCCTTAAAATACCCAAACACCCCAAAACATATACCTCAGTACCCCAAAACATATACCCATACTTACCTTATCCAAACATTAAAAAAAAACATGCTTTTACCATTCATGCATTTACAGCGAATTTCGTTGTAAATGTATGTGTGGTAAAAGCATATAAAATGTAATGCTATGCGTTATAATGGCATTGCGGAGTCATGGTACTTTCGTAATGAAAGTATGCGGAGTGATGGTATGCGGAAAGAAAGTTGCGGAATAATGGGTGTTTACCCTCCCCCGGTAAGTACATTGGTGGCACGGCGGCCCACATCTCCAGCAACATACTCATATTTTTTCACCACCCATTAAAAATGCACAGGTCTCTCTCATTGATGGCCAGCACCGACATACACTTTTAGACACACCTCCCGCCAAAAGTTCTAGAATTGCGAACTTTAGAGCTGGGGAGCTACGTTTGAATCTCGGCATCAGCTCAACATCCTGTGATTACAGGCAAATTGCTTTGTCTCCCCGTGCCTACCACAAATGAATGTGTTCTTCTGTAATTTAAATTGTGCTCATGCCATGTTGTCGAGTTTGCGCTATATAATATTGCAAGGAAAAATAAAGTAGGGAAACTCGAGTTCACACACTACTGAACGCGCACTCTTAAGTGTATCAGCAGTGCACTGTGAATCGGCGTGTTTCACAGGCCTGTCACAGATAAGAAATGCTATTAAAACGAAATCCTACAAAACAATATACTACTGGCCGGCAGCAATTCATACCTGGACAACGTCGGGACGGGCTGCTAGTAATATCATAAAAGGCAAAAGGAAGTATTCAATGAAATAGATGCAGAGTTAATAACAAATATCTTCCTTGAAATAGATCAGTAAATGCCTTCAAGTAAGAGTTAATAACAAGACTTTATGAGGGTATCTGACAAGTCATATATGCCAAATGTATTGTATGCCAGAAAAAACGAGTCAAATGGAGCTTAATATGGTAGAATTGAACTAACCGGTCAATCCACGAAGGAGAAACAGCTGATCGTAAGAATAAAACGCTCGAGCACGATCAGCCGTTGTCATGGGGACTGCTGTGAGAGCAAGGAGATCGAGGAAAGTACCTTGGCAACAATAACACGCAGCACATGTGTTGCCCATGGTCTTTCCTTCAATCCAACAGTATCGTTTTTTTTTATTTAGATGCGGAAAAAAGAAAGGGAAGCCTGAATCGAGCGGAAAATACGTCCGCTACGGAGAGGGGGAGAGAAGCGCTTCCAAACAACACCTAAGGGTAAGGAGTGTGGAGCGCTAGGACAACCGGGGGCGGGGGGGGGGTCTTGAGAAGAGCGGAAAGGTTTCCGAAATTAGAAATGAAGCGGTGTGAGTAGGGTTGCTTCAGCCGATTGAGACGTGGATGAAATAAACACTCAAAGCTTTAAACAAGTGAAAGGAAGAAGCGCTTAAGGCGCGAGCGAGTTCAGAGACAAAAAAGCGGTGAAATAACCAATAATGAGCTTATTAAATGCGACGCAAAAAAGGGGTATTTATAAACACGAAATTTAAGTGGTAAGAAGATACGCACGTATAGGGTGAGGAAGGGAAGATAAATTGGAGATCAGTAGGGAAAGGGTGTGGGAAGGGTGGGGTGTAGGCCATTCTACAAAGAAACACACCCTGAAAAGAGAAAAGGTTATTAAAGGCAATATAACAAACAATCCACCAAAGTCAAGGTAAATAAGTAAGAGCCAACTTATCTGCTTGGAGCCGCATTTAAAAGAGGCAGATTATTGCTGTCTCATGGGCTTTATGTGTTGCCATTGTTCTGTTTTAGAGCTTACTCTATTGTGATGTATGCGGCTGCTTGGGTCTGCAATAAAAGACTTTGCATAATGTAGCCTCCGGTCTTGTTATGAAATCTAGTCTCCTGCGCCAGTGGGATATAGTAGGAGCGACAGGGTCCTTCCAAGTGGTTGCGATATCTTGTTTGGCCACCATGGTGGCCACTCCCAGGAACACTGTCAGTGGCGGAGCCCCCTTCCCCCATGTACTCCATAACTCCCAGGATGAGGTCCAAGGGGCTAGGCAGGACCTACTGCCCCAACGTGGCACTTCAATATCGAGTGAGAGCTGCGCAGGACCAGGCCATATGGTAAAAGTCAGCAGGCTCCTCCGCGTAGCGTGGGCATCATGGAGTCAGGAGAAAGCCAGCCCTGTGTAGTCTGACTGGGGTGAGGTAGGCACCGTGGGGATAGAAAATGTGGATCAAAAGCAGACTGGCTGGGATTGGGGGTCATCTGGAGGACCATAAGGGCATCTCGGCAGTCCTCCTCCTCCAAGGGGCCCATTGCTCCCTGCAGTTTCTCAGATGGTCCAAGGTGGTTGGGGAGTTGTTGATGAGAGAATGGTAGATCTGGAACACCCCGCCCCTTTCTCTAGGTACCCATGAGGAGCTTGGCTTCTAGTGGGCTAAACTCAGGGAGTGCAGTGCCCGCAGGGAAGTGGAGGGTTATAGCGTGCCAGAGCTGTAGTTATTTATAGAACTAAGAGAAGGGACTATATTTTTTGCAAGTCTAGAAAGGTACGCAGTTGTTTCCCCAACCATGCATCCCCAAGGTGCGTAGTGACAATTAGATCCATTTCCAGAATCCCTCTAGTGTCAGGCTGTCATTCCACACACTCCCTTGAAATATACAAGGGTATTAGAGTTGATTTGTCTGGGTTCAAGCGTAAGCCAGACGCTTCTCCGAATGACCTCAGGATGCAGACACACCTCAGGCCTGAGCGCCGGGTCTGCAACGAAGAGAAAAACATTTTCTGCATACAAGGCAATACTATCTTCATAAGAGCTTTGCCATTGCCAACCTTGTATTTGCCCATCTCACCAGATAAGCCGGGCAAGTTGTTCCATTGCTAGGGCAAGAAGGATGGAGACCCGGAGCAACTCTGTCTCGTTCCTCGACGGATAGGGATGACGTCGCAAAGCACACCATTTACCAGTACCCAGGCTGATGGCTTTATTTTTATTTATAAAGTTTTGTATCGCGCAAACAAGACCCAGATTGGTATCAGAGCGCTTCACAATTTGGAATGTCGGCAGTTCAAAAGGGTGTCGGGGGAGAGGGGAGAACGTCATTTGAGAATGCATGCAAGGACCAGTGAAGAGGGGGGTATCAAAATAACATTACATTTAGATAATATAAAAGTGTGCTTGGAGAATAACAAACATAACGTTTGATAGTATAACCAAACAACTCTGGGCTTCACAAGTGATAGACTCATATAGTAGTGAATCCAAGGGCAGGGTGTGAGATAGACGAGCCATGGTCATTTAATGCAAGAACTTATTCATAAGGAATATTTTCACTTCCTTTTTTAAAGAAGCTGTTGATAAGATTCTGTGGACTTCTGGTGGGAGAGTGTTTCAAATTTTCAGGGCGGGACCTGAGAAAGAGCTGTGCTTCATTCTCTTTTTGCAGAAAATCTGTGGTTTCAAGAGGAAAGAGTTTGCACTTCTTGATGGCCTGCCCCCTCCTGATAGTTCTAGCTTTTGCACCAGGTAACCGGGGTATCATGATGGAGGGCTATGTGAGTCATGCAGGCAATCTTTAGTTGTATTTTTGCTTCAAATGACAACCAATTTAGGGATTTTAGGGATGGGGAAATGTGAGCATTCCTCTTTGTACCCGTAATCAGTCTGACTGCGGCATTCAAGGAAGCACTTAGTGGTACCAAGGTATATTTGGGAAGGCCACAGAGCATAGCACTGCCATAGTCTAGCCTTGGCAAAACCAGCAGTTGAGCCACCTGCTTGAGGTCATCTTGTGGAAGGAATGGTGTGAGATTCTGAAGTATACTCATCTGGCGGTTAGCACCCTTGCATACCTTACTGACAAGATTCTTCATGTTCAGGTGCGTGTCTAGGGTGATTCCGAAAGATTTGGCTGAGTCAATAATATGAGGAGAGCAGTTAAAGGCTGTGAGGAGTTTCATCAAGCGGTCTATCTTGGGGATGTGATTAGGCAGAGATATGGGAAGGAATTCAGTTTTGGAGGTGTTGAGCAGGAGGTGGTTCTCAATTAGCCAGTTTTGAGTATTCGTCAGGGTAGAATTGAGTGAAGTGAAATCTTCAGAAGAGGTGATTTTCAAGTAAAGTTGTGTGTCATCCGCATAGATGTGAAAAAGAGTGTTTGTAGAATATAGTGCATTTGATAAAGGTTCCATGAATATGTTAGAGTATAGGAGATAAAGCAGACCCTTGTGGAATAGAGCACACATATAAGCCTCCAAAAGTGTGGACTGAATCCTGCTTTCAGTAGTACACTCTACAGGTATTTGCCAGTCCACCATATCAAAGGCTTTATTAAGTCTACCTGTACCAACGCCAATTAAGGTGAGAGATAGCGATGGGGCAGTGCTACGTGCAGACGCCGTAAGCAGTTCCTCGTGCTACGATGGGGCATAAAGCCACATTGATCAGGTATATTAGAGTGATAAGTACAGATTTAAGGCGTGAGGCTAGGATGGTGGCATACATTTTGACTTCAGTGTTAATGAGAGATAGAATGGTAGTCTGAGCATGAGGGTGATGGTGGGTGTGTCTTGGGGGTAACCACAGGTCAATGTCTGGTGGGAAGGGGCTTCTTCATAGAGGGTGTGAAGGGGTGCTGCCAAAATAGCTTTAAACACAGCATAATATTCTGCCAGGAACCCATCCGGGCCTATCGTCTTCCCAGTCGCCACTTATGATACTGCTTTATCAACCTCTTCCAGCGAGATAGGCTCGTCCAGCCAGTATGTGTCAAGTCAGGTTCCGACGGCCGTTTGAGAGGGACCTCCCGCAGTAACTGGGGGTTAGAGTCTGGTCCTAGGGATAGGGTTGCTGAATAGAGGAGCGCGTAATAGTCAGCAAAGGACTGGGCGATGGCGGTAGGGGCACATTGTGTGTGTCCCTTCGCATCCTGAATCTGTTGAACTATCCTGTTGGCTAGGGGGGGGGAACGCGAGCCAATAAAGAACTTCACCGTTTTTATCTCCCCACTCATATACTCGGGTCGTAGATGACCTTCCCATCAGTTTGCGTGCTTCTATGGAGACATGGCATATTTCTTCCCGCAGAATTTAGAGTTGCTGGAAGCCAACGTTGTGGTCTGCTGCAGTAGTGGCCTGTTCCAGACTAAGAGCCCGGGCCTCTAGCTGGGAGAGGTGTTCCTCTCGGACCAAGCTTAACCTGGGAGTCAACCGTTCCTTCGTTATGACGGAAGTATTGCTTAATCTTCTCCCTAATTGCTTATTTATAGTCCCTGTCTTGGAGAAACCAGGCATTAAATCACCAAATGGGGCATAAGACGCCTGTAGGACCTCCTAAGCGAAGGAGGAGAGGAGATTGGTTGGCTATTCCTCAAGCGAGGATTTCAGTATTGGCTCCATACGACACTCGGTGGCGGACATAAATATCAAATCAATGCAGGTGTGATGATTTGATTTTCACATTTATAGAGTGCACTGTGACCCTATGGGTATCCTGGCGTTTGCACACGTGAACAAGATTCTGAGAGCAAGGAGGATGTATATTCAGAAGTTAGAAAATGTTGCAGCTATATCTTAGGAAACAGCCAGGTCTTTAATCTTTTTCTATTTGTAACAAGTTTTCCTCCTGCCTAAGTTCGGCTGGAAGTTTATTCCAGGCTAATGCCGCTGCAGTGCTGAAAGCTCTACCCCCTGTATTGGCTTTCCTAACCCTGGGTACTCTTACCAATTTAGCAGAAGAGGAGCGAAGATTGCGCACTGGTATATACCACTCAAATCTCTTTTGTAATGGCTTGGGCCCAAGACCATTCAGAGCCTTAAACACTACGCAGAGGGACTTGAACTGAATTTGCTGCATGACTGGAAGCCAATGAAGCTCAGAGAGAGCCTGGGATACCGATGAATGGTGTGGTTTCCCTAGAGCTCTGGGAGACTCCAGCAGTGTGCGTTAGAATAATCCAGTCAGCTTAAAATCATGCTCCCTACCACCAATGATCTTGTTTGTATAGGGAGCAATGGAAGGATCCCTTGCAACACTCGAATGAGAGCAAAACAGCTAGCAACTGTCTTGGTCACTTGGGGCTGTACACTTAGATTACAATCAAAACTGACACCTAAATTACGTACTACTCTATCAGGGGTCATTGGTACTGTCACCAGGAATGGCCAGAAGTCTGTTGGCAATGGATGGGAAACCTTCCTGACTGGACAACCCAAAATCTCAGTTTTGTCCCCATTAAATTGCAAATAGTTATTACGTAGCCATGCAGCAGTGTCTTGCAGACATTCGTTAAATGTTTCCAATGAAAGTGAATGGTGGTCTCTAATGACAAAATCAGTTGGGTGTTGTCAGCGTAATTCACGAGACTGATTTCATGATGGCAACCAGAGGTGTCAGATATTAAATAAAATGGGACTAATAGCAGACCCCTGCGGCACACCATACTGGGCATCCATGAATTGAGATTGATAGGGAGGAAGAGCCACCGCCTGACATCTGCCGGAGAGGTAGGATCGAAACCACTCCAGTACCAGACCTCCAACTCTTGCCCCTGCGAGCCTATCCAGTAGAATATTGTAGTTGACAGAATCAAATGCGGTGGACAGGTCCACCAAAATCAGAATTGCTGATTGCCCCCTGTCCGCTCGCATTCGAAGATCGTCCAATACAGTCACTAACGCCGTCTCCGTCCCATGTCCTGGACAGAAACCAAACTGCACATCCTCCAGTTTCATGTTGACCTCAAGAAACTGATGATGAGCAGTAAAGGTGTGTGTATATTGGAGCTATCTGGGATTCCATGGTCACCACGTGTCACATAAGCGAAGTCTGGATGCCCATTCCAGGAGGCATTTAGCACCCAGCCACCAACGGTGGGGGAGAATCCCTGTAGCATGGCAAATGGGGTCTAGGACTACATTAAAGTCACCTCCTATCACTGTCAGGGCTTCTGGGGGAAGAGAGGACAGTAACTCTACCATGTCTCGGAGGGAGGGTTCAGGGGCTGCTGGAGGAACGAAGATCGAGACTAGGTTGAGGGTTGCGGCCCCTAGACTCCCAGTGAGGGCCACAAAGTGTCCTTGGAGATCTCAGACCTCCCGGGTGACTGTGAAAGAGAAGGAGCAGCGCAGGACAATTGCCATACCACGAGAGACTCATGAAAATCCAGTCAGGTAAACTCTATTGTATCTCTGGAGCATGAGGAAAGGATAGTTATTTCCCATGAGATGCATTTCCTAGAGCAGCAGGACGTTAGGGGTGGATCTCGGAATATTTTAGGACAGCTGTGCTTTCACGCTATCTAGTAGCCCGTTGACATTCCATGAAAGAATCTGAAGGAGCTCTCCATCTAGTGGTGCAAAGTCATGTTTACTAGTTATTAGAGTGAGGACGTCTATGTGACGTGCATGGGTATTTGATTGTCCGGTCCCAGGGGCACCGGTGGAGGCATCGCCCTGTCGTGAGATCTGTAATCTTGCGGACCAAAAGGGTCATGCCAAGTGCTGAAAGTGAAAAAGAAAAATGTACAACAACAATGAGAACCGATTCCCTACCACCCCTCAACCAACCCCCACTCCATACTTCTTTCAAGGAAGCATCTGTCACCCTAGTAAAGAAAACTAAAACAATAACAAGACAAACTTTGGCACAGAGTGGCGGAACCTTCCATATTACAGGATTTAGCATGCTTCAGGAGTCAGGGACTCCTTTGTCAGATCTTTGGACTCCGGGAAAGGTCAGTGTCCGCTAAACTGGTTGCAGGAGGACTGAAGGAGCATCTGCAGGACAATCAGGGTTCCAGGAAATTCGGTCAAGCCCCTCGCGACCCTGACAGGTGATGGAGGCTACTTTTTGAGCATTGCACCCTCTGTGGGTGCATCTTCTGAGGCTTAATATCTTTGTTCATTGCAGGTCGCGTTTGGGAGGAAGAGGAGGAAGCAGAGGCCTGGATGGATGGAGCAGGCGCTCTTCGGTTGCCCACGTTCCTGCTTCCTCTGGGGTGTCAAAGAAAGGGGTTTTAATGTTGGAAACCAATCTAAGTAGGGCTGGAAACAGGAGTCTGCATTTCGGATTGAGGGCCTGTAGTTTTTGCTTGACCGCAGTGCAGGACCGACGCTGTGCCTATACCTCTTTGGTGAGGTCTGGGTGGATCATAATTTTACTCCCTTGATAGGACAAGTTAAGATGCGATCAGGTTTCATGCAGGATGGCATCCCTGTCCTTAAAGTTAAGAATCTTGGCAATGATCATCCTGTGTAGGGCTCTCGGCATCAGATTAGGTGCAAGAGCTCGATGGGCTTGCTCCACGTTTTACCACGTCCAGGCCTCTACGAAGGCCACAACTTGCGTGGGCCCCCCTCCCTCAGGGAAGCCCACCAGGGGGAGGTTGTTTCAACAGGACCGGTTTTCGGCATCCTCCGCTCACCTATGAAGTTAATTGTGTGGGACAGCAGCAATGTGACTTGCTCTTTCAAAGTCACTACTTCATCCTCCACTGTGGAGAGGCAGGATTCAGCTTCTGATATGCGAATCAAGAGGAGTGTATGGCTTGAAGGATCATGGCAAGATCCCTTCGGGGGGGCCTTGCCCAAATCGGCCTCACCAGTTTGGCCTTGCCTTTGGTGTACTGTTCCGTGCGGGTCTGAGGTGGAGGAAGTTTTGTCACCTTGTCTTTCTCCATGGTTAGGTTGTGGTGGATGAAATGTTGATCCGACAATACAGTTCCTGGTCACTTTTGGGGGGTATCTCCACCAGGACCCCGTCAAGTCAGGCATTCGGGATGTTAAAGCAATCCTCCTCTTCCCCCACCACTCCCAGTCCTGCTGCAGCTCGTTTCCTCAAGGTTGTAGGTGTGGGAGGGGGAGGAAGGGCATTCCAAGCCCCGACTCACAGCCCGCAGTGGTGGGGCCACCTCAACGTCTGGGTATGGTATGGTTGTATGGCTCTGTTGATGTGCCACCCTAGTCAGGGGAGGCTTCAGTGTTGGCGCCCTTGTAGTGGTTACCATTTGACTTAGTTGCCGCACCTGATACTTGTCTTCCGCCAATCTGTCCGCCTATCTCGGTGACCTAGGGGACCACAGCCTGTCTCCAGCCTTCACCCAAGGAGTGATCACTGAAGAGAAAATGGGCCCAATTAGCCTGGTTGCGACCTCTGGATGGGAGGGGGCCTATGGCACGTCCTGTCCCTTGCTTGATGTTGGGCGTTTCCTTCTATTTCTTTGGTCTAGGGCTTCACGCCTGAACTGCTCCCTCTGGGTCTGGGGGCAGGACACCGACGGGCCAGGGCCTGATTGTTGGGGGAGATCTCCACCCGACTGTCATCAGTCTAGCGCGCAGGGACCGCTGGAGTGTAATTGGGGGCCCAGCCTCTTCCACTAGGAGGCTACCAATCCGGTGCAGAGCAGCTCTCGCTGGCCTCCCCTCGGGCACAGGGCCCACTCAGCTCACTATCCGCTAAGCTGTCTCTTTTCCCTTTCCGCGTGGTATGTTAGTGCAGATGCCCATTCAGGGCGCAGTTAGTGGCAGCCGCCTCAGAAGAAGAGGCGGGGGATCAGCAGGTGTCGCTGGACCACAGGACGATTGTGACCAACTGGCATGGTTGTAAATTCAGGACGGTGAGTGTAAAAATTCAGGACAAAGGGTCAAAATTCAGGACAAAAATTCAGGACGGAAGGTCAAAATTCAGGACAAAAATTCAGGACGGAAGGTAAAAATTCAGGACAAAAATTCAGGACAATGGGTACATTTTACAGACACTATGAAGGAGTTTGCGCAATGGTAAAATACAGGCAGGCCACCAAAAGGGCATGAATTATGACCACGCAGTTCTGAAGTGTCTCGTTTCTGTAAGCTCAAAAGACTCTCCGGAGCTTATTTACAAGCCCCTTGCGCCACCCATACGTCACTTTTCCCATGTTAAAAAGGACGCCAAAGTGGCGCAAGGGGCTTGTAAATCTACCCCTCCATTATTAAGAACTGTTGTCTGGCTCTACAGTACTCTGGTCTCCACAACTCTGCACATAATTAGATCAGATAGTGGAGAACAGAGAATAAGTAGTCATCAGAAGTTCTGTGGGGCTGTCATTTTTCTGTGGGTGGCCACCTCCCAGAGAGTTCTGACTGTCTTGGCCCACAGTTCTCAACCAGAAACACAACCTATCATGACTTGCATCCGGCCTAAATAATGAAACTTAGGTATTGTTGAAGGAAATAGCCATGAGATCAACACTCCCACCCACCATACTTGGAAACCTGAAGCGCAAATCCCTTCACATAGAATTTCCCGCAGAAGTGTTCTTGAACGTTCAAGATTTTGTCATGGGCATAATTTATGGGTGCAACGGTGACCCTCGGTCTCAGTGGAGTAAGGGTGGTGTCAGAAAAAGGAGTGATGCAAAGATCTAATGAGCCTTGTTTACCTTCTGTACCTCTCAGCTACACCATTTGAAAGTAAAGTCATGAAAGTTCTAACCAGTAGCCGGTTCTTAGCTAAGCTACACACTTGCAAAACATTTATTCCTGAAAGTTGAACCAACCCTTGTAAAAGTAGTCTCTGTCACTCCTCCACCCCCAGAGCGCATGAAGGGAGCATTAAATAAGAATTACAGCAGTGGGGGAGAAATGGGTAAAAGAGAAAAACTATGAGGTGATATGAGGGAAAAATAAGGAAGGAAGAGCATGAAGAGAACACTAAAGAGAGACAGGTGAGATACTGAAAGATAGTGATGTGACAGAGAGAGGGATTAAATACATAAGAGACGGGCGACAGGTGTAAGTGAAATATAGACGTGTGAAAAAGAATGAGGCAGGTGACAGCGATAGGTGACAGGTGACAGAGAGACAGTCAAGAATCAGAGAGAAACGGAAACTGGTGACATGGGATGACAGCATGAGAGTTGTGTTATACACAGAGGCAGATACCGAAGAGAGAGAGGCGAGACCAATGTGAGTGAGGGGGGATAAAGAGACAGGGTATAAAGACTGCTGAAAGGGTGGGCTGGTAGACAGGTGAGAAAGTACAGATGAAAGAAGGGAGACAATTGAGAGTGGGGTGATAAAGTGACAGACAGGTGATGGCGTTTATAGTGAGAGAAAGAAAGAGAAACTGGTGATAAGAAGACAGATACAGGTTAGAAAAATACAGCTGGGGGAGAGGCAGGAAGGAGGAAAGGAGAGAGGTCTGGACCTGACACTAAGACTGGTGCAAAAGAGACAGACAAGGGGTTATAAGAGCGGTGGAAGACAGGCGAAAGAGGTGAAAAAGTGACAGAACAGGTAGGAAAGTCAGTTGAGATTCCTACCAGGCGCGCAACGCCCATTGGACTCAAAGGGCTTCAGCCCCCCCGTCGTGTGTCGCAGCCCGGGATGAGACAGCTTCCCGGGCACACACACAGCCGTACCCGTGTACTTCACACGTCTTTAGAATACCTTTGATTTTAAATCCAGACAATCTATCATGCACTCAAAAGCTGATAAATGACAAATCGAGGCAGGATGAGCAAGCATCATATATTGACAGCTAGGCTGAACATCTTCACCTTTAGAGATGAACAAAACAATTGATAAGGTTTCTTGAATCATAAACCTGATTTACCAAAAAGACGCTGTGATATTGATATATTTTGCTCCTGCTCTCAGGAAGTCTAAGGGGCCCATTTCAAGTTGGACAGGATATTGCTCTCCAGATTCCAACTTTACTGGGTGCAGAAATGCAAACGGTAAAAACAAATGTGTTTCTTCTGTTGAATGTGCAGGCACAAGGCCTCGAATCGGGAAACACATTTAAAATTGAACTTAAGAATTGCATATTCAGCATGATTTCCCCGAATTTGGGCCCAATAACTCGTGACTCCTTGTAATTGGGGAAGACAGTGACTGAAGTCACTAACTTTGGCACAGTATTCCCCATCTTGTTAACAAGCGTTCATCTTATCTATCTAGAGAGTGAAGCATAGTTTGAAGAGGAAAAGGGCGAGAGATAGCTAGAGAGAGCCCCAGAACGAATACACTAGGAGAACAGTGAAAACAGCAGACAAAGTTCGCACATTTAAAATAAAGATGAAAAGCACGTTTATTCAACTTACCGACTGTTTGAAGTTCTTTGTGAGGGGTAATGGAGCCCATGGCTGACTCTGAGATAGTCTGCAGGCCTGGCACACGACGTCACTCTCACAAAAATGCAAGAGTCTTACCCTCTAACCACGAAACCAAAACCGAAAGCGTGCTTCTGCACGTACTACAGTAATGTAAGGCTGGTGCCCTAAAGCTGTTCTCATTGGCCCTGAAGCATCTGGGCCTATGCGAACACTCCTGCAGTGGTTCAGCGAGCACTAGGATTGGCTGAAGGCTTTCAAGCCAATCCTAGGTTCTCCACACACATTCTTGGGCAACCATTTGAGAGTGAAAGTCACAAAATTATTCTATGGCAGGAAGGAGGCTCCGATTATGCTTTCTCAATTTCTTTACTGAACAGCAGCCAATAAGCACAGTAAAGCAAAAACTCAGACTACATTACCCATAAACCCTGGGCAACCATAGAGTCCACATAACTATAAATAAGGTGATAGAGGTTACAACTCCCTCTTTCTTTGCTGCTGCGCAGCCAGTTAAGTGCTTTTCCATTATTTACAATGTTTTAAACGTTTGGCTTACCGCTTTATTTGCTTGCATATTTGATACTTGCAGGAATTGTTGTGGCGCTGTGTGCGTTTCTTTTAGGTGCGGCTTGCCGCTTTATTTACTTCATTCATTGCCGGTTTCGTTATTGCGTGCGCGCTGTTCGGCGCGTCTTCGTTACTGGTCCGGCTTTAGTGCCGGTGCTTTGGGAGCGTGTGCAGCACCTCCCGACGGGGTTCTTTATTTATCCCAGGTCTTTCTGTGGAGCGGGAGCGGAGCTGGAAGGGCGCGCGTCTCTCGCACACCTTCCTAGGCGGCAGCGGCTGTTTAGCGCATGCGCGGTGGTTTGTGTACACGTCTCTTCGAGCGTGTAGTTCTTGACGCCGCCTGTGCCTCAGCCTGACAAGAAGCTATTTTTAGCGCGCCCTACTTGCTGCCGCTTGAGCTCCCTGACGCCCTCTGGAGAATTAAACTTGGAGGGTTGTATACAATTTTACATAGGCTTTGCCTAGAGTGGGGGAAATGTATTAATTTTCTTCTATTGTTTGTGCAAGTCTGCTCCCTCCACATTCAATTTGTTGCTTAATAACAGGGTTCCCTATTTTCTTCAAAATTCCGCAAGGGGTACCACTCCCCCAATTATTTGGCTTTGCCTCTCTAATTGTTTGACCTTCACTGGGCATTTCTTGGCTGACTTTGTTGCCATGGCAGACTACTGCGAAGACGAAGGTTATGACTATCATGAAGAAGAGGAATCCTCTACTTCCTTTGATGACTTTATGGGCCAAGCACTTTGTCAGGCAATTGCGCCTCTGAAAAAACATCTGGAAGATTATGCTGCGCAACACAGCTTGATGCCTCCTTCCTCTGGGCGTTCTAAAAAGTCGCCAAAAAATCCGCATTCCAGACATTTTGAAAAACTTGCGCAAACCCTTTCTGCTCCTTCTTCAAAGAAGCGCAAGGTGTCCTCTCGGTCAGATCCTCCTTCTGATACGGATGATGGTTCGTCCTCGTCTTCATCCTCCGAGCCTTAAAAGCCTCCTCCCTCCAAAAGGTCGAGGAAAGAACATTATGTTGATGCTCCTACTGCACCGCAATTATTGACCTTTAACCCCTCTGACATTATCCATCCTCATTCTTCTTCTTGGATGCCTTCCCCCGAGGTGGCTCTTTACATCCAATCCAACATCCGTCATTCCTTTGATAAGGATGTGAGAGCGCGTTTGCGCTCTGAATGCCCACGTCCTGACTTGGCAGACAAGCTGGCAGCCACTCCTGATGTTGATCCCACTATGATCACTTACATCAGAAAATATTCTAAGGACCCTACCAAAGGTTTGGATAGATCGTGGCGTTCGTGCCAAGACAAGCTTTTAGATCTCTTGGCCCCCCTCACAAAAATTCTGGACTTGGGATACAAAGCCAAGGAATCTGGTTCCCTCATTGACCCCGATGAGCTGGTCGGCTGGGCTCAACGGGCTGTCTGTATGTTTGGCAACGCCAACTGTGCCTTGTCCACTGAACGTCGGCGTTCCATCTTAATGAAACTGGATCCAAGACTTACAGATTTGGCCTCCTCGGAATCGGGCCCTCTAGCCCAAGGTTTGCTTTTTGGTGCACCTTTTTTGAAGGAGCTGACGAACTTTGTTTCCACCTTTAGCGGCCTTGACAAGGCCCAATCTAATTTGAAACGGGCATTCCGTCCGATTTTTGGCAGGGCCGGCCGAAGGGGGCGTTCGTCCGGCCGTGGTTCCGACAATGCCCCCCAGCGAGGGAACAAGTCCCAACGAGGCGGTCAACAACAGAACTCCTCAAACAAGTCTTCTTTCTACCCCTCTAAGAGAAATAGAGGGCAGCCTGGCAAAGGTGTATACTCCGGAGGACAAGGAGGACGTCAAGACTCTTCCCCAGCAGGGGAGCTTGATTCCAGCTGCTACTGTAATCTTGGAGGGCAGGATTCATTTTTTTCTAGACAATTGGCGTTTGATCTCAAACGATGCCTGGATACTGGAGACGGTGCAAGGGTACAAAATAGAATTTTACTCTCACCCTCACCAAGATCTTCGGCCTCGCCCCCTTGTTTTTTCCCGACAAGATCAGGAGTTCATCTCCGCGGAAGTTTCCTCTCTTTTGACAAAGGGAGCCATCGTTCCCACTTCTCCTCATCCCAAAGGTTTTGTCAGCAACGTTTTTCTCGTGGAGAAAAAGGGGGAGGATCGCGTTTAGTCCTGAATTTGAAGGACTTCAATGGCGGAGTGGTTTATCGCCACTTCAAGATGGAGGGCATTCATCTTCTGCGAGACCTTCTTCAAGAAGGAGATTGGATGGTTCGTCTGGACCTAAAAGATGCTTATCTGTCAATTCCAATTTATGCTCCGCATCGCAGATACCTTCAGTTCCAATGGTTAGACAAGTGGTACGAGTACAAAGTTCTTCCTTTCGGCCTGTCCTCCGCTCCGTGGTGCTTCACGAAGCTCCTTCGTCCTGTGATGGAGTCTTTGAGGTCACGCGGGGTGCGTCTTATAGTCTATCTAGACAACATTCTCCTTTTGGCTCAATGCCCTTCTCTTCTTCAATCTCACTTACACTGGTCCATAGACCTTTTACAATCGTTGGGTTTTCTTATCAATCCCCTGAAGTCCGACTTTTCTCCATCCCAGTCAATGTCCTTCCTGGGGTTTCAAATAGACTCTGTCTCTTGTCAGCTTCTTCTTCCAGGACAGAAGATAAGGTCCATCAAGAGGGACTTGAGGTCGTTTCTTGCACAACAGACTGTTTCGCTAAGGTCAGTAGCCAGGATTGTAGGTCTCTTATCGTCTTCCATTCAGGCGATCTTTCCGGGCCCTCTGCATTATCGGGCTCTTCAGCGCCTCAAAATACGTAATTTGCAGAAGGGTCTTCGGTATTCCGATCACATTCTCCTGTCGGAGGATGCCAGGGCAAAAATGATGTGGTGGTTGGATCACATAGAATCCTGGAACGGCCGAGCTCTCTTTGGGAGCACTCCCGATGTTGTGATAGAGTCCGATGCCAGCCTTTGGGGCTGGGGAGCTCGTTGCGGCTCGGTTTCGATGGGGGGTCGTTGGTCCCCAGAGGAATTGACCCTGCACATCAATTGCCTGGAGTTGCTAGCGGGCTTCTTCGCGATTCGGTGCCTCACCCCTCAGAAAACGTATTGTTGCATTCTTCTTCGAATGGACAATGTTTCAGCGGTTCGTTATGTGAACAAACTGGGGGGTACCAGGTCCTGTGGTATTGGGTTCTCCAGGCCTACATACTCCGCAGAATACCCTCTACACCATAAGAACAGTTGGCACGGAAACTAGAAAATGCAAAAGACAAGTTTATTAAGACCCCATGGGGTGGTGGTACATTCCTACAGCACCCTTCGGCAATGCAAGAAGTATCACACCGAACATCGGTGTAAGTCCTTCTTTTATACAGTTTTACAGACATTAAAAAATGGGCGGTACATGGTTACAGAGTTTTAAGTACATACAACACCACTGGTCAGTTTGGCGAAACATTCCTAAGCGATGACTGGTCAATCAGAACTGCGCATGTGCGGGCTTGACCGTTACTAAAAATAGCCTGTTGCTGGGCAAACTCAAGTGGTCAGTGGTACAGAGAAAGGACTGAAGGGCATGCTGACCACGAGGCGACGCATTCTCTAAAATGGCCGCCGTAACATACAAAATGGCGTTTAACAACTATAGTCAAGATAAGGGAATAATGTGTAGCAAAGCTTAACGCTAACCCAGTCATTGTCAAGTTACGACAGACGACCCTTTTAGCGTCTAGCTGAAGCTACCTCATAATGGACATAATCAGGATACTCATCTTCTATATCGATGGACATAATCTGGGCCACTTCTTTATGAATCATTTGTTCATTTTTAGCAAAAGCTCGTCTGGATGGAATACAAGCTGATAGACACATAGAACACAATGTAGGGCCACATTGAATACATAAGCATAAGAAGAATAATATCCCAATTATTATACATAGAATCGTCAGTAACTTCCAGCCCCATGTACTAAGCATTGACCAAAACCACCCCGAAAAGGTCCACGTACCATTGTCAGGATGTATCTCAGCAGCAATTTTATGTAATTTGGATATGGCATCATACACAGATGGTGAATTATCTGGCATGTAAACACAGCATCTACTTCCGATAATGCGGCATGCCCCCCCTCGGTCGGCTAGAACTACATCTAGAACCATCCGGTTCTGGAGCGTTACAATTCTAGAGATCCGAAGCTCTTCAGTTAAATTCCCTAATGCAAAAGCAGTATCATTGGCAACAGCTTCAACAACACGAGTTAATCGTCGTATTTTTCGGCTATTTAGAGCAGCTCCCACAAAAGAAAACAAACCCAAATTGAAATCAACATATTGTTGCAACGCAGTGTCTGTTTGGTCTATCTCATCAAGAACTACTGCTCTCTTGACTCTATTCAATATAAAATCATGGTACAATACATAATCATTATGATACATAGGCGGAGCAATAAATACAGGGGGCAATACAAAAGAGATGTAGCATGTTCCTAACCATCCTAAAGGGAGACGATGATAACCTTTAATGCCACATATGAAGTACGTATTTCGGGAGGCCACAAATGAAATGCCATTCGGGGTATCAAAGGTGAGAGTGGTGTTACATTCACTTCTGCCAACTGGGATTGTACCTTTATTACGTACACAGAGATCGGCTTTTGTATCAATAACATTAATAACATGAGAATTGGACATGTTAACACTTCGATGATTACTGTAAACTCGTGGTGCAGACACATTGTCCGGGCGGTATTCCTCCCATTCAAACTTAGTTCCTTCAGCTTGTGGATAGCCATCTCGATCATTGAAACAAATTTTATTTAAACAAAAAAGCAGCCCCCCTTTTGTTGGCCATCGCAAAGTAAACAGGAGGGTGTAGCAGGCATTGCAAGATCCATTGTGAGAAAATGGGAGTGGGATAAGCGGTGTGCCTCCTTTCTTCTGATGTCCAGGCAACATCCCACATACCCAGCAGTTAGAAGTGTTCGTCATATTATGAGTGTGATGCAGAATTTGAATGAAACTATTGTTCAAGTAAGTCTGTCGGTGCCGTTCTTCATGATATGGTAGAGTGAAATGAAAATGTTCAGATGGAGCCGGGGTAGTCGGTAGCAAATGTTCTCGCACAGGTACCACAAGTTCTACTACCCAGGCTATCACAGCTATTACCACAATTGTCAACAGGAATAATACAGCACCAAGAATTCTTTTGTCTCGTGCTGCAGAAGACGCCATAGTTCAAAGTTCACAATGTCTCAAAAGTACAACTAAAAAAAATAAAAATATGAGTGCTGAGCTCCGAGGTAGCCGTTGGTTTCTTCTCCGGGGTCAAGACGGGTGTCGCTACACTTGGCAGAACGGATCCCCCCCCTTGAGATTCCCGGCTTCCGTTTCACAAACCTGGAGCGGTAACTCAACCAGTCTCGCACCAAAAAAAATTCTTCTTATCGTGGTCGCAGATTGTATCTTTCTCGTCCAGAAACAGTGTGGTCCGGGAAGGCTCCCTCCGATTCGGCAGCCGTTACAGCTGGGCTCTTCTCCTCGTCCAAGATGTCTCGGTAGTCAGACAACGAAGTCGGGCTCACCAGATCCGGAGAGACACGACGGCAGTAATGTAATGTAAGGATTCATTTATACCGCGCAACTATCGCTCCAAGGAGCATCTTGGCGCCCAATTGTGTAGCTGATCAGATAGAAATCTTACACTAGGGATCTGGCAGTAATGTCCGGGAGGGTAAAGATCCAGGTTTTTAGTTGTTTCCTGAATTCAGTTTCTCTGTCCAGCGCTCTTATGTGGGGTGGGAGAATGTTCCATGCTTTTGCACCTAATACCGCGATGGACTTACCTCCACGGGTCTTAAGCCTAAATGGTTGAACTGCCAGAAGATTGGCATTGGTCGAGCGGAGAGTTCGGGTTGGATGATATCTGGTGAATTTTTTCCGCAGGTACAGTGGTCCACGTTTATGAAATGCTCTGAAGGTGATGAGCAATATTTTAAATAGAATTCTCTTGATGATAGGCAGCCAATGTAGAGTTTTAAGGGCTTCTGTCGCTGATGATCTTCTGGGCCACTTTAATATGAGTTTGGCCGCCTAATTCTGCACCATTTGGAGCCTATGAGTGACCTCCTTATTGGTGCCTGCAGTGAGTAGAGTGGACCCACCGCTTCCTGTTGGTAACTCGCACAGCCGTTCGAGTTGCGAGCAATACCTGCTCGGGGCCACGCCACCTCGGTTCCAAGCTGTTCGTCCTCTCAAACGAGCGAATCATCACATGGTCGCCAGGACGAAGATTGTGAGCCTCTCCAATGGAATTGTCAGGGAGCGCTTCTCGAACCTTTTGATGAATGGAAAGTAAATCATTTGTTAATCGTGCCAAATAATCGTTCATCATTATACAAGGCACATCATGTAACAATCGAGGCTTAGGAACTCCCCATATGTTCATCCGCCTTCCAAACACCACTTCATAAGGTGTGAGGCCAGTTCGGGAATGGGGCACTGATCTAATAGAGAGTAATGCTAAAGGCAGGGCATCCAGCCACTTCAAAGATGTGGATGCCACAATCTTTGCTAACTTTAGTTTCAGAGTAGCATTGTACCGTTTAACAAGACCTGCCGACTGAGGATGGAACACAGCATGAAACTTCTGCTGGATTCTCAATCCCTTCAACACGTACTCCACAATTTTCCCAACAAAATGAGGACCATTGTCGCTCCACAAAAATTTGCAAACGCCGTATCGAGGGAAGTACTCCTTGAGCAAAACCTTAGCTGTTGTCAACGCTGTATTATCCTTCGTGGGGAAGGCCTCAACCCATTTGCTGAAAGCACACACCACCACTAAGACATACTTAAGGTTATTGCAACGCTCAAGCTGGATGTAATCCATTTGCAGTACTTCAAACGGTGCAGTAGGTGGAACGAACCCTCCTTTCGGAGTATGCGTCCCTTTTTCAGGATTGTGCTGTAAACATATCAAACAGGTCTGCACTACTCTCTTGGCCGTATTGGCAATCTCAGGATGCTCCCAAACTCGCGTTAGCAATCGAGAAATTGCAAGAGCTCCAACATGTGCCAACCCATGTGTCATCTGGACCATCGCTTGCAAGTAAGCTGCAGGCAATTTCCATCGTTCCATATCTTTGCTCCTCTAACAACCCTCATCATCCAGTACTCCCTCTGCTGCCCAGGTTGCAAGTTCTGCTTCAGTCGCTGATTTCTGAATGTCTAATATCTCCGCTCTAGCATCATGCCATAGCTCAGCCTGCGACTTCACCACATACATTGGGGAGTCATTTCGTGACATAGCTGTTTGTCTTGCTATACTGTCTGCAAAAGCATTGCCTTGTCCCACTTTGTCAGTGACCTTTTTATGTGCACTGCATTTGATTATCGCCACTTTCTTTGGACAAAGTAACGCATTCAGGAGATCACGCACTAGCTCTCCGTGCATAATGTGTACTCCATGCGAAGTCAAAAACCCACGCTCTCTCCAGAGTAGGCCAAAATCATGCGCTACTCCGAAGGCGTACTGGCTGTCTGTGTAGATATTCACACATAAGCCAGCACTCAATTCGCAGGCTCTTGTCAAAGCTATCAGCTCCGCTGCTTGGGCCGATTTCTGTGGTATTTGTGCTGTTTCTACCACTGTCTTAAGTGTCGTGATCGCATATGCTGCAGAAGTTGTGCCATCTGGCAGCCTTAAACACGATCCATCAACCCACAGTTCCCCATCCACATCTAGAAGTGGCGTATCCTGTAAGTCGACACGACCCTTTGTTTGTTCTTCAGTCAGGAAAACACAGTCATGGTGTTCTTCCTCTTGGCCCTCCGCAACCGGATACGGCAATAAAGTGGCAGGGTTCAGGGTAGCACATCTTTTTAGTGTGATATGTGGCACCAAAAGTGTAAGCTCATATCCTGTTAAACGTGCACTCGTAAGATACTGGGTTTTCATTTGGTTTAGCAGAGCGTCCACCGCATGGGGAACGAACACCAACAGTTTGTGTGACAAAACTATTCCCTCACTCTGTCGTATAGCTACTGCTGTTGCTGCTACTGCTCGGAAACACCCAGGTAACCCTCGTGCTACAGGATCAAGAATGGCCGAAAAGTACGCACAGGGCCTCTGCTTATCCCCGTGTGTCTGCACTAACACTGATAATGCGCACCCATCTTTCTCGTGCACATACAACGTGAAAATCTTTGTGTAATCTGGTGTACCTAACACGGGTGCAGAACAAAGGGCCTGTCTCAATTGTTCAAAAGCATTCTGACATTCATCTGTCCATTCAAGGGGCATTGGTGTAGTTTTGGACAGTAACGCTAACAAAGGTTGTATAATATGCGAAAACCCCATTATCCACTGTCTACAAAAGGACGTTAATCCTATGAAGGCACGTACATCTCTCTGAGTGCGGGGGACTGGTGTATCTAAAATTGCTTGAATTCGATCAGATGTTAATGCACGTCCCTCCTTAGACAAAAGATGACCGAGGTAGGTCACCTTTGGTCTACAATATTGTAACTTTTTCCTAGAGACTTTGTGATTATTCTGAGCCAAAAAGGAGAGCAAGGCAAGAGTACTCTCCTCACATTGTGCATAGGTGTCTGCAGCCAATAGGAGGTCATCAACGTATTGAATAAGAGCTACTCCAGATCGCAATTCAAAAGAATCGAGCTGTCTTTTTAAAGCCTGGCTATAAATGCTAGGACTTTCTGTGTAACCTTGAGGAACACGACAAAATCTATATGATTTATTATTTAACGTGAAGCCAAATAGCTATCTGCTGTCGGGATGGATGGGAATGGAAAAGAACGCATTCTTAAGATCAATGACAGAGAAAGTAGTGGCAGTGGGGGGGACCAAAGTAAGTAAGGTGGTGATGTCAGACACCACCGGGTACTGGGGTACTACAATTTTGTTTATTTCTCTCAAATCAATAATAAATCGATAGACTTTGTCGTCAGTATCTTTCTTAAGGATCGGAAGAATAGGGCTGTTACAAACATTGTAGGGAACTTCCTCCACTACTCCTGCAATAATCAAATCGTGAACGATGTGCGTCAGGGCAATCTCACCTTCTCTGGATATCTTATACTGCGGTACACGTGGCAAAGATACTCCCTCCTTGACAGTAATTCGAATAGGCGGGATGAGCATCTGTCCCACATCCGTATCTGATGTCGCCCATAACGTGTGTGGGAGAGAGGCTAACGCTTCAATTTCTTGCATGGTACATAGTCTGCCTGCATCTGGATAATTGTCATTCAGAATAACCCGCACTCCTTCAGGAGCGCAGCGTATCGTTGCTCGAAAATACTTGAGCAAATCTATGCCCATAATATTGTCTGGGGTATGAGGCGACAACAAAAATGGGCATAGACCAAAAAATGTATCAATGCAAAATGCAAGAGGTTGTGATAATGGGCTTGGAGAGGGTGTGCCATCGAACCCTATACATGTACTCGTTTCGCCAGACAGGGGAGCCCTAGGAACCAAGTTTTTAGACAGAGCACTACGAGTAGCTCTTGTGTCAACTAAAAACTGATCAGTAGAACCCAAAACGCCCGCTGATACATATGGACCTCTTTGATCTACTGGCACTTCAACCGATTCCACACCCCATCCTACGCAATCCTATGCGTGCACATAATCCCGACTCTCAACATTTTCACCCTCCGATATCTGATACTGATTTCGTCGATCAAAAGTATTTCGTTCATCCTGACCACGACCCCTCGCCTCAAACCTACCACGATCACTCCCTCCACCTCTCGCTCCCGAATAACTATTCCATGACCTTCCACCACCTCAACCACGCTGGCTACGTTGCTCACGAAGCACCGGACAATCTTCAGCCCAATGCCCAAACTCTTTACAATATGCACATTGGTCCTCAGCAATATCGGTACGACCATACGACGCATTACCCCCTCCTCGCCTGCCCCTATCATTCCCTCTAGATTGCGCACCACGAACCTGCGCCAACATCACCTTCGTCTTTAACTCCTTCGCTTTCTTGTCGACACTTTCTTTAGCCTCTAATTCCTGTCGCTCGTAATACTGAGCCATAGTTAACAAAGACGCTGGGGTCGCCATGGTCCAAGAACTTTCACTAGTTTTCAACCGCTTTGCAATCTCCGGTAGGAGATTAGCCACATACTTGTCGACAAACAGATGCCTAACCGTATCATCTGTTAACAATTGTCCACTGTAATCATGAAACGCTTCTTCAAAACGTGTGAAGAAGTCAGATACCGACTCGTCTTGTTTCTGTTTGCACGAGGCTAACATAGTCCAATCAATCTTTTTAGGGGGAACAAGCGTTTTCAATTTATTCAAAATAGCTGTTGGGAGATCTAAAATCAGCTGACAGGGTTTACATGCAGGCTCCCTGTCTAAATCAGCTTGGCTTATATCTTTCCAATTTGCTCCTAACATCGTTTGATCATCAAACTTACGAATCGCTCTCCACATATCAGGGGGGAGTATTAGTCCAAAGAAAAGATCTATATCAACTAGCGTCATAACACAGGAAGAAATAGCCCCCTCCACTCCTTCATAAAAAGCTGCCGGATTTTTACGGGGATCAGGTAAAGCATTTTTCAATGCCATCACATCAGCTCCATTCCAAGGCGTATACACCCAATTATATATGAAATACCCTTTTGCATCCCCAGACAATTTATCATCACTAGTACCTTGCCCTTTAGGGGGAACATACAAAGGTGCAGCTTCACGCATAGGCATAACATGCACTTTAGAACTCTTATCTGCTCCAAAGATAGGACACTCTTTGGATTGCTCCGTCGACCCCGGCACGGACTTCTCTGATGCTTTTCATGCTTCCCGCAATCTGGGCGCCTCATCCCGTAGCTGGACCAATCGTAGGAAAAAGGCATCCGCATCTGAAATATCAAATAGACCTTTACGCATATTCTCATGATGGACTGATATATCCTTAGATTTTAAATCCTCTGAATTCTTACGAAATCGTTCAACAACTTCATCTGCAAAGGTACTTAAAAAACACAACTGTTCTCGTTCTGACCACTTATTCCTTTCAGCATTAATCTCTGACATAGTTATTTTATTCAAATTCAGTTTCCTAGCGAAACTGCGCAAATCCGCGGCTCTACCAGCAGTTAACCTCGTACTCGCACTATCTCGATCTTCATCACCAAAGTCCTCGTCCGGAGCCGTAGGCAGAGCATACGGAGGCGGAGACCGATCTAATAACAAAAAATCATCAACTTCATTAGTAAGGACAGGATAAAGCGGACGTCGAATAGGAAATTGACCACTCGTTTGCAAATTACGTTCCCGTGCCTCCCTCTCTTTCTTCTCTTGCAACTCCTTCTCCTCCAGCTGTAAAGCTTTATCTCGAGCAGCCTTGCGCTGCTCTTTTTCCGCCAAGGCAATTTCACGCTTCATACGTTCACGCACTGTTTTCTCCCACATTCGCACACAGTCAAACATATCCTGTCTAGACTTGCGTTGAAACAAACATTTCTCCACAAACTGAACCTTTCGTAAATCAAACGACCCATGTAGTGGCCATTGCAACTCGGGATCAGACTTGGTGTATTTGTTCCATAATTTACTATACAATATAGGGGGAAGGCCGAATTTAATATACATTTCACGGTTAGGAGTCCCCTCTGGGGGAGCCGGCTGAGACTCGTTTAATCGGTATGTGGTACCATTCCCAAGACAGCACATCCCTCGGAGTGTGCTTAAAACAGGCATGTTCAAAAAGTACCACGGAAACGTGATACCGTAAAAATGGCACTTACTATACTTCACACAAATGTGCCGCTCAAAATACAAACAAAGTTAGAGAAACATCTCTACATGCCTGCCTATGTGAAGTGCACTACACATATAGGATCAATTCATAGAACCAAATGTTAGCTAACTCAAAACGTATTCATATTCATAGAACCACAGTAAGCGTCCGCAGACTACCTTACCAATCACAATTCTTACCCAAATCTCAAATATCCAGGTTCCAACTGCCAATGTCTTTGATCAAATCAGCCAAACCGGCACTGTACGACAACGCAGACGAGCACGATCTCAGTCGGGGACCGGCGCCACCTGGAAGGTCAGATCAGAAGGAAGGGAAGAAAACACCGTGGGTGCCAAGACTCGGGTCACTCAGTGGCAGCGTACGCGTCCATGGCAAGTTTCCAATCCTTCGTCACGACCTCTCCTTCGGGCATCCGAGTCGCCGATGAGACCCTTCGTGGTCGCCAATTTGTGGTATTGGGTTCTCCAGGCCTACATACTCCGCAGAATACCCTCTACACCATAAGAACAGTTGGCACGGAAACTAGAAAATGCAAAAGACAAGTTTATTAAGACCCCATGGGGTGGTGGTACATTCCTACAGCACCCTTCGGCAATGCAAGAAGTATCACACCGAACATCGGTGTAAGTCCTTCTTTTATACAGTTTTACAGACATTAAAAAGATGGGCGGTACATGGTTACAGAGTTTTAAGTACATATATGGTCATTTTTGGAACACAGCCAACTCATGGGAGGGGTTACACCACTGGTCAGTTTGGTGAAACATTCCTAAGCGATGACTGGTCAATCGGAACTGCGCATGTGCGGGCTTGACCGTTACTAAAAATAGCCTGTTGCTGGGCAAACTCAAGTGGTCAGTGGTACAGAGAAAGGACTGAAGGGCATGCTGACCACGAGGCGACGCATTCTCTAAAATGGCCGCCGTAACATACAAAATGGCGTTTAACAACTATAGTCAAGATAAGGGAATAATGTGTAGCAAAGCTTAACGCTAACCCAGTCATTGTCAAATTACGACAGTCCAAGCTTCTCTTGGAGATTGCGAAGGACTTCTGGCACCTTTGTCTGGAGTGCAAGATCACGATTATTGCAGAATACCTGCCGGGTTCTTGCAATCAGATCGCGGACTGGAACTCTCGTCACCTGAGAGACTTCAGCGATTGGAGGCTCCATCCTCGTGTGTTCCGCAAGCTGTCCCGCTTTTGGGGGACTTGTCATCTGGATCTCTCTGCCTCCCGGCTCAACACCCAGCTTCCCCGCTTCTACAGCTGGCGTCCGGATCCGGAGGCTCTGGCCACGGACGCATTTCTCCAGACCTGGCCTCGCCATCTGTGCTATGCCTTCCCACTGTTCCTCATGATTCCCCGGGTGCTGGCCCGAGCACGTCTATTCTTGGCGGAACTGGTTCTAATAACCCCTCTTTGGAGGGCTCAAGCATGGTTTCCAGTTCTTCTGGAGATGAGCTGCTCCCCGCCGCTTCTTCTTCCCCACATGTGGAACCTGCTATTGGATCCGCTTTGCGAGCCTCACCCTCTGGTGCTGTCCGGTCAACTCCTTCTGGTAGCATGGAGAATTTCGGGGGATGCTGGCAAATCCAGGGCTTATCGAGAGACGCTACCAGATATATCAATGAGGCTTGGGCACCCAACACAAGCAACCGTTATGCATCAAGTTGGAAGCGCTGGTGTGATTGGTGCTCACAGCGGTCGGTGGATCCCGTTTCAGCGGATCTTTCTTTAATCCTTAATTTTCTGGCATCCCTAGCATCCTCTGGGCTAGCTTACAGAACAGTTAATAACTATCGTTCTGCAATTTCTGCAGGCCATGTGCCTTTGGACAGTAAACCAGCGGGAGAACATCCCTTGATCTCTAAATTGTTAAGGGGCATCCGGATGGAAAAACCTCCTTGTCCCAAATATGTAGCCCTTTGGGATGTCTCAGTTGTCTTGCGTTTTCTGTCAGCCAGGCCTGGCCTTCTAACTCTCTTTTGACACGCAAACAACTTTCAGCCAAGCTCACTATGCTTTTGTGCTTGGTCTCTTGCAAAAGGGTTTCTGATGTGCGAGCCTTGGATCTCGCTGGTCGGTCTTTTTCTCCTGAAGGTGTTACCTTTATTATCTCAAGGAGGACTAAGTGTAATACGCCTTCAGTCTCTTACCCTTCTTTCCCCCACAATCCTCAATTGTGTGTAGTTCAATGTATTAAAGATTATGAGGTAAGCACTGCACCTTTTCGGCATGATTTACAGGGACAATTACTTATTGCTTTGCAGAAACCTTTCAAGCCGGTAACTCCAGCGACTTTGGCACGTTGGTTACGTTGGCTCATGCATGAAGCGGGCATTGACACTTCTCTGTTTGGTGCTCATTCTACTAGGGGAGCCATGGCTTCCAAAGCTTTTTCCATGGGTGCCAGCCTTCAGGACATCATGAAGGCTGCAGATTGGTCATCTGAAACTGTGTTTAAGACCTTTTACTTTAAACCTATTATTGATGTTGCATCTGTTGTGGTGGCGAAGCTTTAAACAAGCATAATCGGATGCCTCCGTCCTGCCATAGAATAGAACATTTGCTAACATTCGTGCCAAGAATTTTCAATTCTATTAAGGACAGGAGGCGAGGATTATCCCACCCTTCTATTTTCATGTTAATGAAATATTTTGTACATTCCTACTGCTTTATGATACTGTTTATGCATGTACTCTTTGCCGCCCTGTTGTGATTCTAATGATCCGTTGGGGATGGTCTTTACGGCTTTGTTCTTACTCCTTTCAGGCTCCGGCTTTAAATGAGATGTGTGCCGAGTTTCTCCTGTTGGTTGGACTTTTGCTGTTCCTTTGGCTCTGGGAGGTTCCAGTTTCTCCTACCTTTGGATGATCTCTCTGTTGGACGTCTTGGCCTCTGGATCTTACTGTTGAACTTTATTACTGTTTGCAAAGAAAGAGGAAGTTGTAACCTCTATCACCTTATTTATAGTTATGTGGACTCTATGGTTGCCCAGGGTTTATGGGTAATGTAGTCTGAGTTTTTGCTTTACTGTGCTGATTGGCTGCTGTTCAGTAAAGAAATTGAGAAAGCATAATCCTCGCCTCCTGTCCTTAATAGAATTGAAAATTCTTGGCACGAATGTTAGCAAATTTTCTATTGTCTGTCACTCTAATGACCAGAATTACGGACAAATAGAGTCCGTTAAAGATATTGTCACGGGCAACGGACAGAAGGAAAAAAATACAGACTGTCCGTGAAATTTACGGACGGTTGGTCACCGACGGGGCCCAATCGTCGCTGCTCCGTAAAGTGGGGCCACTGCCGCGCGAGCAAAGGTTCAGTTCCCCTCCAGGTGGCCCTGCCCCAAAGTGGAGCGGTCCAGACAGCCCCTCCCTCGCCACGGGTCCCGCCCGGTCCAGCGCCCACTATGCCAGGCCTCCTCACCTGCAAAGACGTGACCAGTGGAACCTCTCAGCTTAGCCGGCACCGCACTGGAGCTGCCATAGAGGCCGCACGGGGAGCCTTGAGGGGCCCATGCAGGTTGTGGCCTGCTGCCGATCTGCTGGCCGATTGCCCGCCTCCCCTCGTGTGTGTGGTTGAGTGCTTGGCAGTCAGGGGTGCCTCAGCGCAGTTCTTAGCGCTCGGGCCAGGCCAGCAGTGTCCCTGCTGGTTTTGGGATCTCCCCACAGAAATCCGCAGCAGGTGAGTCGCACAGACCATTTTACCCCATTGCGTCTGCTGTTCAATGTGGCAGCAGTCTCTGCAGTACGTAGGAGTCCTCTGCAGTGACGGTATCAGCGCAGACAGGTCACTCGTCCATTTTGGAGCAGTTGGAAGTGTCCCTCACTCCCAGAGTTCTGCGTGGATGCGAGTGGATTATTTAGGGGTCTGGAGCACTCCTAGAGGACGACCACCATCTTGACGCTCGTATCCAGGCCCAGACACTTTACTTAGTAATGTGGAAATTATAAATATTTGCCGAAACCTGATTTCCACACATTGTTGTTTGGTTGTTATAAAATTTTATCAACAAAACTTCATGTCTGAAAATGTTGTGACAATATCAATGAAAACTGTACTGTTTATAAATGATGTTGTGCTACCGCACCATACTTTAGTAATATATTTGAAACAGTGTGCTCCAAAATGCACCAATGGCTACAAACCACAACCTTATCATTGTAATGGTGAATGTTCATGGTTACTTTGCCATACTTGTTCATTGTGCGACGCTTGCATTTTTCACAATACCTACGACTTCCGTTATGTAACACTGATGGCAGCACCCCCACTCTGAAAATTGTAACAGCACCACTGCTTGACCGAAAGAGAAAAGGGCAATCAATCAAGGATCTCAAGGTGGCCACAATAGTGTCATTCATAAACCTGTGTAACAGCCATTATAACGCTGCCTTTACCACACATGGTAAGTATTGGTAAGATCTATATATATAACGGTTAGGGGTGGGCAGTGATAAAGGTTGATAAGGGTAATATTAGAGTTTAAGGGCGGTAGAAGTCATTTTAGGGTTTAGGATGGGTAGTGGTAAGAGTACATTTAGGCTTTAAGGGTGAGTAGTGGGAAAGGTTAATAAGAGTAATTTTAGGGTTGAGGGTAGGGTAGTGGTACTGGGTGTTAATGGTGTTTTTAGGACTTAGCGGCGAGTAGTAAAAGAAGGCTTGGAGTAAATTGAATAGAAGGGGTGGGGATAATTTCTCCCCTCCCCAAAAAATACATATAATAATTAATATGAATATTTTATTATACTTACCACACATGGTAAAGGCTGCGTGGAAAAGCATGCATGGCAAAGACATGCATTGTATTGTCAGACATCCCCCAGGATGAATGTTCATTGTACAGGCCAATTTCTCTCTTGCATGTGGAAACTAGGATCTTGGACAACGTATGGTAGCCCGACTGGAAGAGGTAATAACTGCATTCATGCATCCAGACCAATCAGGTGTTGTGCCCCCACATAAGTACTACAAAGTTTATAAGGAGATTTTGTTGTGTGATATATACTGAGAAGGTAACTAAACCAGCAGTGGTGTTGTCACTGAATGCATCAAAGGCAGTTGACTCCCTTCAGAAACCCTACTTATTAGAGGTCCTTAAAAATATGGGTCTTTAACCTCTTGGGTCGTGGCCCAAATCTCCAGCTGTCCACTAGAGTAAATCAGAAGGGGTTCACATTCCTGTGTATACAGATCACACATGACTCAGACAAATTATTTAATTGTAATCTGTACAATTTACTGAATAGATTAAGGGATAAAGTAAAATGCACCTTTTATCATTGGAGCGAACAGACATCTTAAAAATAATAGTGCTTTCTAAGTCCCTATATGCCCTCAGACAAAAACAACTTACTATGTTCCCAGATGTGTTTCCTTCAGAAACTGGAGTGTGAAATCAGATAACTTCTATGGGATGGGGGTTCACTACTAATATCACTTCAGAAGTTGGTCAGGGGTGCCTACGACTGAGCAACTGCACTTTTGGACTTCCGGGCATACTACTGGCTTCACAACTTGCATTTCTGAAAGAAAGTTTTTTTCTCCTTGGGAGGGACCATGGATCATTGGGGACGCCTTTGGGTCACAAGATTACATAGCTGCACTATGTGTGTGTGTGTGGGGGGTGGTAGGGGGAGAAGACGTAGGGAAACAACTGATCGGCCCAGGGGAAGTGGGAAGAGCCTTGAATGGGAGGAGTTCTGACAAAAGAAATCCTCTATAGGACAGAAGTTGAAAAGAACTGAGCAATTTCCAAGAATTTTAAAAAATGGGACCTAGTAGGAATAAATGACGTAGGTGATGTGAGGCCCGAGCACAAAGTTCTTAAAAATTGAATATGAAATGACAGATGCAGAGATGTTTCGCTACATGGAGCGTAAGTCTGCCACTGCAGTACATGGTGTTAAAACAACAAATAGAAGAAATTAACAACTCAAAGGTATCACAAACTGATGGAAAAGTGGATAGTATATCTAAAAAGAGGAGGAATAGATCGAAGCAATAAGACGGTCTAGGGAGGTGGCAATCAAAGCAGGTTGCACATTTAACCCCTTCGCCGCTCATGACGAGCTCAGCTCGTCATGAGGCACGGTTGAGCTGTGCTTATCACAAGCTGAGCTCGTCATGTATAATGGGAAACATAATAGTCAGCATAGAGGAGAATTGCTGCAGCAGCGATGGTGTTAAACAATTAGGAATCCTTTGCAGGAGTTAAAATTTTAGAGGACAAGTTGTTAGATCTGGTAAAACTAGTACTGATAATAAATGTCTCAGGGGGTGCGTTCTAACTTCTGGCAGGCCCCTTCCTACACACACTATAGGCTGCCCCCACCCCCCATTTAAACCCTTGTTGGGAAAGTGTAAAATCATGCCTAGCGAGTATTACGGAGTTTCCAATGGATCTAAAAGTGAAGCTGTTTGTAGTGGGAATGTGGCCAGAAGAAACACAATTAGGAGGGAACGCTCCTATCACGCCCCCTCTTGGGCCCAAATTTCTTTTTAAAAAGGTAATCATAGAGGAGGGTCAAATGGAGTGAAACTCCCAAAACGTACTCTATGATTTATAGCCCACCCTATGAACATGTCTGCAGTACAATGGTGAATGTGTTCATGCTATATTTTCTGAACACAGACTACAAAAGTGAGCTTCTGTCTTCAGAAAATAACAAAAGGAGGACATTTCTCTTATGTGCGTTTTCTCCAAGAGCTTATGGGCCACTTTCTGTCTGGAACCACCATGGATTAGATGGCTGACTTAGACAGAGAAGAAGCTGTCGCATATTAAGGAAGCCCTTACTATGCAACGTCTAAGTACTAGCAGATGCCCAGTAAAGAGTTTTTTCCATAGGCAGAGCCTGTGCCAGCTCCACCTCTGTAAAACCAATATCCCAGCACCGTACGGGATGCAAAAGGTGTGTTTATGACAGGCAGCCAATGTTTGGCAGCTATCCCTTTGCCACCCACATTTGAGCCCCCAAGTCTGTTTTCTACCTAACACAAACATACCAATATTTGAAATGTTTTTTTTAAATTTTATTATTTTCAAGTGGTTTTGGGCAGGAAATTTCTGAAGGTGGCACCTGTACTTCTGCAAGTGTGATGTTCGCTCCTAGATCTCTGCCATGTGGTCTTCAAGAAAGCTGCAATTCTTATGCACCAAAAACATTAGGCACTGGCGGTGGGAATTCTTGATACGATTCCAGCTGAAAGCAACAAATTCCAAAAGCGTCATTTCAGCAAAAGTGATATTATGCACCAGAGACCACATCAACTAATCACAAAAGCCATGAGTGCAGGCAGGCCCTATAAGGCCATTGCGTCTATTACAAAAAAACATCGGACAGCCACTGTTAATTAGTAAACCTAGCAATGTACAAACTCTTGTTTCATTTAGCACGCTCATGACCAAGGCAATGTTTTAAAACATTCGTCAAAAGTTGTAATTTTACCAAAAAAGGGATTAAACATTGTAAATAAGAAAATGAGTTACTTACCTGTAACTACGGTTCTCCAGTATTGGTATCTTTCATAGATTCACATGCTTGAATCATCCCTGTGGTTGTAGTGGGAGTCCCACGGAGGCGTGGCTACGGGGCCGATGCGGATGGCAGCGTGAGCTCCGTGCCAACCCCATCATTTATCCTGCTGGGGGCTGTTTTCTTAAGGCCAAAAAGACTCCTGGTAGCATGGCACACGATTCCAGAAGTGCTGGTGCCACTTGCTTCTGGACATGACTTCGCCGCTGAGGACCGGTAACTGCAGTGCGGCGGGACCCTGGTCGCTCAAAATGGTGCCGGGTCTGGCCGCAGAGAATGGAGCTGCAGAGGAAGCGGCGATAAATCAGCTGAGCCGCTGCTGCCTGCTGAAAGCTCAGGACACTCGGTGTGTACTAGGGCAGGTGCAGCGGGGGCGGTGCTGGAGCGTTGGCGACCGCAGAGAGAAGCGGAGCCTTCCCCCTCCCCTCCCGTTCGTCCTCCCCCTCTCGGCAACGCAAGGAGTGCCCGAGAGGGCAATAACGGGTGATGGGTGGCTGCAGGGGGGCCCCGGCGCCCACAGGAACTTATTGAGGGCACGAATCAGTGGAGCTCCCCTGCCTGAGGTCACAGGCTGAGTGGGACACAGACTGCTTGCGGCCCCTGCGCGGCCGCCATTTTGTGTCTCGGCGGAGCGGCGCTGCAGGACAGTCGACTACAGGGACAGGCTCGTACTGCATCAGCAGTCAGATTGCAGGGGGGAAGACTCCTGTGGCATTGGATCCAGCAGGGCGAGGCAGCGCACTTGTGCCTCACGTTGGAGCCCCCTATCACTGATTCAGAGCTTGGGGAACCACCCGGACCTTGCAGCTGTGGCAGGAGGAAGAAGTGAAAAGGTATGTGCAGACATACTGGGGCATGAAGAGGACTATCTGGAGTTGGCACTGGAGCTGCCCCCTCTGGTGATGGAGGGTCCCCAGCGACCTGGAGATGACGACATCGGTTTGCTGGTCTGAGGGTATCCAGCCCCAGCGCAGTGCCAAGAGAGGAAGCAGAGACTTCTGCCTGCTGGTTCGGACCTGGGCGCAGGGATTGAGGACCCTGGAACACCACATACAGCCGGGTGTGATGGCGGACAGGTTGAGCATTCTTTGCCAGGAGCATCACATTTACGACAGGGATGGTTACTACCATTGATGCCACCCATAGTACTGAGGGGAGCTCCTGAGAGTGGACCCGCCTGGAGGACCACAGGTCTGGTTGAGCGCTGCACTGGGAGGAGTCGTGACTGGCAGAAGGGACCCTGGAGGGTGCCCAGAGAGCCTTGCAGGCCGTGGGGTGTCCGGCTTCTACTGAGAGGTGAGGGGACAACACTGAGGATTGGTGGTGATCCGGTAGTCAGCCACCATGGTCACCGGGCATGGGGAACGGGCAAAGATTGGAAAACCACAAGGCAAACAGGGGGGTTCACCCCCGGAACAAGAAGAGGTTACTACGGATGACCGGAGGACAGAGGCGTCGGAGTTGCAGCCTGAGGGGATGGCGCAGCAGCAAGTGGATATGATACTTAAGGGCATCACGGATACTAGAAATGCCCTTCAGCAGGACATAGCACAGGTGTCAGTGGGGCTGGGCCTTCTCCGGGCGAACCATGTAAAATTAGCGGACCGGGTAAAGCAAACCGAGGCCACTCTGGAAGTATTGGATCCAGCACAGAAGGCGCTTGAGACACAGATGGGGGATGTGCACCGTCGCTTGCAGATCTTGGAAAAGAGAGCTGAGAACGTTGAAGGGCGGAACAGAAGGAACAACATACGGGTGATTGGACTGCCTGAAGGAGTGGAAGGAACCGATATGGCGACTTATCTGTAAGCCTGGTTGAAGTCAGAAGTCGCCCTGGACGGACTGTCCCCTTTCTTCACCTTGGAAAGGGCGCATAGAGTACTGGCGCGTCTGCTGAATCCTGGGAGGCCACCCAGACCTGTGGTGGCACGTTTGCTCCACTAAAAGGACAGAGATCTGCTTTTTAATAGAGCGCGCACCGTGGGACCCTTCAAGGTGGATAACAGTAGTGTGATGCTGTTTCCCGACTATACCTTTGATGTGCAGCAACAGCGATCCTCCTTCTTGAAGGTCAATAAAGCACTCCGCACAAAAGGTTTGCAATACTCTTTGATGTTTCCGGCTTGCTTAAGAGTGGCCATGGACGGTGAAACCTTTTTCTTCAACACCTCTGAGGAAGCATGGGACTGGCTGGAATCTTACAAAGCGGGACAGGGAGAAGCCGGTCGAGGCCGGTGGGCCGCTGAGGGGATGCCGCGTCCCCCTCGGCCGCGGCATGCAGAGACGGCAGCTCTGCTCCCAGAGACCAACGAAATCCCAGACGGAGAAAGGAAGAACAGCAGAGCTCAAGGCGGTGAAGGAGCTATCTCAAGAGCAAGGGCAGGATTCGTGGGGAGTGACTGAATCTGAGACGGGGTCAGCTGGGACAGCATCAGAGGAATCGGATTCAGCGAGCGTCGCTCTGCCACATGACCAGGACTGAGGATGAGCTGGTCGATGCGTAGCACAGTAAGACATTATCCAGGACTGGGTGGTGCTTTTGTATATTGACATTCCCCATTGTCTTCTTGATGGTGTGGATTGTGGGGTGCTGGTGGGGGGGTGCGAGTAGAAGGGTGGGGGGAGGGCATTGGGGTGGTGGCCCCCCTAATCTGGGGTACCGCAGCAGTAGCTGTGGCGCTACAGGGAATGGGGTATGGTGTGAGATGGTTGTTTAATTTTTGATTTAGCGGCGTTTGGCCCCTAGCCACCCCCCTGTTATTATCGTTAGTGTTCCCCGGTAGCTACAGAGGAAGCTGTTTAGTGGAGAATTTAGATAGGAGCTGTTTTGTTAGGACCTGTTCTGGGGAGGGGTAGTTGGGGAAGTTGTTTGGGGTTATAGGGGCTGATGGTGTGTCCATGGTAAAGATGCAGAGGTACCCAGAAGTGGAAGAACAATATGGGGACCCTACTTGATCTTAAGTACCTAACGTGGAATATGAGAGTGATGCATACAATGCGGAAGCATTACAAGGTGCATGCCTATTTGGTGCGGAGGGGGGTGCATATAGCCTTCCTGCAGGAGACCCATATTGATCGGGTGGAGAGCAGCGCATTGCAGCGAAGGAGGCAGGTGGCAGGTCCAGGTCTATTGTACGAAGTACTAGGCTTTTGCTAGGGGAGCATTGATATGGGTTCGAGCGGGGGTGCCCTTCCAAATGACTCGCCAGTTTGCTGAGCCAGATGGGAGGTTCGGTGTTGGGGGGGGGTGACTGAATGGTTTAGATGTAACATTATGTAGCGTATATGCCCCTAATGTTGACCAGATGTCCTTTTTTACCCTCCGCCCTACTTGACTGGTCCTGTGATGTTCGGAGGAGATTTCAACTCAATAGCTGATGTAGATATGGATAGGTCGCATCCCCCATTTCCGGAGGCCCCATCATATAAAATATCTAAGGGGAGAAGAGACTGGCAGGACAGATGGGGATAGATAGGGACTGGTAGATACCTGGTGAATGCATCATTTTGAGGAACGTGACTTATTCTTTTCTTTCTGCATTGCATGACCTGCATGTGCGCTTGGATGCCGTATTGTGCACACATGATATACCTGAAAAGGTGCTACACAGCGAGTACTTGGCTAGAACAATATCGGACCATAATCCTCTGCTCCTAACGATTTGGTGGGTTCAGGAGAGGCCTGCAATTCCAATGTGGTGCCTACCACTGGAGACGTTAGAGGACGCTGTCTTCCGTGGTGATATAGAAATGGGCATTGAGCAATATTTTGCTGAGAATGAAGGAACCGCATCTGCAATAGCGATAGAGTGGGATGCTTTTAAGGTGGTGATGAGGAGAATGTGATTGCCAAACAGGCAGGTGTAAGGAAGACGTTACTATGGGAAGTGGAAGTGTCAGAAGCTCGGCTGCGAGGAGTAGAGAGAGAGCGGCCTGAGCACCCCAAAGTGCAGGGTGAACTATCGGGTGCAAGGGAGGAAGTGGCGAATCAGATAGAGAGGTTTCGTTATGATTATAGAGCTTATTTAGCACGGGCGCACGCAGAACGTGACAAGACGAGTACACTGCTGGCTTGGCTAGCTAATCCGGCACCCCTATAATGGTGCTGAACTCTTCCCTAGGAGTTCCAGTCTACACCCAGAGAGGGATTAATGACCTGTTTCTAGAATATTATGCTGGGTTGTATAGGAGTCGCGTGGGGGGCCCTGATGATACGCTGGAGTAATTTTTGGCGGGTATACAACTGCCCCGGCTGAAGGAAGAACAAGCGACGCTGCTAGGGCAGGACATTACATTGGGGGAAATATAGAGTGCCATTAAGCACATGGCACGTATTAAGACGCCGGGATCGAACGGCCTGCCTATTGAGTTTTATTTAACTTATATTGATAAACTGGCTCCAAAATTGGTGAGGGTCTATAAGGAGGCCCGAGCAGTGGGGAGGCTTCCAACTTCTATGAGGGAGGCTGTTGTTATCCCACTACCGAAACTGGGAAGGGACTCAATGGATAGGTGGGCGTACCGCCCGTTATCCATGCTTACATCAGACTACAAGATATTAAGTAGGATTCTGTTGACTCGACTCTTGCCCCGTATGGTACATTTGGTACACAGTGATCAGGCGGGTTTTATTCCAACTCGGAACACAGCCGTTAATATATGTTACCTCCACCGCATATTGTATGCAGATCATGGAGACGCTCCTGGTACTGCAGTACTCTCAGTAGACATAGAGAAGGCCTTTGATAGCCTAGAGTGGCCGTATCTGTACCATGCTATGCGTGCATTTGGCCTTGGTGAGGCGATTGAGGGATGCATGGGCTTATTGTATGGAGATGCGACAGCTAGGGTGTGGGCAGGGTCGACAATATCCTCCCCCTGTGCGGTAGGTCGAGGAACGCGACAGGGATGCCCGCTGTTCCCGCTGTTATTTGCATTAGCTATCGAGCCATTGGCTGTACAGGCTAGACTGGGGCGCCATTACCAGGGCCTGGCCCTGCGGGGCATTGAACAGTATATATATATCCCTGTACGCTGATGATCTACTAATTATTTGGGCCAACACAGGGGTAGCACTGGGCGATGCGACACACCTGCTGCAGGCGTTCTGTGAAATGTCAGGACTGGGGGTGAGTTAGGGGAAGACATGCCTCTTCCTGGTGTTTCCAAAAGCGGGAGGCCCTGATCGATTAGCTGGAATTCGGTGGGAACCACCCCGTTTGCCCTATTTGGGACTAATATCTATCATTCCCTTGCGGATCTGCTGGAAAGGAACATGGGAAGGTCCCTGTAAGGGCTGCAAGGGAATCTGGCTTTCGGAAGTGCTCTGCCACTCTCCGTTGCCGGAAGGGTGGCGCTCCTGAAGATGGTGGTGCTCCCCCGCCTGCTATATTATTTTCGGACATTGCCGATTTGGATACCGGGGCAATTTTTAGGCAGATTAGGTCGATGGTTAGCGGTTTCTTATTCGGAAAAGGCAGGAAGCGGTGGCGTTACCCACCATGACTAGACCCAGAGTGGACGGGGGGCTAGCGGTACCTGATTCTGAATTTTGGGGTTCAGTGGGCCAGGAGGGTCGGTGGATCCTGCGGCATGTACTCTCATTTACCATATTGCAGTAACCCTTGCAGCTTGGGTCGCTCACTGCTGAGGAGCGGACATTTAGACAATGCTGGAATCGGAGCCACCGCAGAGTCAACATTAGTCGCCCATATGCCTCGGAGATCCCCCTGGGCATGTACACCGCCGTCCCCACACAGGGGGATTGGTCGGCACTAGCAGACTGGGAAGCGGTGGGAGTCCAGGTTGTGGGGGATTTGAATGAAGACGGGGTGCTACTACCTTTTCACACATTACCGGAAAGGTATGATCTGCTGCAAGGAGACTATTTTCTACATGCCGCTTTGATCTCAGCTATACAGCGCCACTGTAAGGAAGGGCTCTCGGAACCCCAGACTTTTATGACGTGTCAATACGTGGTGATGGCTGCAGGGACGTTTAGGGTGATTACATGTCTCTACAGGCGCTTCACTACAGAAAGCCTGCACCCACTGACGGAGTTACAAGTAAAATGGGAGAAGGATTTTGGGAAGGAAATACCGGAAGTAACGTGGGCTCAATTGATCCGAAGGGCCTGGAAGAGCACACGGAATGCAGGTTTCAATTAATACATTTCTTTATATTGCATAGGGCTTATTTAACCCCAGCCAGAATCAATCGATATTTCCAGATGGATACCGCCCAGTGTCCGCGTTGCGGCCTGGAGGAGGCAGAGTTACCTCATATGCTGTGGACTTGTGGACAATTGGGAACTTATTGGGAGGAAGTAGTCGAACGGCTTTGTGGCGTTACAGAGCACAGTATAGAAACTGATATGGGTACCTGCATATTACATTGGTTTCCACACACCTCTGAGGCAAAAATTACAAGCAAGTTTCTGGACATAGATATACTGCTGGCTAAGAGAGAGAGAGATCACGGCCCAATGGAAGTCGCGCCGGGGTTCCTACGATAGGGAAGGGGAAATCGGAGTTACTCAAATGGGCTAAAAGTGTGAGTACGGTTAGATTGCAACAAGCTATAGGCACTAATAATGAGAAGGCGCTGGAAGAAGCCAGAGTGTGGGAAGCATTAGTGATAGCACTACAAATTCCGGAAACTGATTTGGAGGTGGCCCCTGCTGAGGATGCCCCAGAGGGTTCCCCTTGATCAGCCGTAAGTAGGGAAGGTTAGGGACCAAGTCCGGGGGTGAGTGAAAATGATACAGTGGAACGCATGGCTATGGGCAGGTATAGTCCCCAAAGTATCCCGAAAAGAGATGAGAAGATTCTGATGTACATATTGGATTCTGCGATTGGGAACTTGGACACACCGGAGGCTGAGGGGGGGCGGGGGAGGAAGTTTGATTGGGTTTGCCTATTGCTCATTTTTTGGCTTACACTGTTAAGAAGTAGACATAACACGATTGACAATGTGCTCCTATTATTATGGATATGGGTACGACAGGATGATTATTGAGAAATAACCTATATTGTGTCAGATTTTGGAGGGACCATAACTCATAATGCGTAATTGTGGGTGCACAGACATTGTTGATATGATGTAAGGTATTATGTTATACATTGATGTATGATTGTTATATGTGGTTTATAAAACAATAAAAACAGAGTTACAAAAAAAAAGTAGTGGGAGTTCTACGGTATACATATAAAAGAAGTAGATAAAATCACCAGAGGCTACCATACAATGAAAAGTCAGGGCAATTGCCTATTGACATTCTTGTGTAAAAAAAGAATCAAAACTAACCAACATCCAATCAGGCTATGGCACCCTCTAGAACAATCCCAAGAGAGGCTAGGTTCCTCAGGATTTTCTAGCACAAGTGTGCAAGCATAAACCTTAGAGAATAAAGGAAGCCTCTCCGGTGAGGAGGGTGGGTCGCATGTGAATCTATGAACGATAACAATACTGCAGAACCGTTACAGGTAAGTAACTAATTTTCTTCTCCAGTATTGGATCTTTCATAGATTCACATGCATGAATCAGAGTAGATAGCAGTTTTATAAACATGCATGGTTAATAGCACTATAATATGAACTCTTGCACCTTAGAGTATGGTGGGTTATAACATACATGCCAATATAAAATACCTAATGAGATAATACTGAACAATATATCAATCATATAAACATATACATACGTGTGTTCAAGATCGCACTGGAGCGATCGAAATGCGTCATGGCGGACATTTGTCTGATTTCACTATGCGGTGATATCATGAATAAAAACATTCCTGCGAAAAAGCATTAATCGAGCAGGGGCATTTCGTGCTCTGTACCTGGAAGGAACACCCTCAGAGAAGAAGGTGAGCCAGGATTGCTCAAACTTGTATATATATATATATATATATATATATATATATATCTATATGTGAAGAAAAGCTGAGACAACGCAGAGAGGCCGCGGCAATGCACGGAGCATTGCTTGATGTTCGATGTTCCACGATAAAGTCAGCTCCGCTCCCTGCTCATCACCCCTACTTAAGGGGATTAATACGGATGTCAAATTGAAATTTAACAGGCAACCTACTCAAGGATTATTATACACTCACCCCAAGGACTACAAATACCATCATTCCCGATGGACAAGTTGAGAAGCCACACCCACTAAGGGCAGTTACAGTCAAATCAAATAAAGGTTGATTGAAAAGGATGAGTTATAAAAAACAACAAGGGCACCCAATCGAGTCAGCACAGGACCTTGGGGAACATATGAGTAAAGACAACAGCGGTCCTATGCAAGGAGGGATATAGTCAATAGGTAAATATAGACACAATGGAAACTATATTGTAAATTGACTTGCCCAGCCGGGCAGAGGTCTAATATTTAATTTAGAACCACAATATTAGGAGATACCTTCAACAATTTCTTGGAGATGGGCACAAGCCTGTGCCCAGACGATTACAAATTGTCATGGTTAGCGGAGTGGATAGAAGGTATAGAAAGGTTTTTAGGCAAAAGCTATTGTTTTCTGTGCATATAGCAATAACAGAATTCGCATTTACACCAATACTTGAAATATAGTAACAGATACACAACAGAGTATATGGTGTAGAAGTTGTCGACGGCGTTTCGATCCCATTACATAGTTACAGGGATCATCATCAGGACTGAGTAAAGCCTAATCATTCCTAGCCATGATAGCCGCATTGGGCGAGGCGCACACAGTGGGTGCCGGCCGGTGGCAGGGAGTGGGGGGCAGCCGTTTTCCGCGGAGGAACCGGATAGTCCCAATTTAAACGGGCAGCTTAAACGGTGATTACGTTTCTGGCCCCTACTCCCTGCCACCGTCCGGCACCCACTGTGTGCGCCTCGCCCAATGCGGCTATCATCGGCAACTTCTACACCATATACTCTGTTGTGTATTTGTTACTATATTTCAAGTATTGGTGTAAATGTGAATTCTGTTATTGCTATATGCACAGAAAACAATAGCTTTTGCCTAAAAACCTTTCTCTACCTTCTATCCACTCCGCTATCCATGACAATTTGTAATCGTCTGGGCACAGGCTTGTGCCCATCTCCAAGAAATTGTTGAAGGTATCTCCTAATATTGTGGTTCTAAATTAAATATTAGACCTCTGCCCGGCTGGGCAAGTCAATTTACAATATAGTTTCCATTGTGTCTATATTTACCTATTGACTATATCCCTCCTTGCATAGGACCGCTGTTGTCTTTACTGAAAAGGATGAGTGTCATGCCTGTATACTTCTGAAGACCCCATGAAGAAGAGGAGTAGCAGCCTTGAAACGCGTCGGGCGCATGGCACACAAGAGTGGAGAACAAAGTTTGCGGAGCTACGAGGGGCTTACATAGCTGGATGGCAGGAGGATCGAGAGTGCCTTTCGGAAGAGCAGGAGCGCATTGCTTGGTTTGAAAAAAAAAAAAAATATATATATATATATATATAATTTCCAAAAACCAGAGTTTGCTCTGCATAGAGACGCCACACAGTTTGTGAAGTTTCACCTTCCTTTAATGCAGGCAGCGAGACAAAGCGTGTCAACCCCTCCACAAAGTTGCGCCACTTGGGATTTTTTTTTTATGTTAGAAGCCGTCTCAGCTTCCACTATGGTTCCTGCAATGACTACTGGCCCCAGAAAGCAATGGTGCAATACGAAGTCTCATTTGGGCGGGGTTAACAAGTAAGTATATAGTCTGCAATTGCTGTTGGGACTTCTTTCATATTACCAATGATTAAGGGCATGGAGCCCGAAACGCATCTGGCGCAACTTTGTGGAGGGGTTGACACGCTTTGTCTCGCTGCCTGCATTAAAGGAAGGTGAAACTTCACAAACTGTGTGGCGTCTCTATGCAAGGGCAAACTCTGTTTTTTGGAAATTAAATTGCGGCGCGCCTCGCAGCGGAGACACCCCGCCGCACAACCAGCGGCCCTCAGCGCCTGGAATGGTGGGCGCTTGGAGAGGAGTTGTGAAATCGCCGCTGATGTGGGGATAAACATTGGTGAGAACAGCGCTGTTTCCCGTCCACATAACCCACTTGGGATTTATTTTTTATGTTAGAAGCCGTCTCAGCTTCCACTATGGTTCCTGTAATGACTACTGGCCCCAGAAAGCAATGGTGCAATACGAAGTCTCATTTGGGCGGGGCTAACAAGTATATAGTCTGCAATTGCTGTTGGGACTTCTTTCATATTGCCAATGATTAAGGGTATGGAGCCCGAAACGCGTCTGGCGCAACTTTGTGGAGGGGTTGACACGCTTTGTCTCGCTGCCTGCATTAAAGGAAGGAGAAACTTCACAAACTGTGTGGCGTCTCTATGCAGGGCAAACTGGTTTTTGGAAATATATATATATATCTCCTACTGGCAGTCGCCATTAGGTAGTTATAGTTAGGACCTAGTTACCATAGGAAAATGGCAACATTCTAGTCCCAATAACTTTGGCGCCGATTGACGAATCATCGTGAAATTTACAAAACAAATTCTTTGTTGAGGTCAGCTCCTATGTTCGGGGTGATTCCTCAAGGGGAGGGCCGAAAAAAAGGGGGGTCTCAAAACGTGTTTTTTCAATGTTAATTTTCATAGGAAACTTTAGACAATGCTACAGGTCGAACGGGTGAACGGAGCCCCAAATTTGGCAGGGAGAAGGGTCTTGGTCTAGAAAGCACGCTTTTATTCATTTGGTGCAAATCCGTTCAGTAGTCTTTGAGAAATATCAAAAGTTACAGATATCGATATTTGGGAATTCTACCGTCTGATTGACTGAGGCATTCCGAGCCCGAGCTTGCTGCTGATTGCCTGCGAGCAGTGCAAGCAGTTGCAACTAGGAAGTGTTGGCCGCCATTTTGTGATTCTGTTGAAGTGAGTAAGGGGAAATAAGGGCGAAAAATGTGGGAAAGAGGAGGGTAGGAGCACTGTAACCTCTGTGGAGTGTTTAGCGTGTGCTATAGAGGAGGTGCGAAGCAAAGTATTCACCCCTACCGGTGTGAAAGCGCTGGTTTCATTCTTGATGAAGTCGGAGCTTTACATGCAGTGTGTGAGGAAGAAAGAATTCAATGCGTGTGTGATATTTGAATTCTGGATAACAACTACAAAGGTGAGTTAGAAATGAATAAGGTGTGTTATGTGTTCTATAATAGTGATTACGTATTGGCGGTGATGTTTTTAATTTTGAAAGTATTTTTTATTTCAAAGTAATATAGTGTTAGTAAAGGGTGGTGTTTGATATTGGTTATAAAATACGCATAAAATTTGAGCTGTTAAATAAGTACTTTATATATGTTTAGGAATTTTTCTCAGAGAATAAGTAGTTTGTCATCTTTATAGGACTGTATGGTTTCGAAAATGAGGTTCAGCATTAATTTGGGTGTTTAATGTACTCAGGGAGATAAACGAAATGTCGCACGTTTGCAAATGATACTTTTTGTGGAAATAGTGGGGTGGGGAGGTGGTGGTAGGAGATGTATGTGTTATTAAGTTAAAAGCGATAAAACAAAATCTAGAAATGGTATGTGGGAAGGTAGTGCTCTCATATGTGACACTGAGAGGTTGATTTGAATGTAAGTCAAGGTAGGTTGTTGTACAGTGGGGCCGTCTACAGTGTTTGGAGATTACATGGAGAGGAGATGGAGATAGGAAAAGTGATATGTTCCTTTTATATGTACGTATATTTTGAATCATGTGATCCTAGGTTGAGATATAATATGAACATATATAACTGGTTTGCATTTGGGTATAGTTAATAGTTTTCGTAATTTCTGACTAGTGAATAATAAAAAGGTAGATATACTAAAATATATGGTAGTAAACGTATTACTGATTGTCTGTTCTTATGGAGTAAAAGTTGTTGGAGGGTGCTTCTTTAGAAGAGATGTTTTATAAATGTGTGAGATAAAAAAAATTAAATGTGCAGCATATTTTCTGTATGACTTTGTTGACATTAGAGAATTAAATGTGAATATAAGTGATACTATTTGTCAGGCTGTATTGCTGTGGTGGATATGTGTAGGTGTTGAAGTGATCAGTGTTTTATTGATGCTGAGCTTTACTATCCCTTTTGAGACGCTTGTCAATTTATTCAACCCATTTAATATCTTTAATATAGATATAGTAAAGGGACGGTATATCAAAGGTTTGGGAATTAGCACTTTGTTTACACCCGTCCATCCCCTGCTATACACTCTACAGAGTGAACAACTTTCGTAACATATAGATGTCTAGCTAGTAAAGGTGGTGTAGTTTGACTGGGTCTATTTATAAACTGTGCTATGGGATGGTTTATGTTTTACTCTACAAATTTGGCTGTTTGAAAACTTTTTGCTGATAAGTATTCCGGCAGACACTTGTTAAAATTAATGCTGTATATGGGTATAGTGGCGCTAGTGGGAATGGAGGTTTCTGTTTGATTTCGAATGGTTAACCAAGGGCGGGGTGGGTGTGGAGGAGGTGGTTATGTTGCTGATTAAAACACAGAATATAGTAACGTGCAGATGTCGAGCTACCAAAGGTGATGTAGTACCAGTGGGAGCACTTATAAAGCGCCCTATGGCATGGAATATCTTTTACCCACAAATTTGCATGTTTTAATATGTTTTGTTGATTACCTTTTCGGGAGACATCTGTTGAAATTAAGCATCTGTATGGCTATAGTGGTGCTTCTACGTTTGCAGGAGCTCTTTCTTTTATTGGGTAAAGTTAAGCAAGGGCAGTTGTTGAGGTGGTGTAGTGGTACTGTGAGTATTTATAGACCGTCTTATAGTATGGTGTATGTTTGAGTTGCACAAAAGCAGGTTTGAATAACTTTTGCTGATGAGCGTTCCGGCAGTCACCTGTTGACATTAAGTCTATGTATGGTTATAGTGGCAGTAACGGGAGTGCTGGGGCTCATTGTTTGATTTCGTAAGGTTAAGGAAGGGTATGGGTGGGGGTGGTGGAGTTGCTGATTATTAGACAGATATTTGTAACGTGGGCATGTGTAGTTATTAAAGGTTATGTAGTTTCACTGGGGCCATTTATAAACCGTGCTATGGGATGGTTTATGTTTTACCCGCCAATTTGTAGGTAGACACCTGTTAAAATTAAGACTGTGTATGGGTATAGTGGTGCTACTAGGAATGGTGGGGGTTGTTTGATTTTGTATGGTTAACCAAGGGCGGGGGTGGGTGTGGGGGATGTGGTTATGTTGCTGATTGAAACACAGAATGCAGTAACGGGCAGATGTCGAGCTACTGAAGGTATGTAGTACCAGTGGGAGCAAACTTCTATGTTTTAATACGCTTTGCTCATGAGCGTTCTGGTAGACAGTTGTTGAAATTAAGTTCCTGTATTGCTATAGTGTGTCTACTAGGTTTTGTGTAGCTCTTTCTTTTAATTTTGTAAAGTTAAGGAAGGATGGGGAAGAGAGTGGTGCAGTGGCAGTGTGCCCATTTATGAATCGCTTTATGGTATGGTATGTGTTTTTCTGGCACAGTCCCATGTTTTAATACCTTTTGGTGATAAGTGTTCCAGCAGACAGGTACACTAATGACACAATATTTCTGTGGATAAGGAACCTTAGTGCTGATAGATACTCTTGTAGTGTGGTAGAAGGCTGATAGCGTTGATGGAAAAGGATGACACTTGGTGCCATTGTAGATTTCAATAGAAGTTTACACTGTTTCTTTGTTACTACGGTGTAGTTAGGGTTGTAAATGGGGGAAAAAAGTGGGGGTGCTCTAAAATGGGGGGGCAAAGCTCTTAAAGGAGTGTGGGCTATGCAAGTTGGGCTGTGGTCTAAATCAAGATAAGTATTGTGGGCTTTAGAAAATCCTCTCCAATTATCCTACGTTTGGAAAAAACATTCTTTAAAGGATTTCCCTTCCTTCTTCAACCTAGCATGATGCCTCAAGTTCTCAGTAGTGAGCAAAATAAGCATGCGTACATCGATGTGCATGCTCTCACTGCAGTGCAAAAAAAAATAATTGACTGTTTGCGAGGACTGAAAATAAAATTGACTATGTTTGCGAGGGCCGAAAATAGAGCCCAATAGAGATCTGTTTGGAGGCTCCCTGAAAATAAGTGATGGTCCTCAGACACGGCCCAATTAAAGCCCAGCATCCATCTATCCTAAGCACTGCGCCATCCAACCATCTTTTAATTGATGTATACATTTCTACTTATATATATATACATACATCTGTTCCTGCACTTATCTTAAGCATCTATGAGTCCACTCGCCTATTGTAAACACTGTGCCATTCATGCAGCCATACGCCTATATATCCATAGATACATCTGTCCCATAACCAATCCTAAGCATCTATCAGCCCACCCGTCTATCATAACATCTATGTATCTATGCATTGATGTATCTGGCCATGCATCCACTCGCCCTTTATTCAACTATACGTTCGCCCCGATCCTAAATATGACGTATTATACTCATACATCCAGCCTCTTAAGGGGTCGAAAAGGCTTGCGAAAAGCATTGACAGGCAGATTGTTTTATAAAGAATAACAAAGCTTTGAGTTGCTCTATGCGGAGCATTTTTCACCATCCTTCTCTGGTGGTGTTTTAAAGAAAGGTACATATAGCAAGCTTTTAAGTGTAAGATGTTAATTTAGAAACAGAACGTTTTGTCGAGTTTTATATAGGTACACTGTTTAAAAGTGGCTGTGACTGACAGATACTGAATACCTGTATTTCTTACATTTGAGAAAGTATACCAGAGAGGTAATTTGGTGTGGTGAGAACCTTGATTTCTATATTTCCATGTAAAGCACAGTATAGGAATATAAAAGTAATTGGAAAGCTTTTCAGTTTTTATTAAAGTGGGGGTGTGAGAACTAAGTGAGGCAGGCAAAGCGTGTTTTTTCGTAGCACTAAAACAAGAGAATGTTTAAGGTCAGAGCAGGTTCGTGCTGGAGTTGCCTGCTTGTGGTCGTTTCCAGAGGCGCAACCAGAGCGAAATTTCGGGGGAGCCTAATTCTTTCAGCAATAGGCAGAGTGGGAATGTAGGGGTTGTAAAAAGAGGTGAAAAAGAACAGAGTCTTCTTTACCAAAAAATGATCTTTTGAAGACCTGTGAAGTACTCTGGTGCAGCTGTGTGTGTGCACCCAGGAAGCTGTTTGAGAGAGTCTGGGGCAATGGGCGTTGCGCGCCTGGTGGTCTGTTTGCTAATTACCCCACGTGATGTTGCTTTTGCGTTGTAAAAAGAGAAGGGAAATTCTGAGAGAAAATTTGTCTTTTTAAAGGATTTCCCTTCTCCTACAGTGCAAGTCATCTGGCATGATGTCTGCACTTCTAAGTAGTGTGTAATGTGCATGCTTTCACAGTCTCGCTGCAGTGTAATAAAGAAAAAAAAACAGATGAGGTTTGCGAGCCCTGAAAATAGAACCCTCATAAAGACCTGTTTCGAAGCATCCTAAGATAAAGTGCTGGTGCTCAGACCCCTACAGGCCCCCCCTCCACTTAAAGCCAGGGGGCAGTGTTATGTTTGGAAAGTTGTAGATAAAATTGTAGGCTAATAATGGTAATTTTTGTGTGTGCTGTTTGGTTGATATCATCTTAAGTACATAGATTAAACATTTTAAAAATACTATCTATAAAGCTGTCTGCGGTGGGTTGTAGAGAGAGTGGTGTGGGGTGCGGCGGAGAGATGAAAAGTTTGAGGTAGTGTAGTTATATATAAATTGTAAAGGTGTATGTAAATATTAAATAAATACTTGCTGTTTGTTCTATGGCACTACTTGTCATCCTAGTGCTGCTCTGTCGTGCTCAATCACGTTGCAGCACTGGGTGTGGAAGTGGTTAGTGGAAGTTTTGTAAATGTATGTTATTATTTAAACATAATGAAGAATTGTGAAAAATAATTGAATCTATTTTTTGTTTTTCAGAAAATTATTTTGTTTGGATTAAAATTTGGAAATGCCAAGAAGAAGTAAAAAAAGAAAAAAAGAAAAGAAGAAAAATATATATTTCAAGAAAAGGCAAACATTTGCGTTAGAAAAAAATGGGAGTACTACAGAAACAGTTTGTTCTACTATAAGTACAAGATGAAAAAAAAGATCACACGAGGAAAAAGAAGAATTTTCAAGTAAGGTGACACAGAGTTCAATTTCATATACCAGGAAAAGGAAAGATGATAAAGAAATAGTATCTGTTACTCGGAGACAAAAGCAGTTTTATGAAAATTGTCAGAGACTTTTTCGATCTAAAGTGATTCAGAATTCAGTGAAAAGAATGCTGCAAATATAAAATGAACTTTTTTGAATTGAAAGAGAAACAGAGTATTGAAAGTATAGTGGATAGTGCTTTCAATTTAAAACAGAAGTTATTCATTGTGATTTTGAAGAGAAAGTATTAAACAGAACGTTTAGTTGTTACAAGGACCAGATCCATGTCACGTTAGAAAATATACTGAGAATAATAATAATAAAATATCTTTATTCGATTGTTTACATATAACAATCATAAAAGTGCATTTCATAAACATTTATCACACAATAAAATTGATAGGCAGAATGTTTGTAACCACATAAACACGATCACAAGCAGAATTACAAATTTATAATTAAAAAAGATAAAAATACAATTTTAATTTAAAAAAGGTTCCTGTCAGTAGCAAAATTAATTAACCTTCCATGCTTTTTCTATGTTTAAGTGCTAGTTTTAAAAAACTGCATACAAACAAGGTACAATCGCTATTTAGCATTTGAAGGTAATAAAGTGCTGGTCTGAATTGTGCAAAATGTAGCTGTTTTAGTAAAGGTTTTAAAAACAGGTTACGAGGAACTGTATAATACAAGCAAAAAAATAAAAAGTGTGCCAGATCTTGCGGAGACTTATTGTCGCAGCCGCAAGCTGGCAACACTTGACCTCTATTGCCCCACTTGGCACAGCTAACAATAGGTGGAACATATCAAATCGGAACCTGGTCAGCAAAAAGCGTTCATAACCCGACAGAGGCCAGACTAAATAGGGTTCCATGTGAAGACTCATTTTTGTGAGAGCGTGCAATCTCACACTGTTTTTCCTATACTCTCGCTCCTCCCTTGCCAGGTACCTAGATGTCATAAAGGTGTTGTTCACATAGATTACATCTGTTTTGGTTATTTTCTCAGGATCTAGAAAAAGGTCCGGCCGACCTAATTCAGAGAGACATCTTCTGATATATTTTATCCACGGGATCTTATGCCTCCCTTCCCACTCTAGTGCCTCTCGCAAAATGTTTCTGGTGAGGGGTATGTCTATGTTTAGCCAGCTATTTAGCCAGCATAGCAAGGGATTTACAGCTATCCTGTCACTTAGATAGGGCATACCAAGTTCCTCTTGAACAGAAAAGTTTGCCGTACCCCTAGGGAGCCTTAAAACCTGCTTTAGAAAGTTATTTTCGGTGACCTCAAGGGCATCTAGGGGTTCAGATCCCCAAATTTCACTCCCATAGCACGCAACTGCAATGCTTTTGGCTTGATATAGCTTCAGGACAGCGGCCACCGGGCTATTACCCATTTTCTTAGCAAAATCCATTATTGCTGCGTTAGTGCGCACTACCTCGCCCTTTTTCTTTTGTATTGCAGGTGCCCATATTAATTTATGGTCAAAAAGGACTCCAAGATACGAAAAAGTCTTTGTTGTCGGTATTTTTTTGCCATTTACGGAGTGGGGGTATGTTTTTTTTGGACCTGAGCCTGTCATCATTGCAAAAGATTTCAAATTGTTAATGCTCAGACCACGGGAATTCATAAATATGAAAAAAGAGTCCAACAGAGTTTGAAGGCCAATCGCCGTTCTAGAGATTAGGACGGCATCGTCCGCGTATAGCAGGACGGGCACGCCCTTCCTCCCTATGTATGGATAATCTATTCCAGTTTTTAATAAATGTTCCTCCAATTCGTTAATATAAAGATTAAAAAGGAACGGGGCTAAGATGCACCCTTGTCTAACCCCCCGATTTATCCTAAAATCCCTGGTTACTTTCATATCTTGTGTAAAACGAACATTTGCTCTTGTGTCCGAGTGGAGATCAGCTAGAAAGTTAATAAGATTTTGCTCCACACCCATTTTTTGCAAGACCTCCCAGAGCCTGGTTCTGTCAACGCAATCGAATGCGGACGATAAATCCATAAAGGCCATATATATGGATCCTTTTCTTGCCATGGTATATTTGCCGTTTATTAGGTACAGGTTCTACCTCCCCCACTGTAAAACACAACAATTCTTCATCAGGAATATTAAAAACAATGTCCGCTTGTGGCTCGTCACTTTTGAAAATTATACTATAATGTGACATCCACTCTTCCTCAGGTATGTTGGTCCCAAGCGTAAAATTACTGGGGTCGTCGAACAAAGGCTTGTTTATAATATTCCAAAACTTAGAACTATTTCCCAAAATTACGGGATCACACAGAGATTCCCAGATGCCAGCTTTCACTTCTTTTTTCCGAGCAGCTAAAGTTATCTTGTAGTTGGTTCTCAGAGCTTTTATAAGGACGGGATCTCTTGGTTTATCCTTTAGTGCTTTTTTTAGATTACGTCCGACCTTGGAACAGGCTTGGTCGAACCATCTTGGTTGGGATTCACAATGTCCCCTTGCTGGTGTAGTTTGCAATCGACCAACTCTATCGTCCACAACGGAAAAGGCGGTTAAGGTCACTTCAGGCAAGGTGGTAGTAGAAACACAGAGTGCTAGTTCTTGGCCACAGCTGTTATTAATTGAATTATATAGGGTGTCACTGTTGACTTTTGACCACTTCAGGCGACGATTTCCGTTTATTGTCTTTAGAGAGCCACAGTCCTTCCAAGGCTTCCGGAGTTCAAAAAAGCCTCCTCTAATTTGAATAGAAATGGGGTTATGGTCACTGAAAATACTTGTTTGGATTTCAAAGTCAGTAGCTAGATCAGCAAGGTCTCTTGAAAGAAGAATATGATCTATATAAGAACCATTTCCAGGACCTTTATACGTGGGGACATCAAAAATGTGAGAATCCTCCGATATGGACATTGCAGCAGTCAAATTCCTGTTGTCGATTAAGTTGTTAACGTAGGTACCACGCAGCGTATGGTCAAAATGGAAGCCAGATCTGTTGTTACATCCTAAAAGACCAATAGGTGTCACTACAGGGTTACCGCATGGATGTGTATTAAAGTCTCCAGCAATAAGGGTGCTTCGGGGCAGACTTAATGCTTTAGCTTTTAGGAAGTTATGTAGATGGAGAATATTACACTCCCTGTTTGAAGATACAGCATTGTAAAAGTTAATAAGGGTCAATGCCCTTTTGCCCCTCCTGAGCACCAAGACTTGGATATGTCTGTTATCGGATTCCCTGATTGAGACCTGGCAAATGAGTGCAAGACTGATGTAAATTACCAGGCCCCCCTTTGATCTTCCACTATTCGACAGGGCTGCAGGTTGAAAAAAACTTTGGAAGCCCTCAATATGTACATTTACTTCTTCCAACCATGTTTCTTGGAAACACAGGAGGGTATAGTTTTTTATAAATGATATCCATATGGGGTCCTTTACCTTAGTGGCCAGGCCAGCTACATTCCAGGATAAAAGTTTTATAATACATGCTGAAGTATCGCCTAGACCTGCTACCTGGGCGTTGATTGTAGATGGAGATATCACTGCTCCCCTTGAGCAGTTATTATATCTACTTGTGTTTCATCAGTGGTGTATAAGGGGTTTGCATCACTGGGAACTGCACATTGGACTCGAGTGGGAAAATGTAAAGGACTAAGCCCATTTAAGGGCGGCATGCTCTCTAATTGACTTACTGATAAAGCTGCCTTGAATGTTTCCCCTGACTCTTGGATGAAGTTATTTGTGCACTCTGATGTGGTACTCGCTGTTTTATGGGAAACTACTTCCCTGTATGGAAACTCAGAGTGAATAGAGGGGGGAATTAGGGGTACTATTTGTCAATCAATCTCATCCAAATAATCTGGGGCGTAAAGAGTGTCAAATCTGTTTGAGATAGAAACCCCATATTGCGTGTTTAGGTGATGTGGATGTGGGTAATACTGTTGCTGTGGGCAAAATGAGTACTCCCTTCTCTCGTGTTGTCTTGTGGGATAGCAATTTTGCCTACTCGGCCATGGGGGTTCCTGCCTATGGTTTATATAGTCCGTTGAGGTGGACGGGCCATAAGGCCATGAGGTTTCCCTAGGTTGGTAGTAAGCCATTGGTTCGAGCGAACCCCCCTGTCCATGGGTTAACTGTGATTGTTTTACATTATGACTAGGGTTATTAGAAGGATAAAAATAGCTCAAATCCATTGTGCGAATCAAACTATTTGTCGCGCCGTTTTCCAACTATTGACAAAGCTAGCTGCACGACTATCACCAAAAGTAACCACGATACAGTCACCCTCAGTTGATTTAAATCTGGTACCCACCCAATCTACTCTTTTCACGTGGGAAATATGGCCATTTATATGTTGGGGAATCGGTCTGTGGGTTGTAAGCCAGTGACTCACCTTGATTTTTAATTCCACTTGAGATTCTGTTCTCTCTTCCGTTAATTTAGGTACACCAATCATAACTGTGGTGTACAAACTGGATTCAGGAGGAAGGTTTAGGTGGAGTGGTCTTTTAGCTACCACAGGTTTTAACAATTTATCTCCTGTTTGTTTTGTGGGTATACTCAATTGTGGAGTTTTAATTTTGCTCGGTAGTTCTATATGGGTTGGTGCTAGTTTAGCTGGGGAGCTCTCGGCGGCCCATTCACTTTCCTCAGTTTCAGTGTCAGATAGAATTTGGGCATTAGTTAGAGTTGTGGGCACTATATGAGGGGGATTGAAGTCTGTGTCTAAGTTTTTATCAGGTTTGGTGGAGAGAGTTTTTTCCTGACGAGCTGGCAAGTTTTGTTTACTAACAATGTTATGAGTAGCTTTCTTTGTCTGTGCCTTTTTGTTGTTGATTGAAACAAGGGAGCTACTAGCTGGTACAAAGGTGGAAGTTGTTTTTGGTGCGTTCAGTATTTTGAGCAAGGTAGATGATGCATCATTTTGGGCCCTTTCAAATTTTCCTAAAGCCTTCTCGATGTTAATAACTCTCTCGCTAATGGGCATCAAGAGAGTCTTAAGTAGGACTTCTAGTTCACTCAGAAGTAGTTTGTTATTTATCAATGGGTGATCTGTCTGCTCTGTATGGTCTATGGTCATGTGTGTAAGATCTGTCTGCTTTTTGCTCAAGAGCGGACCTGAAACCTGGCTAGTTGTAGATGGACACAAGTTTACTGTTTTTGATATGGGATTAGCCAATCTAAACGTGGACCAAATATCCTTAGCTGAGTGATGTTGTTTAGCCTTTAGGCGAGACATTTTTTTGGCTAAAGAGGTTTTTTTACTTCGTGTTCCAAGACACCTATTTATGTTTTTAATCGCTTGACTTTTCCCTGGGACAGATTCTATTGCTGTAGATGTTAAACCTACCATAGGTAGGGGTCCTTGTTCTGGGCGGACCATAGGCGACAAACATATGTTGGTGCCGTTTTCACTAAGCAGCATAAGACTATTGTCCTTACTATTGCCTATAGAGGGTATAGACAAGGCTGTTGAGGTGTTGTCTCTGGTTTGGGGACTAGGAAGCCCCGTAAAAGACAACATTAAGATGGACTCTTGAGAATTCATTGTATTGTCCTTAGAATTAACATTTTCAGTAGTATGTAGAGAAAGGTCCGGAAAACACAGGTCTGCAGTTAAAGATAGACGTCTTTCTGTATCCTGGATAGCATCTGCCACTACGCTAATCGTTTTCTGTAACATTAGATCGATAGCGGTTATTGTAGGAAGAGGGGTAGTGGAGACACTTTTTATTCTTGTTGCAGATCTCGTGGCCACAAGTGTCTTTCTAGTTTTAGACATCTTGACTTGAATTAACTAATGACTAACAGTTGTAAAAAGCTCCTTTAGTACGCAATATATAGGATACAAGTCAAATTAATCACCTTTGCACAGGATATCAAGGGGGGTGGCCCGTCCCGTCCTCCTCGGTCCCCTGAGGGCCACAGAGGGCCCGCCCTTTGCCCGGGCTTAGCCCGGCGCTGCCCCGCGCGCTCCCGCGACGTGGGAGGTGAGTGCCGTTTCATAGCGCCTCCTGGCCCGCTCCGCCTCAACGCGTCTTCGGGTCGCGGAGGCCGCTGGGAGTTGTGGTTTTTCTCTGTGTCTCCCCCTCACTGCGGCAGCATGTTGGAGTGAGGCTGCGGCGGGGGGATGACAGGCAGCGGTGGAGCGGCGTCGTAGGCAGCAGTCCCGGTGTCACAGGAGTCCCTCAGGCAAATTAGGCATCCGCTTACTGTGTGGCAGGAAATAGTTTTACAAGCGCCCGCTCTTCAGCAGGTGAGTGCCGATTTATAGCGCCTCCTGGCGCGCTCCGCCTCAACGCGACTTCCGGTCGCGGAGGCCGCTGGGAGTTGTGGTTTTTCTCGGTGTCTCCCCCTCACTGCGGCAGCGCTGTTGGAGTGAGGCTGCGGCGGGGGGATGACAGGCAGCGGTGGAGCGGCGTCGTAGGCAGCAGTCCCAGTGTCACAGGAGTCCCTCAGGCAAATTAGGCATCCGTTTAACAATGTAAAAAATGTCCAATGGGACTCTCGTCACGATTGTTTGGTGTAACAGTTGTAAAAGGCGTCCAAAGATGATCTTTCTGTACACAGTAAAAACTCTTCCGATAGTAGCTTGTATCGATTCTTCACAGTAACAGGGGCAGAAGTGTTGTCAAACAAAGTTATTTCAGTACCTTGAATTCGATTAAAGTCGCGCGCCGCCCGCACCCACAGTCTGCAGCAGGACCAGGCAAGAAGAATGGTGGACTCCACGCGCGACGGGAGGGGCGGGGCGGGGAGCGCGCGGCGCGTAACGCGTCACACTGGCTGGATACTGAGAAGTATGGGCATTCTCTGGTTTGTCTTTGAAGAAAAGTTTGTAGAAGTGTTTTTGATCAGTTGAGGATGTTAGCAGTATGTGATTCACAAACACGGAAGTTTATGAGGAAAGTGTACTATTTAAAAAGTTCTGCAATATTTTTAAGTGAACGGAGTACAAGTCTTTTATATGCTTCTTTATCACTTGTTCCAAAAAAGTGTGATGATATCGAAATGTGATATTTTGGTTCAGAGGGGCAGTTCAGATGTTGGAGGAGATGGGAAAGTGATTAGCACAGTTTGAAAAAGAAATTGGAAAGTTTAATGTAGTGTGGTCTGAAATACGAAACTATGTTTGTGTTTGTTGTCGACGTACTGATTATAAAAGTCAAAGTAGGAATGTTGATTTGTATTGGAAAAGTGAAAAGGCGAACAATGTAAGTGGCTAGAATTTACAATGTACTTGTTGGTGGAAGGTCAATTTGAGTTAGGTAGTGATCAACGTATATGTAAATATTGTTATAACAAATTAGAAGAGAACAAAATGCCTTTTAGAGCGGTACATAATAACTTAGAATTAGCAGCTATTCCGGAGGAACTGGCAGAATTGAATACATACGAGTCTGTTCTAATTCAATGTGTTCATTCTTTTCAAAGTATAATTTGGATGGAACCTAAAACAGGTAAACTGCAATCAACAGACTTGCAAAGATGTTTGAAGGAAGAGTGGTGTAGTTACATTTGGTTTTTAAGAAACATTTTTAAACTATTGCTGGAGTGAAAGAAGAAAATTAGGCATTAGTCATTCTAGGAAATGGTGTAGTAACAAAAAGTCGGAAAATATGGCAAGAATTTGGGGGTGTTATTAAAGTTGAAAAGGCTACCTTATATCTTATAGGGAACAATATTTATTACAAAACTGTAAATGTGGGTGAACAGGTAATACGTATAGAAGATGAATCTTGTTGACCGATATTCTGAAGCCGCAATCTATGTAGTTTGGTCATTAAACCTTCCACCTTCTCCTGTAGGAAACAGCTGTGGAAAATAATGATCTTCCACGGTTTTCTCCCATACACTCATTAGAGTTCCCTGTGCTTTTTTTATTTCAAATAACTTAATGTTGCTTCCTATTACTTCTTTTAAATGCAAAGATATACTGTGTAAGGTTCATAAATATCAATGCTTGACTTGTCCACTTTCTCAATATGATCACTTGAAATTTCAGAATATATTCTGAAGAGCATAGATTTCGACAGTGCATTTTATAAATATTTCACCTTTTGTTTGAAAGTGTTGTGTCTTCTGTGTTGTTTGCAGTGACCAACATACTTAAAACTAAAGTTCATCAATAAGTTCCTTCTGCGAAAGAATTTGTGGAGAATGTTCAAGAAAGAGATGGAAATTTAGAAGGACACTTACTCAATTTGATGGCATGTCAACGTGGAAGAAATGAGTATTGGTATTGTCGTCATGAAGAACTCAAGTGTATGTTATGGAACGTAGGTACAAGAACATGGTTTGTCTCACTTAGTTGTGCAGAGTATGCATGGGAAGATTTGCTTGACGTTGTAAGAGAAGCAAGTTCCAATACAAAACATTTTGAAATAAAGACTAGTGGTGAACTCTGTTCATAGGATCCTGTAAATGTGTTGCAGATATGGATAAGTTACTTACCTGTAATCCTAGTTCTCTTCCAGGGGTATCCGCATCAAAGTCATAAGCACTGATTATTCCCGCCCATGTGCGGGACCCCGGAAACAATACAAAAATATATATGTAAAGAGCACATATATCTCGCTCCACATATATGTATGTACATATACTATTTTTCTCACCACAATGCAGCTCCATAACTGAGGGTAAAAACAATGTAAACACATATACATGCACTGCAATTATTTAGGAAACAAAAGAAAGCAAACACATTAGGTCAAATAATCTTTGAACTTTGTGTTTTAATGAGTAAACCACTCATAAATCCTGAAAATTGCTTATAAATAGACATTGTTAGCCCTCAGGCTGCATTGTAAAAACAATAGCATAGAAAATGAAACCATTATCAACAAAAAACTGGCACCGTGCCTTTAAGGCAGCCATGACCCCAGGCTTCCCATCATGCCTCAGGGGTGACAGTTAGGTCAGTTGTTCTTTGCATAACCCTGAAGACAGGGCTCAACCACAAGATTGAAAAACAGTATCGAATCTCATTTACCTGGGGAGGCGGGTGGGTTGCTTATGACTTTGATGAGGATACCCCTGGAAGAGAACTAGGATTACAGGAAAGTAACTTATCCTTCTCTTCCAGGGGATCCTCATCAATAGTCATAAGCACTGAATAGAATAGCAAGCCCATCAACCCCCTGCAGGTAAATGAGAAGTACATGACCCAACCAAATTATAACAGCCAAATCCTCAGCTGTTAAACAGATTCCTCAGGGAGGCCTGGCCCACCTGGGTATCTGCTCTCGTGTCAGAATCTAGACAGTAATGTCTGGCAAATGTATGGACGGGCCTTCAGGTCGCCGCTTTACAAATCTCAGACATGGGCACATCATGCAGGTAAGCTGCCGTGGCTGCTCTACCTCTAGTGGAATGCGCCTTAGGAGTACCCCCTAAAGGCTTCTGCGCCAATTGGTAAGCAAGCTTGATACACGAAACAATCCACCTGGAGATAGAACGTTTCGAGGCAGCATGACCAGTTCTGATCGATCCCTAGTTAACAAACAATTGATCAGAATGTCGAATAGACTTGGACCTGTCCAGATAGAACTTTAAAACCCTTTTCAGGTCCAAAGAGTGTAACGCCCTCTCAGCTGGTGTAGAGGGATTAGGAAAGAAAGTGGGTAAAGAGATAGCCTGATTGACATGAAAATCTGATACCACTTTCGGCAGGAAAGAAGGGTGCGTTCTAAGCACCCCTCTGTTCAAATGAAAAACTGTATACGGTTCTTTAGTACAGAGAGCCTGAATTTCGCTCACCCTACGGGCTGACGTAATCGCTACCAAAAAAGCCGCTTTCCAGGAAATATGCTGTAAAGTAGCTTTATGAATGGGCTCAAAAGGAGGGCCCATCAATTTTGATAGGACTAGGTTCAGCTCCCAGGGCGGAGCAGGAGGCCGTGCAGGAGGGTACACCTTTTTCAGACCTTGCAGGAAATCTTTTACTGCTGGAAGCTGAAAAAAAGAAGTTTGTGAAGGTGATCGCCTATAAGCTGTTGTAGCGGCTAAATGCACCTTAATGGAATTAAACTTCAAACCTGCTTTAGTCAGGTACAACAAGTATGGGAGAACTGCTTCTTCCTGACTCTTTACTGGATTGTGACCATTCTGCATGCACCACATAGAGAATCTCTTCCACTTGCATGCATAAGAATGTCTTGTGGAAGGCCGTCGTGCTTCTTTCAGAATGGACATGCAGCCCTGTGGCAGTCCTAGATGGCCGTACTGGATGACCTCAGGAGCCATGCTGCCAAGTTCAGTGACGGAAGGTTGGGATGGTGAATCCTCCCGTTCATCTTCGATAACAGGTCCTGCCTGCATGGAAGCCTCTTGTGAGGAGACACTGACAGGTGAAGTAGGTCCGTGTACCACCATTGCCTCGGCCAGTCGGGGGCAATCAGGATCATTGTTGTGCACGAGTTGTTCAGCTTGCTCACCACCTTCGGGATCAGCGGAAGGGGTGGAAAGGCGTACACAAACTGCCCTGACCAGTCGATTAAAAGAGCATTCCCTCTCGTTCCTGGTCGATAGAACCTGGAGGCGAAGCTTGGGCATTTGGTGTTTTCGTCGTCCGCGAAGAGATCTATGGAAGAACGACCCCATGACTGGAAAATGTTGTCTAGCACTTCGTCGTTGAGAACCCAGTCTTCTTTGTCTTCGAAGTGCCGACTTAGTGCGTCCGCCCTCACGTTCTGCTCTCCTGGGAGGTGGACTGCCTGAACAGACAACTTGCGAGCCAGAAGCCAATGCCAGATGCGCTGAGCTTCCAGAGACAGAGTCCTTGAGCGTGTTCCTCCCTGCTTGTTCAAATAGTACATCGTGGTGGTGTTGTCCGTCTGTACTAGAACCATTTTCTCCTGAAGCGAGGGAAGGAACGCTTTGAGAGCCAGGTGAACCGTTCTCAATTCCAGCAAGTTGATGTGATATGTGCTTTCTTTGGAAGACCACAGAGCCTGCACTTGTAGAGGACCCATATGCGCCCCCCATCCTTGTAACAATGCGTCTGTGATGATCGTTTGTGTGGGAGGAGATTGATGGAACAGAATCCCCACCTGCATGTTCTGTCTCTTCGTCCACCACTTGAGGGAAGATTGAGCTACCTCCGACAAAGTGATCTGATCGTCCCATCGATCTGAGTATTGGTCCCATTTGTCCTCCAGATCCTGCTGAAGAGAACGCATCCGAAGTCTGGCGTTCGGTACCAGGAAAATGCAGGAAGCCATCGACCCCAAGAGTGAGGCTATCTTCCGCACCTTCTGAGACCTGTGGTGAAGAATTGTCTGGCATTTGAGGGCTATCGAAAACTGTCTCTCCTCCGAAGGAAACACTTTTCCTAGCTCGGAGTCTAGCAGAGCTCCTAGGAAGTGGATCTTCTGAGTGGGTTGAGAAACAGACTTGCTGTAATTGTCATGCAGTCCGATACGCTGACACAGTTCTATGCATGTCTGGAATTGATTCCTTACGTTGTCTGGAGTTGGACCTTTCAACAGCCAATCGTCTAAGTATGGGTATACGAAGACTCCCCTGCGGCGTAGAGCTGCCGCCACCACTGCGACACACTTCGTGAACACCCTGGAAGCCGACTTCAACCAAAACGGAAGGACTTTGAACTGGTAGTGGGAGGTCCCCACCCGGAACCGAAGGAATCTCCTGTGATCGGGCCGTATTGGTATATGAAAGTACGCATCTTGAAGGTGCATCGAACACATCCAATCCCCCTTCTTGAGATGTGGATATATTTGGTGAAGCGCCAACATGCGAAACTTTTCTTTTCGTACATGCAGATTGAGTGTTCTCAAGTCCAGAATGGGCCTGTATTCTTCCTTTTGGCCCTTTTTTCTGACCAGAAAATACCTCGAGTACACTCCTTTCCCCCTTTGGGACACCGGCACTCTCGCGATGGCTTCTTTTTCGAGGAGTGTAGCTACTTCCTTCTTTAACCTTTGTAGCTGGTGGCTCGATGTTGACATCGGGGAAACGGGTGGAGGTAGACGATGGAAACGAAGACAGTACCCATTCTGCAGCGTAGACAACACCCATTGATCTTTTATGATGGCCTGCCACTCTGTCCTGTGATGCGCAATGCTTCCCCCCACTGGGAGTGGGTAACGGCGCTGGGGGAAGTGAATACTCATTGCTTCTGCTGAGATTTATTGGAAGTTGTTGCCTTGGCGCTGATTTCCATTTCCTTTGGAATTGCCCTTGCCCTTGTATTGAGACTTTTGTTGGCTCTGTTGGTTCTGGCCTTTCTGCCAGTGAGGGGTTTGAACCCTCTGTTTCGAAGAACCCTTGTTGTTCGAACGGAATTTCTTCCTGAATTCCTTTTTCTTCTCAAGCCCCACGGCTTTGAGGGTGTCCAACTCAGTCTTCATGCGTTGCATCTCCTCATCCGCACTTGCTCCAAAAAGAGATGTGCCTGAAAAAGGAATGTTTAGGATTCTGGCTTGAGCCTCTGGTTTCAATGCTGTGAGGCGTGACCAAGAGGTTCTCCTTGCTGTGATTCCATGTACATAGCCATGCGCAGCCAGCGTTGCCCCATCTTCCGCCGCTCCTATAATCTGATTGGAGACTTGACCGCCCTCCATCAGAACCTCCTCAAAATCCTTTCTATCTTCCTGAGGAAGTTTAGCAGTAAATCTCTGAAGTGAGTCCCACAGAGCTCTGTCATACCTGCCGAGCAGTGCTTCCGCATTGGAGACTTTGAGGAAAGAGGCTGAGGTGTTACAAACTCTTCTAACCCATGAGTCTTGCACCTTGCTATCCTTATCCGGAGGTACCGTGGATGAGGAAGCTACCGCATTGGATTTTCTAGCCGCCGCAATGATTACTGAATCTGGCGGGGGATCAGCCTTGAGGAACAGAGGATCCTCCTCCGGAGGGCGATACTTTTTGAGAATCCTCGCTGGAACGGACTTCACCGTTGCCGGAGTGAGGAAGACTTTGTTTACAGGTTCCATTATACCCGGAACCATCGGCAACAACGGTTTGGGTGCTGTTCTGTGTTGCAGGGTTTCAAATATGACAGTCGTCTTGATTTGTGGAGCTGTCATCGGTACTCCCAGCTTCAGGGCTCCCCTGCCCAAGATATCCTGGAACGAGAAAATATCTTCAATTGGAGATTCCCTCGAGCGTGGGCTGCTTGTAAGGGTCGGAGAGTAAGCTCTGTGAGAACGGGTTCTGGAAGAACTTGAAGAACTACGTGACCTCCTGGACCTAGATCTTCTGCTTGAACGCATTTTAGAACGAGAACGCTCTCTGTGACGAGAATGTCTCTTACTGGAATGCTTAGAACGAGACCGTCTCTGCAGGGCAGAGTTTGGTCTCGATATCTTTTTAGGCGATCTGCCGTCTCCTTGTCCTTTGCCCAGTGGTGAAGAGGTCTATTCCACCTTGGGGAAAGATGAATAGAAGGAGATTTGTGGATGGGATCCTTCACTGGTGAACGTGACCGTGGAGGTCGATCCGTTCGATCCTGTTGCGATCTTGCAGGAGATTTGGACCTCTCCCTATTCGATGCGCAGCTTTGTCCATCCGAGTATCTGCCACTGCAAGATGATGAGGAAGATGAAGAAAGACTCACTAGAGATCCAGAGGAAGACCTCGACCGAGATCTCTCTTCCGCAATCCTCTGTCTCTTGGCAGGGGGATCTTGCACTGGAGATTGTCCCACTTCCGCAGCCGATGCTGAACCTGGAGAACCCAACTGTGGTCCTAGGACTTGAGCCTGGTCCAATGAGCCACTTTCCTTGACCTGAACCACCTGTGCCAAAGGTGACGTCTCCTTTGATCTTGCAGGAGAAATGTTCTCTGGCTGCGAAGAGCTCCGTTCCCTGGATCTTTGCTGATCCATCGACGGTGGTCGTAACGACGTCGAGCGCCGAGCAGGCAGACGCTCTCTCGACGTCGACCGTGCTTTCTGTAAAGTCGACCTCGGGTGGCGATGACTGTCCTTCGACGTTGAAGGTTGTTTGCTCGACGTCGATGGAGGCTGTTTCGACGCCGATCGCCGTTGGTTCGTCGGCGACTGGGCGTGCCTCGAGTGTGAATGACGCTTCCACGTCGAACGCTCTTGACCAGGAGTTGACGTTGGCTGCATCGACGTCGACCGATGATGTGTCGACAGAGGCTCCCTCGACGCCGAACGACCATGACTAGTCGTCGACGGTGGATGACTCGACGTCGAACGTGGATGGCCCGGCGTCGACGGAGAATGCCTCGATGTCATAGCATGACGATGCTGCTTCAACGTCATATGACTCGCCGTCGAGCTCTTCCGCTCCGACGGGGATCCATCCCTCAACGCTGACTGTAGCGGAGGTACCTTAGATGTAGACGCTGAAGACATCTTCTTCGTCGCCGTCGACTGCTTCTCCAACGCCGATCCCGACGTCGAATGTGAACCAGTCGGGGCTTCTCTCGACGTCGACCGCGCCTTCCGACTTTTCTGCTTCTTGGGAGATCTTCCTCTCTCAGAAAGCCCATAAACTCGAATCCTCTCACGTCCCTTAAGAGTCCTGGAAGTTAAAACCTGGCAGTGTTCACAGGTTTTAGAGGAATGAGAATCTGGTAAGCACAGGATACAGACTGAATGAGTGTCTGTCTTGGCCATCTTCCTTCCACACGAAGGACGTTTGTCAAAGAGAGATGGCATCTTTGACAGGAAAAACACCTTTTTTAAGCCTAAAAAAGGTTTAAGCAACACCCTATGTCAAAAAGACATCGAGTGAAAGCAAAAATTGTAGATTAGTTGTAATATTTTTTGACAGAAAGTCAAAAAAGAAAGGAGCTGCTTCACCAGGGTCCTGACTGAAGGAGCTGGAAAGAACAACTGACCTAACTGTCACCCCTGAGGCATGATGGGAAGCCTGGGGTCATGGCTGCCTTAAAGGCACGGTGCCAGTTTTTTGTTGAAAATGGTTTCATTTTCTATGCTATTGTTTTTGCAATGCAGCCTGAGGGCTAACAATGTCTATTTATAAGCAATTTTCAGGATTTATGAGTGGTTTACTCATTAAAACACAAAGTTCAAAGATTATTTGACCTAATGTGTTTGCTTTCTTTTGTTTCCTAAATAATTGCAGTGCATGTATATGTGTTTACATTATTTTTACCCTCAGTTATGGAGCTGCATTGTGGTGAGAAAAATAGTATATGTACATACATATATGTGGAGCGAGATATATGTGTTCTTTACATATATATTTTTATATTGTTTTTCCGGGGTCCCGCACAGGGGCGGGAATATTCAGTGCTTATGACTATTGATGAGGATCCCCTGGAAGAGAATGTAATGATAGGTTTCAACCTATCATATCTGCAATAAAAAGAATACACCTCTTGGAGAGGTTACCGATTTCCTTTGAAGAAAGGAGTATCAAGCAAGAGGTGCACCTCATATACATATTCTATTATGGATCAAGGATGAATCTAAATTTGGAAATGATTCTGATGGAACAGTATTGTCTTTCATTGAATAGTATGTGACGTGTGAGATACCAAGAGAAGAAGGAGATAGAAGCTTGAGATAGCAAGTGTTACGTTTCCAAAGTCACAGTTGTTGAAAGGATTGGAGAAGAAAATACAAGTCTAAAGGAACATTTTACACTAGATGTTGATTTGATTTTTCCTGTCCAGTCTTTTGTAAAGGAAGAGTAAATATTTTTTTTATTCTGAAAAGCACACAATAACTTGGAAATTTCCGAAGATTAACTACAAGTTAAAAAGAAGAGAAGTGTCAAAGTATATCAAATATTACAATCCAGTAATTTTTAAAATGTGGAATGCGAACATGGACATTCAGTAAGTTGCAGATAACTCAATTGCTGTTGCATGTTATGTTACATCGTACATAACAAAATCAGAAAAAAAAGAGATGAATGAACTGTGGGAAGAAATTGCACAAGAGAAAAGCCTTAGTAAAGAATTGTCCAGCTTTACTTTGAAAATGTTTTCCTACCGAGAAATTGGATTGTATGTATGTTCAGACTGATTGTGCTCTTCAAGTTTAAATTCAAAGTTACGAGGAATCATTTGGGTAAGTTTAAATCTTGCCTTCAAACGAAATTGAGTCTTGAAATCATTTAAAGAAATTGAACAATTAGCAGTAAATGAAGCAGACAGTACAGACAATCTTAAAACTAATATGTTGGACACGTACTAACCAAAAAGGAGTCAGCATCTGGAACAGCTATTTCTGTATGAAGTACTTCAACATTATAGCTTCAAAAGAAATGTGAAAGAGAATGTAAAAGAAGGAAAATATGCAGTAGTTGGATGCCATGGTTGTTTAGAAAAACATGCAAAGAGTAATCTCATAAACCACAAGAAAGTTAGTTGGGAAACTTTAGATAAGAGAGAATTTTACTATTTAGCACTTCTGCAAGGTATAGTGAAAGTAAATTATTTGGAGACTTTGACGGTTACGAAGATTTTTGTAATACATGTAAAGGTAGAGTTGCATGTACAATTTTCGCTATGTATTTAAAAATGTTGAATGATGAAGTTGAACAGGAAAAGACTATTACAGCTGAAATTAGTAATGAAAGTGCTCAAGATAGTGAAACTAATGGTCCATGTAGTCACAATCTTCTTGGATGACCAATACTGGAAAATGAAGCAGCGATTGCTATGCATGAAGTTGAAATTGCAATGCGGTACAGCAGGTCCGAACAATGAAACAGTGCCTTGATTCTATGATTGAGAATGACAGAAGTTAAAGTCTGTGATAATTTTTGTGTACCCCCTCTTACCAGGTGCAATCAACTGTAGGTCCCAACAGTGGAATGGTGTCTTGATCCCACAATGGATGATGTTAGAATTGAATCTGGGAGTGGAGATGAAGGTACTCCCTTTAACTGTGTGTAACCAACTCTAGGTTCCAATAGTGGAACGGTGTCTTGATCCCACAGTGGACGATGTGCTATATAACTTGCTGCTTGTTTTTCACAGAACTCCCTCTGTTGAGGTGGATCACAGTGTGTTCTTATGTAGTCAACTGTTGTAAAGGATTATTGGGCTTGGTTGAATTTAGTCGCTGGACTACAGCATGCTATAGCAGGTCCAAGCAACTCTAGGTCACAACACTGGAACGGTGTCTTGATCTCACAATGGAAGAGGTCCGATATTACATGTTTTTTGGTTTTCATCGAACTCTCTCTGTTGAGGTGCTGTACACTCTGTGCTTCCATAGCTAACTGCTGTACAGGATTATTGGGTTTGGTTGATTGTAGTTGTTGGAGTACACTGCGGTACAGCAGGTCTGAACACTGAAACGGGGTCTTGATCTATGATTGAGGACGTCAGAAGTTAAAGTCTGTGTTTATTTCTGTGTACCACGTTCGACCAGGTGCAACCAGCTGTAGGTCCCAATAGTGGAACAGTGTCTTGATCCCAAAATGGAAGATGTCAAATATTATTTGTTGCTTGGTTTTCATAGATCTTCCTCTATTGAGGTGCATCAGACACTGTGCTTGCATAGCTAACTGTTGCACATAATTATTGTGCTTGGTTGACACCAGTCAGTGGAGTACATTGTGCTACAGCAGGTCCGAATACTGGAACGGGATCTTGATTCTATGATTGACGATGTCAGAAGTTAAAGTTTGTGATGATTTCTGTGTACCCCTTCCGATGACGTACCTCAAACTCTAGGAGTGGAGATGAAGGTACTCCTTTTGACCAGGTGCAACCAACTCTAGGTCCCAATAGTGGAACGGTGTCTTGATCCCACAATGGAGGATGTCCAATATAACGTGCAGGTTAATTTTTAAACAGGTCCTTCTGTTGGGTTGCATCAGACGTTGTGCTTCCGTAGTTAGTATTAAATCTGTTTATTCATAGCAAAAATACCGACCCATGCTTATGAAGGCACCGGCCACACAATTACAATGTTAAGTAAAACCATAGCGGGTACCAGTGTCATTCAGGATGCATTAAACACAGCAAGCCGCCTACAACCCAGTTGGGCCGGCCGCGTTGAAAGGCAATGGAGCGTGTCGGATGCTGTAATTATCTGTGCAACAAAACCAAACCCCGAACAACCCCAAACGACCCCCCCCTTCCCTTACCCCCCACCCCCCTTCTTGTCCGCGGAGTAAACCCAAGCAAAACCCCTCCAGCCCAACAGCCCTAAAGGGCCGGTCGTCGAAGTGGATCATATCTGGACTCTGCACCTGCGGGTCGTGGCCTTAGGTTCAGTGAGCGGGGTGTCTGCGAGATGCAGCAGTCGTAGATATCGGGGGCAGCTCAGCTCCCGTAATTCCCCGGTAAGCAAGTCAAAAATGGCCGCCAAAGATCTGCAAACTCCTCGTTTCGCCCTGCTGCTGTCAGGGACAGCTTCTCCATTCCCAGGATCGTCCAGAGTCGATGTAGCCAACCAAGTTGTATGGGGGGCTGTGGATCTCTCCAGCATGCCACAATGTTCTGCACCGCGGCTCCCAGTGCTATGGCGATCAACCTCTCTCTCATGGATTTCAGGCGATACATCAGCGCATTTGGCAAGCCAAGAATGATCTAGGCAGGGAACCTGGGTGTCTAAGTGCGTGTCTACGAGATCTAGGATGGTGGACAAATGTTGTCGCAGCCGCTCACCGCTCCATAGCAGGTGTTCAAGTGTTCCCCGCTCCCCACATCCCCTCCAACAGCGATCGCCCGCCTGGGGGTCCCAACGATGAATTCTCGCTGGGGTATGGTACCAATATGTGGCTACTTTCGTCAGGGTCTCTGTGAGGCCGGTGTGATAGGCCGAGTGCCTGGCTCTGTGATATATCCCCTCCCACTCCTTACGCGTGAGTTGCCTCCCCAGGTCTTCCTCCCATCTAGCCTTCCCAGGGTGGTAGGTGTATATGTTGGTGAGGAGCAAGTGTTGATATAAATCTGAGAGCAGTTTCTTCTCAGACGTGCGCGTGAGAAGCCATTTCTCGTATGGCCTGAGGAAACGCTGCGCCCCCGGCTTAATGGAGGGGTGTAAGACCCAGTGCCGGACATTCAAGTATGGAAGTTGGTCTGCCTCCTGTATCCCATACTCCTCCTTCACCTTCTGAAAGGAGAGGATGCCCTCCAGATTGAACATGTGGCCCGCTTCCCTACAGGGAGTGGTCCTCCACGTTTTAAAAAGCTGTGGGTCCAAGCCCGGTGTAAAGTCGGGATTCCCGAATATTGGCGTCAGTGGGGAGGGAAACGAGGTGAGTCCTCTCCGGACAGCCACTTGATCCCAAACTTTCATCACCGTGCCCGTGATGTATGACGCATAGAGGTTAGGGGGCCTATGCCGCCGCGGTAGAAAGGGTACACCCTGGAGCTGTCGACCCGCTACGGCTTGGTCCTGGAAGAGCCAATGCTTGCAGGACTCAAGTTGGTACCATTCCACCAGAGTGCGCAGCTGCGCTGCTTGGAAGTACAGGGTGAGGTGCGGCAGGCCAACGCCTCCATGAGCCGGGGGGAGAGTCGCGATCCGCTGCTTAAAGCGGGGACGACGCCCGTTCCAGACATAGCGCGCTAGATCTGCTTGTGTCTTCTGTAGCCATCCCGTCGGTGGGCGTAGAGGAATGGTCTGAAAGATGTAAAAGACCTGTGGTAAAAGGGTAATCTTGACCGCCGCTATACGTCCGAGCCAGGAAAGTGTGAGGCGATTCCATTTCGGCAGCGTCTCACTAATTTGTGTGCTCAGCCTGGCGTAGTTGGCTTCTGCCGTACCTGGCACCGTCGGTGCTAGTAAGACCCCCAGATATGGGACCGTGGAGCTGGACCACTGCAGGTCAAACTCGGCTTTGGCATCCGCCAACACTTCGGGGGGCAGGGACACATTCAAGGCCACAGATTTTTCCACGTTAATTTTAAAACCCGAGGCCTCTGCAAAGGAGTGCAGTTCGACCAGAAGCGCCCTCAGAGATTGCATAGGGTCCATTAGGGAGAGCAGGATGTCGTCTGCATATAAGCTGATCTTGTGCGTGTCTCCCCCAAAGGGGATGCCTCTAATGTGGTGGTGATGCCTGACCCTTTGTGCTAGTGGCTCTATGTAGAGCACAAACAGGAGAGGAGAGAGCGGGCAGCCCTGCCTGGTCCCTCTGCCTATCGGGAAACGCGGTGAGGTATGACCATTAACTCGTACCGTCGCGGTGGGCTGTCTATAGCAGTTAAATATCCGTTTCGGGTAGTCTCCCCGAGGCCGAATCTCTGAAGCGCCTGTTCTAGATAGGGCCAGTGCACCCGATCGAACGCCTTCTCGGCGTCGATGGTGAGAAGCATACAGCCCGGCCTCGTGCGCGATCCGGCCTCGATAAGGTGAAGGACGTGTCTGGTATTATCGCTCGTTTGCCGCTGAGGGATGAAGCCGGCCTGATCGGGTTCGACCAGCTGCTGCATGTACGGCGCCAGCCGGCTTGCGATGATACCCGTATGCAGCTTAAGGTCGACGTTCAATAGAGATATCGGCCTGTAGGAGCCGCATCGAGTGGGGTCTCTGCCGACTTTGGGAATTACCGAAATCGCTGCCTCCAGCAGTTTGGGGGATAGCCCCGGCCTGGTCGAAGGTGTTGAAGAGATCCCGCAGTAGGGGGGCCACTCGCTGGCAGAATTTCTTGTAAAAAGCCGTGGAGTAGCCATCCAGGCCTGGAGATTTCCCCAGCTTGAGGCGGGAAATCGCGGAGATGACTTCCTCCAGACCTATGGGCCTATCGAGGAACTGAGACTGCGCTTCGGTCAGCGGTGGAAGGGTTGCCCCGTCGAGGTAGTCGCTACCACGTTGTATGTCTAGCCTGTTTGCCTCATACAGTTCGGCATAGAAGGTCCCGAATGCAGCCGCTATGGCAGCGTCATCGGTGAGTGTATCCCCTTGTGCGGGTCGGATGGCGTTGATGCGCCACTGCTGCCGCTGTTCGCGTAGTTTGCACGCCAACAGTTTCCCGCAGTGGCCCCCACCTGTATAGTAGGCATGCTTCAGGCGTATCGCGGCGAATTCCGCAACATCCTGATCTAGTGCAGCTAGCATTTTCCGCTCCGTGCAGAGCTGGCGCCATGCCCTGGCCGCCCCGGGGGTTGGTGCAATTGTTCCAGCTCCTTTACGCGCTGTGTGAGGTCAGCCCTTTTCTGCGCTTGCTCCCTATTGTTGGCCGCTGTCAGGGAAATAAACTCGCCACGGAGGACAGCTTTTAGTGTTGCCCATTGGGTAGCTTTGGAAGTGTCACCGTTAGCATTGTGTGTAAGGAATTGGCTGATGGCTGCCTTGATCTTCTCCGCCGAAGAGGGGTTCTGCAGCAAGCCGTCTCGCAAGCGCCAGTGACGTTGTGGGCTGGGTGTGTCAGGCACCAAAAAGGATGCTGTAACCGGGGAATGATCAGAGAGCGAGGCCGGGTGGATCTCAAACTCCTGTACACGTGTCGCAAGTTGGGCGGAGCAAAGCAGGTAATCTAGTCGCGCATAAGATTTATGGGCTGCTGAGTAGTGAGTGTAGGCTGTGGCGTGGGGATGAAAGTGCCTTCACAAATCGATCAGACCCAGGTCTGCAAGGCGTGGTGGCCCTCCACTGACAATGCCCCTACCTGGCCCACCTCTGGTTGGAGCGATCGGCGACGTTGTGAAACACCAGGTTCAGGTCCCCCCCCTAGTAGCAGGTGTTGGTGCGTGTTAGCTGTGGCCGCCTCAAGCGCGGAGTGCAAGTACTTTTCTTGTCCTTCATTGGGTGCGTATATGGAGCCTATTAGTAGCGTCTGCCCTGCCACAAGGAAGCGGTGGATTAGTAGTCTACCTTTAACTTCCGCCTCCTTCTGCAACACCCATCCCTTAAAGGACCTTGCCACCAGTATGGCTACCCCAGCCACTTTCCTGGACGTGGACGAAAAAAGCTGCTCAGGGAAGGCACGGGACCGAAGCCTGTGGTGGTCCTTGGACAGCAGATGTGTCTCCTGTAGGAGGCAGATGTCGGCCTGCGAGCGCTCTAGGAAGGAGAGGATCGCCCTGCGCTTGTTGGGGCAGTTAAGCCCCCTGACATTTAGGGAAAGAATAGTCAGCGGATGCATCATTCCAGGCACGGAATGGGGGCAAGTGCATGTGTAATGGGGGCTGGTGGCCTGAAGGATAAAAATTCAACTGTACATCTCCGCATCCGTGGACAAGAAGGTTCCCCCCTTGCCCCCCTCCCCCCTCCCCCCCTCCGAAGGACCCTCCCACCAAACAACGTACCCCTCCCTGTCCCACCCTGACCCCAACTTGTGGTTCCCAACTCAAAATCATAGTCTCAGGCCTATCCAAAGTCAGTTCAGGCCCGCAGATTAGAAAAGTAAAGGAGACTGTGGCAGTGGCAACCCCCGCCGCTCCCACCCCTCACCCTCCCCCCCACTTTCAGAGAGAGTGCGTTAGGCATGGCCCCTTGTCTGAGGCACACTAGGATTTAGCGGTAGTGTCTTTGACAACCTCTTTGATGGCTGCGGCCTTGTCCTTGGCAATCGTCCCCGGGTCCGGGCGTAGACGCTTTTTGGGCGCGCGGCGTCTCCTAACTTGCTGCCAGTCTCCCCCAGACGGCTGGGCCCGGACCGCCTGCGAGGGTCCCGGAGTGGAGTCCCCGCCCGAGGTGTCGTCGGGGAGCTTGAGGCCCAGTAAGGCACAGGTGTCTTGAAGTGAACGGAGTTGGTGCAAGGCTCCCTCCCATTTGAAGATCAGGCGGAACGGGTGACCCCAGGAATATGGCACTCCTTTGTCTCTGAGGAACGTGGTGACGACCTTGAAGTCTTTGCGCTTCTGGAGAGTGATGGCAGAGAGATCTTGAAAGAGTTCGATGGGGCAGTCTCGGAAGCGGATGGGTTGCGCTCGCCGCGCGTCTCTCAGAATCCTCTCCTTCAGGGGAAAGTCCGGGAGGAACGCCAAGATGTCTGGTGGTAGGGCAGGAACCCGGTGAGGGAGTCCCACACGGTGTGCCCGGTCGATGCGGATGGGAAAGTCAGCAGGTTCTTTGAGGACCTCCCGAAAGAGGTCTTGAAGATATTCGGTGACGCTATTCCCCTCCGCTTTCAATGGCACTCCCCGCACCCGTATGTTGTTCCGCCGAGAGCGGTTCTCGAGGTCCTCCGCGTGGGCCTGGAGGCCCACCTACTGCTCCTGAAGACGGATAACTTCTTGCTGGAGGAGCGGCAAGTCCTCACAGCGCGCATGATTAGATTCCTCCACCGCCACCACTCTTTCCCCTAAACCATCCAAGTCTCGGCGCAGTTCCCTTTGTTCAATCACCAGTTCTTGCTTTAGAGTCTGAAAGTCTTCCCGTAACGTGTTGAAGAGGGTTTCCAAAAAGGATTTAGTGGGCATCTTCAGCCTCCTTGGTTGGAGTGGTTGTCTGCGCCTTTGGTGATGTGGACGCTTGAGATTTCTCCGTTTTAGAGGAAGTCTTCATCAGTAGCTCATTAATCGGCCGCCCCCTCACCCCCCCTCCGGTTGGCGTTCGACATTGTGGGGTGTCAAGAAGAACAGACTATGCCCGGGAGGAGCTGAAGTATAGTGTCAGGTTAGGGCCTGTAATTCTAGTCCCTTGAGCCCCTCTTCACTGGGCCTCGAGATGTGTGCGAGTGCGGAGTATGCCCTACCCCCGCCGGAGGTCCGGTGTGTGCCCCCTCCTGTTGGCAGGGGGCAGCACAGACAAGGGCAACACGCTACTGTCCAGTTGGTCCACAGAGCCCCCAACACGCGCTTGGGGTGTGTCCGGAGGTTAGCTCTCGCCCACTTGGGCGCCAAAGGCCGTTTTTACGTGGATCCGGAGGGGGGTCCGGCCCCGGATCGACACCAGCTCTCCTCCCGCCGGGGGCGCGACCTCCAGGCCCCCCGAGTACCCCCAACTCCTCACCTCAGGTGCAGCTGTGCTTCGTATCATCCACTCCCCAGCCGGGTTGTCGGTGCCACACCAGGATCTCTCACGCCTGGAAGGGAGGCCTGGATGCAGAGGCCGGGGCAGGCCTCGAGTGTGCACAGCAGCCACCTCGGGGTGGGAACCCCACTCCCCGCCTCCTCCTAGCTCATGGTCGCAGCCGGTGAGCCCAGGCCAGGGCTTGGTGGAGGTGCTGGCGTCTGGGGCACACCACTATCGCCCCTGGCGGGCTTCTTGCGTTAGCGCGCCAACTGCTTTTCCCCCCTTCGGCGTAAGCCCAAGCAGGCCCAAGCCGGGGCCTGGCGTGCAGCTTAATCCCACAATGAATTATGTTAGAACTTCATTTGAGAGTGGAGATGAAGGTACTCTATTGACCAGGTGCAAGCAACTCTAGGTCTCAACAGTGGATCAGTGTCTTGATTCCACAATGGAAGATGTGCGATATTACTTGTTGCTTGATTTTCATATAACTTTCTCCATTGAGGAGCATCAGACTCGGTGCTTCTGTAGCTAACTGTTGCACATGATTAATGTGCTTGGTTGACACCAGTCGGTGGAGAACACCGTGGTACAGCAGGTCCGAACAGTGAAACGGGGTCTTGATTGCGGATGTCCGAAATTCAAGTTTGTTATTATTTCTGTGTACCCCCTCTGATCTGCTGCAACCAAGTCCATGCTTTCGAATTGATTGGTACATTGCTGTTAGGTGTTCATAAATAGTGAGTCCGGCCTACAATGCAGACAGAAGTGTCCACAATTCAGATCGAGTGCTGATTGTTTAATTATAGAATCCAGTAGTCAAGTAACTACAACGTGTATTGGAATATACATATTATGTTTTCAGTGTACTTGCTTGAAGACATTTTTTGAAATTACTTATAGGTTTACTACAATGATCAAATTTAATTTGCAAGTGCAAAGGAACACTGAATAGTCTACACTGTAGACAGCAGAAATGGTATTTGAATTGTTTTGTTTTATTGTAGATTTTTCTGCAATTTATGTTGTTGTCTTTTGTAAAGAGGAAGTGAGAAAAAGTATTCATGAATGTCTGTGTGAGTACTATCTACAATTAACACTGCAGATAGCAGTGTTCACAATTCAGATTGAGTTGGTCTCGTAGATGACGCAGTTCTGTAGGAAAAGACATTGCTGCAGTGCGCTCTGTCTACACCATGCATACCTATTATTACAGGCTCCAGACACTCTTTTTGTTGCTTCACGTATGACAAACTGTGTATCTCAATTCCACCTTACGTAGCTGTGGGCCCTTACTGGCCACTCTCTGTGGCCTACACTGCAAACAGCAGTGTTCACAGTTCAGATCGAGTCGCTATTGCAGATGAAGCTGTGTTGATGGCAACAGATATTAGTCCTAGTACAGCCTGCCCTTAGCACGCATCGATCGATCAAGCGTGGTAGACTTCTGCTACGGGACTGTAGTTTTCTAAAACAAAAAAATTATATACATATTTTTGGGGGAAGATATGAAACATTACATCATTTTTAAAGTTCAAAAAAAGGATAATAGAGTTGCAAAATATAAAAAAACTATTAGAAAAAATATAGGTTTCATAAATATTAAAATATGAAATTAACATTTAGAAAACCTTTGAAATTCACTGAAAAACCCATAGGTTTTACAGACGTTATAGTTAGGAATTAGCATTTAAAAAACATTAGAAATTCACTGAAAAAAACCATAGGTTTCGGAGACATTATAGTTATTTGGACATTTGACTCATATAAAACCAGAGAAATTCGCGAATTTCCCTGGTTTTATATGAGTAAAATGTCTAACTAACTATAACATCCCTGAAACCTATGTTTTTCAGTGAATTTCTAATGTTTTTTAAATGCTGATTCCTAACTATAATGTCTGTAAAACCAATGGTCTTTTCAGTATATATATATATATATATATATATATATATATATATATATATATATATATATATATATATATATATATATATATATATATATATATATATATATATATATATATATATATATATATATATATATATATATATATATATGTATATATATATATTAAAACAAATGCATGTCTGTCTGTTTGTCCTTTATGCTTTACTACACCATGCATCCGATCGCCATTAAACTTTGGAAAGTTGTTGAGAACACTCCGGCGAAGGTTTCTGGCATACATTTTTTTTAAATATCGGCCCTCCAGGGCCCTTATAATCTTTCGAATACTGATGTACGCACCAGACGGAAAAACAAAAAATCGTTATCCACAAGCACTCGAATAAATAAATAGAATTAAAACAACACTTTGAAATGTTTACCATATTAAAATGAATGTGTCAATAAAAATTACACAATGTAAATTGAATGTTATCATAACGAGTTCCCTTGAATTTCCTTTCTTCGGAGATCGCAGCAACGGCGACGGGTAAGCTAGTATATATATAAAATTCTGTTTTGCTCGGGTTTACCCTGCCGCAGCTCCTAAGCGAAGGGCGTGTCGTTAAGAGAGACCTCCAGAGCCTGGTCCCGAATATACAAACAATTCCTCACATAAAGGACGACGACGCCATGTCTCCTTGTGCGTGTGCAATTTAATCACAGCAGTGACCGGTGATTAAATTGCACACACACAAGGAGACATGCCGGCGTTGTCCTTTTTGTGAGGAATTGAATATATATATATATATATATATATATATATATATATATATATATATATATATATATATATATATATATAACACAAATATATGAGAAGAAAGAATACCTCTATAATTAGAGGCCTACCGTATTGATATAGATAGCGCAGGACTGCCTGTCCCACTGCTGCCTTTGAATGGCACAATTGAATAGTGTGATACCAAAGAGGATGATGGACTGAGCGTTAGAGCAAATCAAACACTCACCCCCAGTCAACTGATCTAGGTTAAATCCATCACCATTCTTTAGCTCACTCCACCACCCTAGTTCAGACATGGCCATATGCAAATCAGTCTGACCCTGTGCCTCATGGGAACAGTCCAGCCCGAACTGCCAAGCCATGTCTTCCCTGGACCGGAAAGCATCCTGGGACCGGTTTCGGGTTCACATCCCTCATCAGCCAGGCTATCTTGAATCCAGTGGCAAAGTGAGCAAGGGACCCACGTCCGGGCATACCCTGCCAACTTAGGGCGGACAAACCGATACCAAAGGGAATGATGGGGGGGAGCGTTAGAGCAAATCAAACACTCACCCCCAGTCAACTGATCTGGGTTTAATCCATCATCATTCTTTAGCCCACTCCACCACCCCAGTTCAGACATGGCCATATGCTAATCAGTCTGACCCTGTGCCTCATGGGAACAGTCCAGCCCAAACTGCCAAGCCATGTCTTCCCTGGACCGGAAACAGCATTCTGGGACCGGTTTTGGGTTCATAACCCTCATCAGCCAGGCTATCTTGAATCCAGTAGCAAAGTGAGCAAGGGACCCACGTCTTGGCATACCCTGCCAACTTAGGGTGAACAAAGCGACGGAATGGCATGGTGAGCAAAAAAACGATGGATTTAGGCCCAGATCGCTATCCTGGGGTGAATGTATGTGATTGTTCTGCATTCTGTCCATCAACTTGTTTTTGTATTTGCCACCCCGAGTGGGACCGGTATGCTCAGATGTGGGTCCAAAACCAGTCCTAGTATGCTTGTTTACAGCCCAGGGAGGACCTGGCTTGACAATTCGGGCTGGACTGTTCCCATGAGGCACAGGGTCAAGACTGATTTGCATATGGCTGGGTTCAAACTGGAATGGTATGGTGAACAAAGAAACGATGGATTTAGGCCCAGATCTCTGTATTCAGGTGAATGTATGACATTGTTCTGCATTCTGTCCATCAACTGTTGTTTTTGTATTTGTCACCCCGAGTGGGACGGGTATGCTCAGACGTGGGTCCCGTGCACTCCATGCCACTGGAATCAAGCTATACTGGCTGAAGAGAGGTGAAACGGCTGGACTGTTCCCATGAGGCACAGGGTCAAGACTGATTTGCATATGGCTGGGTTCAAACTGGCATGATGAGCAAACAAATCGATGATTTAGGCCCATATCTCTGTATTGGGGTGAATGTATGACATTGTTCTGCATTCTGCCCATCAACTGTTGTTTTTACAATTGAATAGTGGCGGCAATCCATTGTGCGACAGTCCGTTTTGCAACAGCAGATCCTAGTTCAACAGGTACATAGGAAACTAGGAGTTGATCCGTTCTGCGTAGATGCTTTTTCCTTTGTAAATAAAACATCAGGCATCTTTTTACATCTAAACAGTTGAGAGATTTCTCCGCTGAAGATGAAGGATTCGGAAAAAAAGTGTGCAAAATTACAGGTTCATTAAGGTGAAATTGGGATGGCACTTGTGAAATAAATGTAGGATTTGTCCGTAACATAACCTAATCCTCCGTGAAACATAAGTAAGGTTCTTCAATGGTGAAGGCCTGAATTTCACTTACTCTTCTGGCCGATGTAATTGCTAGAAGCCAAACTACCTTCCATGAGAGAAATTTGAGCTCTATCTTGTGGATCAGCTCAAAAGGTGGTTTCATTAACTGCGAAAGGACCACATTAAGGTGCCAGTCCGGTGGTGGAGGCCTAATAGGAGGAAATGTTCTTAACAGGCCTTACATGAACTGTTTGATGATGCAAGCAGAACGAAGAGAAGAGATGTCAGACATCCATCTATATCAAGAGATGTCTGCAAGGTGTACCCTTATTGAAGTATACGCCAGACCTGATCTTGCCAGAGATAAGGCAGGATTTTATCTGGGAATAGAGTGAGTATCATTGCAATGGTACCAAGAAAAAAAAAACGTTTCCTTTTCAGCCTGTATGTTTTAGTAGTAGACTCCGCTCTTGCCCTGGACAAAATATCTTTACAATCATGAGGGATCACTAAATCCTTGTACACATTGTACTGAGGTTCCAGGCATGCAATTGAAGAAAAGCTGGGTGCGATTGTAGGATCTGTTCCTTGTTCATGGTTATTAGGGTGGCTGACATAGGAAGACGATAAGGATTGGACTGCAACAGCAGGAGCCGCTGTGAACCAGTGCTGACATGGCCAACGTGGAGCAATGAGGATGAGTTGGCACAGTTCCCGTTTCATTTTCATTAGCACTCTGGAGATTAGGGGATAAGGGGGGAAAAGCGGACGCAAATATTCCTGACCATCTTATCGAAAACGCATTACCCCATGACCCTATATGAGGTTCCCTGCTGGCAAAGAACCAGCATTTCTGGTTCTGAGACGCAAATGGATCCAAGTTGGGTGTTACCCATTTTTGGAAGATGTGGTTGAGAACCGATTGGTTGAGTTCCCACTCGTGATTTGATTGATTCAACCTGCTCAAGGTGTCTGCCAGGTTGTTCTTTATTCCTGGGAGATGCTCCGCTTTGATAGTTATGTGATGTTGTAAAGACCATTCCCATATCTGTTGAGCTTCCCAAGATAGGATTGGAGATCTCGTTCCTCCCTGCTTGTTCAGATAATGCATGCAGGTGGTGTTGTCCATGCGTATGAGGACTGAGGATGCTCTTATCCTTGGGAGGAATGATTGGAGGGCTAGAAAGATTGCCCGTAGTTCGAGAAAATTGATATGCAGTTTGGAGAGAGACAGACACCATTTGTCACTTATTTGGAGGTCTTGCAGATGTGCTCCCCAACCTTCCAAAGATGCATCTGTTGTCAGAACAAACTCTGGAAGAGGAGAAATGAATGACAGTCCCAGAGAGAGATTGCGAGGAGATTGCCTCCAAAGGAGTGCATCCTTCATGATCGGTGTTATCCGAACTATGTTGTTGAATGACCCTGATATTTGAAGCCATTGGGTGTCCAACTGCTCTTGAAGTGGTCTCATCCTTAGTCGGGCATGAGGCACCATGAGAATGTGGGAAGGCATCATCCCTAGAAAGGATTTGAGGAGACATACAGAAGTGCACTTTCTTTTGTAAAGGTAGTGAGCAGGCGATAAGATGGCTTTCAGTCTTTCTGTTGACAAGTATACCCTATTTTGTAGTGTCTATTAGAGCTCCTAGAAACGTTACCAGATGAGAAGGAGCTAGAATGGATTTTTGACAACTGACTGTCAGCCCTAGAGAGCGGAATAGTTGTAGGCAGAAAGTGATGTCTTCTGGAGCCTGACAAAGAGAAGGGGCTTTCACCAGCCAATCGCCGAGGTATGGGAAGATCTGAAGGCCTTTCAGCCATACGAATGCTGCCACGGGAACAAAGCAAAACCAAAGGGGATGATGGACGGAGCGTTGAACATTGCAAGCACTCACCCCCAGTCAACTGATTTGGGTTTAATCCATCATCATTCTTTAGCTCACTCCACCACCCTAGTTCAGACGTGGCCATATGCAAATCAGTCTGACCCTGTGCATCATGGGAACAGTCCAGACCGAACTGCCAAGCCATGTCTTCCCTGCCAAGCATCCTGGGACCGGTTTCTGGCTGATCAGCCATCATCAGCCAGGCTAGCTTGAATCCAGTGGCAAAGTGAGCAAGGGACCCATGCCTGGGTATACCCTGCCAACTTAGGGCGAACAAAGCAAAACCAAAAGGGATGATGGAGGGAGTGTTGAACATTGCAAGCACTCACCCACAGCAGATAGTGTGCGTTTTTGAGAGTGTTCATGTTAATTTGCGGCTCCTGACTTGCTTTTGCTCGGGCTGCATTTAACATAAAAACTTTCAAAAAGGTACACAAACTGCTGCGCTCTGGGATGGGTATGCTCAGACGTGAGTCCTGTGCTCTCCATGCCACTGGAATCAAGATATCCTGGCTGATGAGGGCTGAAAACCCGAAACCGGTCCTAGGATGCTTGTTTCCAGTCCAGGGAGGACTGGCTTGGCAGTTCGGGCTAGACTGTTCCCATTGGGCACAGGGTCAAGATTGATTTGCATTTGGCTGGTAATACTAATAATAGAAGTAACCCATTGGAGATAGTAGAGGAAGGGTTTGGAGTTGCCTCCACTCTGGAATTCTTCCCAGCCCCATCTGAATTGCATTTTATCAATGTAGCCCAAAGCATCACCTCGGGCTCCCCCCGGGATCCCCTTCCGCCTAGAGTCTGGAAGGTCTTTGGACGGGAATCTTTCTCCTGGCTGCGGGCAATCTGTAACCAGTCCCTGGCAACAGGTGTGGTACCAGAGGCCTGGAAACAGGCAGTAGTCACTCCTCTACTCAAAAAACCGTACCTAGATCCTGGAGTCCCAGCTAATTTTAGACCCATTTCTCTGTTACCGTACCCAGTCAAGATCGTGGAGAAAATAGTTAGCAGGACTCTGTCAGACTACTTATAGGGACAACCATCTATTATACAGGGATTAATTTGGCTTTCGTCCGGGCCATAGTATGGAAACTGCCCCGGTCACCGTCATGGACAACTTAAGGATGCAGGCTGACAATGGAGATCGATCAGTGCTGGTGTTACTAGATATGTCAGCCGCATTTGATACGGTGAACCACACCATTCTGGGAGAAAGACTGAATAGCCTAGGGGTCAAAGGACGAGCCCTGCAGTGGCTGCAATCCTACCTATCCGGGAGACAACAGGAGGTGTCAATGCCGCCGTTTGAGTCTAGCAAGTCCCCAGTACATCACGGGGTGCCGCAGGGGTCTGTGATAAGTCCCATTTTGTTCAACATATACCTACGCCCTCTGCTTACTCTGGTCAAGTCCTTTGGAATTGAAGTGATCAACTACGCGGACAACACCAAATTGGTGTTTTCCCTGGAAGGGAAACGGGCGGTGTCTATGAACAAGTTCCAGGAGTGCATGTGCCAGACAGTAAGCTGGCTCAAACAAAACTCCCTACAATTCAATGGGGGGAAAACAGTGGTGATATTCTGCCTTAACCCGCTAGCCTACAGCTAAGACCGATACCAGAGTTTAGGCTCACCCCTGAAGAGGCTCCTCTTGTCCTTGCAAAAACGGTGCGCAACCTGGGGGTATTAGTGGATGGAAGTCTCCAAATGAAATCTCAGGCTAATAAAATGGTCAGCGTCTGCTTCTCCCTGATGCGGATGTTGCGACAGATTCTTCCTTTTCTGCCTAGAGAAACCCGCTCACTGGTGGTGAGGAGCGTAATACTCAGTAGACTGAACTACTGCAACGCCCTGTACTTGGGTGCCCCAAAATACATCTTACAGAGCTTGCAGAGAGACCAGTCTAGGTAGCCAGGTTGACGGTAAATCGGCCACGAAGGTCCTCTACAAGCTTAGTCTTAAGGGACCTACATTGGGTGCCTATTAAGGAGAGAATCTGCTTTAAAGCTCTCTGCATCGTGTATAAAGCAGCTCATGAGGAGGGCCCGATTACTCTACAGGAGAGGTTTATATGGTATAACCCAAACACAGCTTCGCTCCTCGAATGCAAACCTTATCAATGTCTCCAGGTTCAGGAAAACTAGAATGGGGGGCAGAGCCTTTGGGGTGGCCGCTGCACGAGTATGGAATGATCTGCCCCAGACCATCAGACAGGCCGACTCATGGACCTGTTTCAGAAAGAACCTGAAAACCTGGTTATTTCCCAGGATGGATAACTAGTTCTCCCACTGCCTATTACTGGCTGTTAACGTACTGTCCAACACCATATCTAAAAGCGCCAGGATACCCGTAGGGTGACAGTTTTGCGCTATACAAGTGCTTTTTACATTACATTACATTACATTACAAACTGGAATGGCATGATGAGTAAAAGAACAATGGATTTAGGCCCAGATCTCTGTACTGGGGTGAATGTATGACATTGTTCTGCATTCTGTCCATCAACTGTTGTTTTTGCATTTGTCACCCCGAGTGGATCGGGTATGCACAGACGTGAGTCCCGAGCTCTCCATGCCACTGAAATCAAGCTATCCTGGCTGATGAGGGCTTAAAGCCCGAAACTGGTCCTAGGATGCTTGTTTCCAGTCCAGGGAGGACCTGGCTTGGAAGTTCGGGCCGGACTGTTTCCAAGGGACACAAGGTCAAGACTGTTTTGCATTTGGCTGGGTTCAAACTGGAATGGCATGGTGAGCAAAAGAACGATGGATTTAGGCCCAGATCTCTGTACTGGGGTGAATGTATGACATTGTTCTGTATTCTGTCCAACAACTGTTGTTTTTGCATTCGTCACCCCGAGTGGGACGGGTATGCTCAAACGTGAGTCCCGTGCTCTCCATGCCACTGGAATCAAGCTATCCTGGCTGATGAGGGCTGAAAGCCCAAAACCGGTCCTAGGATGCTTGTTTCCAGTCCAGGGAGAACCTGGCTTGGCAGTTCGGGCTGGATTGTTCCCATGGGGCACAGGATCAAGACTGATTTGCATATGGCTGGGTTGAAACTGGAATGGCATGGTGAGCAAAAAAACAATGGATTTAGGCCCAGATCTCTGTACTGGGGTGAATGTATGACATTGTTCTGTATTCTGTCCATCAACTGTTATTTTTGCATTTGTCACCCCGAGTGGGACGGGTATGCTCAGACGTGAGTCCCGTGCTCTCCATGCCACTGGAATCAAGCTATCCAGGCGGATGAAGGGTGAAAGCCCGAAACTGGTCCTAGGATGCTTGTTTCCAGTCCAGGAGGACCTGGCTTGGAAGTTCGGCCGGACTGTTTCCTAGGGGCACAGGGTTAAGACTGTTTTGCATATGGCTGGGTTCATACTGGAATGGAATGGAATGGTGAGCAAAAAAACGATAGATTTAGTCATAGATCTCTGTACTGGGGTGAATGTATGACATTGTTCTGCATTCTATCCATCAACTGTTGTTTTTGCATATGTGACCCAGAGTGGGACGGGTATGCTCAGACATGAGTCCCGTGTTCTCCATGCCACTGGACTCAATCTATCTTGGCTGATGAGGGCTGAAAGCCCAAAACCTGTCCTAGGATGCTTGTTTCCAGTCCAAGGAGGACCTAGCTTGGCAGTTCCGGCTGGACTGTTCCCATGGGACACAGGATCAAGACTGATTTGCATATGGCTGGGTTCAAACTGGAATGGCATTATGAACAAAAAACCGATGGATTTAGGCCCAGATCTATATACTGGGGTGAATGTACGACATTGTTCTGCATTCTGTCCATCAACTTTTGTTGTTGCATTTGCACGGGAACAAGGCACTTGGGGCCAGATGTATCAAAGGGTTTTGCCCATTCTGTGTCCATGGGGAAATGTGTTGATAATATGGCCTTTGGTGATAACCCGTGGAGCTGAGCGAAGGCCAAAGGGAAGGACCTTAAACTGATAATGCATGCCTGCCACAGAGAAACGTAGACATTTTCGATGTTTGGGGTGGATAAGGATATGGAAGTAGGCATCTTCCAAATCCAGGCTTGATAAAAAATCTGAATGGTTCAGAAGTTGTAAGATCTCCTGAAGAGTAACCATGCAAAAGGATTTCTTAAGCAGGTATTTGTTGTGTTTTCTGAGGTCTAAAATGGGACACCATTCCCCCTTCTTTTTTAATCGGGAAAAAGCGAGAGTAGAAACCTTATCCTTTCTGACATCGTGGAACACGATCTATTGCTCCTTTTTGAAGCATTATCAATGTCTCCTTCTTTAGTAACTGAAGATGGGGTGGTGTTGATCTTTGAGGTGGCTGATGAGGTGGCGCTGTGGTGAACTCCAAGGTATGGCCATACCTACTTATATCTAGGACCCATTTGTCTGATGTTATTTCTTCCCAAAGATGTTAAAAATGTGAGAGAGGGGTTTTCTTCAGAGAAGACTGAGGTGCGGCAGGCGGCGAAGCGTATTCACTGTTTACGGCCCGAATCTCTGGGCTGAGTCTATTGCTTTTGTCTAGGCTAGCCGGAGTAGGTAGCCTGTGGTGGTTCACGATATTGCTGTTGCTGCTGGTAGGACGGCCGGTAAGAGGTGTGGGTTTGAGGCTGGTACCTTTGATAACCTCCTCGAAAAGAATAATTCGGCCGGTAAGAGGTGTGAGTTTGAGGCTGGTGTCTTTGATAACCTCCTCGAAAAGAATAATTTGTCCGGTAACAGATGTGGGTTTGAGGCTGCTACCTTTGATAACCTCCTCGAAAAGAATAATTTCCTCTGCCCTGCGCTCCACGAAAGGGGGTCTTTCTGTATTGGAGAGCTCCTAGAGCCTTAGCCGTGTCTGTATCTGTTTTGATGGTCTGCAAGGCGTCATCGATATGCTTGCCAAAGAGTGAGTCACCATCAAATGGCATATCCAAGATCTTGATTTGAACTTCAGGACGGAACATAGTTGCCTTCAGCCAGCCCTGGCGTCTCAGGACAGCGGCTCCAGCAAGCTGACGGAAAGCCAAAGAAGCAATAGCCATGGAGGCATGAATAATTTCGGATGCTGACTTTTCTCCTTCAAGCAGGATTTTTCTAGCTTCCATTCTCTTGTCTTCCGGAAGGAGATCTAAAAATTGGGCAATGTCTGAACACATCTGTCGATCATAACTGGCTAAAATCGCAAGAGCGTTAGCAGTTCGAACAGTTGCTCCTGATGTATTCGTGAACCTTTTCCCAATATTATCCCAGCGCCTCTCTTTCCTGTCCGGTGGAGCAGTAACGGGCGCGAGAGGGTTCCTAGATCTCCGCTATTCGGCCTGAGAAATTACGATGTTAGGCTTAGGATGACTTATTAGACACGCTGGAGCATTGTCTGGAGCCTTGTATTTCGTATCAATTCTAGGCAAGACAGGGATAACCGTGGCTGGTGTCCTCATTACTTTAAGTCCCTCTTCCCATGTGTGGTCAACAATAGGTAAAGACCTAACCAATTTTCTAGATAAGTCTTTAAAATCATAAAAAAAAGAAGTCTGATTGCTTTAATGTTAGGGATAGCTGAACATGTGATGCTGCTCTCTCAATTAACAAAAAGGGGAGTTTGGACCAAAAGACAGTAGCCAGGTAGTGCCGAGCTAAGTAATACACAACAATGGACCAGGCTACTCATTCATTTAACTGTTGCACTGTTTAAGCAAAGATCACTGGAACCAATCCAACTTGATCTGGTTATCTATTTAACCTTTTAATATCTCATTCTATATGGAGCTGGCGTTTGGGGACACGCGGACGTTAGTGCTCTACAGGTGGCAGAAAATGTATTCTTAAGATTCCTTCTTGCAGCACCCAGAGGAGTTTCTACATATGCATGCCACATGGAATTATGGATACCACACATAGAGGATCTGGCAAAAATCCAACCTTTGCTACTCTGGCGACGTATATGGACCTCTGGAAAAAACATGCTAACAAAGGCAATTGTGGCAGATACAATGGCCCTAGACTATTCGGTGAAAATCAGGTGGCTTCGTTACATTAGAAATTTCCTCACTGATATAGGCCTAGAGATTTTCTATAACACACCCATAAAGATCAAAGAGATATCTAAGAAGGATCTGAAACTAACGGCCCTGAGCCATTTAGAAGGACTAAGGCTTGCAAATGAGTCAGGTAAAGCCTCTGTCCTCCATTCAACTATGGTTCAGACCACTGTCATGATTCAGCCTTATTTAACGCTTGACATTAGTATCTTTGATCGCTTTCTGTTAACCAGATTTAGACTAAATCTCTTCCATCGCCTAGTAGCCTTTCGGACGAGGAAAACTTGGGAGCCAACCCTCAGACTTTGCCCCTGTGATGATACATCAGCACAGACTACCATACACACTGTGTTGTTCTGCAAATTTTATCATGTTCACCGCAAATTTTGGCTGTTATCACTGTTAAAGCTGTGGGGTTTCAGACAGTACCCTCCAGCTATGTTGCGTCTCCAATATTTAGAGTCCGAATGTATCTGCTATCATGTGGTTAATTTCCTGAAATGTATTTTTAGGCACATGAAAAACCTCTGAAGGAGCATGTCTAAATTCCAGAATAATGTTTTTAAAGTGCAGAGACTTTGTTCTAATCATTTTTATGGGAACGTAATTTTAACTGTGTAATTGATTAACTAATGTGTATTGATGTGGATAATGTTGCTTTTATGGATTTCTATTTTGAAATACCGAATAAAGAAATTTATATAATATCTCATTTTGTAAATATTTTTCCTTTTTCAAATAATCTGAGATGAGACAAACACTTGTTCATTCAAAAATAAATATACTGTGCAAATACAGACAACATGTATATACATTTTGCATTCGTACATGTGAAACAAAACAGATTTTGATACACCAAGCTTAATTCACAAAAGGGGGCAAACCCTTCAAATTATTATTCCTTTCATCATAGAAGGAGGATGCCCTACATTGGGAACATTAATGAAAACAGTTGGGGTTAAATTGACTTCATGGTTCCCTCCAACGGTGAATAGCTACCATATGGCTCTTCCTCAATGTAATTCCAAAATGCTGACGCGTTTCAAGACCCTTGTCAACTACAGGGGCTCTCATCAGGGCCTCATATTTAAATGAGTTGGTGTAGTCTACAAAAAAAAAGGACATGGGATATTTAGGGGCTTCCCTTTTAATAAGCTAACCATATAACAAGATTACTTACACTTCAAGGGTATTCCTAAAAATTACCTGATGGATGTCGCTTATTGCCATCAGTGAAGTCCCTTGTGAATTATGTGGGGAGTGTTTAAACGGAACCCTTTTTAGTGCAAGAGCTGCTGGAAACAAACATTGTATATGGGTTTTAGTCTCTACATATGCAGAAAAAGTCAAATCCACTAAGGTCCAGAAATTGAAAAGGCTTGTACCTGTGATGCAGTAATTTTTAGAACTGCAGCTTGGCTCCTCTCTATTTTACCCATAAATTCCTTAAGCGACATCCATCAGGTACATTTTGGGAATACCTTTGAGGTGTAAGTAATCTTGTTATATGGCTAGTTTATTAAAAGGGAGGCCTCGCAATATCCCACGTCCTCTTTTTATAGACTACACCATCTCATTTACATATGAAGCCCTGATGAGACCACATGGAGTTGACAAGAGTCTCGAAACGCGTCGGCATTTTAGAATTACAGAGAAAACTGAGCAGAGCTCAGGGAGACTCCCTTGCACACGACGTGCGGTAAAAAATCTGAGGAACCCAGCCTCTCTTGGGATTGTTCTAGAGGGTGCAGTCGCCTGATTGGCTGTTGGTTAGTTTTGGTTCTTTTTTACAAAGAATGTGGATAGCCTATTAAACTGACTTTTCATTGCATGATAGCCTATGGTAATTTTATCTACTACTTGTATATGTATACCGTGGGACTCCCACTGTGACGACGGGGATGATTCAAGCATGTAAATCTATGAAAGATCCAATACTGAAGAACCTATTTCCAGACAGCAAGAGCCTGCCTTCCTTACGGTGGTTGACAAAACCGGTTTGAAAATACCCAGAAAAGGGTACGGCCAAAGTAAAACATCTTAAATATAAAATCAGTACATCCAGGTTTGACTGCCTCCTGGAAATCATTCAATGTCACTGAGTAATTGATGTGACAAAGTTAGAATGGTAAAGAACATGGCACTAGTCCTATAAAAAGAAGTGGTGGGACTGACCAAGATGGGGATTATGCAAGTGACATCATGACACGTGCCATCACAGCTCATGACGTCACGACGCATGACTGTTAGGAATGGGTATCAAGCTAAATAAACAATAACTCAACTGGTATTATTGTATAGACAGTTAAACATGCATGCAGAAAGCATTGCGAGAACATTGCCTCTTCCGGAAGTCGTATCCCGGTTGCGGCCCGATTACACCGTCCCCCACTGATTCATTCAGACCAAGGGTTGGTCCTACACAGGCATCACCCTCTGACCCTCTATGGAACACGCAGCCTCCCGGCCTTACCACCGCCCCCCGAGGATACCAGACGTCCCCCCGCATGTCCCCAAGATCATTCATATCCCGACCTGCCGTCCTGACCTCTTGCCCCAAACTTCGCTGCTCCAGCACCGTTTTTCAGGAATACAACCCGGTCCTGATGAAAATCCTGATTTACACGGATCGAAACGTCGTCGACCCCTCAGCTCATTAAATGGCGCATCCCCCAGTTTGGCTCATCTGAATCATTGTTGCTAAAAAGAATACTTACCTGTGCATTGTAACTGAATTTGAGTCACACTATGCGCCGTTCACGCTGAACACAATTGTCACTTGCGTCGCCATCCATGTGTCACTTGCACATACCCAGCACCAAGTCCAATTCGGGTTGTTTTGTTATTTATTCATGTACAGTGCTGATACAACTGTGTTTTCTACTGTTATCCTAATTTTGTTGCCAAATATAAGATGCCATGTGCATGTTCTAAAACAATTTGAGTCTCCTTACTTCTGTTCTCGCAATGCTTTCTGCATGCATGTTTAACTGTCTACACAATAATACCAATTGTGATATTGTTTATTTAGCTTGATTGCCTACCCTGATCCCAACATGGTCTATGGGGCATACTCCTGTAGTTAGTTACATGTTGGGAATGGGTAGCAGACAATGTGCAGGAGCTGTTGAATGTGTCCCGCCATCTGAAAAAGACACTGGGACAAGTTCAACATATTTCTGTGGGGCCCTACTTCTTGGCAGGGTGGTCGGTGTCCATCCTGTGAAAATAGTGGGTGGAAGGCGTGTACCTTTACCCCCCCCCCCCCACTCGTGCCCTGGTAAAGTCACACAAAAACAACATTGATCCATAATATACGGTTGTCTTCTGGTTCCTTGTTAATCTAATGCCCCAATTACACAAGTATAGGACTACTTTCCAATATGCTCATTAACATTTGTTACGGAATTCATCAGAATTCTGTATCTCGGGGCAAACACTATACCCCTGCAATTTTCCCCAGGTAAAGTATAGCACATCAAACCTTCCAACATTTCTCAGGGGGAAAAAATGCAGGTGAAAAATCTGATGCGTGTGAAATTGGTGTGGTTTACATTAAATTCCAGATGTATGACTTCGCTTTTCGCTTCATTTTTTTAGTATCAGATTCTCGTTCATTTAACTGTGACCCAATTCACTCCGCAGCCACCAAATTGTATGTTGGATCATTAAATAAAAAAATACGCCTGGACACTGCCATTCTCACATGCTCTAACGGTCCTGGGGGACCGCAACGCTCACCACTGAATCCCTGTTGCTACCGCTGCCTTGCCACCACCAGCACCGGTCTAAGGACTCCAAGTCCCGGCATCCCTCCTGTGGCGCCTGTCAACCACGCCATCAGCAAGCACCAGGAGGAGCTTGATAAGCGGAGTGGGGCTTCTGCTCTTCGGGCATCGCGAACGCCCGGACACTGCCATTCTCACACGCTCTAACGGTCCTGGGGGACCGCAACGCTCACCACTGGCTCCCTGTTGCTCCTGCTGCCTTGCCACCACCAGCACAGGTCTAAGGACTCGAAGTCCCGGCATCCCTCCTGTGGCGCATGTCAACCACGCCATCAGCAAGCGCCAGGAGACGCTTGATAAGCGGAGTGGTGCTTCTGCTCTTCGGGCACCGCTAACGCCTGGACACTGCCATTCTCATGCTCTAACGGTCCTGGGGGACCACAACGCTCACCACTGGTTCCCTGTTGCTCCCGCTGCCTTTCCACCACCAGCGCGGGTCTAAGGACTCCAAGTCCCGACATCCCTCCTGTGGCGCCTGTCAACCACGCTATCAGCAAGCGCCAGGAGGAGCTTATAAGCGGAGTAGAGCTCCCGCAGCGGGGACGCTCGCGGGGCGCGCGCCGGGCGAAGCCTGTGCCAAGGGCAAGCCCGTTCGAGACTGGATGAGACTGGACTGGGCCACTCTTCCGACAAGTTGTGTAAAGTGAGTCTCTATGTGACTGTTTGTGCATTTTTAAACTGTTGATGTTCATTATAGCCTGTTGACGGGCCTAGAAAGAGCAAAGATTTTGGCCATTAGTGTTCGAAGCATTGCAGAGAGTGTGCTTGTCTTATTACTTGAGATCAATTACATCCTTTGCCCTTTTCTTGCTCTGAGCAATCCTAGCTATCACATAAGCATGGGGGAGAGCCCGCCTCCGCCTGCAAGGCCCAACACCCGATATAAAGCTTCTGTGCGCACACCCATATCGAAACTAACAGCTATCGATAAAATGTTACGGCAGGCAATAGGGGCTGTCTCTAACGAGATAGAACGCACAGAACGGCGGCTTTCCACGATGCAAATAATTCCATGCTCTCCCATGGTTTTGGAAACAGGAGTTTCTGATTTGTCACAGATAGTAAATGTATCTAATACTCCTGGTCTAATGCCAGCTTCGTAAATGGCAACTCCTGTAATTGTTCATAAATCTGACACAGTGACAATTAGGAAAGGAGGTCAAAGGAAACAAAAAGCCCACAGGGGGGGAAGCAAGTGTACTCTTCCTTGAGATCAGCGCCAAAGGCTCAGACTGAAGGCAATATAGCTGGTGGAAGTAGCCCACTAGTATTGGAGCCCCCATTATGGGCCACAAATATGGCAAGAGAATTTAAAACTCATATGGAAACCTATATTCGTAGTGAGATAGAAGCCGTAAAGAAGCACTCAGAGAAGCTCACATTGTTGGTTGATTTATGGGGAAGCAAAATGGACACTCTTTCTAATACTTTGGTCAATTCCAAAACTCTAGACTCAGCACCCACCCACCATAGCAACCAAGTGACCATATCTGCCCATACTGCCCTTGTAGACTCTAATGCCGTAATGGGGCCCCTCTCCCTAGCTAATCAATCTGCAGACCCGGGTGGGTCAAAACCTGGGGCACCAAAGGAGGGGGTTGATGGCCAAGGCCCTTTGAAAATGTTAACAACCTTGGGCCCGCAAGTGGAACTTAATTTTCCTAGTAAAAGTAGAGGATATTATGGGAACAATGGTAATTCTAACAGAACTACACTTAAATCCAATTTGCAATGTATAGATCTACCCACGGCCTCGACCCCCTATACTGTTATCTTAACTGGAGTCCCTGAGCTGGAAACAGATAGAGTGGAGTCATATCCTGAATTAAAAATAACGTCATCTTTTGGTTAAACAAACATAGACCATTGCCCTCCTCAATCCAGAGCGAAATTCTCTTTACTATGCATGTTAGTTGGCTGGGTCAGAGGAAGAAAGATATCCGGGGGGATTGCGTTTTGATCAATTTCAGGGACACCAGGGCGGTTCAATATATCCTAAACTGGGACCAAGTAAGGGAGACTAGCGGCATAAGGACGCTTTCTCTTGGTTATTTCTCTCCTTCTACTCCCTTGATAGAAAGAATGGGAGGTGTATATAAAAAATGAGAAAAGAGAGCCCAGACTGGCCACTTCCTAACATGGGCCGGGCCCTGAAATAATCCAGTCCTTTAACATTTCAATTAGCAATAGATTTAGCAGCTTAGACCTAGTTGATTGACTGGATCCCTCAGTAGAATCAGCCGAAGGTATAGCCATCCAGTCACTACTGCTACAAAATTGTGATAGATTTGAGTTTGGGGTTCGCCCTCTCGGGGGAAACACTTGAGGCTATAGTAGATCCGGGTGGACTGGAAGCCCCGCTGAATACATTGGGGGACCATTCGGGAAACACACAAGACTGGGAGTGGATACTTTGTCAAACACCCCAGCAGGAGGTGGAAACTCTCAATCTTCTGACTGAAAAAACAAAAGACCTACATAACACTAAGGTTCTATCATGGAACATAGCAGGTCTTGCTTCCAAGCTGGACCATCCTGACTGGGGAGACTACATTTATATGCATGAGCTATGTCTCTTCCAAGAGACATGGTCTGCTGATCCACTATATAGGCTAGGATATGTAGCTTACTCAATCCCAGCCCTGCAAGGCCTTAGAGGGAGACCCTTAGGGGCCTATGTATTTGGGATGCTATCCATCTGGGGTGTACAATTAAAGTCCTTGATACTGGATCCTTGGATATACTGTGTATTCTCCTCTCACTTGACGACCAATTTAAATTGGCTGTCATAAATGTATACTCCCGTCCAGTGAAGTTGGGGAAAACCTCACAGACCCTAGACTCTTGGCTTCTTTTCTGCTTACTCTACCTGAGTCTGTCCACCTAGTTGTAGGGGGGGACTTCAATTGTCACTTCGAACCTCTCAATGGTATAAAAACCAATATCACAAGCGAAGAAGACTGTCTGGTCAATCCCTGATTGTAATATTTATCCAACAAGGGGTTGGTCCCCCCTTGTTCTTCAGATGACCTCACTTACACTTACTTATTCGCTTAGGACCTGTAATGGTCGATTTCCTTCAGTTAGCCCGGGAAACCCAACTTTTAATAAAATAGGACAGGCCTCCACAATTGATTATATTTTGGTTGATGTTGAGAATTGGTCCAAAATTAGGGATTTCACTGTCCAACCACGATGTGAAAGTGACCATAATCCATTAATACTTGAGATATCCTACCCCCAATTCAGTAACCACCAGGGCTTGCCAATACAACCCCCACCCCCAAAATGTAATTGTGAGAGAAGGTGGCAGAAGAGTTTTCTGGGGTACATTAGCTGCATCAGATGAAAAAATTGCTTCTTTGTACACAGAGATTATCCTTTTTTAGAGTTTGCTTTCTGTGCGACTGAAAATTACCAAGGCCATGAATCTATGCTGTCGATAAATACCAACCACCGTGATATGTTCTTAAAGTTGGCAGACTTTTTCTATAAACAAGAAAATAATAACATGCTCGACCCCAAACCAAAACATCCATGGTTTAATAAAGCGTGCAGGGAAGCTAAAAGCGCAATGATACATGGAGTTAAGAATCAGTATGTCCTAGGTACCAGAGCAGCCAGTTCTCATTATAAAAACACCATGGCTGAAGCCAAAACAGCCTGGGAGAAAGAAAAATGGGCAGCGATCAAGAAAGCTTTGGACACTAAAGATATGAGAGGCTTTTGGAACCTAGTGAAGACAGGCTACTCCGAAAGCAACTCAGCTGCTGCTCCAAATCTAGTGGACGAAGCTTGGAGATTGCATTTTAAAATTGTATACTTTAGGTCCCTAGATGATACTGTAGCACATGGGAAAGTAGATGTTCTTCAAATCCCCTCAAATATTGATCCACCACCTTGTACACTGCTGGAAGTCACTCTGGCATTGGGCAAGTTACTTCCTAATAAGGCACTGGGTCTGGACAGAATCCCTGGTGACCTGTTCAGAACTGAACAGGCTGTCTCGGCACCCTATCTGCAGACATTATTTAATGCTATTATCCAAGGTATGGAGCACCCCCCTCGACTGGGGCTGGTGCGGAAATTATTCACATTTTAAAAAAAGGCTCCCCATTAGATCCAGAAAATTATCGGCCTATTCGCCTTATTGATGTCACCCAAAAGATATTTGCTCTTGTTCTCCTGGGGCGACTGCAATCATGGATGGACGAGTCAAATGTCCTAACCCCTTTACAAGCAAGATTTAGGTCTAAAATCTCGACTATAGACCAACAGCTAGATTCATGAAAGGAAATTGCGCTCGCAAAGGGCCAGATTCTGAGAAACTGGCCCTTTGCAAGCACAATTTTTGCATTTGGGATTCATCATCACAAATGCAAAAATCGCTATTTGCGAAATCGCATATTTGCGAGGAATTGCATTTAAGGAATCTCTATTAGAGATTCCTTAAATACAATTCATTAACCCATTTTAAATTGCGAATTTGCAATATTTGGCCGCTATTTACCCCGAAGTCTGACTTTGTGGTAAATAGCGAAAAAATAGAAAAATGCACTTTAGTGCATTTTTCTCTGTTGCATGTGACACACACACATGTCCTTTGGACATGTGTGTGCGCAACACCTGTGTAAATTTGCATTTCAGGGGTGCTACAGGGTGTCCTTTGGACACCCCTGGCACCCTTGAAATCGCTATCTTATTTGCGATTAGCAAATTGCTAATCGCAAATAAGGAATACTCCCCATTCATTCCTATGGGCCTGCCTTTAGGCCCTTAGGAATGAATGGGGAGTATTCCTTATTTGCGATTAGCAATTTGCTAATCGCAAATAAGGAATGTGTAGGAATTGCAATTTATTTAGCGATTCCTACATGAATCCCGTTTTGCAAGTCCTTAATAGCGATTCCTTAATAATCGCTATTAAGGACTCGCAAAACGGCTCTTTGATGAATCTGGCTGCTAATCTTTTGATTGCAATTTACTGGAAAACAGTAACCTTGGAAGAGGGTAGCCTTCATCTGACTTTTGTGGACCTTAGGTCCGCCTGTGATATGGTCCACCATGAGCAGTTATGGGGACTCCTACACAACTTGGGGCTGCCGGTTTATCTTTGCCAGCTTTTAAAGCTCTTACATAAAGGCACTTATGCAAGGGTAAGATTTGGCAAGAAAGGAGAATTGAATGCTCCCTTTCCTGTGGAGAAAGGTGTGAGGCAGGGATGCGTGTTAGCGCCAACCCTCTTCTCCCTCTTCCTGAACGGTTTAATTGATACTCGTTTAGCTGCAAAGGATATAGACTCACCAAGGTTAGCAAATAGGAAAATACCAACCTTAATGTTTGCTGACGAGACGCTACTTTTGTCTAAATCATCTATGGGCATGCAGCGCGTTTTGGATGAGTTTAGTGCATTCTGTAGGAAAAGGAATCTGGTGATAAATGTTAAAAAAACAAATATATGGTCTTCCACGCAAAAACTACCAACTGCCCACATCCCCAAATGGATGGTAGGCCCCTAGAGAGAGTGCCCATCTTCGACTATTTGGGCATTAAATTGAATGATAAAATGGACTGGTGGACACAAATAATGAAGGCCAATTTGAAATTAACGCAGTCAATGGGAGGCATCCTGAAAGTCCACAAAAATTGTTCCCAAAAAGTAATTGGTCCCCTTGGCTGAAATCTACAAAATCCAAGCAAGGGGAGCATCCCTATATGGAGCCGAACTTTGGGGTCACTGCCCATCTCACACCTTAATGGTGACTGAGAACACATTCATTAGGCAGTTGTTGGGTCTTCCAAAAAGTACGCCCTTAACTCCACTTAGGATGGATTTGGGTATTGGCCCCATTTCAGATCTAATTGCCTCTCATCCTCTCCTTTTCTGGCGTCGTATTTGGAGCACGCCAGAGTTAATTAGTTTTAGGGAGGAATTGAGGGATGTTATGTGCAAACTGGGGGCTATCAACCTACCATGGCTGTCCTATGTTAGGAGTGTCTGTTTTTCATTGGGGTTTGGTAACTTGTGGTCAAATCCGGAGGAGACCTGTTCCAGTACTTCCAAAAAGACCCTAGCTCTAGCTCTTAAGGAATTTAAACTTGCCCAATTGATTCGAAGTAAGATCTCAGGCTTCTTGACATGAAGGTTTCTGGATGCCAAGCAGTAGTTTAAACTGGAATTGACCTTGGACAGTATCCAACCATTCATGGCAAAAAAAATGCTTCTACAATTTTGGCACGGTACACTTCCGTTACGTGCATTTACAAATAAATGGAAGGGTGCAGCCAAATTAGATTGTCCTGGCTGCTCCGCTTCGGAAGAAACAGAACTCCATATAATGCTCTTCTGTAATGCTTAGCATAGGTCTAGATCGAAGTGGGTTATTCAATTATGCAGACATTTGGGGCTCAGAAACCACATTGAGGTTTTCAGGCTACTTAAATTCGAAACATTCCCACTATTTGTAGTCGCTACTTCGAAATTCCTCTTTGCAATGTGGTGCATATGTAGAGGAATCCTAAAGGGGAAAGAGATGGGCAACAGTTGATGCTGCCCTCCAAAGGATATTTGTAGTACCCTTTTCTGCTATATAGTGTCATCCAGAGAATTGTGATGACAATAATTGTTGTTTATTTTTCTTGTGTAGGTAATGTAATTTTGAATGTTTTTCTTTTTAGGTTTTGCCTGTCGTAAGCTGCGCAAGCAGCGTTTCGCGCAGGCGAAATCTTTTGTTTAGAGTATGTGAGTGTAGTCCCGCCGCTCTGTTCCATTGGCTAGCTCCATAAATGGAGGCTAGCCATTGGAACAGAGATCTGTCCATCAAGCCGGAGCGGATTCGTGGGCGTTCCTGAGACTTTTAGGCTTTTGCCTACATCATGCGGCTGTGGGCGGTGATTTTTTTTTGTCGGGGGAGGTTTGTTTTGGTCATTTCTCCTGGAAGGCACCGCAACGAGGGACGTCTGCCTGCCATCGGCTAGCAGGTAAGCGGCATATTTTACTCCCGTTCCCGCCCCCCCTCCCGCTGTCCGTGAGCCCGCCCGCCCTCCTGCTGTCTGTGTGCCCGTCCCCCCTCCCGCTGTCCGTGTGCCCGTCCCCCCTCCCGCTGTCCGTTAACCCATCCCCCTCCCGCTGTCCGTTAGCCCGTCCCCCCTCCCGCTGTCCGTGTGCCCGTCCCCCTTCCCGCTGTCTGTGTGCCCGTCCCCCCTCCCGCTGTCCGTGTGCCCACCCCCCCTCCTGCTGTCCGTGTGCCCGTTAACCCGCCCCCCCTCCCGCTGTCCGTGAGCCCATTCACCCACCCCCTCCCGCTGTCCGTGTGCCCGCCAACCTCCCGCTGTTTGTGTGCCCATTAACCTGCCCCCCCTCCCGCAGTCTGTGAGCCCGTTCACCCGCCCCCCTCCCACTGTCCGTGTGCCCGCCCCCCCTCCCGCTGTCTGCTACTTTCACTCTTGCTCCTTAGAGCACCCGCGCGTGGGAGATGCGCGGGGCGCTGTCCCACCAACTCGGCGACTTCCCTGACCTCTGCTCTGGAGGAGGACAGAGCAAACTATGTATATTTCCCCCTTTGTCTTTCAGAGCGCGGTGTTGTTATTCAGCGCCCGTCTTCAGGAATTTATTGTTGCTTTCAAAGTAAACTGCTGGGGGAGGAAAAGAAAAGCGGCCGAGGGGCTGACGAGGAGAGGGCAGGCTCCCCCCAGCAGGATACGACACCAGGAGTGCTGTAAAGGCTGTCTGTCCCCCTAGAGAAGGTGCTATTGTGCCGGCTGCCTTTATCTAAGCGCTTGGTGAGTGCCAGCGAGCCCGTCTCCTTCAGACTCCCCAGTTCCTTCCACGGGCCTCTTTATTTGCAAGGGGACCATTCAGGGACTGTCACTCGGCGCTCCCCACTTATTCACCAGCGTCATCAATCAAAAGGACGAGCAGCGGGCGGGTTCCCCCTTTGAAATGGGAGGACAATGGGGTTCTGAGCTGAAAGCACCCCTCTCCACTTCTGCCGGCCCCCTCCCCCCAAACGGGGTTTCAATTTTTTAAAGCCTCTGCCCCCGTCCCGGCTCCGTAAATATTTGGAGGAAAGAAGGTGCATTAGAGGAGAGAGAACGCAGTAAGTGGCCGGGACCTTTAAAACCCAATATATCAAAATGAGCCAGTCGAAAAATAAGGAGCATCGACCTAACGCCGCAAAATCGTGTGCGGTGTGTGTAGTTCGTATGTGGGTCATGTTGGTATGTACGTGCATGCCACATTTGCTCTTTGTAGTCTGCATTTTATCTCGATGCGGGGTAGGCCGGTTTATTTGTGTCACTTTTGCTTTGTGAGTATGTGGGCTTTGTGTAGGGAACGTCAGGGTGTGCACCTTTGTGTAGTTGTGCATGGCACCTTTGCTTTGTTTAGTCTATGTTGTGTCTCTCTCGATATAGGGAGACTGCTCACTTCTTTGCATAACTTTGGATGGAAAATGTTTAAAGATGTCCGTGACACCAGTTTGGTAGCAGCAGTGTTAGTGTGGGCTAAATGCAGAACTCTGTGTCTGACACTTACACCTGTTGTTGGAAACTCGCGTCCCCTGTTGCGGCAGACATATCCCATGCCGTTGAGTGTGCAAGTACCCACTCAAAGGTTTGATCCGACACGGACTAAGAATCTTATTTCCTCAAACATGGAGTAGGCTCATGTATTTCACGTCACGTTGCTGCTTTCTGCAACCTCTCACCGAACTCCCTCCACCTTGCCACCAACTTTTTTGCACTCATTCTTGAGCCTTGCTCTACTCATAAACATAAACCCTCTGGTGCTTCCTAGTTAGGTGCTTCCTGTACCTCCAATTCACGTGTAAAGGTGCTATGATTGTGAGTTGCCTCACCCTTTTATGCGCAGGGATTATTAAAGCGAGGCTCTACTACTGCTGGCCAGTGGATTTTTGTGGGAAGCGGTGGTCAAGAAGTGGGTGGATAAACCTTTATGTTAAATTTGTGATTTTGTGTACACACTTCTCATATTCTTTCCATGAGACAGTCAAAAGCATTTAAAGTGATTTTCAGTCCGTAGAACAGACTGCACTTTTTTTGTAATGTTCAGGTTAGCACTGTTGTGGTTCTGCTACAGTAGTTTGTAAAAAGAGGTTGTACATTTTGTATATTGCCTATTCCTTCTGCATTTTCATTTGTTATACTTTTTAGGTTTCGCCTGGCGTGTGTGTGTGTGTGTGGGGGGGGGCTCTGGGTGTGTGTGTGTGGGTGTGTGTGGTTCTGGGTGTGTATGTGTGGCTCTGGGTGTGTGTGTGTGTGTGGGGCTCTGGGTGTGTGTGTGTGTGTGTGTGGGGGGCTCTAGGGGGTGTGTGTGTGTGGGGCTCTGAGTGTGTGTGTGTGGGGGCTCTGGGTGTGTGTGGGGCTCTGGGGGTGTGTGGGGCTCTGGGTGTGTGTGTGTGTGGCTCTGGGTGTGTGTGTGTGGTAGTAATTGCTGTCTGCTGAGCTCGTCCGTAGGGTACAATAGGTCTCACATTGCGAGAGATTAAGCTAATGGCAATGTAAATGACAAAACCAACACATAAATACAAATTTTGTCATTTACAATGCCAATAGCTCTAACTTTTCTAAAGGCGAAACCATTGCATTGTAAATGCTTGTTAATTTATCTTTTTAACAAGTAGTGCAATAAAATCTGAAAATGTATTGATACTGGTTTTAATAGTTTTATAATCCTTAAGTAAGAGACCCCGGATTTACTGACGATTCGCAAGCCATTATCTCGGGTAGTTATTTAATGACCGCTAACGCTGTGGTAAATATGTAATCTATCTTTGTTTATTAAGGAATGTCTGTTTTTTGAATATTTACTCCTAAATTCCCTTTTCAATGTAATATCCTATTCTATTTTATTGATTGTAACATCTGTTGTGCTTTTAAGACTGTATAGCCGAAGTGAGGGTTGCTGGGGAAGCCAATAGTAGGTCTACAGATACAGCTATTGGCGAAGCTTTTAATGAGTTCTTTCAGAATATTTACACAGAGGAGCTCAATGTTAACCGGAACGAAAGGAACGAATGGTTGAGTAATATAACTCTCCCAGAATTGGAAAATCACCAAATGGAAAAAATAGATAAAGCTATAACAGAGTTGGAAGTTTCTAACACTATTAAGCAACTAGCTCAGGGCAAAGCTGCGGGCCCAGATGGTCTCCCAGGAGAATTATATAGGGTACTCAATTCTACTCTTACCCCTGTCCTTACGAATCTTTTCAACAACATAATGATTAGGGGGGAGACACCACCAAGCTCTTGGGGAGAAGCCAATATAGCTTTAATATTGAAAACAGGTAAAGACCCAGCTGAGTGTGGATCATACCGCCCAATCTCGCTCCTCAACAACGATTACAAAATCTTTCCTTCAATCTTGGCTGAGAGATTGGGAAGCGAGATTGGCACAATTATCCACCCTGATCAAAAGGGATTTATTAGGGGCCGGCAATTGGCCGACCTAACCTATGACTTGGTGGGAGCTGTCGATATTGCCTCAACTTTCGGTCTACCCCTGGCCATCATGACCCTAGATGCTACTAAAGCATTTGATAGGGTAAACTGGGAATATTTAAACTTAATTATGAAAAAATACCATCTGGGCCCTAAGTTTTGCAGGGCTATAAGTTTATTATACAATAATCCTAGAGCATCCCTATTAATTAATGGTACACGGACCACTCCTTTCAAAATTAGTCGAGGAACAAGGCAGGGCTGTCCCTTATCCCCACTTCGTTTTAATTTGTATGTAGAACCATTTGCTCAGTCAATTAGGGAGGATACTAATATACCACATTTTAATTTTTCGGGTTGGGAAAAAAAGATTGGTTTGTACGCCGATGATATAATTATTTATACAACTGATCCTGCGTTGGCATTTCCAATTATTATAAAGAGAGCGGAGGACTTCGGTAGATTTTCAGGATATGAAATTAACGCAGGGAAAACCGAAATTATGGTCTCGAACATTCAAAATCTTCAGTTTCCGATAAAATCTTCGTTGAGGTATCTGGGAATTACAATTACTAAAGAGTTAGAACATCTGGCCCAAAACAATTTAGCTCGTATTTCTCGAGAATCTCAAACCTTGATGAAAGCTTGGTCCTTTCTCCCGCTTACCATCTATGGGAGAACCAGCTTGATAAAAATGAGTATCCTCCCGAAATTTACTTTTATTTTTAATTCCATCCCGTTATCTTTTGACACTAAACAGCTTGTAAAATGTCAGCAAAATATCAATTCATTTGTTTGGGGGTATAAATCCAGCAGATTATCCTGGAAAAAACTGAGAAGGAGAAGAGAAAAAGGAGGGCTCGCACTGCCAGACCTAGAATATTACTCCTGGGCATTCCATCTGACCCACTCTAGGATGTTGCTTAAGATTCCTTGGGAAAATGCAAATGGGCTTATGTATAAGGCTATGCTAATAGGTTCGGACCTTCCTGTGAACGGATTCCTCTTCAAGTTCGGGCACCAGAAGTTCTTCAAAAAAATTAGATTAAAAACATTATCAGGCACTGCAAAAGAATGGTTTCGAATAAAATCTAAGATTGGGATAGGTTACCTATCCAAAAATGCCCCGATTTGGGATTTACCGGGATTAACATCACAAGAAGCCAACACAGTTAAAAGAGTTTTGTTAGATGCGGATATCACACAGTGGGGCGATATACTGGTGGAAAGATCAATCATAAGCTGGGATATTTTCAATCTTAAGGTAACATCACCACTCTCTTGGTTAGTATATTTGCAATTAAGTAGCTGGCTTCGGGCTCAAACTAAGAAGAAAGCAATGATGGGCGAGGAGAGCTTGTTAGAAAACACCCTAGTTGAAAGACCTCCTGGGAAAAAGGAAGTAGCACTTTTTTACTGGCATATCATAGAGGATGGAGAGAGAGACCTCAACCTACCGGAAAAAACTCTGGGGTGCGGAGGGGGAATCACATATGGAGGACACATGGGAGGAATCTTTTCTCCTTCTCTATAAAATTATCAAGCCTGCATGGTTGCGGCGCAACCACTTTTATACACTTCATAGAGCATATTATTCTCCTAAACGCTTGTCAAAATTTCAACCAGGGAAGTGCTGTTCCAAATGCTCTCTTCCAGCTGCCTCGGACCTCCACATGTTTTGGGAATGCCCGAACATTGCTACTTTCTGGAACGAAGTTAGAGCAACACTTGAATCTATTCTTGGCTTATCTATCCGGTGCTCATGGCTTTTGATCATTTTTGGAACCAACGATAACATCAAGGGACTAGAGAGAGAATTTCTGTTTTACGCCATTTTAATGGCAAGAAGGGAGATCTGCAAAAATTGAATAAGCATAAACCCCCCAACACATGCAGAGTGGCTGTCCTCATTATATGTAATATCAAAGCAGGACTTATCCAGAACATGTAGCCCCCGATCGTTGAGATTTTGGGATTTTTTGGTCAATTGGAAAAGGGACAGTTAGCCAACCCCGGGGTTTTTTTTTTTTTTCTTTCCCCGGGTCCGATGATTAGACCTAAGATCTCCTTGTCCAAAGGGAGGCACAGTACAGATATTGGACAACTGGTCAAACTGGCCTGAAGGGAGAAGGTTCGTCCAAGCTCTGCGGGCGACATCGGGGCGGACTTTCGGTGTACTGGGAGTTTATTGTAGGGCTTCGCGGTGCTGAGTAGAGAGCTGCCCCGATGGCTATGCGGTTAGGAGCACAATTGGACCAATCCAAGGGCTAATGAGGACTAATAAAAAAAAAAAAAAAAAAAAAAAAAAAGACTGTATAGCCGAAATAAAGTATCTTTTGACTGACTTGAATGACTGTATATGCGATCGGGTGCTTTAATTTCAATGTCCCTCCGTTCAGTTACTGTGCCTATTTAAATTGTGCCACCTCGCCTCAACACACACAATCCGATATTTGAGGCATTCTTAGAACCAATCCATTACCTTCAGCTGTACTGCAACGATTTTAAAGCAGTCCCATGGAGAAGATAATACTGCATTTGACCCCACACCTGCTCTCCAAGTGAGGTCACGCGCTATGAAAAGAATTGCATAGTAGAACTAGTTTAAACCCTTAAATTCAGCTGTGACAATTAATGCAGAAACATTTTCATTCTATACGTTAATTATTTCCCTTTTTCTAAAGAGAAAAGTGGTTATTAAATCGACGGCTTACACACACTCTCCTCTCATCGCACAATTGGCCCCAGTACCCACTGTATAAAACTCATATGGTGAACACCGCAGTTGTCATCATACCATTATATCTGTTTGACATGTTTTAACAAAAACTTTTGGCTTTTTGTTTAATAGCTGTACATATCGGCGCTTCACGTTTTTTCTTTTGTTTCTTCACCTTTTAGAATCATATCATCTGAGAAACGCTCAATGTATCGTGATGTAAGTATTATAGTTTTTTTTCTTTTCTCTTTTTCCCCAAATAATTGTGATTTTATTTTAAATTCAAATATGGAATTACTATATAGTAAATCATTAATGCCCACATGCATCAAAGTCAATTGCATTCGCAAACGGTGCGAATCGCATTTTTCGGCCGTTTGCGAATGCAATTGACCAATTTGGAATGCATCATGCATTTCGCAATTTTAGGAATCGCAACCATGTTGCGATTTCTAAAATTGCGATTGCATTTAAGAAATCGCAATTTCAGATTTCTTAAATGCAATGCATGATCATTTTGTAATTGCGAATTCGCAATTTGGAAGTGGTAAATTAGCATGAAGTTGAACTTCATGCTAATTTGGAAGTGGTAAATTAGCATGAAGTTGAACTTCATGCTAATTTACAGAAAACTTTCAAATATGCACAAATTGCATTTTTGACACTTTTAATTTACACACGCCCTTGGGGCATGTGTGTGGGTAAATTGCATTCAAAGTTAAATTTCAGGGGTGCAGGGAGGCGTTCTTCGGACCCCCCCCCCTGCACCCTTGAAATTGCATTCACATTTTGCGATTCGCAATTTGAAATTCGCAAAATTTGAATGCCTTTCCATTCATTCCTATGGGCCTTTTGGCCCATGGGAATCAATGGGAAGGGTTTTCCTTAATTGCGATTCGCAAATTGTGAATCGCAATTAAGGAAAAATACTGAATTGCAAAAAATATTGCGATTTTTTTTAATGCATAGCATTTTGCGATTTCTTAATTGCGATTCCTTAATTAAGAAATCGCAAAATGTAACAATGATGCATGTGGGCCCAAGCTCCCTCAAATACAATGAATTGGAACTCAGTCAGGTAGCAATGAAGAGAATCAACTGTAATATTCTGTAGAAATATAATTTCCATATCTAGTATACAATAATATTGTTACCCAGATTAGTCACCATAATATTGATATCCTAGTATTTAGTAGTATTCCTCTTTTTTTGTCAGTAATCCACCATTTCGGTTTAACCTTGTTTGAAAGCAACTTTATGTCAACACTATATTACGTTTTACGTACCTGCAACCTATATCTCTGCAACTCTATCAAGGTACATATAATGGTAAACCATAAATATAACATTATTACATCACTGCATGATGGACTCACATGGATGTCATGTTTTTAACTTTTAGTTTATAAAGGTTACAGTTTTGAGCAGATATTGCGCTGTACAACTGACAGATACAACTTGGTGACCACTATCATAAAAATAGGGTACATTCAAATTTTCTTTTACCCTCCCCTTATTCATCCAATTGGTGTCCACAAGTAGACACATATAGGTTTCAGTTGTGTGAAGCCTTGATTCATATCTTGCAGGTTGGGGCTTTTCTATTAGTCACTATGCACGTCATTCATCCACAGTTTTAAATCCCTCTTATATTATTTTCAGACTATCAACACCCATCTCACTCGGAGATAGCTGAAGAAATTCCTTCTCTCCACCTCTGATATATTTTCCATTCATCACCTTAATTCAGTTAACTGCAAACATAAAAATTAATTTTGCACTCTATCTAGATGCTTTGTATCAATTATTTGAAAGAACCATTTATATGAAATATTGTCTTTTCCGATATCATCGTTGTCTGATTGTGGCCTTTCCTGATGAAGGCACCCCTCCAGTGCGCGTAGAATACAACAGTCAAAAATTATTGTGCCACACTGCTTGTCTATGAAAATGAATGCTAACTATCAATCTATATGAACAATTTTTTGTCATTAGAATGCTGTTTTTCTTGAACATATGCAGAAATGGGCACGCAAATTCTTTGATGCCAATCGGTACAGCGCATCAAGGAATTCTGTGTGGGATTCATTTAAAGCAGTATTAAGGGGGGAGGTTATTAGTTACTCTGCGCAGTCTAGGAAAAAAGAGCAAGCCACTAAGGTCAGGCTTTTGGGGGAGCTAGGCAAGGCAGAAGAACAACACTGCCAGGATGGTACACAGACAAAATATCGATTTTTAAATATCGATATACAAAAATATCGAAGTTTAAATATCGATGGGACAAAATATCGAAGGTAAGTAATATCGACAGTCTTAATATCGATATTGGTATGATATCAGTAATATCGAAGTTGTAAATATCGATGTTAATAATATCGAAATTAATAACTTTGATGTTACTAATATCAATTTTTAAATACATTTAGTGTATATTATATTGTATTTATTATGTTTTATTATTCAAAGTCAAAGTCAAAAAGCTTTATTTCGATAAAATTCCATTATCATAAAAGCAAGTTAAAAAAGAATTGATAATTAATAAGATTAATAAGACATATCCAGTTAATAGCGACAAATATAACATTTGCTAGAATTAATATAGTTTAAGAAAGGATTAAACAGAGTTTTTAAGCTTTCTGGCTCGAATAGCCCAAGCCCAGAATAAAAATTTGGCTAAGGCACAGGCATAGGGTACATAACTGTCCGAAACAAGTATCCTGATTGCCACATCATGGCTCCTGGTTCCCAGTTGCCGGCACAAGTTCTTCAGCCACACCCTTCTTGGATTTGCATATTCACTACAGACAAATAGGAAATGTGCCAATGTCTCTGGGTGGGCTAGACATGAAGGACACAGGTCAGTTTTGTGTAGACAGGATTTCCATGTTTTGGTAAAAGTGTTCAATGGCAAAGTACCCGTTCTGAATTTAAAATACAAAGACCGGGCAAACGGTTTCCCGATGATATCTAAGTAGGGTTCTCCCCTGGGAATATCTTTAAACTTCAGGAAATCCTCAGTAAGCCTGCCAATGGATGTGCTAGAATGCCTTTGGGAGCAAATCCAATCCCGATAGAGGTTTTTGAGTACTTGTTTTGGTGGAGAGGTTCTGCTTGACCAAAAGTCCAATAGGCCCAAGTTCGACAATAAGGATTTCATGTCTGTTAGCCATTTGACTCTGGCCCAATGTGGTGACGCCATTATTTCTTCCAGGCCTCTGGCATAGGCACTAAGTTCCTCAACCCGCCAAATACGGGCCCATAATAAGAGAGGACGAAATTTCGCGATTTCGCCAATCTGAGTACAACCAAAGTCCATAAATAGGGGTAAGAGTGGGGTACTTTGAGGGAGGGACATTATTTGTCTGCAGAAATTATTCTCAGATTTTTGAAGAGCTAGTGAAGATGCAAAGCCCCAAAGTTCAGCTCCATAGAGTGCAGAGCTGACACCCTTGGCGGCATAGATCTCTAGGACTGTTCCTATTGGTTTCAACGAACTGGAACGTTGCTCCCTCAATAGGGCACCTGTGATCCTTTTATGGTTCAGCAGCATCTTGTCTAGATGAGGAGTCCAATCCATTTTGTCTGAAATGCGTATCCCTAAGTAGTCAAATACTTTCACCCTTTCCAGGGATTCAGAGTTTAAGATAGGGGGACGCACTTGCTGTTTGGGGGGGTTAAGAACAAGGTATTTTGTTTTATTGGTGTTTATAACCAAGCCCCGATCAGTACAAAAGGATTGGAAATTGTCCAAGAGTTTCTGTAGACCCATGGGGGTTTTAGAGATTAGGAGCATGTCGTCCGCAAAGAGAAGGGTCGGTATACGAACCCCCGCCAGGGATGGTTCATCAGATGGAAATTTGAGTAAGTGCTCAACCACCCCATTGATGTACAAAGAGAAAAGGGTGGGAGCCAGAACACATCCCTGGCGGACCCCTCTCTCGACCGGAATACAGCCCGTTTTCTCCCCTCCTGAACCCCACCTAATTTGGGCAAAGCTGTCCTGATGAAGCCTAACTAGTAGGGATAGTAGATAATGTGGGAGCCCCATATTAGCCAGGACCTTCCATAACAAGTCCCGGGGGACAAGGTCAAAGGCAGTCTTTAAATCGATAAATGCGAGATAAAGACTGCCCTTGCCTATCACTACCACCTTCCAGTAAATCATCATAAGTCTGAAAGCCTGCTCTATCGTTCCAGTACCTACTCTAAAACCGGCCTGGAAATCGGTAAGTATTTTATTTTCATCTACCCAGTTAAGTATCCTGAGTAGAATAACTTTACCAACAACTTTTTGGCTTACATCTAGCAAGCTAATCGGCCTATAATTGGACGGGTCATCCCTTGGGCCTTTCTTATGGATAGGAACCACCTCTGCCCCCTTCCATGACGCTGGAATGGGGGCACCCCTACAAATGGCGAGAAGGAGGGAATGGATTAGTTTGCCCCAAGTAACACCATCAGATTTTAACAGGTCCCCCGGGATCCCATCGGGTCCTGCTGCTTTTTGTGGAATGATGGAATTAATAGCATATTCTACTTCCTTCTGTGTGAATTCAGGATCACTGGGGAGAAGAATATAATTAATGTAAGGAGAGGTTTGGACAGGCCCTCTCCTGTTCAGATCATTATGGCAGGAATAAAGTTTGGTAAAATGAGCTTCCCATACCTGCCCCGGAATGCTGCAGGTTACGAGGTCACTATCCGGTCGGTTTCGTGCCCTTATGGCGTCCCAGAAGGATTTAGAGTCTTTTTTCATACTGGCTTCCTTAAGGGTTAGCCAGTAGGCGTCCTCCCACTCCCTTTTAGCTACCTGTAGGGCCTTTTTATGGTCTCTTCTAGCAATTTGGATTAGTAGAGGGGACTTCCCTTTAACTGCCTCTATTAGGCGAGATTTGGCCCTTCTACACGTTGCCGAATACCAATCATGTTTACCTTTAGTTTTTGGTAGAGATTTTTGTTTCCCTGAGGGCAATTGGACCCAAAGAAGGTCCCCTATAATTTTTACAGCAGCTTCAAATGTAGCGGTGGCCTTGTCTGCTGCTATAATTAGGTCAATCGAGCCAATTTCGGCTTGCATCCCCTTAACCACTTCATCTATTGCTGATAATTTATCGGTGTTGCACATAATCTTACTCCACTTTAGACGCCTGCCACAAGTGGCGACAGTAATCCCCTGTTGGCGGCTTAAAGGGACTGGTAATACTTCAGTAGGCCAAGGATTTTTTAGAGATAAAGAGAGTGGATTGTGGTCGCTCTCTATAGTGTTGGCGATGACCATGTCGTCAACATGACTCCAGAGGCCCCTATCCAGCAGAATATAGTCAATCTGTGTGCATTGACCAACTCTGTTGAATGTGGGAGCACCCTGCAGATCAGATCGAGTGCGACCGTTGGCAGCTCTTAAGCCAAACTCCAATGTGAGTGCATTTAGGTGGATTGCACTGCGAGTCCAGCGTTTGATGGGTGGGATAGAGAGGGTAGGGATACCCCATCTACTATCCTCTTCTCCTAGGTCTGATACTCCTTCTAGGGGAAGTGGTTCGTATGTACAGTTAAAATCCCCTGCTACTAGGATATGCCCAAGTCCACTCTGCTCTCCTAACTGAGCCTCAAGCTCCAACATTGTAGGTGAAATACACCCGTTTTTAGTTCCCCTGATATAAACATTATAGAGGTCAACAATCATGCTTCCCCGTAAGCCCAATAGTGAGACACCAAGAATATCCGGTGTTCTTGGCTTCTTAGTGATTATCCTGCAATTAAGGAGGATACTTATCCAAATAATAAGCCCCCCCGATGGCCGCCCCTTCCCTGCCTTGGATTTTACTGCTGGTGTAAAAATAGTGACAAACCCCACCCGATGTAATGGTTCAATAGCCCAAGTTTCTTGGAATATACAAATTGTATGGGCATCGACCAGGGCATTCCACTCCGGGAGACCTAATTTCCTTGAGATCCCAGCAAGGTTCCAACTAAGGATTTTTAACTTGCCCTGTGCTAAGTTTCCGTCTGAGATCACAGTGCATTGGCGGTTAGATGGATCAGCTCTATCCCTAATTAATGTAGGTGATAGCACCTCTAAGTTTATAGGGAGAGATGTGTCCAGCACTGGATCCTTCGTACTGATGTTAACACTAGGGAGGTCAGTATCTAATCCTCCCTTAGGAGAAAGTCAATCAACCTCATCCAATACACAGTACCCATTTGGATGGGCAAACTGTGTATAGGAAGGGTTGAAAGACAGAGATGGAGACGGGTCCTGCCATGGCTGTTGCCATTGCAGATTAGTAAGCGATGGCTGGGGAAGTTGTTGCCACTGCTGGGTGGGTTGGCAAAAAAAAGGTAAGGGGTGGAAAGGTTGTTGCCACTGGGGACCAGCATGATGCGGGACAAAAGATGGAAAGTTAGGCAGTTGCTGCCAATGGTTAGAGGCATAATGATGAGGGGGACGTACAGGCCCTTGATTGCTTGGCCGATGGAAGTTGGGTCTTGTCAAATTGGGGAGAAAGTAAGATAGGGGGAGTGGTTTGATCTGGGTGGCTGGACCACTATTAGGAGCATTACAAATGAAAGTCGCAGCCCCCACATCCCTAAAATTGACAGTAATTACATCCCCTGGTATTGTTTTCTTACTCCTACCCACCCAATCTCCTCTACGCACCGTAAGAATTTCCCCACTCATACTACTGGGTAATGGTCTATGTAATTGAAGCCACTGGGCACATTTGTTTCTTAACTCTACATAGGTCTCTCTAACTCCTTCCTTCAGTGGGGGGACAGCAGTCAACACAGCCACAAAAGGAGAAACTTCTGGTGGCAGACTAATAGACTTAAAACGAGTCTGCCTTGGCTTGGGGGCTTCAGAGTTATTGGTAGAGTGAGGGGCTGGGATGTTCGTAGCTTTCCCTTTGGGGTCCGTGGCTTTGGGAGTGGTAGTTTTCAATCCAGCAGCTGGTTGCTGGACGGGTGTAGAGTTGCTCACCGCTTTAGGTAGTGGTTGAGCAAGGTTATTCACTGAGTGGGGAGGATGTGAAGCAGATTGTTTTTTAGAAGGTGTAAAATTTTTCACATTGTCAGCTGTAGACTTTGTGACCTTAGCTGGCGGTTGGGGATTGGGTGGTGGTTCTCTATACCCTTGTTGCTGAACAGGCCCAGGCTCATTGATCTTATTGGGCCATTTGGTATTAATGAGTGATGTTAGTCTGTCCAATTTAGAAATCAAGGGTTTAATTTGGGCCACTATTGTAGTTTCAAGATCATGCTTGAGGTCCGTGACCATGTTTTCGACCCAGCATGGGATGCCAGGCGTTGTATGTGGAGTAGGTGTCACCAAATTATGGTTGCTAGCTTTGGCTTTAGTCTTCTCCTTAGATTTAGACTCCTTGGTTTTAGGCTTAGTTACTACTTTTGAAGGGATAACAGTAACCTTTCCCCTGGAATCGCTGGGCACATAAGGGGTCGACTTGGCAGTTAACCCATCCAGGTCCGGCTCCGTCTCTCCGGGTGTCCGACAGGCTTCTAGGTCTGGGGTCGCCTCCAGATCCACAAAGGACGGGTCCGATTCTGAGCAGGTAACTGACAAGTCGACAGCACTCGGCACTGTAACAGTGCCCATAGTGGTCAAGGGCAAGGGCAAGGAGCAATTGTTCGAAGCTTGCTGAGAGGGTGAATTTGCATTTACAAGGGAGCCCAGGGAAGAACGCTTAGCATTCATGAGGTCGAGGGAAACTCTTTTCTCTAGGAGTACAATGCTCTTGTCGATTGTCTCTGTTACCCGTGAGATAAAAAGGTCAATAGGGCCAGTCACTTGAGCTACCTCCGCAGCTGTTTTATTATTTATTTTTAATGTAATTTAATTAAATATTGTCTTTTACTACTGTAGCGGGTTGTGGGTTTATAGGGGAATAGGGTGGGAAGTAATTTAATTATGTTTAATTAATTATTAATTAGTAGGAATTATGTTTAATTAATTGAGAAATAATTTTTAATTATTTTTAATTAATTGATTAATTGATAAATATGTTCTGTAGCGAGTTATGGGTTTATAGGGGAATAGGGTGGGAAGTAATTTAATAATAATTAATTAATTGATATATGTTGTACATATTTTAATTAATAATTAATTGGTGATTAATTTTTATTAATTAGTTAATTAATTAATATAATTTTTGACATAATTATAATTATAATTTAGTTGGTATTTAATTAATAATAATTATTTAATTACATTAATTATAGTAATGTTTTTATATATAATTTATTGTTATTCTTAATTAATTAATTGGGAAAAATAATATTAATTATTAAATTAAATTAATTACAGCAAATGTGCTAATATATTTACTTTATTGTTATTGTTAATTAATAATGAATTGGTAATTAAATAATATTAATAAATTTTGGGTAAAGGAGTATTTTTAGGGTTCAGGGTCCGTTTTCAGTTTTTGGGTAAAGAGGTATTTTTAGGGTTCTGGGTCAGTTTTCAGTTTTTGGGTAAAGGGGTATTTTTAGGGTTCAGGGTCAGTTTTCAGTTCATGGGTAAAGGGGTATTTTTAGGGTTCAGGGTCAGTTTTCAGTTTTTGGGTAAAGGGGTATTTTTAGGGTTCAGGGTCAGTTTTCAGTTTTTGGGTAAAGGGGTATTTTTAGGGTTCTGGGTCAGTTTTCAGTTTTTGGGTATAGGGGTATTTTTAGGGTACTGGGTCAGTTTTCAGTTCATGGGTAAAGGGGTATTTTTAGGGTTCAGGGTCAGTTTTCAGTTTTTGGGTAAAGGGGTATTTTTAGGGTTTAGGGTCAGTTTTTAGTTTTTGGGTAAAGGGGTATTTTTAGGGTTCAGGGTCAGTTTTCAGTTTTTGGGTAAAGGGGTATTTTAAGGGATAAGGGTCAGTTTTCAGTTTTTGGGTAAAGGGGTATTTTTAGGTTTCAGGGTCAGTTTGGGGTTTTTGGGGTACAGGGATATTTTTAGGGTTCAGGGTCAGTTTTGGGTTTTTGGAGTACAGGCGTACAGGGTAAAAACAAAAAAAATTACATTAAATCAAATAAATTACATGAAAAAAATTAAAATTACTTTAAATTATTAAGTGCTTTATTTATTTTAAATGTATATGTATTAGTTTTAATTTTGTTTTAATATTTTTATTTAATAGTTGTAAAATTATATGTATTTTAAATTTATTTTTACATTATTATTAATACATTTTAAAAAACGATATTTTTGATTCCGATATTTTTGTACTTCGATATTATTTTTTCGATATTTTTGTACTTACCTTAATGAAGATAGGATTCCGATATTTTTGCTGTCGATATTTTTGCTCCGATATTTTTGCATATCGATATTCTGTCTGTCGATATTATGCCAGACATTCTGCCAGGATATAACCCAAGGGAGGGAAGGTAGAGAGAGCCAAATTAACATCTGCCTAATTAAAGCTGAATTACAAAAATACTTTGCAGAAAAGGCGGCAGCAGAATATTGGACATACAGGGGGAGGGTATATGAAACTGGGGAATAGGCTGGTAAGGAATTAGCGCTAAGGATCAGACAAGATTATACTAAGAGCATAATAACAAGCATTCGTGAGAATGGACGGGATGTGGTGGAACCCCAGGGCATCCTTTCAGTCTTTGCTAATTTCTACGAAACCCTGTTTAAGGAGGAAATGGATGGGACATACGTAACCAGCGGTTATCCAGATAATGGGCCTAAACTGGGACCAGTAGAGAGAGAAAAATTGGAGCTGGATATAACGGGGGATGAGATCCGCGAGGCATTATCTGACCTGGCTGCTGGCAAGGCGGCTGGGCCAGATGGCATCCCTCTCGAGATGTATAAATGCCTCTCAGGAGAGCTGGGTCCAATATTATTGGACCTATTCAATGGCATCATAGGTACGGGTAAGATCCCGGAAACATGGAAAGATATCAACATCATAGTTTTCCATAAAAAAGGAAAGCCGAGGGAAAACCCAGAGTCATACAGGCCTATATCTTTGATAGACTCTGATAACAAGCTTTATGCCAAGATCCTGGCTATGCGGTTGGGGAGGGTTATTGGCGAACTCGTCTCCCCATGGCAGCATGGGTTTATCCCCGGTCGTGGAATGGCGGACCATGTTAGAAGAGCAATCTCACTGTTTGAGGCCTATGCTGCTGGGGGGAGAGGAGTCGCCATGATCCTCCTCGGCGCAGAAAAAGCGTTCGACCGCGTCAGGTGGGTCTATCTATGGAATGTATTGATGGCGAGAGGGTTTGGCCCAAAAATTAGGACGGCCATTATAGCCATGTATTGCGACCCAATGGCCCGAATACAGCTGATGGGCCAGAGTTCGGAGGGGATTGTGATAAGCAGGGGCACCCGTCAAGGGTGTCCCTGCTCACCCATCCTGTTTGCTCTGTATATCGACCCCCTGGTTAGGCAGATTCTTGAGAACGGGGGAATACAGCCGGCAGTAACAAATGGATTTACGAGCAAAATATTGGCATACGCCGATGACCTGGCAGTAATTACACCAAAGCCAGCTGAGGCTATGCAGATATTGGTAGAGATCGCTAGCGAGTTTGGTATGTATTCAGGGTATCGCTTGAATGAGTCGAAGACCCAGGTAATTTGTTCTAGGGGGATAGTTAAAATCGATCTATCGACTCGGCCACTTATCTCGGGGTAATAATTAATGCTGAAATAGGCTCTATTATACAAGATAATTACCTCCCGCTTTTTAAGAAAATCGAATCGGATTTAAAGCGGATGGACTCATTGCACCTTACACTCATTGGGAGAGCCAATGTGTTAAAGATGACCATGCTACCTAAATTACTGTATCTGTTTAGATGTATACCATATTTAATTGAGGAGGGTATGTTAAAACAGATCGAGTCTATCTTTAACAGTTTTTTATGGCAATATGGTAAAACCAGGAGGGCATTAAAATTTATGACCCTCCCCCAGGAACGCGGAGGCTTGGCGATTCCAAATATCAGATTCTACCACTGGGCTGGTTTGTTAACTCAGATGTCCATATTATTTGAGCCAACTTCCAGAGAGAGATATACAAATAATCCTACCTCAGATTTATATGTTTTACCTTCAATTTACGAACTACTGATGGGAAAGGAGGCTGTGGGGGTTTTGTTGAGAAAAACCAGTCGCAGATTTTTAAAAAAATCCTGCTATAAGGCGGCTTTAAGTGCCTGGGATTTGTGGAAAAATCTGCAGAAACTGTTCCATATCCCTAAGATAAATATATATACCCCGCTGTGGAACTCAGGGTATACACCAAATTTGGGTGTGGATGGGGCTTGGAAGTGCTGGGAGCAGTTGGGTATTCGGACTGTGGGCAAAGTGACGTTGAATGGAAGCGTCGCTAGCTTCAACTGGCTGCAAGAGAAATATGGTCTCCCCAACGACCAAATCTTTAAGTACTTCCAGGTTTCACAAACACTTAAATCGGCTATGTCTGATATCTTGCCTGAGTCATATTGCCCTGTGCTGGGGTATTTGCTAGGAGGAGGAGATAGGATCAGCAGTATATATCAAGCACTTATTGAAAAATCCCCCGACGATCTTGAGAAACACGAGGTTGCCTGGGCAGTTAGACTTCGAGATCCAGATACCGATTTCGACAAGGCCCTGAACTTGGATAAGCAGGTACTTCGATCCTCAAATTTGAAGGTTCAGCATTTTAAAACACTTTTTAACCTGTATTATACACCATCCAAGCTACATGATTGGGGCATGAGAAATGACAGTAACTGCCCCAGGTGTCAGAAAGGTCCAGGGGACTTATTACATATGTTCTTTTACTGTGAGCAGCTTAGTTCGATTAAATCTGAGATACAGAAATTTTTAGAGGGGCTGCTAGGCTTTAAGATCTGCCTATCCCCGACAATAATGATTCTCGGGAGTGACAGTAAAACGGCTCGTCTGAATAAAGAAACTGAGGCTTTTATCTTTATAGCTGTTGCTGTTTTACATATCCTACTATCAGCTGCTTGGAAGGATCCTAATGCCCCAACCTTCCAATTGTGGCTGACCAGGCTTCTTGGTATTCACAATATCGAATCTACTCTATATTCTTATAAGGGTAAGAAAAAGCGGGATTTTGGAAATAAGATATGGGACCCCTTTAAAATTTGGAGGGAGGGGCAGCTTTGATCACCGGACGATGAGTTTCTAATATGTATATTTATTCGTATATGCAAACCCCGGCACATTTATTTATTGAATGACTAGCGTTATGTATGATGTTTTAAATGTATACTGAAACGTATTATGAAATAATGGAATTTTTCTTCATTAAGATGTATCTGTTTTTTGTACCAATGAATTTTCAATAAAAAAAAAAAAGAATGCTGTTTTTAAGTGTAGACTGTATCAGATGCGTGATTGGGTAAACAACCTTTACAACAAAACTTTTACAACGCACTACCATTACGACGCAACTTTTACAAAGCAAACCATTACAACGCATTGCGCTGGGGGGCGCTCTAGGATAGGGAATAGGTTTAATGTACTATCCAACACCTTCCCAACTATCCACGGGGACTGGAGTTGGAATAGTAAATTAAACTATTCACTATCCAGCGCCCCAAAGCACTATGCGTTGTAAAGGCATGCGTTACAAAAACCGCGTTGTAAAGGCATGCGTTGTAAAAGCATGCGTTGTAACGTCATACATCCGCGTGATTGTAGACTCGATTGGAACAGTTTGATTGGGGTTTCTTATTTCTGAAATGATTACTAATAAAATATATTTTGTACTTTTGAAGATAAATAGATTTGTTGGTTCTTCCTTTTAACCAATCCTTCTGTTATTATTGATCACTCAAATGTTTATTGTTCTGTATTATTATTGTTGCCTTAAATATTTACACTGACTTCGCTATTTACTGCACCCGGTAAATACCCCATGTTTTTCCTGGCCACTAGTAGGCTAATCTCTGACACTAATGTAAACTTCCGTTGCTGGTTGTCTTTACAGACTGAACATTTGATAAACACTATGGTTCATGGATGAGTACAGATAGCAATCTGTGCTAAACAGGAAATTTTACGAAAACGTGATAAACACAGAGAAAAAAACAAAGATCAGAATTCCGAGTTTGGTAGTACTTATCAAATTCAGTAATTACCTGTTGTAAAATTGGCAGGACAAACCTGCCAACATTTATCAAGGGGAAAATGTACGTTATTTACCTTCCCATGTAGTGTCTGGCGGGGTAAGCATCAAATTCTGCATGTCATTCCCCAAAAACTTGTGAGGAACAAATTACTTACCTTCGGTAACGCATTTTCTGGTAGAGACTCTATCCAGCTGCAGATTCCTTACCTTTGAATTTGCACAGGCATTAGGCTGGATCTGGAAACATTTAATTGAGCAATACCTCTTGTGCGCAGTGGCAGGTGGCTCAAATCAGCTCCAAGTAACCTAGTCACCTGTCACCTATATAGGCGCTACCCAGGCACGTGGACATCAGTAATTTTCTTTTTTCCTCAGCAGAAGCGCAGAGTCATGAGTAACTGACTAAAATGTGTGCTAACTAGGGCCCTGAAAAAGGGGACAACCCTAGTTCTAACAAAGTCAGTCCGCAAAGTGGGGAGGTATGAGTGTGCCTGTAAGGATTCTGCAGCTAGATAGAGTCTCCACCAGATAATGCGTTACCAAAGGTAAGAAACTTGTTCATCTGATAAAGGCTACAAGCCACAGATTCCTTACCTTTGAATTAGATACCCAAGTCATACCATTCCGGAGGTAGGTTGCGGACTAGGAAGTCCTGCAGGACCGAACAGGCAAAATACCCGGTCCTAGAGACCCTACTTCCAGGCAGAGGCACTTGGCAAACGTGGGCAAAGATTCCCACGTTGCTGCAGATCTTAATGCAGAGAACGACCCAGCAAGAGATCTTCCTAATCTACATTGCCCACCCCTTCTTAGCACCAACTTACCCCACAAAGAGTTGGTTGTCCACCAAGAACTCTTTGGCTGTCCACCAGGAACTCTTTTGTGCAGTCAAGGTAAAACAACAACGTTCTTTTTGGGTCCAGGCAGTGGAGACTCTCCTCTTCCTTAGAGGGATACGTCATGAGCGTACGCACATGATTGACATCAGACTGCACTGACTGCTGTAGGGGATGTAAGCTGGAATCTGGAGATGCCGATGGAGTTCCAGTCTTCCGATGGGGTTCCAGACTCCAGTTGTAGCTCGTTGCGTGCACCGTTGTGTACTTTCCAATATACACACGCTCCTCTCCAACCGTCATCAACAGGAAAGAAGTGAATCCAAAGTAATTTAAGTAAAATACATTATATGAATCAGCAATTGTACGCAGTCGTATCGATGTCAATCTTCCTTCAGAAAAATTCCATTGAATTTCACTTCATTTTATCGAAAAATGCAAAAAATCATTAAATCGTGGTAACAGTTGCATAAATTCTCGTATCACCAGACAGCAGTCATTTGTGGCTGGAATCGTCAACAATTTTGTTAAGATAACTAAGTTTTAGGATATTTAATTAAGAAGCAAATGACTGCAGGAGATGCTCCCTTTCCAGGCAGCAATCAACTGTCTGTCAAAGGAACACACACTGCAGGAACTACAAAAAATATTCTAATGCAGACCCAAAGTACATCATATCAATTAAAGCTGTACAACAGATCATAACATATATACAATGAGGGACAGCCGGGTTTCCCCACTATGCAATGGCATTCCATTATGCTACAAAATGAGATACACTATGTGAGCTGCTATTCACCCAAAAACAACAGTAACTATCCGTGTCGCAAGGCCCATCATAAACACGTTCTAAATCAAAAATGTCATTGTTCTCTTATTTTGGCAGGAGGTTGTTACTCATTAACAATAACTTTTACCCTTGGTTTGTTCTCAAACTTTATTTAAAATTAAGAGAACACTTATGGAAATGTGCAGCGTCAAGACACAAAGTTGATGCTCTGGAAGTAGGAACTGACATTTGCAGTTATAGTTAACAACTTTTTTTAAATGGGGTTCAGTCTGATATGCAAATAATCCCCTAGTACCACGGCGGCCTCATGGACAGATCCTCCTCACCCCCACCCAATCCACAGGAAATAAGTAAAAGAGCAGTTGCACAGATGCATAGAGAGTGGGCTCAGATCCTACAACCAGCAACTATATTGGCTTACAAATCTATGCACTACTGTGCATTTGAAGTTTGTCCTCCCTACGCGTGTGATAGCCACAGACATGAAAACTAAGATTCCCTTCAAGTAATGCAAACTTTTGTAAAATACAGGAACAATGCCTGCCCAGAGTATGAGAACTGAGCAGTAGCATCTTTGCAGCTCCTGCTGCTGTTCAGCAGCGGGAGACAATCACCCATCATGGATGCCACTGGGGAGCCAATACACTGCTGTTAAAACACTCACGATGCCCGCCCTAACTGCTAAAAAGTCAACAGAAACACAAAATAAAATAAAAACATTGCAGTCAGTAAAGCAGGAGGGCATGTCACATGGCACTTAGAGCCCGTGACCAATCAAAACCTGGGCTGCACTTATTGCCTGCAGGACCAGAAATTCATTAAAGGAAATAGTGCTCACTCACTAGATAAAGCAGTCCGTGTTACGAGCCAAGTAAAAGGTCCAGCCCTTATGGGCAGTAACACATGGAGATAGGGCAGTCTCAAATGGAGACAGAGCGGTAACAAGGAGGGACTAACAAGCCTCATAATGAATCGGAGGGCAATAATGGCTCCTAAGCAGAGCGCCAGTGCGAAGGCGGCTGCTAGGAGGAAGGCAGCGGCAGAGCAAGCGGAGGCATTGGATATTGATGGCAGTAAGGGGAAGAAACAAGGGTCCCCTCAAGTTAAAAAAACAGTACAGCAGGGCACCAATAAAGGAAACCTGGATAGTGCAGGTACTATTCCAATATCGGATATTTTTCAAAAGTTGAACAAGACCAAAGACTTAAAAGAACAAAAGGAAGATAACATACTGGCTGTCCCTGCCGCCCCTGCTACCCCTGCTGCCCCTGCTGCCCCCGATACCCTTGTTGTTGCTGGTAATGAGGTGGCATCTCTGGCTACGGCTACAGTGGAAGAACCCGCTGAGCAACCAAGTACAGTAATAATGGGGAAAGGTGAATATCCATTGGAGGTGACAGTGGGAGCTCAGCTGGGGGATGGTGATTCAAGTCAACCTGGCTTAGAAAAAATTCTGGAGGACAATACTGGGGGAAGTAGTTGCAGTAAAAAAGAGGCACTGAGTGAGGCATTTTTTTCAGTATCTGAAGGCGGGGAATGGTCGGAGGATGGAGAAGAAAGTTCGGGACAGGAAACCAGTGACATAGAGACTGGTAGCGATTTGGAACCCGAGGAAAGTAGTCCTCCCACTACAGCAGTAAAAATGGTGGGGAAAGCGAAAGTTTCTAATCAAAGAAAAGATGTATCACAACTAAATGCCTCAGCAGATAGCCCAGAAGGAGACTCAGCACAAATGTCACTCTTGGAGGTCATTCATCAGGAGATACTGGCTCATAGAGAAGAATCACGGCAAGAAAGTCGGAGATCACAGGCGGCGGTTAGAAAGATGCAAGGGGTGGTGAGGAAACTTACTAAGGCCTGTGTGAACCTGGGGGAACGAGTGACCAATTTGGAAGAGAGAGTGGTATCTACAGAAGCCGATGCCGCAGCAGCAGTTGACAAAGTTGACTCTCAGGCGAAAAATCTTACGGACATCCAATGGAAACTGGAGTCGTTGGAGAACAGATCGAGGCAAAATAATCTACGTGTCCTGGGAATTCCGGAGGGGGCTGAGGGGACAGACATGAAAGGTTTCATTGTAAAATTGTTTTCATCCGCCTTCATAGAACTAAAAGATTGGGACTTTGATAGGGAAATTCAGAGAGCGCATCGCACTCCATCTAATATCTACAAAAAGGCCAAAGAGGGGGATAAACCTAGGGCGATATTAATTTTCTTGGGTAATTTCAACCTAAGACAAGCAATCTTTGAGAGGGCAAGGCCTGATAAAAAAAAAACAGTAGATGAGTATACCTTTTTTGTCCGTCCGGACTTTTGTCACATTACAGTTGAGAGGCGTTGGAGGCTGCGACAAATGATAAAACCTTTTCAAGACAAGGGTATACAGGCATATCTGATTAATCCTGCCCAGTTGAAAGTAATCCAGGACGGGAAAGTATTCTATTTCTCCTCAGAGATTAAAGCCAAAGAGTTCCTGCAGTCATAGATGGAGTACAGGGAATACTAAATTGCACTAGGAAATTTGCTTAATGAACTACTGAAATATTTTTAGGGGGAGTGTTCAACTTTTGGGTGAGATGTTATCACTGAGGGGTGAAAGGGAAACTAAAAAAAATAAATGGGGAAATTTAAAAAAAAAAAAAAAAAAGGGAAAGGAAAAACATAAGAAGGTGAGGGGTCTAGAATAAGCATAAAAAGTTTGAAGCGTGATCTCTTCTCCTCACACAGCTGCAACCATCACGTGCACAGACCCAAGGTCTGAGCGCCTCTAGTCAAGCGGGGGGGTGAGGGGAGGCCCTAAATTGGAGCCTCGGAGGGGGAGGGTGAGAGTGCAGAGGGAGGAGTGGGTGGGGGTGGGGAGGGAAGGGGGGGTGAAAATAATGAAAAAGAAAAAATTTGAGATGGAAAGGAATAATTTTCAGGTTGATATCAGGTATCTGGATATGAATTTTTGGGAGAAAGGTAAACTTGTAAAAAATGTCAGACATTAGAATATGTAGTATAAATGCTGGGGGGTTAAATGACTGGAAGAAACGGCAGAGAATGAGTCATCTGGTGAGATCGAATAATATTGACATAGTTTGTGTTCAGGAAACCCATATCCCCTGGAATAATAGGAAGGTCTTAGAACTGTATGGGTTTACCTTGATCGGATGTTCCACCCAGACAGCAATGACAAGAGGAGTGGCTATATTAGCTAAAAATTATCTGGGCGGTGCTAAACGCATAAAAACGGATGGGTCGGGCAGATGGATTTTAGCGGAAATGAGTATGGGGTTTACATTATGTGTAATATATGGTCCAAATGAGGATGATCCTACGATGTTCGATAAATTAGAGGAGGAATTGGCTAACTGGACAGCCCCAATGATAGTGTGTGGGGATATGAATATTTCTGGGGATTGGCAATTGGGGACTACCTTTACAGGCCGCAAACGTAAAGTTAACACAGCGATCAGCTCCATGTTACAATCCCATGGCTTGCTGGATGTATGGGGAGAAAAGATGCCAGGTGATCGGGGTTATACGTACTTCTCTCATCCAGCGCAAAAATATTCCAAGCTGGATTATTTTTTTATTACACAAGAGGAGATAGGCAAGGTAAATATTAAGAAATTACCGAGAGTAATTTCTGATCACAACCCTTTGATACTTGATTATAAAGGTCCCAGTGTAGGTAGGAAAATATCTAGATGGACTTTTGAGAGAAAGTTATTAAATGATGAGAGGTTCATAAAACATATGAAAAGATGGACAAAAGAATTCTTCGATTGCAACAGATATAGTGCCTCCAGGAATGGGGTTTGGGAGTCGTTTAAAGCCGCATTAAGGGGGGAGACGATTAGCTGTTCATCGAGAATCAGGAAAGAGGACAAAATCAAGATAGATAAACTTACAGCAGATCTGGCAGTAAAAGAGAGATACCACATTGATGAGATAATAACTGGTAAGGATAGTAGTGAGACCATAAGAAATATGGCCAGGATTAAGGGGGACCTTTTAAAACTAATTACCCAAAAGGAGATTTGTGAATATCAGACTCAAAGAGCTAGGCGTTATGAGACAGGGGAGCAAGCTGGGAGAGCACTAGCATTGCGCATAAGACAGGATATGAACAGAAAGAAAATTAGCAAGATGACATTTAATGGGAGAGAGTATAATGACCCAAAATCCATAGTACAAGTGTTTCAAGACTTTTATCAAAAGCTATATGATCATGAGCCAGGGAGGGTGTCCCATAGACAAGACCAATTTCCCATAACACCTAGGGTTGGGGAGGTTGATAGAGATCGATTGGAAGCGAGCATAACAAGCGAGGAGATAATGAATGCTTTAAGTGAACTGGCATTGGGCAAAGCAGCTGGCCCAGATGGAATTCCAATCGAGGTTTACAGGGCTCTGAGTGAAGAAATTCTGCCAGTTTTTGTGGATCTTTTTAATGGAGTTATATGCTCAGGTATTATCCCCGATACGTGGAAGCAGACTAACATTGTGGTATTTCACAAAAAGGGGAAGCCAGAGGATAATCCCGGGTCATATAGGCCAATTTCATTGATAAACACAGACGCGAAATTATATTCCAAAGTTTGGGCTAAGAGACTAGGAGGGATTATAGGTCATCTAGTGTCACCCTGGCAGCACGGGTTCGTCCCAGGGCGAGGTACCACCGAACACACAGCTAGGGCTATTACATTATTCGATGCTGTCACGGCTGCCGGGGGTGATATGGCTATGATTTTATTGGATGCCGAGAAGGCGTTCGATCGGGTTGTATGGAATTTTATGTGGGAGGTGTTGGAGAAAAGGGGTTTCGGAGAAAACTGTAGGAGAGGTATTAGGGCTATGTATGTGAATCCGGTGGCTAGAATCACCACCATGGGGCTCCAATCAGAGGAGATATCGATTAAAAGGGGCACACGTCAGGGTTGCCCGTGTTCACCCATTTTGTTTGCCTTATACATAGACCCTCTGATTAGGAAAATTGTGGCGACGGAGAGAATTTCCCCTGTGATATCTCACGGTCATGCTACTAAGATCTTAGCATATGCAGATGATCTAGCAATAGTTACAAATAAACCAGATATTGCAATACAAGAATTAAACAACTTGGCTCAGCACTTTGGTATATATTCAGGATACAAACTTAATACTGATAAAACAATAATAATTTGCACAAAGAACATTCTGAAAAAAGATCAAAGATATGTTGATGCGGCGATTTATTTAGGAATTAAAATTAATGCTGATGTGGGTAAAATAACTCAGGAAAATTATCTGCCAGTATTAGTGGAGATTGAGAAAGAACTTAAGAGGATCGATGTTTTACATCTCTCCCTGATTGGACGAGTTAATGTGCTCAAGATGACAATGTTTCCAAAATTGCTGTATTTATTCCGGGCTATTCCGCTGCTAATTGATGAATCCCTGATGAAAAAAATGGACGCAGTTTTTTCAAAATTTCTCTGGCAATACGGGAAAGTTAGAAGGTCATTGGCTAAATTGTCATTACCATTAGAGAGAGGAGGGCTAGCAGCTCCTAATCTAAGGTTATATCATTGGGTATGTCTACTGCTACATATGAAACATCTACTATGTGTTAATTTATCTGATGACTCCCCTAGGGTTCCTACAATATACGAATTGGCAGTCGGTGAAAAAGCCAATGGAATTTTAACTCGGGAAGTGAGTGCTCAATTTTTTAAGAGGAGCAAAAGTAAGGTCATGTTAGGTGTATGGGGGGTTTGGAAGTTAATCTTGAAATTTCTTAAAATCCCTAAAATTAATGGAATTATAGACCTGTGGGAGTCAACCCCATTCACACATCTGGGACAGAATAGAAATAGTGCTCTCTGGAAAAGGTTGGGTATTCAGTATTTGGGGGATGTTATGAATAAGGAAGAGATGTTGGGATTTGAGACCCTACAACAAAGATATGGTATCTCAGCGAATCACTGGATGCTGTACAACCAGTTAGAACAATCGGTGAAATCCATAAGACCCAGGATCTCTATTCAGGAGGTCAATCCGATTGTTCAATATGTAAGGAATGGGGGTAGGAAGATTAAAATAGGTTATGGTTTTCTGTTACAGGCCATGGAAGATGATGTTGTACAGTTGGAAAATGCTTGGGCTATTAATACCGGGGACCCAAATGTGGATGTGGACTATGCATTGGCAATGAATAAGAAAATTTTAAGAGCAACTAACCTAAAAGCTCAACATTATAAGATGATTTTTAACTTATACTACACACCTGCGAAACTGTATCAATGGGGAAAAAGGGAGACGGACAGATGTCCAAGGTGTGATCAAGGCCCAGCAGATTTAATACATATGTTTTATTCTTGTCCAAATTTAAAACCGATTTTAACTGAAATGGAGAAGTTTTTATCGGGGTTGCTAGAGGGTCAAATTCTTCTATCCCCAACGACTGTTTTAATTGGCAGGGATGAAAATCTTAATATTACTCAGGATGCGGAAGCCTTTGTATTCTTGTGTGTTGCGGTATTAAGAATTTTAATAGCGGCAGCCTGGAAAGACCCAATAGCACCTTCATTCCAGATATGGCTAACCAGATTGCTTGGGATTCATAATATCGAGGATTGTCTATATAACTTTAAGGGCCCAAAGAAGAAAGATTTTGGGGAAAAAATTTGGGCACCCCTTAGTAAATGGAGGGAATCAAGAGGATGAAATGGATTATATGTAAATTTAATAATAAGAAGCTAGTGTGTGGCTAGATGTCGACCTTTTTAATCCTCCATGTATATTGACATTTTTCTATGTGTTTTACCCAGCTTTTAATCTATACCTGTTTATGTATGCTTTCTGTTTTTCTTTTTGTATTCTAATCCATCTCATTAATAAAAATATTATTAAAAAAATGAATCGGAAGCCGGCGTTTACCAAGACAATGACACCAGCCAATAAAAAATATGGACAGCATACCCTACTACAGCATGCCTCGCAGAGCGAGCAGCGCAGGCACGCTGCTGCTAGGCTCGACCTAAAAACAGGGTTGTCTGAAAAAGAAACAAAACAAGCACTTTCAATGCAATAGGTCTTGCATTTGTGAAACTTAGAGCTATCGGCGCTGTAAATGACAATGTCTTTTACTTAAGTGTTTTGATCTGGAGTGTATGGATGTGGTGTGGAGCGACCCTTGACCCTGCTCCAGGCAGGTCACTCCCCACGCCGCACAGCACCACCTGTTGTGCTTGTGTCACTCAGCTCGCTACTGCTACCATGCCATGAGTTCGAGGCCCTCCTGAACCCGCAGGCTACAACCTGCGCCTCATCCCTGGTGGCCAAGTGGTGGGCCATCGGTATCGGGATACTCGCGCTGCCACTGTTTCCTGTTTGCCTTATTTTTTAACTCGGCACTCTGTCCTTATTATTGTATTCAGTCTGTTTCTGCTTGTATTATGTTTTAGTCCTTGTATTTCCTTTGCTTGTTGTGCCTTGTTTTTCCTCTGCCCGTTCCGATCTCCAGTTTCCCGCCGCTGCGTCCCCTGCGGCCTGCCACCCGCTCGCCCATTTGTACCACTCCCGCCTCCCAGCAGCTCCTCCCCCCCACCTCCCCTTCTTATGGCGGCCGCTGTGTGGTGAGGAGAGCGACCCTTGACCCTGCTCCAGGCAGGTCGCTCCCCACGCTGCACAGCACCACCTATTGTGCTTGTGTCACTCAGCTCGCTACTGCTGCCCTGCCGTGAGTTTGAGGCCCTCCTCCGCCCGCAGGCTACCACCTGCGCCTCATCCCTGGTGGCCCAGTGGTGGGCCGTAGGTATCTGGGTACTTGCGCTACTCCGGTTTCCTGTTTGCCTTCTTTTTTAACTCTGCACTCTGTCCATATTTTTGTATTCAGTCTGTTTCTGCTTGTATTGTTTTAGTCCTTGTACTACCTTTGCTTGTTGTGCCTTGTTTTTTTCCCCTGCCCGTTCCGATCTCCAGTTTCCCGAAGCTGCGTCCCCGCCCCCTGCTTGCCCATTCGTACCTCTCCCGTCTTCCAGCTGCTCCTCCCTCCCACCTCTCCTTCTTATGGCGGCCACTACGCGGCCGCACCGCTGGCGCACCGAAGGCAAGCCCGTCTGTGCCCATCTGCACCTGGACCGCGCCCAGTGCCAGAACCCCTGGCCCCTGCGAACACCATGACACCCGATGCCACTACGATGCCAGCAGCCTCCACGCACTCAATGCTGGGCGATCACACACCTGCTACCAGGCCACCCCAAAGCGGACCCATGGACCCTTCTCCTGCCGGATCTTCAGCTACACCAGCCTCCAAACCACCACCACGCCCACAGGGGTAGGTCGCAACATCCTCCGATGCATTCTACTCGACACCTGCTCCGCCCGCAAACATGCCATTGAACTCTGGGACCTGGATGAACCCCTCCTCTGCACCCGACATCGCCATAGCCATCCCTGATGGCTACAAGATCACATACAGGGACTGCACCAACCGAACAAGAGGCGGAATCTCCATCGTCCACAGAAACACCCTCAGAATCTCAACCAGCACCGACGACACGCTTATCACCGCCAAACACCTGCACTTCCAGATCCACAACGACCCAACACCACCCTCAGAGGAACCCTCATCTACAGACCACCCGGCCGCCGGCCGCAGTTCAGTGACTCCATCGCCGGCTTCGTCAGCATGCACGCCCTTGCATCCACGTACTACATCCTCCTCGAAGACCTGAACTTCCACCTCGAGAACACCAACAACAGCAACACCACCACCCTGCTCGACAACCTCACCAACCTCGGACTCGAACAGCTCGTCACGACTCCCATCCACTCCGCCGGACACACGCTCGACCCCATATTCTCAGCCAGCAACTACATCACCTTCAGCCACATCACCAAATTCCACTGGACCGACCACCGCTGCGTCCACTTCACCTTCGAGAAGCCTACTACGCACCACCCTTGCCTGAAACCCACCAAAGGACACTACAGACACCAACTCCGCCGCCCTCAACCTCAAGCAATAGATCGACGACACTCTCGCCCCGATCAAGAAAACCTCGAACAGACGCACCAACAGAAAAGTCATCTGGTACACCACCGACCTCCAGGCATCCAAGCAGGCCTGCCGTAGGCTCGAGAAGAAGTGGCACCACAAACAGACACCGGACAGCAACACAGTCTACAAGAGCGCCATCCGAAGACACCACCAATTCTTCCAAACTGCCAAAAGGACCTCCTTCAAAGAGCGCATTGACAACAATGCACACAACAGCAAAGAGCTCTTCAACATGGTGAAGGAACTCCCCAACCCCAGCTCCAACTCCAACGACATCCCTCCATCAAAAGACATCTGCGACTCCCTAGCCACCTTCTTTCACCGCAAGATTGCAGACATCCACAACAGCTTCAGCAACCAGGCCCCCCGACATACACAGAAACTTCAGACTCACCGCCTCCCAGCCACATCAACCCCTGCTTTCCTGGACCCCCGTAAATGACGAAGACACCATCAAAATAATGAACACCATCCACTCCAGTTCACCATCCCAACCCTGCACGCACCACATCTTCGACAAAGCAAGCACCATCATCACACCCCATCTCCGCAAGATCATCAACAGATCCTTCGAGACCGCCACCTTCCCGGAGAGCTGGAAGCACGCCGAGATCAACGCCCTACTCAAGAAACCCTACGCTGACCCCAAGGACCTCATGAACTTCCAGCCCATCTCCCTCCTCCCGTTCCCGGCAAAAATAATCGAGAAGATAGTCAACAGGCAACTGACCTCCTTCCTGGACCCATCCAAATCCGGATTCCACAGCAACCACAGCAACAAAACAGCGCTCATTGCCGCCACTGACGACATTAGGGCCATGATGGGCAATGGAGAAACAGCGGGCCTCATCCTCCTGGACCTCTCGGCTGCCTTCGACACTGTCTGCCACCAAACCCTCTGCACACGCCTCCACAACACAGGGATCCGCATCAAAGCACTGGACCACCTCCTTCCTCACCGGCAGAACCCAGAGTGTCCGCCTCCCCCCATTCTGCTCTAAAGACTCCAAGATCATCTGCGGCTTACCCCAAGGATCGTCCCTCAGCCCGACACTCTTCAACACCTACATGGCACCGCTTGACAACATCGCCAGATCGCACGACCTCAACATCATCTCATACAACGACGACACACAGCTGATCCTCTCCCTCACGAAGGCTCCCACCACTGCCAAATCCAACCTCCATGAAGGAATGAAGGCCATCTCGGAATGGATGACAAACAGCCGCCTGAAACTGTACTCGGACAAGACGGAGGGCCTCATCATCGGATCCACCCCTTCCGCCTGGGACGACTCATGGTGGCCGGCCACACTGGGAGCTGCACCGAGGCCCACTAACCACGCACGCAACCTGGGAGTCATCCTGGACTCTGCATTGTCAATCACCCAGCAAGTAAACGCCGACTCCTCATCCTGCTTCAACACCCTCTGCATGCTCCGCAAGATCTACCGATGGATCCCCATCGGTACCAGAAGGACAGTCACCCAGTCCCTCGTCAGCAGCAGACTGGGCTACGGCAACGCCCTCTATGCAGGAACCTCAGCCAAACTCCAGAAACGACTACAACGCATACAGAACGCCTCTGCATGCTTAATCATCGACATTCCCCGCCACAGACACATCACATCCCACCTTAAAGACCTGCACTGGCTCCCAGTCAACAAGAGAATCACCTTCAAGCTCCTCACCCACGCTCACAAAGCTCTCCACAAGGCCGGACTAGCATACCTCAACAAACGACTCACCTTCTACACCCAAACCGCCAGCTTTGCTCCGCTGACCTTGCCCTCGCCACCGTCCTGCGCATCCGCCGAGCGACCGCAGGCGGCAGATCGTTCTCTCACCTCGCCGCTAAAATATGGAACATCCTCCCTATCCGCCTACCACAGACCCAGGACCTGCTGGCCTTCAGGAGACTCCTCAAGACCTGGCATTTCAAGCAGTAGCAGCACCCCCCACTCTTTCCCCCCCAGCGCCTTGAGACCCTCACGGGTAAGTAGTACACTCTACAAATGGATTGATTGATTGAGTATTGATTGGAGTGCAATGTTTGGGTTGGAGTGGAATTGTTAGTTGCTGAATTGTGTGTGATGGAATTCTGTGTTACAGAGTGAACTTGTGTAGTGGAAATATGTGGCAGTGTGCAGTGGAATTATGTGGATAGTAATTATGTGGTCTTGAGTGAACTGGAATTATGTGGAGTGGGATTGTGTGTTATGGTGTGGAATTTTGAGGAATGGGATTTAGTGCTGTGGAGTGGTATGTAGTGGAGTTTCATTATGTGGTGGGCATTTGAATTTAGTGGCATGGTATGGAATTCTGTGGATTGGATGTATGTGGTATGTTGTGTAATTGTGTTTTTGAATTGAATTATGTGTGTTGTTTTCAAATTATGTGGGATGGAATTGAAATGTGTAGAGTTGAATTGTGTGGCATGGAAGTGTGTGGCGTTGAGGGATGTATGACGCTACTACGCGATCAAAATGATCGCGGTACATCACATCGCAGCTTTTACAATGCAAGTCGTTACCACGACTTGCGCTGTAGGGTGTTGGACTTAGGAAAAGTATGATTTACTATTCCAACTCCCTCCAGCCTACGTACAGTATGGAAGGTGTTGGAATAGTAAATCACACAATTCCTTAGTCTAGAGCGCTCACCAATGCAAGTCGTGGTAACAACTTGCATTGTAAAATCTGCGTTGTGAAGGTATTGCAGTGTTTTGACAGTGTAGTAAAGGTTGTTTCCCGGCGTTGAGTGAAATTATGCAGATTGGAAGTATGTGGCATGTTGTGGAGTGGATTGTATTACCAAGTTTAAAAATGATTAAATATAATAATTTAAAGAAATGCCTCCTTCACACAAAATTAAAACTTGTTGTTTCCACCAAAAAATCTCAGAAACGCACAAATGTCTCTTTAATTTCAGACCTAAGCATGGAGGTGCTGCAAACACAACATACATGTTCAATATGAGTAGAAAAAAAAGAAAATAGTCCTAGGACCAAACACGCCAACACACCAGTGGAAACTTACCAGAAATGTAACATGTAGTGGCTTTAAAGGTATGAAATTAGCTCATTTTTCAAAGCTTGTATGCGTAAGCCAACAGAGGTGTGCTTTGAGAAAGAAAGAAGTATCAACCTTAAAAACAAAGTAATAAAATGAGGTAGACTGAGTTAGTGATGGTGGTAGGAAAGATGCAGAGGAAGGAAGAGAAGAACAAGTTGCTTACCTTTGGTAACAATATATCTGTAAGAAACATTAGTTAGTTAGATTCCTTACCTTAGAATAACCCCCAAGCATCAGACTGGATCCGGAAAATTTTGCGTAGCAGTACTCTTGCACGTCGGTAGGCGTCATCTGCAGCTCCGCGTCCGTCGTCAATTCTTATACACAGCTTTTCCGTGCCAGAAACGCAGAGCCATGATAAAAACCGACACTGGTGCCATGAAACTAGGGCCCTGAAAGGGATGACCTTAACCCTAGATATCGGTTCGTAGAACAGGGAGGATGGGTGGGGTGGTAAGGAATCTAACTAACTAATGTTTCTTACAGATATATCGTTACCGAAGGTAAGTAACACCAGAAAGTCCCGGAGAACGGAACGGCCAAAGAAGCCATCTCTCCATACTTGGCTGTCCAGGCAGTAGTGTCTTGCAAACGTGTGCAGCGAAGCCCACGTAGCTGCCTGACAGATGTCCTGCAAGGGGACTCCCCGACCTAGGGAAGTAGTAGCCACCGTGGCCCGAGTGGAATGGGCCCTCAGCCCACCTGGAGGCTCCTTCCTCGCCAAAGACTAGCAAATCTTGATGCACAAGACGACCCACCGAGAGATGGTTCGTTTGTGTACCGCCCGACCCTCCTTAGCGCCCACGTAACCAACAAAGAGTTGGTCATCCACCCGGAACTGACGTGTGCGATCCAGATAATATGAGAGCACACGTTTTGGGTCCAGACGGAGCCTCTCTTCCTCTTTCGAGGGATGCGGAGGATCTTGTAGTCGGTGGTCAACATTGACAGCGGCCTGTAGTCAACTGTATCTGTACCCTCCCGCCCAGGTTTTAATAATGGAATAACAAGCGCCTCCCTCATTGATCCGGTGAAGAGACCTAACTCCTTCGCTTCTTTATAGACTTCCAATAAACACAGAGCCAGTAAGACCACATATTGGAGATAGAATTCTACAGGCAATCCATCCACGCCTGGCGTCTTATTGCGGGCCATGTGTTTAATAGCGCATCTAATTTCCTCTAGCTTTATAACTTGGCCCAATCATTTCGCCTGTTCTTCCTCCAACTGTGGAAGCAGCACTCCACCCAAGAAGGCGTCAATGTCTGATTCCCCGGCTACCAGCGAGCTGCCATATAGTGCCTCATAATATTTTAGGAACCGGTCTAAAATCTCACGCTGAGTAAAGACAGTTCCACCATCCTGATCTTTCAGTGCTAAGATGGAAGAACCCCGTTTCATGGGGACAGCCAGCCACGCTAATAGCTTCCCTGATTTGTCCCCCTCTGCATGCTCTTTCGTAACATATGTTTTGTAATCAAAGCATCTTAGTCTCTCAACCTCCCCCGCCACCGCCACCGCTACCCTAGCTGCCACTACTTCTGCTTGCTCTTTAGGATGCTCAGGTCGAGCCAACTCGGCCAACTTCAGTCAGCTCTGTCCACGTCTTGCAGTAGGACCTTCCTCACTCCCACATGTTTACTTATACAAACCCCCCGTATTACCACCTTAAAAGCGTCCCATTCCATTGCTCTCGTAGATGCAGTACCTGCATTCTCATTAAAGTAATGCGTTATTCCCTCTCCTACCTCCTTCTGGAAAACTTGATCCTCTAGCATTTCAGGACGGAGCCTCCAAGAGGGTACATCAGATTTTACTATCATCCAGTGCATATTAAACATAAACGGGTTATGATCAGATAGTGTCCTAGTGAGATATTCAGTGTGTACTATGGAGGGTACTGTCTGCGTGGAACATAAAACTGCATCCAATCAGATATGTAAATCGTGCAACGCTGAAAAATAGGAGTAATCTCGGTCTCGCGGGTGCTATGTTCTCCATACATCCACCAATCCCCACTGAGTCTGCCAGTCCCGCCTACATTTGGCCAATCTATGGGTGGGAGAGTCTGTCAGAGGGTAGTGCGATCTGTCCTGTACAACATCCGCTATGTAGTTAAAGTCACCTCCCACCACTACCGGTCCTGTAAAGTAATGTGCCAATGTACTTGAAAAGCATTCTAAAAAGCGTGCCTGGTCGATGTTTGGTGCATATATACTACAGAGCGCTATGTCCTTTCCCCGCAGCCTCCCCTCCACTGCTGCGAATCTCCCCTCTGGATCAATAGTCTGTTTCGTTACCTGGAAAGGCACCCCATCTCTTACCCATATTAATGCTCCCCGTGGAAACGCCGAGCATGTGGTGCTAAATACCTGTCCCCTCCACCTTCGCTGCAGCGCTAAACCCTCTCCCTAAGTAAGATGAGTTTCTTGGAGCAGTGCTATATGTATACCTCTCCTGATCAAACACGCATGAATCTTATGTTGCCTCGTCATTGTATGCAGCCCCCTTACATTCCAGGTAATACAGCGCAAATCAGGTATTCCTCCCATCACAAGACAGTAGTATCCACTTTCCCCTTTGTACTTTTGTAAACACACCTGTTACCCCCTTTCCCCATCCGTGTCCTCAACTCCCTCCCCCCCCAAGAACAGGACCTAGAACAACATTGCTAGTTCCCATCCAAACCATATCAACAAACAACACAAAGTTAAGTCCACCAGCAGTCACTGAAGGCAAGCCTTATGGGCAATAGGGGTGCTCGGCGCCAATAGGTGGCTTCGTATATTCCAGATCTATTGCCGCTTCGAAACCCCAGATGGATCTAGCTTCCACCCTCCCCCATTTACACAGTCCCTGTCGTTCAAGGTTACTTTACCAACAGTCAGGCCCACCATTGCAGAACAGCTCCCGGAGGTCCCCCTCCATACCACTCCAGGTGCCAGCCTGCTATCTCCATTTTAATGTTCACTAATCCCTACCCAGGCCCCACCAAGTGTACATCTCCCTCCCATACCACAAACCTTCACTCATCCAAAAGTCCATCTGCTGTTGCCGGTGTGACCAGTGGTAAGCGTATACTATCTGTCTCTGACGATTCAGCTTCAGAATGTTCCTTATCTTTTTCGGACTCTGTACCCTCCGGCGTCTGCGCCTTCTGTGTCCTCGCCAAGGCCAACACCGCCGCTAGTGCTCCTTTCCGCTCTGTTTCAGTCTGTGATGTCGACGGCCTCCTCAAACCCCACCTCCGGTGCCTAATCCGCTGGGATTTTTTTCAGATCTGCAGCTCATGCGCAGATTCCTGGATTCGTCTACCTGGCCCATCCTTACCAGTTCTGTAGGATTCCAGCCATGTCCATGCTTCCTGAGGGGTTTCATGGAAGTAAGTTTTACCGTCCAAGATCATTCTCAATTTGGCCGGAAACAGCAGGGAGTACTGGAGGCCTTTCATTCTTAATTCCTTTTTAACTGACTGTAAGGACGCGTGGCGCCATTGAATCTCGAAGGTGTAATCCGGAAACAGTGTAACCTTGCTATTCCCTACATGGAATGGTCCATCAGTACATGCCTTTTGGAGTAATAAGTCCCTGTCTCTAAAGTGTAACAGGCGCGCCACCACCGGTCTGGGAGGGCGCCCCTGCTGCGTTGGCTTCGCTGGCACTCTGTGAGCTCGCTCTTATGTATAAAAGGACGATAGGCCCTCCGGAGCCACCACCAATTTCAGCCAGTTCTCCAGGTAGCTCACCATGTCTGAACCTTCCTCTTTTTCGGGCAGACCCACTACTCGAATGTTTTTGCGCCAATTTCTACTTTCGGCATCCTCGGCGTGCTTCTCCAGGGCCAGAATCCAATCTAAGGCATTCGTTACTGTTGCGTTCAGCGTAGTTTGTGCCGGGACCACATCTTGGATTATACCCTCTACTTGTTTCACCCTATCTGCTAATTTGGAGTGGTCCGCCCGCAGAAGGCCAAGACCAGTCGCCACCTGCGCAATGTCCTGTTGTAGGGCCGTACAAGAGTCTGCGATGGCTGCCAGGATTTTGTCGAATTGTTGTTGCATACCAGGATCTTGGGGCGGCCCCTGTGTTTCCAGCTCCCCTTGATTGGTAGTCTCAGTGTCCGAGAGCTGCTGCGCTCCATCTTTCTTTCCTCTCGGTTTTCCCATGGCCAGGCCCTACAATTCTTGTCTAGGCGATATTTGGTGCTTGAACACGCTACAGTCTCCTAAGTAGATCCAGGCTTCATAGGTCTTCAATGTAGTACTTTGGGTAGCACCTACTAATTAGTCTCTCACCACTTCGTTGCTGCGACCCGCCTAGAGTCCCAGAGTCCCAGGGCACCGTTGGGCAGCGATTGGACCAGTGTTGGGGTTCCGAGCAGGAGGATTCGATCCCCTCTGTGCGGTCCAACACGCACTTGCCCCTAACCGCCGCTGCTCCCCCTGCCTATTTCAGGAGTATTAGTCCATACTATGCCGCAGGAGACCAATGGAGAAAGCACTACCGATCCCAGTCCCGATCAGGGTCTGTTCCCGCCACTGCTGCGATCTTGATCCAGTGGCTGGTTATCCCCCGGGCTGTCAGCAGCGCAGTTCTCAATGGTGCCCTGACTATTCCAGCTGTGCGTTATGGTTCTGTTCTCCTTCATTTCTGGCGAACCCCTCCTGCCCGATCAACATTCCTCTCTTTCCGTTCCCTGACCTTGTCCCGCAGTGTCTCACTGCTCCTTCAGGGTCGCATGAACAGCGCCCCAGGGCCTCACTTTCACTGCCCTAGGTTCCCCCGCTCCAGCTGCCGGGTGCCTTTGCTGTCTGGGCCTCCGACCAGGTATTTACCAATGCCCCTGAATGTCCGTCTCTGCATGTGCCCCAGTCGCAGGCCGATCCCAGCCCCAAGCAGGGCCCGCCTTCGCCGCCATTGTGGTCCCGAGTCCAGGATCTGGCTGCCCCTTTTCTTGCCGGCACCTCAGCCCACAGCGATGCACTAGATAGTCAGGGAGTGCTCTATGAGCCCATCCTCCCAAAGTGCCTGTGTCCGAACCCGCCTGGGAGGCAATCCGCTCTTCCTCCTCCCGCCCGAGTGTTTGAGACGCCTCTCTGCTCCTTCAGGGACGTCCCATAAGCATTCCAGGGCCCTAGGTTCTCTCCCCCAGGCTCATCTATATCAGCTTTTGGGTATCCCTGTAGTCCGGGTTCGCGCCAGACATCAGCCAGTGTCTTTCTGTGGCCCCCTCCGTCCGTGCCCCAGCTCGCAGTCCGCAGCAGCCCCAAAGCCACGTACCTGCCTCCGCGGTCGAAGCTCTAGGCTCCGCTGCTCCCCACTCACCAGTGCAGGGCCAAGCTCAACTCTCGTCCAGGTGCCTCTCGGCTGGCAGTCTTCACCAGAGCGTCAGTTTTTCACTGGGCCTAGCTTCATGAGGCCGAAGCTCCTGCTCTCATAGCCGCCTTGGTCCTGCCTCCTAGTAGTCTCTCACCCAGCGCTCAGGCGTCGAGCGATGCCATCCGCATTCCTCCAGGGCGTAGCCCCCTTGCAGCTCACGGGGTCACCTCGCAGTTCCAGACACCAGTCCGCTGTTCGTTCGGTCTTTCACACGGCTGGTCCGCAGAGCCCCACGGCTCAGTCCCGGTATCTTCACTAGTATGTAGCCGCCATTTTAGTTATTCCTGCGGCAGCCGTCGCGGTTTGGGGAACCTCCAGAGATTCCCGGCTCCCAGATCTCTTCAGTCTCGGAGCTACTCCTGTGGTGTTCTCCCCCAGTTTTCCGACCCCTCGGCATCGCTAGGTGGCTGAAAGCATCTGTTTTACAGCATTATTTAGGGTTTTTTAGCGGAGCTCAGTGCTCACGCTGCCTCTCTCATCGGCTGCTAAGCCACGCCATCCACAGAGGGTGGTCCCATGTCACACCTGTTGCGTCACAGGGCTGACACTACATTCCTCCCCACACAAATTGCATGCATATCAACAGTATACCAACTGTTACCAAACCTGGCCACGACCTCTCTACTGCCTGTCATAACATACCTACAGACAAGGAAGATGTATATTATTTCAAAATGTTTTTATTGCATCAAAAGCATTACAAATGCGACAAATTGCAGAAGTTTCTTCCACCCAGGTATACAAATCATTCAGCAGAGCTACATTTTACCCCTAAGTCAAAACGGATGAAGTTTAATATATGACACAGTGTCATCATGACTAGTCGCAAACCCGGTAATGTAAGCTTATAACCATCTACCAACCCGTAAGAGTAACATGAAAAGGAAACTTACTGATGGCTAAGAGAAAAAAGGAAAACAGAAAGGAAAAAAAATAATAAATCGAACTCATGGTGCAAATGAAAAGAGAAGAGAAATAGGTGTGAGGGTTAGGGAGACGAGGTCTACACCCCGATGTTCAGCGCAGCAGACCTAGTGCTCTGCAGTGGTGGGTTTTTAGATTAGGAATAGATGGGAGAGCCCTAAGTCTTGGATTGCAAGCTGTCAATGGGAGCCCCTCTGACAGGTAGCGGACCAGTGGAGACCAGATGTAATCAAAACCTTTCCAAGTGTCCTCAACAATATCAGTCATACGCTCCAGAGCCAAAGCCTGCCACAGTCGTGCATGCCACTGGGTCAGGGATGGGGCCTCCGGCTTTTTCCTAGCCGCAGATACTGCCATTTTCACGCCCCCCCAAGCAGAGCCATAGAACGGATTTGTCACTCTGTGTCTGTCTTCTCACGAGTGGGTCCCGAACCCCCAGCAAAACATGTCTATAGAGTCGGGAACGGGGTAGCCCAAGATGAGTTTTATTTGAGACAGGATCTTCTTCCAAAAAGGCTTGATGACAGGACAGTCCCCCCAAATGTGTCTGAAATCACCTAAGAGCCCACTCCCCCTCCAACACCTATCAGAGGTTCCCGGAAAAATCGTATGGAGCTTCTGAGGGTACAGGTACCAGTCGTACATAATTTTGTAGTGCGCCTCCCTGAGATACATTGGACGATTGAATTTCGCTATATCCCTACCCAAGTGTTCCCACTGCTTGTCTACCATAGGAGCATCCAACAAATTATTCAAAAAAATATTTGAAGCGTGGCGTAGGTTTGTGGCTCTGCGCCTGGATATGAGCCATCAAGAAGGATATACACCCTCTATAAGAGGCCCCCGATTGCGCCAACTTCTCAATGGGGAGCAACTCGATGGTACCGGTCGGTTGCACCAGGGGCTGCTGCACCCAATGTTTCAGCTGCAAGTAGTGGTATTCTTCCTTATTAGTTAGCGCATATTGCGCTTTGTATTCCTGGAACGTGAGGAGTTCTCCCCTATTAAACAGGTGGGAGATCATGAGGCAACCTCCCTCCCGCCACGTGTCAAAGGGGCCGTCCTGTAAAGCAGGGGGTAACGCAGCATTAAAGTGTATAGTCATGTGAGGTGATGAAAAGGTTGTAGGTTGAAGTTTGGAGGTGAGGGTGTCCCATACTTTGAGTGTAGTGGAGGTAGGAGAGCTAATATAATCATGAGTGGCATATCTTTTTTAGGTTTCCAGAGGAGATCCCAAATAGTTATCTGTCTGTCTATATGAAGCCAATGCTTCCCCTATTCCCTCAATGACCACTCTGAAATCACTCGCAATTGCGCTGCTCTGTAGTAGGATTGAAAGTCTGGTAGCGCCAGGCCGCCCTCCTTGCATGGTCTAATGAGCAAATTAATCCGGAAGTCTAGCCCTTTTCCCCAGCCAGATAAATCTGGTTAGCATATTTCGCAATTTCTGAAAAAATCCTCTAACGACTGAAATAGGAAGCCCTGGAAGAGATAAAGTAGACGTGGAACAATCATCTTAATGGCATGAATCCTGCCTAGCCAGGTGACGTAAGCTGTGCTTCATTTTCCCAGATCGCTCTTTTTTTTTTTGGTTATAATTTTTATTTTATTAAGAAAAGAACTTACTCACAAGGCAATAAAACATTACATTCGACATGTGTTCAGGAAGGAAGAAGACCGCAGTACAATTTAACACAGGCTTCATTGACATAAGTGTGGGGGGGGGGGGGGGAGGGCAGTGAGGAAACAATAGCAGTGATCATAACGGTTACACAATACTTGGATGTCGGATCAGGGGGAGAGGGGAACCTCTGAGGTCTCCACGAATGGAGGCGTGCATATGTTCCCACGGTAGGAGTTCCACTGGCTCCAAATTTTGTTCCATTTCTTGGGTCTACCTTGTGCCACATACACCGTCTTCTCTCTAAACATACACCAGTCCATGTTATCCTTCCAGGCCAAGACCGTGGGCGGCCGCTGGGAGCCCCACAGCTGCGCAATGTCTCTATTAGCAATCATATTCCCAAGGGTCGCCCACTGAGTCTGTGCCACGTCATAGTCATTCGTTTCCCAGACATTCAACAGGCAACGCCTTGCTTCGGGCAGCAATGCCACCCCCGTGACTCTTTCCATCACAGCATGCACACGATTCCAGAACACCACCACTCCCGGGCACTCCCAAATTATATGGAGGAAGGTACCAACCAATCCACAACCACGCTTACATAACCCATCTACTGAATAACCCATGTGTATCAAGCGCGGGCCGGTGACATATATACGGTGTAGGATTTTTTTTTTTGTCCTCATATATGGCACCAGAATTCGTATGCTCTAGATGGGTCTCGCTGTTGCCTCTTATATTGACATTTTCGAGTCCGCCCTGGAGACAGTATCATAGCAGACAGGGATGTCCCAGAGGTAGGTTGTTTTCCCTATCCTACTCCCCCTAGCCAATGTTGGAAAGCCTTAAGCCAGGGGGAGGACAGGGCCGGCACAACCTCTGGCATAATCATCGGACCGTTTACTTGTTTAACCAGACCACCAGTTTAGACCAGACATTCTCAGTATTCTCGTTACGTCCAACCATATCCATCTTGCATACTTCCATGATGTATTTTAAACATAATGCAAATCTGGGGGGAACTGTTGACTTCCACTCCATGCAAATGTCTCCTAGCAATGACTACTACATAGAAAATAAACTGAGTATCAAAACTATTAATGTTCTAGTCTTTCAGTAAACCGAAAAAAACAAGTCTAGGGGAACATATAATAGTTGTTGACAATACCTCACCTAAGAAATCACCTATCACTCTCCAATAGTCCTGAATTGCTGGACAGTCCAAAAAAATAGGGATATCGTCAGCTGCATTGTGATTACATCGGGGACAGTAATAGTTCTTTTGCGTTATCTTATGCAATTTGGCCGGGGTCCAATATACTCTGTAAACTGTGAATAGATGATTACGTCTTAAATTGGCTGGTTTAATTAACCTCTGGGAAAGGGAAAAGGAATCTGACCATACTTTGCTAAGTTCTTCGGGAAGTTCAGCTATACTATTTTCCCATAATTTTGTCACCTCCAAGTATAGTTTGTTCTCCTCATCCTTGATTATCGACTTATACCAAAACGATACTTCTTTTATCCATTTCCCCCCCCTACAAACTGCATCAAGAATAGCTGGGTCTTTTTCCCGCTGCAGATTCTGACTTGACCACCAAGCAGATAATTGGTAATATTTAAACCTAGTCAGGTGTCCATTTGTGAGTTGTGTTAAAGAGTTCCAATCCATAAGACCTGAATCTACCCATAGATCTCCCCACTTTTGTAGTACAGCTATTTTCAAGGGTTGTGAAAGCTGATCTTGAAGACATAAGGGCGTACCCGGGGAATCCCAGATTGGAGTGTGTAAATGATAGTAAGGAATATTAAAAACCTTCCGAATAAACCCCCAGTTTTTAAGTGCAGTCTGAAGTATCTGAAGGCGAATTTTTAAAAAAAAATTCTGGTCTCCGAACTTGAATAAAAAGTAATCGTGATCATAAGGTAAATCGTTTAATAATGCCTGAAACAAGCGGCCCTGTGATGATGCGTCTAACGTGTTCGCAAGTAGCCTAAAGTTTTTAAAGTGAAACGCATGACAGTATGATAGTAGGTCTGGAAGGGCTAAACCTCCAATTTTTAAACCCCTTCTCAATTTTTTCCATGCTATTCTAGATGACTTACAAGCCCATATGAATGATCCAATCTTACCCTGGAGAGTATTGATATCTTTTGAAGAAAATGATAAAGGGATGCAATTATATAGAAAGGTCAATTTGGGGAGAATAGTCATTTTAATAAGGTTAACACAGCCATAGATATTTAGAGGCAAGTTCCCCCATCTTGTTAGAGTTTTATTAATGTCTTTGACCACAGTCTGCCAACTAAATGATGGTATGTTCTTTAACGCTTGAGTTAAATGAATTCCCAAGTATCGCATTTTGTGTTTTACGCCTTGTATGTGTATGTTGTTATTCCAGCCCATTATCTCCGTTTTCTCCTTGTTAATCTGATAGCCTGACAATTTTCCGAATTCTTCTGATAGAGAAAATAGCCTGGGTATTGCCACTGAGTCATTAGAGGTATACAAGAGGAGGTCATCTGCATACAGAGCAGTGTTTAATTACATATTACCAAGCTTAAAAGGTTGAATTATATTGTCGTCTCTGATTCCGCAAACAAAAGGCCCCATGTAAACATCAAACAAAAGAGGGGATAAAGGGCAACCCTGTCTAGTACCTCGGGATACGTCAAACCAATCAGATAGTATTCCGTTAACGAAAACTTTTGCCTTTGGGTTATGATATAATGATTTGACCGCCTTAATGAAAATTAGGGGGAACCCAAATGCCGACATTGTAGCCCATAAATACTTCCAGTTGACCTGATCAAAGGCCTTAGCCGCATCTATCGCAACCAAGGCCAACAGGAGGTTTTTATCGTTGGCATAATCTATGGCCCCTATCACTTGGAATGTTAATTCATTTAGCTGTCTCCCTGGAATAAAACCTCTTTGATCAGGATGGATTATAGATTTTATAATCTTCGATAATCTGGTAGCTAGGATTCCGGAATAGATCTTCATATCTGTATTTAACAGTGAAATTGGTCTGTACGACTCTATTCTCTTTGGATCTTTATTAGGTTTTACTATGAGCGTTATAGTGGCTTCAGCCCAAGAAGGGGGAACAGAGTAGCCTTGAATTAATAAGAGGTTAAAAAGTGCCCTGAGTGTAGATAATAACTGATCTTTATTGTCCATATGGATCTCTATGGGCAGCCCATCTGAACCTGTAGCTTTTCCCCGTTTCATTCTCTTCAATTGGTTTAGTATTTCCCCTTCTGTTATCTCACTTTCCAGGTATGTCTTATCCAGTTCGGACATTTGAGGTAAATTATTTGATAGCAACCAAGTTTCTATATCATCCCCATTGGGGTCTTTATCTTCCGTGTAGAGGCTTCTCATAAAGGACCTCGCTTCCTCTCTAATCTCAGCATCTGCCTCTATCAAGTCTCCTGTCTGTCTTCGTAATAGGGCTTTAATACTGTTCCTCGTTCTCTCTTCTCTAGATTTCCAAGCTAAAAGGGCTCCACATTTTTCTCCGTATTCGAAATTCTTTAATTTACTGGTCTCCCACTTTTCTTTAAGAATTTTCTCATCCGAGACTTTAAGCTGAAGTTGTAATTCAGTGAGTTCCTTCTCTATCAAGTGAACTCTCCTGGAGTTAGTTAAAATTGCGTTTTGTAACTCAAGATCTTTTCTTGTTATTGCCGCCAGGTCTACCCTTCTTTTTGCTTTCATACTCTTTCTCTTATAAGTCATTAAAGAGCCTAAGACTCCTCTCAGATAGGCTTTATATGCCTCCCATACTACCTGGGGGGTAGAGGTACCTGAGTTTATAGTGAAAAATTCTGCAGTTTTATCTTTAACTTCTATTTTTACTTGATTATCTAATAAAAGTGATCTCTCCAGGGTCCATCTTGTTTTTAAAGGAGTTAAGTTCAATACAATTACCATTTCCAGTACTGCATGATCTGACATCCCTGTCGGTGTAAAGGAAAGGAAATTGATGTCTGTGAGGAAATTCTGATCAACTAAAAAGTGGTCAATCCTAGAATAATTCTTATATTTCTTGCTGTAAAAAGTAAACCCTAGTGAGGTTCTGTATTTTTTTCCCCATACATCTAAAAGACTGAAGTCCTTCATTATAGTGTCTAGGATAGCGAGTGATTTTGAGGGAGCGTGATATTTAGCTTTAGAGGTTCTATCTAGCTTTTGGTCAAAGACAAGATTAAAGTCGCCTCCCAAGATTACTGGGCCGGTTGACCCAAATAATGCTATCTCTAGCTTAGATAGTGGGCCCTGGTTATCATCATTCGGACCATAGTATGCAGCCAGTGTGTACGGAATGTTTTTAATATGTACTACTGCTACTAACCATCTTCCTGATTGGTCTGTCTCGTATTTTTTCAGACTTATCCCTCTATTTGCTCGAATTATGATGGAGACTCCCCTTGTAGTGCCAGATTGCCTGGAACAAATTATTTCCTGGACCCACCTTAAATTCTTAAAGAGAGAACTACAGATATCTGCCTCTAAATGGGTTTCTTGTAACATTACAAGATGTGCATCTGAGTTTTTTAGGAATTCACAAATCCTATTCTGTTTCTTTTTTCCCCCAAGCCATTAATATTCCATGACAGGACTTTAAGCCTATATGGATTACTCATAAGCCTACTATCCTCTCGTATCCATCCATAGCTATGTACAAAATATGTTCATCTATATATGAGGATTTTTTATTTTTTATAATTTTCCCTTTGCTCCCTCCACCCGGTGAACCCCCTCCCCCCTGAGGAACCCCCCCAACATACCAGACGATGGCTTCGCCTTTCGGGGCACCTGGGTGAATCCCCTGACTAAATCAAGTATATTATAGCGAGTGAAAAGTAAATCATTAAATAAGTCGTATTCCCTATACTGTTATTTAGTGTTCCCGTGCTTCAATTTACTCTTTTATTTGATCCCTCAGATATTTATATATATATATTTTTTTTATTATTATTTTTAGGAGTAGTAACAAAATCTGCACTTTATTGATCTTCCTGCTCATTTTTCATTCGGCCTAAAAGATTATCGACCTCTTCTGGCTGTGAAAAAATATAGGTCCTATTCTTCCACATAATCCTGAGCAAGGCAGGAAACCTCATCTGCACGTGCGCACCCAATGACCTCAAGTCTGGCATTCTGGTGCCCAGCTCCCATTGTCTCTGTGCAGTTCTTGCACCTATGTCAGACCTGATAAGATAAGGACTGGACCGATAACGAAGATCTGTTTTCGACAGGCATCTCCCCAGAATGAGCTCCTTGACGCTAAATGTTTGAGAATTTACTAATATTTTCCTAGGTGCTTTCCTGTCTGTGCGTCTCTTATAAGGGTCTCTATGCACTCTTTGAATTTCGGCTTCCAGGTCTATGTCTGGGCGATCTTTTAATACGCCTTCTCTCAGGAGTTTACAAACAAATCCCTTTATGTCCTCCAACTCTTCCCCCTCTGGTATTTTCAGAATCCTTAAGTTGTTCCTTCGTGCCTGGGTCTCCAATCTCTCAACGTCCATAGCCAGTGTTCTATTTTGGGCCTTCAAAGTATCTATATCTTTTAAGTTTCCATGTACGGTTTTGTTTAGTACAGCTACTTCTGTTTCCAGATTTCCTGTGCGAAGAGTAACATCATCTAACTTAGATTCCAAAAGATCGAATCTGTCATGTATTGTTTTTTGATTAGTCTCTGATATCTCGAATTTTGACATCATATCACTTCTCAATGATCAAAAGAGATCCCCCAAGCAATCATTCTCTTGCTCACACGATTCTTCGGAGCCTCTCCTCGTTCTAGTAAGAGCTGGAGCTGAGTCTGATTGATTGTCCTTATTAAGATCCTGCCTCCTGGTTCCCTCACCAGCCCCCTTAGAGCTACTTTGTACAGGTTTAGCTGTTACCGGATACTCTTAGGTCTGGTGTCCTGCTTTCCTTGCGTTTTGTCACCAGAAGGTGCTTTATTTAAATTAGCAGGAGTAGATGGTGCAGGGGGTATACCTGGATTTTTAAACTCAGGAGGATTCGACTGAGCCTGTTGCTGCTCTAAACCAGCCGGTTTCAAGGTCTCAGCACCCCCCTCCTCCTCACATATCACTCCCCCATTCAAGGGGACCAATGACCCAGCATTTTCCATGTTACCCAAGTTCTCCAAGGCCCCAAAACGAATTTTTAGAGATATAGTGCAAGTACTATCCTCCATTCGCGTGGAGGAACTCCTAGCCTGATCTAAAACTTTAAAGTAGGATTTGAGTGAAGGGGTGCTCTTCACCACCTGGTTTTCAAGGGTTACTCCCTTAGATTTTTTACTAAGGTAGTTTTTTGTTTTTTCTTTTACATGGGGTTAATGGCATAGGTCTTTCCCTCTCTTCAAATTCCAAGGCACCCCTCTCTTTTAGCTCTACCCTGGATCTCAGCTGATATCTGTTCCTTCTTATTGGAGGGGTGTTCCTTCTTCTCGCTGTACTCGGGGTTATATCTACAATGGCAGGCTCGACTGCAGCGTTTAAAACAGTTACTATTGCCTTTTTTGCTGACTCAACAGGTTTCAATAAAGCCGGCTCCTGCACTGATAGTATGTTCAAATGTGCGAGGTTATTTTTAACAACTGGAGCCTCAGTCTGCGTTTGATCCATACAACCCTGCCTCCCAGAAGAAAACACGTAATTTGCTGCTTGATCCCCCTTCTCACCACACCTTACCGCAAGTGAATAGAGCTTCTTCCCAGTCTCCGTCTTGCAGGGTTGTTTATAGACATTAAACACCGGACCTCTTAGTTTGATGTGAAATAGAACGGAGCGGAATCTGCTCCACAGACACCACCGGCGTTCTTCCAGCGTGAGTGATAACGTAGGTGGGCGCAGGTCCTAGCGCCGATCTCTTCTTTGCGTGTCTGAGCCAGCCGTCGCCTCAATGCAGGGGACATACGGCTTCAAAATCTCTTCTCGCGCAGAACTCGTTCTCTCTCCATTTAGTCTTCAGGGATCCCTAGGTGCGTCCACGACCGGCTCTCAGCCCGCCGCCATGTTCCTCGTGGGCGTGGCCTCGTCGTTTCCCCCTGCTGCTGTGGTTCGATGAATCAAACACCTCGGTGTAGGATTTTGAGTTGATTGAGTCGGAGACGGGCCGGAATCGCAACTTCTTTCGGCGAGGATAGCGCCGATGGCCAATCCTCGTCATCCAATTTCAAACCATCGCTAGTCCAGACCTCTCGAAGCCGCACCAACAGATCTGCTCAATTATTATTCAATTTCTTATATATCAAAGAAATGGTGCTGTCGGGCACGTGGCCGTCAAGCACCCGATCTTCTAGTGGGGAGGATTCAGGAATATCCATGCCCTCAGGAAAAACCGAACTCAGCGCATGGGTAATCTGGACATAACGGAAGTATTCTCTATCACTCAGCTCATACTCTACCTTCAGTGCCTCAAAGGTCTTGATTTTTCCCTTTACCCATAGGTTACTCAACTGCTAATGCCAATCATATCCCATTTTTCAAATCCTTTAGTCTTCCATAGGGAACCCAGTCTTTCGGACGTATAAAGCGGAGTCGCACGGGTCAGGCGATCCCCCCACCCCGTTGCCGCACTCGCATCATACTACGCTCGTACTGCTATCTTGGTAGGTCCCGAGAGTTCCCTACCCACTGCTTTGGAATAAAGGGCCCTGTTGTAATCCCCACAAGGTAACAGGTATTTATCCATCTCGAATGCAAGATTAGAGGCAGGTCCATACATTCCATGATTAATCGCTCCCAACTGAGCAGCCCAGTAATATCGCCTGATATACGGAAGTGCCATACCTCCATCATACCAAGGAAGCGTAAGCTTGGAGAGGGCAATACACGAGCGTCCATTCCAAATCAATCGCCTCTGCAAACTCTCCACCTCACAAAAATAACTCGCCGGAACAACATCGAAAGTATTCTGGAGCACGTATAAAAATTGCGGTAAGGACATCATTTTAAAGAGGGCCACGCGCCCAATCGGTGAAAGCGGCAATCTGAGCCAGCCCGCAACGTCCGTTTTAACCTCTGGAGGGAGGGGGAGCAGGTCACGATCATAACGAGCCACAGGATCTAGGGTTATAAAAATCCCCAGGTACTTAAATCCCGATTGCGACACCTGAATGGGACAACGACGTGGCAGAGGGGGAGCACCACCCGACAGTACATAGACACAGGACTTGGTCCAGTTGATCACAAGACCGGAGTTCTTGCCGAACGATGTGAGCACATCAAACAATACATTCAACGACTTACGAGGGGACGTAAGATGCAACAGAATGTCATCAGCGTAGAGCGATATGCGATCCTCAAACTCCGGGGTCCACTGAATACCTTTCATAGAGGGTTCCCAACGCAGCCAGGCAGCCAAGGGCTCCAGGGCAAGGGCAAACAGAAGAGGGGAAAGAGGACAGCCCTGTCGCGTACCCCTCCCGAGAACAAGAGGCTTAGAGACTCGACCATACACCACCACTTGTGCCAACGGCTCCTCATACAAAAGTTTCACCCAGCTAATGAAACCCGGACCAAAACCAAATTTTGCAAGAGCGGCCCAGAGGTATGGCCACTCCACCCTATCGAAAGCCATTGTTGCATCCAGAGAAACCAAAATGGCCGGCTCACGCAGCGACGCCGCCCTTGTGAGAACACCATTCAAGTGCCTCAGGTTAAGGGCTGTATTGCGATGTGGAATGAAACCTGACTGGTCCGGATGAATCAAGTCACTAATTACTTTAATCAAGCGGTTAGCCAACCACTTTGCGAGAATCTTTGGTTCGGCGTTTAAGAGCGAAATGGGCCTATACGACGCACATCGATCTCGTGGTTTCCCCTCCTTGTCGATCACTACGATGGTAGCAAGACGCTGATCACGAGGAAGGGAGCCAACCACTTGCGACTCTAGAGCATATCACGGAGATAGGGCGCCATTTTGTCAGGACGCAGCTTGTAGAGCTCGATGGGCAGGCCGTTAGGACCCAGGGCCTTGCCCGAGCGCACAGAGCGAATAGCGAGGGCTATCTCGTCAGCTGAGAATGCCGCATCCATTAAGTCTCTATCCGAGTCCCACAGGCTAGGCAATGCAATGTCACGCAACAACAGAAGGGAGTCTTTCTCCCGTCTATCAGAGGATGGAGAGTACACCTTACGAAAATTTTCAGCGAAACACTCAACACTCTCAGCCGGATCAGTCACACACTCCATCAACTTTCTCAATCACAGGAACCACACAACTTGCCCTCTCCCTTTTATCCAGCCAAGCAATCAGTTTCCCAGCCTTATCACCCAAATCATACAGCCTGCCCTGTTGCTCTCTACTCATGACTTTTGCGACATCCGTCACCAGGGCCCTATAGTCCAGTTGTTTGAGGCTGAGGGCATGAAGTTTGTTGCGAGTCGCACCCAATTCTAGGTTCCTTTTTAGCTCAGTTATTTCAGCCTCTAAGCGGACCACCTCCTCATTCTTAGGTTTTTTAGCACCAGCAATTAACAATAATGCCTGTCCTCGGATGACCGTCTCAAAATGCCTCCCACAGTGACACCGAGGAGGACACGGACCCCTCGTTCTCAGCAAAATATTGATCAAGGGACTTAATCAAAGCAGCTCGAGTGTTGGGGTCACGGAGGTACCAGGGATTGATCGGGGCAACTCGTCCCTCGACACTCATAGTAGTGCCGATCTGAAGCCACAATGGGGAGTGATCTGATATACCCCGAGCCAGATGTCTAATTTCCCTAACAGTGGAGGCCTGCGCCGCCGGCACCAAGATATAGTCAAGTCTGGAGAGACTGCCGTGGGCCCCAGAGTGATAGGTGTATTGTGTCTGTCCCAGGTGCATCAACCTCCAACAGTCTATCAAGCCCAGAGTCTCCAGAAACCCACTTAACCAGGAGTGTGACCTGGTGAGGTCTCTGGGGGGGTAGCAATCTACTCTACCGGAGACAACTGAATTAAAATCTCCACCCATCACCAGAATACCATCTGGGAGCCCGAGTATCATACTCCCGAGATCCGCAAAAGTCGAGGTCTGTAGACCAGGCGGGACATATACGGAAACCAGCGAAACAGTCCTCCCCTCCAACCTCCCTGTGATTGCAGCGTAGCGCCCTCTGTCATCCAGGGTCACGTTGTCTATTTCCAAAGGGAGGGAGTTCTTGACAAGGATGCCCACGCCCCTAGAGCCAGTAGTGAACCCAGAGTGTACAGCCAGACGATATCCTCGCCGGTTCATGGCATGGCAAGTGTTTCCAATCAAGTGCGTCTCCTGCAACAATACAACATCAGGGGAGAGGCGCCTCAACAGTTGCAACACAACACCCCGCTTAATCCTATCCCCCAACCCATTGACATTCCTACACAGCAGTTTCAACCCACTACCCCCATCCCAGCAGCAAATGCGGAATCCACCCCATGGCGAACACAGTGCCCAGACAGAAGAATCGACGTTGCCTTGAGAAGAAATAGAACTCCAAACACCCCCTACCGCCCCCAACATGATCCCAATACAACACCCCCCACCCTGCACCCCTGCGTTAAACTCAAAAACATCCCCAACTTGCAGTGTATCTGTCGCCCTAACATTAACTAGTCTACGCAAAGAAAGCCAGGGGAGGAAAGAGTACCACTCCCCCCGCCACCCTCGGGTATGCAGCCATAAGTAGCATAAGTATGAAAGATATCAGACCAAGCTTCATGGTATATTAACTGTTCGGAAGTCAGGAACCACATTGTCATTCTTGCTCCGGCGCGCCACCCTCTGCTCCACCGAGTGTTCCGTCTGATAGCTCCGCTTTGGCAAAGTGTCCAACCAGTCACTCACGTTCTCAGGGCGGTCAAAGAAAAACGTCCGTTCCTCATATTCGACACGGAGCCTGGTTGGAAACAGCATCGCATATTTCAGGCCCATGTCTCTCAAGCGTCGCTTCACTCCCTGAAACCCCATCTTCTGTCTCTGAACGAACTGGGTAAAGTCCGGGTAGAAGCTCACCGTTGAGTTTTCAAACTTCACTGGGCCACCCACCCGCGATGCCTGCAGGATAGCGTCTCTGTCTCTGAAGTTGAAAATCCTGGCAATATTCGGCCTCGGAGGGGCACCCGGCTTCGGTTTCCCCTCCGTTACCCGGTGTGCGCGTTCCACGGCAAAGAATTTACTTAGGCCTCTGGGGGCGAGAAGATTTAAAATGAGGTCCTCCACAAGCAGATTTGCAGCGGAATTGTCTGATTTTTCAGGGACCCCAATAATACGTACATTTTTACGTCTAGCCCTGTTTTCAAAATCCTCAAGTCGACGAGAGATGAGATCATTGGAGGATCGCAAGCTGCCAACCTCCGTCTGTAAGTCGGACACATCGGTTGTAAGACTGGAGGTCTTTAGATCTAAGGATTTGACCTTCTCATTCGTTTTCGATAGGTCAGCTCTGATCAAATTGACGTCATTGGCTACGGTGTCGAGCTTAAGGGCGAGAGCCTCATATTGCTGGCCGATGGAGGTCTTGATACAAGCAATGGTGCCTATGACATCTTGCAGGGTCAACTCGAACGACGCAGCCGGGTCCTCCCTCACCTCCTCCAGAGTCTTACTCATAGTACCAGGGGGCCCCTTAGGCTGGGTATACCGATCCATGACGTTTGTTTGAGTTGCCCCCCCCCCCGGAGAGGTGTCTTGGTTTTCCGCTTCTCTGTATCGGGCCTGCCCGCCATGTTGAGCAAAGTGCCCCCGAGGGGCCTTTGGGACCTGGTGAGAATGGCCCTTCGCTGTCTACCCACCGGAGTCCTCAGAAGCGGGCGCCAGGAGCTGTGGCCCAGCGCACAAACGCCAGAGACCATTGGCACACAGTAAATCCACAGCTAGACCTCGGGCAACCAAATAGATCTTGAGACAGGACCGGGCCAATGACAGAAAGCAAAACCGAAAGCTAACTCCAGGCAGCAGGCTGTGCCCAGGGGGCCGTTGTTGTTGAACTACTGCCTGGGCATCCTTGCAACTCGAACCCCTGGCTTCGCCTTGGGGTGTGCCTCAAAAGTTCAGGATGTCGGCGTGGCCAAGGCGGCAAGCATGGCGGATGCAGCTTAAGCGAGCTCCGTCCCGCCGGCGATATATCCATTGATTATCCTGTGTCTCCCCGACCCAAAGTCATCCAAAAAGGAGTGTCCAGCTATGGGAAGCGACCGTAAAGCCCCAACGGCGATCTGAGCGACATTGGTGCTCTAACAACGGCGATCCAGACTCCGAGGCGGCGCGGCCTTCCTCGCGCGCAGACGCCGGGACCTCGAGTTTGTGAGGGCTCGGGCAGAAGTGCGGTGAGGCCGGGGCCTGAGAAGAGCGGAGAACTGGTTCGCGCTTTCGAGGGACGGTGGCCCGCGACACCCACGCTGAGCGGCGCAGAGGAGGTGGCGACCCTGCAACATCGCTGCAACGTCGAACCATCGGTGGCTGGGTGAGCTGCAAACAGGAGGTGTGTGAGGGGGGCGGGGCTGATCACGTTTGGCGGTCTATTCTGACCGCAGGAGGCCTTATGTGCTGCGGGCAATGAGAGTCATTTCTCCCTTCCCCCCGCCCTCCGGCGGATCCGTGAGGACGGTAGCGGCGCTCCCTATAGTAGCGGCTGGTGACTTGTGGCGAACCCCCTACTCGGCGGTTAAATCGGACCGCGGGGTGGGCCCTCGAGTGCGGGGGGGCCCGGAAAATTTCATAAATTGGACCCTGAGCGGAGGCGTACGAGAGTCCCTAGGGCCCGCAAAAGGGCATCCTTGGCGGAGAGGTGTTCGGGCCCTCGGAGTGGCTTCTAACCTGAGGCCATAATGACCAGGGGTGGCAACAGTGGCGGTGCCTCGAAACAAGGAACAATCGATAAATTTACGGGGCCGACTGGAGGAGCCGGAGCCTCAGGGGGCCATCAGGCGCCGGGTCCCGACAATGCGGCCCTCATGGCGGCGATAACGCAATCCAGAGACATGCTGGATGCCAAAATTGGGGCAGTTGGAGCGGACGTTACTTTGCTGCGTCAGGACCTGCGAAACGCTGTGGCCCGTATTGCTGAGACTGAGGCCAGGATCACGGGGTGGAGGACGACGTGGCGACGCTAAAGAAGAAAGTAGCCGCCATGGAAGGAACTCAAAAGGGCCTATCACTTCGAGGGAGGGCTCGGCGAAACAATCTACACTTTGTGGGATTTCCGGAGGGATGTGAGAAGGGCGACATGGAGGCCGTCCTGACCCGGTGGTTGGAGGGGTGGCTCCCCCCGGAATCCCTTTCGCGCTGTTTTATTATTGAACGAGCGCTCCGAGCACTGGTCCAGAAGCCGCCGGTGGGGGCGTGCCCTCGACCGGTGATAGCCAAGCTACTCAACATCGACAGGCACGAACAAAAGAGCCCCTGCTATTTGAGAACCACAAAATCCTAATATTCCCAGACTACACTAGGCTGGTGCAGCAACAAAGACAGTCCTTTACAGCGGCTTAGGCGCGGCTGAGAGGCCTCAATATCCAATATGCCTTGCTCTACCCGGCCCGCCTCCGTGTGGTCTTCCAGTCCCGGACCCAATTCTTCAATACTCCGGAAGAGGTCTTCACCTGGACAGACGAGACGGTCCAGATCAGAGTACATACCCCTCCGGGCCATGACTCGGACTCGTCCTCCACGGCGGGGCCTCCGAGGTCCCCCTCGGCGATCGCGGAGCAGGAGCAACTTGAGGTCGCGCTCAAAGAAAAATCCTCCTCCCAACGATGGGGCGGCGGAGTCGACCAAAACTGTAGACTCTCAGAATCCAGAGGTATGAGGCCTTTTGTCACTCAACGGAATCCGGGCATGGGCCCTGAGGAGTGACTGGAGGGACAGACTCTCTTCGCGGGCGAAGAATACTATTGAAATGCACTACCTGAGTCATTTGCCACATTGGTAACTGTGTGATTAAGGGACGTGGGTTGGGGGACAGTAAAGAGAGGGCGGACACAACCTCTCTGTTAAGTGGGGGGTAAGTTGGGACTAAGAGGGTAGTTCATGGGGATCCATTGGGATAGTGGGTCTCTGACCTCCCGTTGGGGGCGGGGGATGATCTATTCCGCGACAGGTACTTCAATGTTGCTGATGTATGGGGAGGGGGAAGAGGGGGTGTTGTGGGGACAGTTTGGGATGAGGGGAGGGTGGGCGAGTGTCCTGACATGGTTTTTGGCTCTATTTCGGAGTGATGATGACTTTAAGCTTTCTAACATCTATATTCTGTATTCTTACCTTGTGTTGGCCCTTTTAAGCCCTTTTTTCCAGACCTAGAAGAGGATAGCTGCTTAATATGATGATAGATCCCTTATTCTTGACTCTAATCATCTATTGCCTATTGGCTTTGACATAATTATGTGTCCTTTGTGGTCCTGACTTTATATTACACATTGGTATGGTTTGTGTAGGTACTCTGACAGAGCTAAGGGTTATTTCATCCTTCTCAGGCCTACAAGGCCCAGAACTAGAGAGACTCCATTTTGCTTTCTATCCCTGCAGAGCTGAGATGCTTGCAGGGTAAAGGTAATGTTTAAAGTTAAAGCTGTTGTCTACTTGGAGAGAACCGGTCTGGGCCAGCCCTTATCGGTAGGCTGTATTATTCTCTGTGGGGAAGACACCACAAATGGCCGACCGGCTGGGTGTGTGTCCTTGGCGCGGAGTGGTGCAGAGATCTGATGGGCGGCGGGCTGATGGCTGGAACTTTCCATGAGGAAACAGCATTCCATATTAGTGAAGTGCAGAGGCGGAGTCAGTTAGTTGAGCTGGAGTTGAAGAAAGAGCTTGAGCTGGAGAGAGTTCGAGCGAGAAAGAGTTGAGCTGGAGTTGCAGAAAGAGCTTGAGCTGGAGAGAGTTCGAGCGAGAAGGAATTGAGTTGAGCTGGAGTTGCAGTGAGTTGAGTTGGAGGAGCGGAAAGAGTTCGAGCTGGAAAGAGTTTGAGCTGGAAGCAGTTGAGTTGGATTGAAGCAGAGGAGAGGAGTGGAGTTGCAGAAGGAGTGGAGAATCAGAAAGAGTTTGAGTTGAATTGGAGCAGAGGAGAGGAGTGCAGTTGCAGGAGGAGAAGAGACAGAAGATGCTTGGAATAGAGAGAAGACAGACAGTCAGTGAGCTGGAACTGAAGGAAGCAGTCAGAAGCAGTTACTTATCAGGAGGAGGTGTGAATAGCTGAAGTCTGAAGTAATGCCTTTTGGAAGAGACTGAAGTTATATCGTGGATTAGTCTGTGGGAGCAGCTGGAGTGAATTGGACATTAGCACAGAGGCAATCAAATAGAGTGAAGAAGCTAGTGGAGCGAACGGTTATCAGAGCGACAGAAACCATTAGACTGAAGTTGGAAGGTGGAGAGAGTTCGTGGGGGAGAGGAATCCAGTGCAGAGTGATCAGCGCAGATGTGTGTCCAAGAGTGCAGGAGAGGATCTAAGACGAGCTAAGGCACAGACGAGAGAGGAGCCTAAATGACAGCTAGAGCAAGACCTCACACCCCTCAGGTGATATCCTTCTGTATTTCCAAACATTAACCTTGTCCTTATACCATATGTCTAATCCTTTTTCTTTCAGTGGTGTGTTACAGTTCCTGTTAGTTACAGAGACCCCGCAGATCTGTGTATGTGTCTATTCCCATTCTATTGTTATTGTAATAAAGATACCCCAGTCCTTAGTGAACCAGTGTGCATGTGTTGTTCTTATGATAGAGCTAACCTTTCTTCTAACCAGTTGTTATATATATAGCAACTGATGGATCAAAAGGGAGTAAGAGCGCTTAAATCAGGGAATAACTTTTGCATACAGTGTGTGTCTCTTGTTCTTAAAGCGCATGTAACCTTTCCTTCTAGTCAGGTGTTACAGCCAGAACAGATGCTGCCCCTGATCAGGTAAGTAGCCACAGAATAATTAGGGAGAGAGAGGAGCCCTTGAGCTAAGAGAATAGATATACACTAAGTAATTCGGCCATTCCAAAATATTATTGTAGTAGTGAACCTCTAGTGAATAGTGAGAGAAACTTCCCAACATAGAGAGAGAGAGAGAGCTGAAGGTATTCATAGGAAAGTGATCATCGTTGGTAAGCGGCGTTAATGAGAACACCAGGTGGGAGACTGGTACTTAGGTTCGCCGGATTGTGGACCGGGCTGTGAGTTAGAGAACACTGGGGGGGACACCAGTGCTTAGGTCCGCCGGATTGCGGATCGGGCTGTGAGTTAGAGAACACTGGGGGGGACACCAGTGCTTAGGTCCACCGGATTGTGGACAGGGCTGTGAGGAAGAGAGCACTAGGGCTGCAGACCAGTGTATAGGCACGCAGGATTGCGGAGGTGCCGAGCGAGCACTGACTGTGGTCAGTGTGTAATGGTAAATAATCAGAACTGCCCCAGGTTAGATTAGTCTGGACCCATGTGATCCCGAGACTATGAGGTATGAGTGTGGTGTAGGGCATGGACGTCCTTAGTAATCAGTGAGTATTCCTAGTAATCCCTATAGATTTAGTGGTGTTTCTGATGATATGAGCTTGTATATTGCGAGTTCCCCATCCTCAGGTAGGTACCCAGGTGCCTGGATAGATGGGTCCTGAGGAGGGAGGTGGTTACGTTTTGGCCGGGTTGGTGGTGCTCTGATGAGCTGGTCCTATCTGGTCTGAGAATCCGGTCATAACAGCGAGCTAGTTGGGTGGGGTGGAGTAGCCGGGAGTAAGTTGAGGGAGAGGTGGGAGGGGGTAGCTTTCAACTGCACAGTGTTCATTCAGGTACTATTGAAGCAGGATGTGTGTATGTGGTCTCTGACGCCCGGACCATTGCTCTTTCTACCTATAGATGGCGGTTGATGCACATGAGGCAGGCTTTCAGAGGGCTTTGATGCGTGTTGTGAGTTGGAACGTACGGGGGCTACTGGATAAAATAAAGAGGGGTGCAGTCCTGCGACTAGGGAAGAAATAAAAGGCAGATGTCCTACTTTTGCAGGAGACTCACCTCCTAGGCACCAAGGCCCTTAGCTTGCAGAGATACGGTTATCAGCAGGTATTTCATGCTGGCTTTGTGAGGGGATCCCGGGGAGTGGCTGTCTTGGTACACCGCAGGCTGTCCTATGTTCACGAGACTCAATGGGTTGATGCTCATGGCAGATATGTCTTTGTCCAGGGCAGGATAGGTGCAGAGCCGGTAGTTTTTGGGAGTCTATATGCCCCACCTCCCCTGGAAGGAGCCCTTATAGAAAAATTGTTCGGTGTGTGGGCTGAAATACCAGATGTTATGGCAGTAGTAGGTGGCGATTGGAATGATGTGATGAATGGACGGATGGATCGCCACAGGCTGAGGGGAGATCTGCCAACAGACACACACACTAAATTGAGCGACATAGTGAGAGGGATGGGATGGGTTGATGCATGGCGATACCAACAAGCCCAGAGCCGTGAATACACTTATGTTTCGGCTGTTCATAAAGTCCTTTTCCAGAATAGATTATCTGTTCATTCCCCACACCTGGGTGGGGAGGGTGGACTCCACTTCCATATTGCCACGCGGCCTGTCGGATCACTCCCCGACGACGCTAGACTTACGTCTCGATAGAAAGTGGCAGCCATTCAGGTGGCGCCTCTCAACATGGCATTTACAGCAAGATAGCTATCAGACTCATATGAGGGAAGCGAGTGCTCATTACTGGAGCGACAATGACAGATTAGATACAGATGATATGACCCTCTGGGAAGCTCTGAAGACATTGACTGGTGTGCTGCAGCCCGTAAGACATGGAGGGACAATATAGAGAGAGAGGCTAATCAGGTCCAGGACTTAGAAGAAAGATGTCGCACAGAGGGGGTTGAGGAGGATGTCGGGCAGTTGCTATTGGCGCAGCAGTCGTACGCCTCCCTGCTACTGGATGAGGCTAGACAGCTGTTGCTAGCGAAGCAGAGTAGGATATACCAGTGGGGCGATAAGTCCAGCACTATGCTATATAGGCTTTGCCAGAGTACTTTTCATGCACAGTCACTACCGGGTCTTCGGGACGACACAGGGGCGTCCATGACGGCCCCGGCGGAACCAGCAGCCAGCTTTGCACAGTATTATGCGGCCCAATATGCTCCTCTGGAGACCCTTCCGGCAGCAGACATCAAAAAATTCCTGGCCGACCTCCCGCCGCGAGCGTTATCGGATGAGGGGCGCGATCGCCTTGAGCTCCCTCTGTCGGCTGAGGAGCTGGGTACAGCCCTCGGTGAACTTAATGTTGGTAAAGCCCCCGGACCTAATGGGTTCCTGAGTGAATTTTTTAAGAAGTTTCACCTCCAATTAGGGACGCACTATGGAAGGGCTCTGGAGGCAGCCAGAGAGTGTGGCCGACTTCCGATGGACTGGCGGCAAGCCGAAATTGTGGTCTTTTGTAAGCCGGGGAGGCCCCCTGACCAGCATGAGTCTTATGGACCTATATCGCTATTGAATATCGAAGCGAAAATACTGGCGAAGGCGTTGGCTAATCGCCTTCTCCCATACTTTACAGACCTTGCCACCCAGACCAGGACGGCTTTTTGCCTCATAGAGCAACAAGACACAATATTAGGCGTGCACAGGTGGCAGTGGAGGCGGCCCGGGCGGCAGGGATTCCAGCGGCGCTACTATTGCCTGATATAGATAGAGCCTTTGACTCATTGAGTTGGGTCTACCTCCATGCACTCCTGTCCCGCCTGAACCTCGGGCCTCACTTCCTGTCATATCTGCAGCTGCTCTACACAGATCTGACGGCGTCGGTTTGAGTGGTTGGAGAGGTGTCAAGGCACCAGACAGAGATGTCCCCTATCGCCATATTTATTTGCCCTGGCGATGGAGCCGCTAGCGGCGTGGGTACGGGTGGATGCACAGATGCGAGGAATTGAGTGGGAGACGGGACCTGCTGATAGAATCGCACTATATGCAGATGACGTCCTCTTTTTTCTCACAGACTTGAACAGATCTGGTCCGCGGGTTCTGGATATCATGCGAATATTCGGGGAGGTGTCGGGCCTGCATCTGAACCTGAGAAAATCGGCGTTGTGGGTGTTGGGGGAGCGCGGATGCCTAGGTTCCTGGGCGACAGCACTGCAGGAAGCGACTGGAGGCCTTAAATACCTGGGAGTGTTTTTGACTGATTTACGCGGTGTCTCCTGGGCACGCAATGTGGTGCCTGTATGGGACCGAGTCCGATCAGACATGGCAACATGGTCCCGCATGCCCCTCCCTGAATGTATACGGCCGCTCGGCCATATATAAGATGGTAGCTCTCCCGCGTCTATTATATCAACTACAGAATCACCCATATGCTATTCCACCGCAGTGGTTTAAACAGGTGGATTCAGCGTTAAGCCAGTTTCTTTGGGCTGGGGGAGCGGTGAGAGTAGCACTTCGCACATGCTTCCTCTCCACGTACTGTGGGGGCCTAGTAACATCGGTCTTTCTAGTGTAAGAAACACGTCTGAGACATTTACTTGCATGAATTGTTTCTACCGAATATAAGCCTGGTCGAATGCCACCTGTCTGTCGCACGCCATAGGGAGTAGTCTCCTGGCATGGTTGGATGTGCCTTGTTTGGGACATACTCCAGATCAAACTACAGTAAAAATGTTTTACAGGAGGCGAAAAATGTTGTATATTTAATAACGTTTTGAGCAATGTAGTCCGCAGTATCATTGATGCAATTTTCTTTCCAAACAAACCATTTTTCGTTTTTGAACTGTACGCGCATGCGCGATAGAGTAGTGTCTCTTTCCGCTTTTACACCCACGGATGTGTGAGACTTAAAACTTTAGAGAATTACATTCTCATATGACGCTTGTAACGCTGCATTGAAACAGCGACTGATTAAAGAATTCTGTTTAAGTATGATGGAATGGGTTTGTAACAACAAACCTCATCTGCGTGTCCAGCACCATGTGCGCATGCGCGATGGAGAAGTATTCTGCTTAGTTGTTTGCTCCGTTAGTTTGTCCAGTAGGGTGCCCCGTATTCCCCGTCCGCCTCATTAATCACCGTTTGGCGTCTACTTAAGAGCAGAGGGCGACCTTGTGAGTGCCTCCACTTCCGCTTGGCCCATGGACAGAGGTACTGACGGACAGGTGAGTGTCCTTTTTGGACTCTCCTCATTGTAGCTGGGCTGTGCAGCTGAGAGCAGTTTAGTTAGTCTCTGTTCGGGCAAGGAGACCACAAGCAGTCTGTCAAGTCCTTATTTCTTTCAATATGACTGAGATATAGAAGGGGTCTTTGATGAACCTAACTTCTTGAAAGGGCTCCTTATCGAGGGTAGCCCAGGTGGTTCTCTTTGGACCTATTTCCAGTCCCCCTCACTAGTACCACTAGATTGCTTTTTATAAAGTTTCCAAAATACATAATTGAATGAGAGGTTTCAATTCCATCATAAGATTTTTCAGAGGCATTCTAGAATGTCTGGATTATGCTATCTTCAATGCGACAAATGGGTAGCGGGGTAATATGTAAACTTAGTTTGACAGTTGGGTACACATCACACGTTCGTTGGGTTGGAGTGTAGAGCAATTGGCTTGGGCACTGTAGAACTGTGGGTTTACTGTGTCCTTTTTCTACACCACAGAGCGGGGCCTCATACTCCCGAGCGGTTGCCGGGTGAGGTGAGGTCTTCACCCACACAAAGCTGGGTGAGTATCACATTGAGGAAATGCCTCAAAGTGATAAAGCTATAATGCTTGTTTAAATATGCAGAATGTAAATTATTCATGCAGGTGTGATTTGTCTATGCAGTCTCTCTGTATGCAGGTGGTTGTGTGTATGTAATCTAGTGTTGTTGTACAATACATTTTTGTTTATTGACAGGAAGAAGAAATGCTTCTCTCCCACCAGTGGACGTTCTACCGTTAAAGTTCCTGGTAGATATGTATCTTTCTACTAGTAATCTTATCGCTACTTTTCACTTTGCACTACAATTGTGATTATGGCTGCAGTAGCTGATTTTTATTAAGGTCCTGAAGAATGCCGGGGAAAAGCCCCTTAGGCTGAAACATGTTGACCGTACTGCACAAGCGCCATAGGGTAGTCATTCTACCAGGCGCGGTTTTTTATCTCTTGACACACGGACTTTAGTTTACATGCTCTTTTAGAGTCTGTGTAGTCAATTTTATTTATCACTTTCATTTGAGCACTGCACTTTACTTAGTCCTCCACATGGTAAACATTTTTGGCTAGTTTTCTGACATCCAGTTCTACACCGGCACTACATGGCTGGCTGTGATATGGATTGATCTGCAATTCCCACATGACGCAAACTCCACCGCCAGGGTGGTCTGATGGGATTTTGTACTAGCTTTGTGTTTCCAATAACCTCCAGCAACGTTGGTTCACACATGCAGCCTACTGTCCCTTAGTCACTGCTATGGTCACACACCACTTCCAGACCTGTTCTGCTCTCTTGTGTGTTTTTTCTGACTATTGGGGAGCGAGCAGACAGGTCGTTAAATATTCCCCCCGACCCTCCACACATGTTTGTTTGTTAGCATTTAGAGCAACTTTTTAGTTGCGGGTCTAGTAATTTTGGATGCGAACACAGTTTTTCGCATCCTAATAGCTCACCTAACTTAATTGTGTATGTCTCCCTCCTGTCTACCCAGTCACCACCATATTCCCCATCTAAAAACATTTGTTGGCAACATTTTCTGTGCTTTGCACGTGATGGAAACATAATAATTATAACAATTTTTTGCTCCATGGTGGTCTTTCTAGTGTAAGAAACACGTCTGAGACATTTACTTGCATGAATTGTTTCTACCGAATATAAGCCTGGTCGAGTGCCACCTGTCTGTCGCACCCCATAGGGAGTAGTCTCCTGGCATGGTTGGATGTGCCTTGTTTGGGACATACTCCAGATCAAACTACAGTAAAAATGTTTTACAGGAGGCGAATAATGTTGTATATTTATTAACGTTTTGAGCAATGTAGTCCGCAGTATCATTGATGCAATTTTCTTTCCAAACAAACCATTTTTCGTTTTTGAACTGTACACGCATGCGCGATAGAGTAGTGTCTCTTTCCGCTTTTACACCCACGGATGTGTGAGACTTAAAACTTTAGAGAATTACATTCTCATATGACACGTGTAACGCTGCATTGAAACAGCGACTGATTAAAGAATTCTGTTTACGTATGATGGAATGGGTTTGTAACAACAAACCTCATCTGCGTGTCCAGCACCATGTGCGCATGCGCGATGGAGAAGTATTCTTCTTAGTTGTTTGCTCCGTTAGTTTGTCCAGTAGGGTGCCCCGTATTCCCCGTCCGCCTCATTAATCACCGTTTGGCGTCTACTTAAGAGCAGAGGGCGACCTGGGGGCGTGGCTTGGGCGCCGATGGCGATGGTCGCCTGAGAGCTCGGCTCCGGGACTAAGCCCGAAATTATCCTGAACATCGGAGGCTGAGGGGCGCCCCAGACCCCGCATTCGGTTGAGCGAGGCGACGACACCCTGCCGGGGGCCTTGGTGGAGTTTGGACGGGGGTGGCTTCGAAGAAATGCCGAAGTTTGCGGAGTTGCGGAGTGCGACCCAACATGGCGCCCGGACCCCTTTGTCCCCTTGATCGAAACTACGGAGTTGAAGAGGTCTCGCGGGTGTCAACTGGCACCCGGCTTCACCATCCTCAGTTGTTTTAGACATTGGACATTGGCAGGCTCGGACCTTCTACAACGGGTTCATACTCGATTAGACGACCGGGCGGGTGCCCACGCACTAGAGGGCACCGGGCGCGGGTGCCCTCTGTTCCAGGTGGTGGTCTGCACCGCGACTCCGCAACTAGCTACGTTTTCCTGGCCAGCCCAACTACATGGGTGGCGCAACACTCTGGCGCCACGGATCAACCGAGGGAGTTGGTGGCCCTCGCCCCGGAGCTATAGTGGGTGAACGGGCCTGCCCGACTCGGCGACGGTTGTCTCCGCCCCCTTATCGGTGCCCTCGGACGCCGTGGCGGTGGCGTGAGCCGAAGCGGCGGAGTCTCCACAGGCTCTGGAGAAGGAGATCGCCCATACCCGACTTGAGAACGAACTCCCGGGAAGGTCGTGCTGGACACCTGTACACGGAGATGCCTACTCCGGGACCCTCACGGAGAGCCCCTGGCAGCATGGGGAAACCTAAAGGAGCCAAGGGATCCAGCCAGACCACCTCAGACTCTGAAGCCCAGGACAAGGAAGAGCATGGAGACCCTAAACGACCGGGTGGCGCACCACTCCAGCAACAATTCGACCGTGTACTGGAAGCGATAGAGGCAACTCGGTCGGCCCTCCAACAGGACATTGCCCAGGTGGCGACGGGCCTGGGCCTCCTTAGGGCAGATCATGGTAAACTCTCAGACCGGGTCAAGGAGGTGGAGGGCACGGTGAAGACTTTAGAACCGGCGCAGAGAACCCTGGCTGCGACGATAAAGGATGCCATGTCCCGAATTGAGACCCTCGAACGGAGGGCGGAGGATGCGGAAGGCCGCAACAGGAGGAATAACATTCGGGTGGTGGGCCTGCCGGAAAAAATCGAGGATGGCGATATGGTGCGATACTTGGAGACCTGGCTCCGAGACACGGTGGTCCCGGAGGGCCTGTCCTCCTTTTACACTCTAGAACGGGCCCACAGAGTCCCAGCACGGCCCCCACAGCAGGGACGAGCCCCAAGGCCAGTGGTGGCGCGGTTGCTACATTTCCGGGACAGGGACCTGATCCTAAATGCCGCCAGGCACAGTGGCCCGTTCCAGGTTGCAAACAGTCAGGTGAATATCTTCCCTGACTACACCTACGAGACGCAGCGCAAGCGGTTCTCCTTCCTGGCGGTTAAGCGTGAACTCAGGAGTGAGGGCATCCAATATTCACTCCTATTTCCCGCAAGGCTCCGCGTCATTGTCGACGACAAAACCCAGTTCTTCGACACCCCAGAGGAGGTCTGTGACTGGCTCGAACTGTACCGGACAGGGAAAGATGGTTATAGCGCCTCGACCCATCAGGCGGAGGAGCCGGAACAAAGGAGGCGATCTAAGAGGGTCAGGAACCGCCGCGGCCGCACGGGAGGGCCCTCGACTGCGGAGACATCATCGGAGCCGAGGGGAGTGTTGGAAGTTCTGTCGGAACTGTCGGGAGCGAGAGGCGAAGTCATCGAGGAGGAGGAAGAAAACCCGGGTGCTCAGGGGGCACCATCGGACTCGGAAGATTCAGTGGCAGACAGTACCCATACACCGGTGATCACACCGAAATCGGTGGAGGACCTTTTGGACGGACAAGGGTAACGGGATATGCTGCCTTGTTTTGGGTGGGGGCCCGGCAGGGGGGAGGCGGTTGCCGTTCTTTATTGCTGACAACGAAGGAGGGAGGGTTGGGGGGCTTCTGCTCTTGCCCCGGAAGGTTTTGACACCGGAGGGGGCTTACTATAGTCCTGGTAGCCTGGGCGACGAGGGCCCACTGCCTCCGCTCAGCCCGCACCTGGCCCATAAGGCCTTCCTACGGTGGCGACCGTAGGACTAGTGGGGATTTTGGGGTTGATCTCCGTAGAGGTTTGGATGGGATCTAGATGTTGCAGTTTGGGTCCTGTTCTGGGGTGGTTGGGGGGGGGCTTTGTTGGTTTTTGGGTGGTTTGGTTCTGGTTGGGGAAAATGGCCGCCGTCAGCGCTGGGAGGATTGATGCTTTTTCTTTGTGGGGACCCGAACGGGGAGACTGTGCAAGAACACTCTGGGACAATGGCTGATGTTGCTAACTTGAAATGTATTACTTGGAACGTGAGGGGGCTTCACACTATGTCCAGGCGTCACAAGGTCCATGCTTATTTAGTGCGTAGGGGAGTGCAAATGGCGCTGCTGCAGGAAACGCATCTGAACAAGGCGGAAGGGGCGGCGCTTCAGCGTAGGTGGCGAGGGCAGGTCTTTTCCACGGCGTACTCTGCTTATGCCAGGGGGGCGCTAATATGGATTAGGGCAGGAGTCCCCTTCCAGGTCACGAGGACAGTGTTGGACCCAGAGGGGCGTTTCGTGGCCATCTCAGGCACGCTAGGAGGGAGGGACCTGAACGTTTGCTGTGTGTATGCTCCTAATGTGGACCAGACTGCCTTCCTTTCCAGGTTATCGGGCTCGCTGGCCCACTTTTTCGCCGGGCCCCTCCTGCTGGGGGGAGACTTTAACTCCGTAGTGGATGTAGACATAGACCGCTCGCATCCCCCGCTCCCCGATTCCCCGGTCCGGCGGACGGCTAAGGGTCGTCAAGATTGGCAGACCCGCTGGGGTTTGACGGACATTTGGAGGGCGCATCACCCCGCGTCTAGAGATTATTCATACTTTTCGAGCCTTCATGAGCTGCATGTCAGACTAGATGGCTTTCTTGGTTCGTCCGAATTAGTTTCGGCAGCGGTCCGATCGGAGTACTTATCGCGGACCATCTCGGACCATAACCCCCTCCTACTGGACATTCGCTGGTTCCCTGGGACGCCGGCAGTACCCACCTGGAAGATGCGCCCCGAGATCCTCGAGGACAGTGTCTTCAAGGCGGACCTAGGGGAGAGAATCACGGATTATTTTGCGTCCAACGGCGGCTCCGCGAGTACTAGGGCGTTCGAATGGGACGCTTTCAAGGTGGTGGTGAGGGGCTACTGTATCTCTAAGAAGGTGGGCATGCGGCGTGTTATCCTGGCTGACTTAGACACAGCGGACCGAGCGCTCCGCGAGCTCGAAATTAGCCGCCCCGGACACCCGGAATTGCAAACACAAACGGTAGAGGCGAGGGAGAAGGTAGCGGTGGAGGTCGAACGGCTCCGCTGTTTCGATTATAAGGCCTATACGGTCCGGTCTATTGCGGAGGGCGACAGGTCGAGCGCGTTACTGGCGTGGTTGGCCAACCCTACGCGCCAGTCCCAAACGACGACAAATATGCGTAGGGCGGATGGGACCGAGGTGTGCACCCAACCGGAGATTCTTAGTTGCTTCCGGCATTACTACGAAAGTTTATACCGCAGTCGCTCCGCACGTGACCCAGACCGGCTTGATAACTATCTTAGCCCACTGGAACTCCGCACAGTAGGACAGGAAGTGGCGGAAACCCTGGGTTCTGACATTGACTTGGGGGAGATCCGCGGGGCCATCAAACGGATGGCGAGGAACAAGACCCCGGGCCTAGATGGCCTTCCGGTGGAGTTCTATGCAGCTTACGCTGACCTCTTGGCCCCTCGATTACTGGTGGTCTACAGGGAGGCGAAGAGGTTGGGTCGTCTCCCTGGCTCGATGTGTGAGGCGTTGGTGGTTCCTCTCCTCAAACCAGGCCGAGACTCGTCTGACCCGGAGTCCTACCGTCCCCTTTCAATGCTGACGGTGGACTACAAGATATTGAGCAGCATCTTGGCCTCGAGGCTGCTGGGACATATGAGTTCCCTAGTGCATGAAGACCAAGCCGGTTTCATCCCACGGCGGAATACGACTATGAACATCCGAAGGTTGTTCCGCTTGCTTGGGGAACCATTTGTGGATGCCCCGTCCCCGGTAGTCTTGTCGGTGGACCTGGAGAAGGCTTTTGATAGCCTGGAGTGGGACTACCTATGCACGGTATTACGGAAATTCGGCCTCGGGGAGGGATTTGTCAAATGGACAGCAGTCCTCTACGCTTCCGCTTCGGCCAGGGTTAGATCGGGCCCTTTGATTTCATCGCGATATCCGGTGGAGCGTGGCACGCGGCAGGGGTGCTCCTTATCCCCGCTTCTTTTTGCACTAGCGGTGGAGCCACTAGCGATGCATCTTCGCTCGGGAGCCCACTATACGGGCTTATGGACAGCGGCGGGCCCGCATTACGTCTCGCTCTATGCGGACGACCTGTTGCTCTTCCTGGAGGATCCGGTCGACGCGTTGCGGGGAGCGGAATTAGCGCTAACGGAGTTCGGAGCGGTCTCAGGCCTCCAAGTGAATTGGTCTAAGACCTGCCTCTTCCCGATGCGTAGGGGTACCCCCACTCCTGCGCTAAGTAAGGAGATCAGATGGGAGCCCCACTGCTTTAAATACCTTGGGGTATTTGTGTACCACGACCAACCCGACCTCCTAGATGGAAACATTGCCCGTTGCATACGAGCACTCCGAGGTAGCATGGACTTTTGGGCCACGCTGCCGCTCTCCGTGGCGGGACGCATCGCCCTGCTCAAAATGGTGGCGCTCCCCCGACTATTGTATTACTTTCGGACTTTGCCGATCTGGGTCCCACCGGCCACGTTTCGTCGCTTGCGTTCTATGGTGGTCGGGTTCCTTTGGGGAACGGGCCGGCGGCGGGTGGCCCTCAACACCCTGATGAGGCCGAAGGACGAGGGGGGGCTCGCTGTGCCGGACTTCGAGAAGTATTACCTAGCGGCGCAGCTCCAGACCTACACCCAGGAGATAGCCAGGGAATTCAGAGGCCCGGAGGACGGTAGAGGGACGGGTATGGCCAGGCACGTCCTCTCCTTTATCGCGCTGCGACAGCGCTTAGTCCTACGGGACCTGTCGATGGAGGAGCGGACTATCCGACTCTGTTGGAATCGGGCTCATAATAGAGGTCGCCTACGGACGCCATATGCGCCTGAAATACCATTGGGGATGCTGACGGCCCTCCCCCACGGAGGAGATTGGTCACGACTGGCGGACTGGGAGGATTCCGGTTTACAGCTCGTCGGGGACCTGTACGAGGACGGAGCGCTCCTGTCCTTTCAGGATCTCATTGACCGCTTTGGGATCCCCCGGGGCGACTTTCTGCTGCACTCGGCCATTGTGCGAGCGATCCAGGCGCACTGGCAAAACGGGCTAGAGGAACCTCAATTGTCTCAGGTGTGCCAGTACGTAATGATGTCGGCGGGCACGGTGAAGGCGGTCACTTGCCTCTACGGCAGGTTAATTGCCGAGGGGTTGGTTCCTCTCGCCACACTGAAGTCCCGCTGGGAAGAGGACATTGGTAGGGAGATCCCGGAGACGACCTGGTCCCAGCTGGTGAGGCGTGCCTGGAAGGGCACACGTAGCGCCCGTTTCCAACTGGTCCACTATTATGTTCTCCATAGAGCGTACCTGACCCCGGTAAAGATCAGGCGTTATTTTGCCACGGCTTCGGCGGAATGCCCTAGGTGCCCGGCTCAGGAGGCGGACCTCCTACACATGCTATGGGCCTGTCCAGGACTGACGTCCTACTGGCAGGAGGTGGCGACGACTTTGGAAGAGGTGACGGGGAGGCGCTTATCATTCGATGTGGCGGTAGGGCTCTTGCACTGGTTCCCCCATACCCCCCGGAATAAACTCACCAGTAAATTTATCGACCTGGGGCTCCTACTTGCTAAGCGAGAGGTGACCAGGAACTGGAAGGCACGAGCTGGTCCTACAGGCAGCAGATGGCACAGTGAGCTTTTGAAATGGGCGGCGGGTGAGAGCGCGCTGCGATATCAGTTGGCTTGGAGGCAGGGCAATGAGAAGGCGCAGGAGGCCGCGTTAGAATGGGAAACGCTGGTGCAGGCCCTCAGAGATTATTGTACCCCCAGCGACTCCGAAAGTGAAGAAGCAACTCGACCCGAGTCCCGTTAAACATTAGCATTGACAGCACTATTACCTTCCCCGTGGGTCAAGCAGTGGATCCTATGTTGATGAGCTCCCTGGCGCTGATGGTGGGGGGGGGGGGGGGAGGGGGGGGTTTCACAGTAACTGGGAATTTTGAGGGGGGGGTTTCTTTTGGGGTTTTGGGTTTGTTTAGAAAAGCAGATGACGGACAGTGTGTTATCCGGACCAGCTCCAGCATCCTACTGACCCCAGCTGCATTTGCCGCCCAACCCCAGGGATATGGGCTGATTGGCTGTATAGCAACGTTATGGAAGGGGGTCGGTGGGCTATACCTTGTATAAGTTGTTTATAATACGATACTGGTCGCTACTGTATTGTTTTACTGATTCCTGCAATAAAAATATATTTAAAAAAAAAAAAAAAAAGAGCAGAGGGCGACCTTGTGAGTGCCTCCACTTCCGCTTGGCCCATGGACAGAGGTACCGACGGACAGGTGAGTGTCCTTTTTGGACTCTCCTCATTGTAGCTGGGCTGTGCAGCTGAGAGCAGTTTAGTTAGTCTCTGTTCGGGCAAGGAGACCACAAGCAGTCTGTTAAGTCCTTATTTCTTTCAATATGACTGAGATATAGAAGGGGTCTTTGATGAACCTAACTTCTTGAAAGGGCTCCTTATCGAGGGTAGCCCAGGTGGTTCTCTTTGGACCTATTTCCAGTCCCCCTCACTAGTACCACTAGATTGGTTTTTATAAAGTTTCCAAAATACATAATTGAATGAGAGGTTTCAATACCATCATAAGATTTTTCAGAGGCATTCTAGAATGTCTGGATTATGCTATCTTCAATGCGACAAATGGGTAGCGGGGTAATATGTAAACTTAGTTTGACAGTTGGGTACACATCACACGTTCGTTGGGTTGGAGTGTAGAGCAATTGGCTTGGGCTCTGTAGAACTGTGGGTTTACTGTGTCCTTTTTCTACACCACAGAGCGGGGCCTCATACTCCCGAGCGGTTGCCGGGTGAGGTGAGGTCTTCACCCACACAAAGCTGGGTGAGTATCACATTGAGGAAATGCCTCAAAGTGATAAAGCTATAATGCTTGTTTAAATATGCAGAATGTAAATTATTCATGCAGGTGTGATTTGTATATGCAGTCTCTCTGTATGCAGGTGGTTGTGTGTATGTAATCTAGTGTTGTTGTACAATACATTTTTGTTTATTGACAGGAAGAAGAAATGCTTCTCTCCCACCAGTGGACGTTCTACCGTTAAAGTTCCTGGTAGATATGTATCTTTCTACTAGTAATCTTATCGCTACTTTTCACTTTGCACTACAATTGTGATTATGGCTGCAGTAGCTGATTTTTATTAAGGTTCTGAAGAATGCCGGGGAAAAGCCCCTTAGGCTGAAACATGTCGACCGTACTGCACAAGCGCCATAGGGTAGTCATTCTACCAGGCTCGGTTTTTATCTCTTGACACACGGACTTTAGTTTACATGCTCTTTTAGAGTCTGTGTAGTCAATTTTATTTATCACTTTCATTTGAGCACTGCACTTTACTTAGTCCACCACATGGTAAACATGTTTGGCTAGTTTTCTGACATCCAGTTCTACACCGGCACTACATGGCTGGCTGTGATATGGATTGATCTGCAATTCCCACATGACGCAAACTCCACCGCCAGAGTGGTCTGATGGGATTTTGTACTAGCTTTGTGTTTCCAATAACCTCCACTAACGTTGGTTCACACATGCAGCCTACTGTCCCTTAGTCACTGCTATGGTCACACACCACTTCCAGACCTGTTCTGCTCTCTTGTGTGTTTTTTCTGACTATTGGGGAGCGAGCAGACAGGTCGTTAAATATTCCCCCCGACCCTCCACACATGTTTGTTTGTTAGTATTTAGAGCAACTTTTTAGTTGCGGGTCTAGTAATTTTGGATGCAAACACAGTTTTTCGCATCCTAATAGCTCACCTAACTTAATTGTGTAGGTCTCCCTCCTGTCTACCCAGTCACCACCATATTCCCCATCTAAAAACATTTGTTGACAACATTTTCTGTGCTTTGCACGTGATGGAAACATAATAATTATAACAATTTTTTGCTCCATCGTGGTCTTTCTAGGGTAAGAAACACGTCTGATACATTTACTTGCATGAATTGTTTCTACCGAATATAAGCCTGGTCGAGTGCCACCTGTCTGTCGCACGCCATAGGGAGTAGTCTCCTGGCATGGTTGGATGTGCCTTGTTTGGGACATACTCCAGATCAAACTACAGTAAAAATGTTTTACAGGAGGCGAATAATGTTGTATATTTATTAACGTTTTGAGCAATGTAGTCCGCAGTATCATTGATGCAATTTTCTTTCCAAACAAACCATTTTTCGTTTTTGAACTGTACGCGCATGCGCGATAGAGTAGTGTCTCTTTCCGCTTTTACACCCACGGATGTGTGAGACTTAAAACTTTAGAGAATTACATTCTCATATGACGCGTGTAACGCTGCATTGAAACAGCGACTGATTAAAGAATTCTGTTTACGTATGATGGAATGGGTTTGTAACAACAAACCTCATCTGCGTGTCCAGCACCATGTGCGCATGCGCGATGGAGAAGTATTCTGCTTAGTTGTTTGCTCCGTTAGTTTGTCCAGTAGGGTGCCCCGTATTCCCCGTCCGCCTCATTAATCACTGTTTGGCGTCTACTTAAGAGCAGAGGGCGACCTTGTGAGTGCCTCCACTTCCGCTTGGCCCATGGACAGAGGTACCGACGGACAGGTGAGTGTCCTTTTTGGACTCTCCTCATTGTAGCTGGGCTGTGCAGCTGAGAGCAGTTTAGTTAGTCTCTGTTCGGGCAAGGAGACCACAAGCAGTCTGTTAAGTCCTTATTTCTTTCAATATGACTGAGATATAGAAGGGGTCTTTGATGAACCTAACTTCTTGAAAGGGCTCCTTATCGAGGGTAGCCCAGGTGGTTCTCTTTGGACCTATTTCCAGTCCCCCTCACTAGTACCACTAGATTGCTTTTTATAAAGTTTCCAAAATACATAATTGAATGAGAGGTTTCAATACCATCATAAGATTTTTCAGAGGCATTCTAGAATGTCTGGATTATGCTATCTTCAATGCGACAAATGGGTAGCGGGGTAATATGTAAACTTAGCTTGACAGTTGGGTACACATCACACGTTCGTTGGGTTGGAGTGTAGAGCAATTGGCTTGGGCACTGTAGAACTGTGGGTTTACTGTGTCCTTTTTCTACACCACAGAGCGGGGCCTCATACTCCCGAGCGGTTGCCGGATGAGTTGAGGTCTTCACCCACACAAAGCTGGGTGAGTATCACATTGAGGAAATGCCTCGAAGTGATAAAGCTATAATGCTTGTTTAAATATGCAGAATGTAAATTATTCATGCAGGTGTGATTTGTCTATGCAGTCTCTCTGTATGCAGGTGGTTGTGTGTATGTAATCTAGTGTTGTTGTATAATACATTTTTGTTTATTGACAGGAAGAAGAAATGCTTCTCTCCCACCAGTGGACGTTCTACCGTTAAAGTTCCTGGTAGATATGTATCTTTATACTAGTAATCTAATCGCTACTTTTCACTTTGCACTACAATTGTGATTATGGCTGCAGTAGCTGATTTTTATTAAGGTCCTGAAGAATGCCGGGGAAAAGCCCCTTAGGCTGAAACATGTCGACCGTACTACACAAGCGCCATAGGGTAGTCATTCTACCAGGCGCGGTTTTTATCTCTTGACACACGGACTTTAGTTTACATGCTCTTTTAGAGTCTGTGTAGTCAATTTTATTTATCACTTTCATTTGAGCACTGCACTTTACTTAGTCCACCACATGGTAAACATTTTTGGCTAGTTTTCTGACATCCAGTTCTACGCCGGCACTACATGGCAGGCTGTGATATGGATTGATCTGCAATTCCCACATGACGCAAACTCCACCGCCAGGGTGGTCTGATGGGATTTTGTACTAGCTTTGTGTTTCCAATAACCTCCAGCAACGTTGGTTCACACATGCAGCCTACTGTCCCTTAGTCACTGCTATGGTCACACACCACTTCCAGACCTGTTCTGCTCTCTTGTGTGTTTTTTTTTTTTTTTTGTCATCAAGAAGTATCCTGTGTCTCTGTTTGCCAAGACAGGGGAACTCAAAGGTTTCAGGCGTTCTCCCTGACGCCGCTGGGTTCTAAAAACCCGGTCCTTCAGTTGGCGCCCAACGTCGGGCGACTTCAGCGGTACCGGTCCAAGCCAGAGGTTCGTGAGAAGCTTCGTGTGAAAATTCTGGAGGAAGGCCAGCCACTTCATTGACCCCTGTATGTCGTTGTGGTCCGAAAGTCTTTGCTGCGAGTTTCCCGCTTTCCGACGGCTACGAAGGACTGCTGCCCTGACTGTCGCCCTGTTTTGGAGCCTTAGACATTTGTAGAGCGAGACGATTGACGGGTCTTCTGGTGACGCCATTGACATTTCAGTTAAGTATAAGCGGAGCGTCTCCCAGTCCTTAGTTTGTTTTGTATCCTTGAGTGGATAGCTTTGATTTGGTACCTGCCGGACCCAAAGCCAAGGGATTCGTGTATTCACGAGATTATCGTTTCAAGATTCCCCTTGTTGTTTGAAGCTAGACTAGTGAGCAAGATGCCTGGTTTTAGCAGTTTTAGAAACTTGTTTAGTTGTGGTGCATTGAAGGATTTCCGGTTAGAGGATTCGTGTCCGGTTCCTCCGATCGGAACTCCTACATACGAGTTGTATGGGAAGCATGGTGTAGGTCATATTAGTTATAATGAGATCTGGGTAAAATATACGAAGAGTGACGGTGTCCTACAGTGGCCCCGTTACGGTAGTTTTGAAACTGAAATTTTAGATAACCTCTAAGTGAAGTTGTTTAAGAAGAAAGCCCGGCCAGCGATGTTTGACTCTTTCCGCATATGGCGCAAAGAAGCCAAACAGAAAGAAATAAAATTAGCGAAAAAGAATAAGAGAGGTATGTCAATGGTGCAAGCTGCCATTGCGTACAGAGATAATGAAGAAGAGCAAGAAAGTGAACAGATGCTTAGAGTGAGGAAGTTAGCGGTAGATAGGTGCTATCCAGTCTTGCCGTCTAAAGAACAGAAGGACGAGAAAGATCTTACGAAAGATCCTATAATGTCGCATCGGTTAAATTCACCACCACCTTATGTGCAGAATGCTACGGCCCCACCGCCACCAGCTGTGGCTGTGCAACTGCCGGTTATTTTGCCTCCTGTGATTCCTCTACAGCCAGCTCCTTTGTCGGCTACTGTACCTTTGGCGCAGCCTCCTTAGGGGCCGTCAACTTTGCCCTTTTCTACGACTGCTGCTTCTATGCCTGTCCCTACTGCTTCTGTGTCTGTTCCGACTTTGGATTCTCCTACTACTGTTTCGTCTCCCCTTGTTCTTCCGACTACTCCTTCTCCTAGACAGCTGATGACCGCTGCTTTTTCTGGTTTCCTGAATCCTTGGTTGGGACAATTAGGTATGTCTCCTGTGAGTGAGTGTAGACAGCTGCGTAGTTAATTGCCTGATACAGATGAACGAGTGGTTCTAGATCACATGGCGCATAGATGGGTTACGTATGCGTCCCAGTACGATCTTGAGGGTGTTATAGATGTTTTCCGGCAATGGGAAGCACCAAAGCAACGTTATGTTTTCGAGATCATGTGTGCGTTCCTCCATGAACAATGGACGAACGAAGTGGGTAAAGCTCCTGAAGAGCGGTTCCGGTTGCGTTCCGAATTAGCAAAAGGAACGATCGTGAGTCTCCTCGACATCGAGAGAGCGGTGTCAACGTTACTGTCATTCCGAAGGAATGTTCCTTCTGAACGATTGCTAGAGCCTGATTCGTCAGTTGGGAGACAAGCGCGTCAGTATCCGATGCGAGAGGTTCCTCCAGTTTGGAGACCTGCTGATGCGACAGCTCAACCACCTGTTGTTGCGCACTTTCAGCGAGTGTGGGTACCATGTTCCATGGAAGCGTGCTGAAGTTTTAGCGCTTAAGCAGACCTTGCCTGATCCGCGGAAAAATTCCAGCGGGATATTATAAAGAGCTTACACAAACAGTGAGTTTGTGCATCATGAATTTGGCGGACATAGATATGTTGTTTGGGAATGTTGTTCCACAGCCCATCTGGAATGTCATTCGACATACAGATCATGATAATGATGATTCGTGGGTGAACCTTGTCGCTGCGAACGATAGACAAGTTGGAGGTGCTAAGCCTGAAAATATCATTAGGATTATTACTTTTATGAAGACTTTGATGCCTGAAGTACGTGTGAATTGGGATAAGTTGTCTGCATGTAAGCAGAAGAAAGATGAGACTGTGTCGGACTTCTTTTCGCGTTTCGAGGAAACGTTCGTCGATCATAGTGGTCAGGATATGGCTACCGAGGGTGGCCAGAGGTTGTTTGTCGACAAGTTCGTACACAATCTTCTTCCTGAGTTATGCACTAAGTTGAAGGATTCTGAGAGTGCTTGGCCTGTTTCTACATCGGCGCAGATTTTAGCTACGGCTCAGTAGTATGAGAATAGACATAAGGATGAGTTAGAGAAAGCGGACAAGAAGACTAAGGAATTGAGAACTAAAGTTCTTCTACAACAAGCTTATCCGCCCCGTGTTAATAATCAGCGTGATTACCAGCAGCCACAACAGTATTCGAGGAACTCGCAAAGAGACGAGACTCCTCAACAGCGTATTCCGTATGGCCCTAATCAGTGTGCGTATTGTAGAGAAGAAGGTCATTACAAGAATAGTTGTCCGGTTTTGCTGCAACGAGGGAATAGTGCTCGTGGTGTGAGAGGTAGAGGTGCTCAGCAAGCACCTAGAGGTAGAGGTCGTGGGCAGAACGCGCGCCCTTTTCCTCCACAAAATTCGATGAATAGTTTTGACCAACAGCAGAATTCGTCTGGTAGGACAGCACAGTACTATGTGGACGATTACTATGTTGAGGGTGATGAAGCACATGGTTGTTAGGACAGCCATGGACAAAGAGAGGGAGTTGTTTCAGTTCCAGTAGATCAGAACGGACCTTACGTTGAGGTGATTGCATCAGGTGTGTCAGAGCCTTTTTTGCTAGACACTGGTGCTACGAAGAGTTCGATTATGCATTCTAAGCTCCCTGGCGCACCTTTGTCTGGCTTTAATAATGTTTCTGTAGGTTTTTCTGGCGCCCCCGTTACGAATCCGATTTCTGCCCTATTGCCCCTTTCTGTTGGTCCTCGTAGGTTTGAAGCACCCCTTCTTTTGACTACAGGTTGTAATGAGAATTTGCTGGGTTTAGACCTGTTAAAGAGATTGTATGCGACTTTGTATTGTTCTCCGGCGGGAGTACTTCTTACTTTGGGTGAGAATGTGATCTCTCCAATATATATATCGAAAGATTGTCTTCCATCGGAATTGTCTTCATTACCAGATTCACTGTGGGCTACGGGCCCGAATGATGTAGGCCTGTTAGACATTCCCCCATATGTTGTCACACTGAAGGTGAATGCTAAGTTACCGCCCATTCCACAGTATCGCATTTCGAGTGATGGTGAGCGTGCACTCTTAGCGATCATTTATGGTCTGATTGATAAAGGTGTTATTGAAGAGATGCGAGGTAACGTGTGCAATAGTCCTGTTTTGCCGATTCTGAAAAGAACTGATCCTTCACAGCCTCCTGTATATAGATTTGTTATTGATCTTCGTGAAGTGAACAAGATTGTTGTTCCACAATTTCCTGTTGTGCCTGACATTACTGCATTATTGACTTTGATTCCGGCTTCTGCCACCTGGTTCTCGGTGATTGACTTGAAGAAAGCATCCCGATTGCCATGGAGAGCAGGGATATTGCCTATTCTCTTTAGGAGGACGAAGTTTCCGCTTTAAGCGTGCTCCTCAAGGCTATTGTGAGAGTCCATCGATTTACAGTCAAGCTTTGAAGACACAACTTGATTTGTTGGTTTTACCTGAGGGTGCAGCCCTTATCCAGTATGTTGACGATTTGCTAGTTGCCGCAGATACTGAGGAGATTTGTAAGGATGCCACTTTGTCTTTACTGCAACACTTATCTGATTGTCACCATAAAGTTTCCCTCTCAAAATTACAATTCTGTCGACAAGAAGTTACCTACCTAGGTCACCTCTTATCGAAGGAGGGAAGGAAATTGACCCCAGAAAGAATTCAAGCCATTGCGAAAATGAGTGTTCCTATGACACAGAGAGAAGTACGTGCGTTTTTGGGTATTACGTCGTACTGTAGACAGTGGATTCCCAATTTTTCTGTTAGCGAAGCCTTTGATAGCTCTTACTGTTAAGGATACTCCAAATCCTATTCCTTGGACTGACGAATGTCAAAAGAGCTTTTCTGAACTACGTAATGCGCTGTGTTCGGCTCCTGTGTTGGGTACTCCCGACTACAGTAAGCCTTTTACATTGTATGTCCACGAGAGAGAGGGATGTGCATTGTCGGTTTTGACTCAGCAGTTTGGCGATAAGCAACGCCCATGTGCGTACTTTTCGTCAACTTTGGATCCTGTAGCTAGAGCGTTGCCGAGTTGCTTGAGAGCCACAGCGGCAGTGGCTGTTTCAATTCGACAATCTGCTGGTTTGGTTATGGATAATACGTTAGTGGTCATGGTTCCACATGCAGTGGATACCTTGTTGAATCGTACGAAGACACAGCACTTAACTAGTGCTCCGGTCGTCAGGGTATGAGCTGACATTGTTAGCGAGTCATGTGCATATAAGAAGGTGTAATACCTTAAACCCAGCTACATTGTTGCCGATTTCGCTTGAGACAGATGACGATAGTGAAGAACAGCATGATTGTTTTCTAAGAAACGAAGAAGAGACGAAAGGGAGAGTGGACCTTAGGGACACTCCTCTTCTTGATTGTGATGATGCTTTGTGGGTTGATGGTTCGTGCTTTAAGTTACCGAATGGTGATACGACTGCAGCCTATGCTGTGACGACTTTGCATACGGTTGTTGAAACTGCACATATCCCACATAACTCCGCACAAGCGGCTAAATTGATTGCACTTACGAGAGCATGTGTGTTGGCGAAAGGAAAACGAGTGAATGTGTATACGGATAGTCAGTATGCATTTGGCGTGGCTCATAGCTCTGGACGTTTGTGGCGTGAACGTGGATTTTTGACATTGCATGGTACGAAGATACAACATGGACAACTGGTGAATGAACTCCTCAAATCTCTTACGCTACCACTGCAAGTCGTGATTGTGAAATGCAGTGCCCATAAAAAGGTCACGGATGATGTTGGTCGTGGTAATGCGTTTTCGGATGAAGTTGCGAAAGAAACGGCTAGAAACATGATGAGTCGAATGTATGTTGCGGGTCCAGCGAGATGGGTTCCAGAGAAGAGTATGTGTGAAGATACTATTGAGATCCTGGTAAGGGAACTCCAACACCAGCTGGTCATTTTGCTCCTCCTACATATCCGTTTGAGGCCTTGCAGCTAGATTTTATCCATATGGAGAGATGCAACAACTTGAAATATGTGTTAGTGGTTGTTTGCTCCTTTTCTAGATGGGTAGAAGCTTACCCCCTTAAAGACAACACTGCCTTGTCCACAGCAAAAGCCTTGATAAAATAATTTTCTCGAGATTTGGACTTCCGAGAATCATCTGGAGTGATAATGGGAGTGAATTTGTGGGTCAAGTTATGAAGAGAGTGTGCGAGGGTCTTGGGATTAGGCAGAAATTCCACGCTGCAAACCACCCCCAATCAGCTGGTTTAGTCGAGTGCTATATTGGCACTCTTAAGTTGAAATTGGCCAAAATTCAAGAGAGCACTGGTTTACAATGGCCAGATGCCTTGCCATTAGCACTTCTGTCTACAAGGATGACTGTGCATTCACGAATGGGTTTGAGTCCGTACGAGGTTGTGTTTGGTCGCCCAGCGAACATTTGGGTCGTACCAAGACCAACAAGATTTAGAGATCTCGAGTATCCTGTGCTGCTTGATTATTTGCGTGAACTGACAACTAAAATAAGTGTGTTTTACGCCAACAGGTGCATGACAGTCTTCCACAAGCTTCAGAGGATCCAGGGCACTCCATCGAACCTGGCTCCTTGGTCTTTGTGCGTAACTTTCAGCGGACCAAAAACGAACAGCCCCGCTGGACTGGGCCCTATCAAGTGCTCCTGTCAACAAGATATGCGTTACGAGTGCAGGGTAAACGAAACTGGATCCACGGATCGCATACCAAAAGGGCACCTTTGCTCTTGCCTTACGATAAGTGGGTCCAGGAGGGACTTGCAGACTCTGAAACAGAAGTGGTCCCATGGTTTATACCGTTCAGCGATGCTAGATTGATTGGAACGAACTCACAGAAAGAAAGCGACAGAATTTTTCAAGCATCAGTATCTCCTGCAGATCGATTGGACACTACCGAGCCTCATCTTTTGTTCGCTGACCAAGAATTAGCTGGAAGAAATCGTTATAATCTGAGATCGAGAGTTTTGGACAAATAAAAAACTAATAAAGATTGATTTTTTTTTCCGTTTGCAGGTTAACTCTCCACCAAGGATCTACTCATTTTTGTTTTCCTTGAGCCGCCATCCGGTTCTTGCTGCTAGGGTCGCGGTTGCTCCAGTCTTGGGAGTGCAAGCCTGAGACACTAGGTCGAGGGTTCTGTTGGCCCGAGGCAGCCTTCCTGGGTTTAGCAGAGGCACTCCTGAGCAGAATCAACCAACCACCGCGGGCAGCACATTTAGTTTAGGATGGATTTCTTTGAGTTGGAGAGACCTGTACAGACACTGACTTTTAGAAAACGAATATGCAAAATAATATCGAAGAGATGTTTTTTGATATCATGTTTATTTCTATTATTGAGCCTTATAATATTTATAGCTGGTTATGTAACATTTGTTCTTAAAATGACGGTTAATCCCACTGTGCAACCTACACCTTCACCCACTATTTCTTCTCATTCTTTTCATCCTTTGCCTGAACATGAGGTAGTCAGACGATTGGAATTTGCTAACAATTCCTTCATACAACTTCTGCACCAACACCAGTTAGTGATGAATACGACAAACTGTTGGATTTGTGGTTTGATGCCTCATACAATCGATAAGGGTATTCCTTATTTAGTCCTGCCCTTTAGTTTAAATGGTTCTATTCGGGCTTACAGAACCATGTTTATTTATGCCCATAGTGTCTACCCCCTACGTTCACCGAAAGACAATCCGAAGAATAGTGCTTTAGCTAGAGGCATAGTCGACATGGTTAAAGGGACTAATGCAGTTGAAACTATTCCGAAAGATGAGAGACAACCATATAGTGGTTGGAACGTTACTGGATATGGAGTTAGTCTGAGTGTTAACCAGCGAGCGAAAAGTTCTCCACCGATTTGGATAGTGCCCCATCGGGGCCACTATTGTCTGCAGGGCAACGGTAAAAATCCGAAGGCCCAGTTAGGGAAGAGTGTTTGCACTGAGACTTATGTATTCGCGTCTCAGTCTTCCCCAGCGTTCCTAGCTGCTAAGGGTACCTACTTTTTTTGCTACGACAAAGCATATACATGGTTGCCCCCCGACTTCTCGGGCACATGTTTTGTTTCCTTTCTGTTACCTCCCACCTTTACAGCTGCGACAGATTACCATAAGATGAGAGTTGCTAGATGTGTCTTTAGTCAAGAAGACACTGCAGGGCAAGAGTTGGGAGATTTCTTTAAGGGTTTTCTGCCGTTCTGGGGACCTATGGCTAACAGTAGGAATATTCGTCAGTTGACGAGAGTGGTTGAGTCCACCATAGTAGAAACTGCCGGTGCCCTTGGTAACCTGACTGCTGAGCTCCAGTCAGATAGACTTATGACACTTCAGAATAGAGTTGCCCTAGACGTTATTCTAGCAGATCGAGGTGAAGTTTGTAAACTGATTAAATCGAGCTGCTGCGTTTTCATTCCAGACAACGCTCCATCAGTCTTCCAGGCCATTTCCAAATTGCATAAAATCTCTGATTCTGTCCATTTGGACAAAGGGGATTGGTCTTTGATGGGATGGTTATGGGGATTGATATCTACTTGGGGTTGGAAGATTTTGATGGTTATTGGGATGATCTTAGCAATCCTCTTCATGTTCTGTCTCTGCGTGCAGTGTGCTCCTGCTATTTGTGGCCTTTGTGCCACTTCGTGTGCATGGAAACCTGTCCAGAGAGAGATACTCAGTAATAGGATGATGCTACAGCAGCATATGGATGACTTGATGAATATAGATCCAGATTCAGATTAACATGGGTTTGGGTTTGTTGCCTATGATAGGGCAAAAAGAGGGTCTGTGGTTCCGTGGTTTACGAACTGGGTTCGTTGGTTCCGAACCCGTTCAATAAAGATCGTCGGAAATGGACGATTTTGGTATCAGCAGACCGCAAATGGCGAGTGTAGCGTGTCTGAGTGTTTTCGTATGAATCGATATAGGAGAACACTCTCTATTCAAGGATTTAGTTTGAACTTTCGGGTTCCATTTTGTATACGGCAGCCATTTTGTGTGGTTGCCCTAACATAGGCCCGATGACTGTGTCCGAGCGAGTCCTTGAGACACGTACGCCTTAGCTGACTTCTGGGTGACCTGGCCGAACTGACTCCTAGCCCGAGGCTGACCTCGCTGAGCCAGTTACTTGTTCAGCAGCTGGTCTGATAAAGATCAAAGAGCAGGACATGCCCGAGTTTATGGTACACTGCTCCCACCTTTGTATCTCCTTTCCAATCTGTTTCTGCCTTTCCTTTACGACATAATCATTAATTTGGGTCGAAGGGTTTATGATGGGTTTGTCCGGCCTGATCGAACAGGAAACAGGGAATGTGCATGGTCATTTCTGGTGGGCTGGACAACGGAAAATGGGATTGTCTTTGACTGTCGTCATTCGCTACTTTTGAAATGTTACATTGTCATTGGTCAGTTTTTGATGCACCGAATGTAAATTGGAATGTTGCCTGAGGCTTGATTTTTGGCATAAAAGACCATGCTCCGCTTATCGAATTTGTGCAATCTCTGACGAACTACCCGTGTGTACTTCGTAGATCTCTGTTCCTGGTTGCAGCCAATAAACTTTGGTCTTTGACGTCATCAAGAAGTATCCCGTGTCTCTGTTTGCCAAGACAGGGGAACTCGAAGGTTTCAGGCGTTCTCCCTGACGCCGCTGGGTTCTAAAAACCCGGTCCTTCAAATTGCGTCCCCTGATTGCTTGAGGTGTGGTCGAGAGGTTGGTACATTTGTACATACGGTGTGGTCGTGCGATGGGCTGCGGAGGTTTTGGTCAGGAGTGTGGGACTGCCTGTCTGAGGTGTTGGGCTGGGAGCTCCCCCGTACGCCACAGCTGGGTCTTCTCCATGTTCTGGAACAGGTGTGGGGGAACATCTATAAACATCATTTGCTGCTTCTGGGCCTTACAGTAGCCAAGAGGGACATGGCTCGAGCCTGGAAAGCTCCCAGGGCCCCTCTGGTGGGAGTGTGGAAAAAGGGTTCAGATTACTATATGGGTCTGGAGCGCCCGATCTTTGAAGCCAGGGGCTGCCCCAGAAAGCATTATAAGATCTGGAAGAGATGGGCAGATTACAGAGGACTATTGCTGGAGCCGCTGGTGCAAGCGGAACCCGAAGACGGACAATTGGGCCTTAATCCCCGGGAATGAGACTTACACACTGAATTTACTTGCCATGCTTGTTAGTTGTGGATCGATTAGACACTGTGCAGGGGGCTGGGGGGGGCTCCGGGTAGGGGGAGTTAGAGGGCGATGGGAGGGGGGATAGAAGGAAGTAACTTTATTTTAAACTGTTGCTGGAATTGCATATGTATGATTATTATTTTAATGCTCACAGCACCTCCGGTGCCCGGAGTGCTGTGCCTTTATCGCAGCCTTTCAACAACACAATAAAATTTGGTTCTGAAAAAAAAAGTTCGGGATGTCATAGTAGCGGTTCCCGATGTCCGATTCAATTTTTGAAAACAACTATTCCATCAGCTGGACTTCATCTCCAATAACCCGTCTTCGTAATCAGGATATCGTTCAGGATTTATGCGGAGGGCGGCGAGGGTCTCGGGAGCCCTGTGCTCACGCGGCCATCTCGGATGCGCGCAAAGCTCCTCCTCTCCCAGATTGCTCTTTAATTGATGCATGAGGGGAGGGAAATTAGCCCTATGCAGGTCCTGCACACGCGAGGTAACTTTGAATCCCAGATAGGTAATATCCTGCGATGTGCAACGAAAAGGTGACATCCCTTCGATCTACCGCCATTCGTCTTTGGGTATTGTCAGATTTAGTAGGAAGGATTTTGTTAAGTTAAACTTAAAGCCTGCCACCACTTCAAACACTTTCAACTCAGCTTTGATAGCCGGGAGAGAAATCTGGGGTTCTGTCACCGGAAGGAGCACGTTGTCGGCGAATAGCGATATCTTATGGTATTCCGTGCCAAAATTTAACCCCTGAATCTCCTCATTACCCCTGATCCTATGCACAAGAGGTTCAATGCTCAAGGCAAAAAGAAGGGGAGATAGGGGACGCCCCTGCCTCGTCCCATGCGTCAGGGGAAAGGGGGAGGACGCTACTCCGTTGAACAGGACCCGAGAACTAGGAGAGTGATAATTAGCACGAATCATCCCAATGAAGGTTCCGCTGAAGCCAAAGTGCTGGAGCACTTTAAATAAGAAGGACCATTCCACGCGATCGAAAGCTTTCTCAGCGTCTAGCGAGAGAAGCGCTTCGGGAATATTCTCCTTGTTGGCCTTTTCAATGATATGAATGATGCCCCTCAAGTTGTCATGTGTTTGCCTCCCCTTAATAAACCCAGATTGGCCCAGATACGAGAGTGCAGGTAGGATAGTTTTGAGACGTGTAGCCAAGATTTTGGAATAAATTTTGGCATCAAGGTTCAGCAGAGCGATCGGGCGATAGGAGGAGCAGATTGCTAAATCCTTGCCAGGTTTAGGAAGTACAACCATTATTGCCTCTCCAATGGAAGGAGTAACCTTGTGTGTAGAAGCGATGTAATTAAACAATGTAGTTATAAAGGCAACACACTCCCGTGCTGAAGTATGATTGAAGTCGGCTGAAAAACCATCCGGACCGCGAGCTTTCTGAAGTTTAAGGGAATCGATCGTCTTTTGTACTTCTTCGCCAGAGATAGGCTGCGAGAGCTCTTCATTAGTACGCATCCTACCTGAGGGAGGTCCAGTGCGTCCAAGTAGCCCGATGGGTCGTTCGACACAGAGGACTTCGAGGTATACAGGGCTCCGTTAAAATCTTCAAAAGCTCCAGTCTTACCCTCCTCTGATCTGTGAGATATGCCATTGCCATCTATTATGTGTTTGATGTACTTATGTTCCTGTTTGGCCCGTAATTGGCGCGCCAATAAGGTTCCCACTTTATTCCCACTTTCATAGCTCCTGGCCTGCAACTGCAAGATAGATTTTTCGGCTCTATTCGTGTAGATGCCCTATAGTTTCCCCTTTAGGGACGTAATCTTCTGAAGGGTCAGATTTGAAGGTTGGGTCTTCTGTGCTTGTTCAGTGGACTTAAGTTCGCTTTCGAGCTTGAGACGCTCCGCACATTGTTGGGAGTGCAAGGTAGTGGCCATTTCAATGCACTTGCCCTGAATTACTGCCTTAAGGGCATCCCAAATATTAGAGTGAGAAGTGTCCTCAGGGTCGTTCATCTCAAAATACCCCTTTATAGTCTTCCTAAGTTCGTCTCTGAGGAGTCTGTCTCTGCGTAGGAAGTTGGGGAAGTACCATTGGACGTGTCTAGGGCACGGGTTTGGCCACGTGATCGTCATCTCTAAGGGGGCAAGGCCCGAAATGCAGATTGGTTGAAACTGTGATTGTAAAACAGATGGTAGCAGGGACAGGCTCAGGAAAATGTAATCAATACGGGAGTATGTTCTATGGGAACGTGAAAAGAACGAGAAGTCTCTCGTCGTGGGATTGGCATCCCTCTAAACATCCACCAACCCCAAGTGCTGAAGTTGTGAGCGCAGCACCAATCCAAATACCCCCCCTGGAGCCCTGTGGGAGTGTGATGTGTCTCTGTCCAAATCCCAGACGAAATTGAAGTCCCCCAAGAGCAGTATATCCCCCCGGGCAAAAATTTCTAAAGTCATTAGGAAGGAAAGAATGAAGTCTTGTTGACCTGTGTTAGTTGCATAGAGAGCTGCAAATGTACATGGGCGACCTCGAAGATCCCCCCCTAACCATGATGTATCTCCCGCTTTTGTACGTTTAGTGTCCTGATCCTGAAAAGGAACCCCAGCATAGAACACCAGTGCCACCCCATTTTGTTTTGAAGAATGCGAGGACCGAAATATGTAGGGGTAAGCCTTATGGCGCAATCTCTGATCATCAGATTTTTTGAGGTGTGTTTCCTGAAGAGCGATGATCTGAACATTGTGATCAAGCATGTATTTCCAAAATCGCTGGCGCTCATTTGGGGAATTCAGCCCCCTAGCCTTCCATCAAACTACTCTAACCGCCATGATGACAGAAGGAAGATAGACTCCCTAGAAACGGTAGCCCCCTCCACTTTGACCTCTTGGGGTTCCCCCACCCACCCCGTCTAAATCCAATAAAAAGAATGGCACCATGACATTTAGACAAATTTAAAGAACGCAAAAAACATATAAAATGAGTGTGTGGTGTCCCCCTCCTAGAGGGGAATCGCAAAACTAAACAACACTATAGGGACATTACCATTTCTTGTCCCCCAGTCCATGTCAAATCAAAAATCAAGGCATACCTTGCATAGTTAAACTGTACTCCTCCCCCAAACTGATTATTCATGAACTAAGACAATTTGAACTGAGCAGTGAATAAACACAACATTGTCTCTGGAGGACAGCTCCAACTGACGATATTGAGCAGGTCCCAGCGTTCATGACTCTTCCTCCGGGGACCCCCCTCAGTGTATATATGAGTCACCCTCTGACCTGACTGCAGCCTGGCAGTGAGCTCACGTGTTGTCCATGTCAGGCTCCAGAAGTAAAGTCTCTGGTGGCCTCCGAGCACCCAAACTCCGGCCAAATGCGGAAGATGCAAGTCCTCTTTTCCATCCAAATCCCCCTGGACTCCCAGCCTGGCCCATCCGTGGGAGAGAGGTGAGTGAGAGCAACTTTCTCAAGGCGGCTGTAGTTTCCTTCAAAGGGGTGTCCAGTCTGACATCAATCCAACCCTACCAGGAGCTGGGGATCTCTCTGCTCTATCAGTGGACTAATTCTGGAGCTTTTGCGTTTCTTCTTCCCACTCTGCGCCATTACCCGTCGTTGTGACAATCAAGTCCGCCTTCTCCTTCTTGATCTGACGAGGTTTTGGAAAGATCTAAGCCCAACAAGGTCGCTGCCTCTGAAAGGTCCACGCAATGTTGCTGCTTATTTTGCCACATGAAGGCTATCCCAAAGGGTACCAGAAGTTCTTCTCTCGTGACTGGTCAGAACTGCTGTCGACGCTGAAGAGTGGCCTGGGCCACATCTTGATATAGGGTACACGTGGTGTTCTGGAAGGAGATGGAGTCGGAGGCCCTAGCCTTTTGTAGGACTAGTTCTTTTATCTTAAAAGAGCTGAACTTGGCCAGAACATCTCTCGGGCGGAAGTTCTCCCCCGGTAGGCGTGGGTCCACTCTATGAACTCTCTCCAGCCGAAACTCTAGGTCATCCCCTACGAGGGCAGAGGAAAAGAGACCCAGCATGAACGCCTCCAGGTCTGGCCCTTCGCAATCTTCCTCTAGGCCCCGGACTCTTATGTTATCGCGACAAGAGCGATTTTCCAAATCTTCGCACTAGAGTAGGGAATCGCGTAGTTGCTTGCGTAGGTCTGCTGTGCTTTCTTTCAGTATTGAAATCTTACCCACCACCTCCTGGTGTTGCGCTTCCAAATTGAGTGTGCGTGTGCCCACGGAATCTATATCTGCTTGGACAGTCAGAAATTTCTCGCACACCTGCGCGCAGAAGGTTTCGAAGGAGGCTTCCGTGTCTGCATTAATGTTTGCACGTAGCTCGGTGCGTAGTTCTTGTTTGAAGTCACGTAGGGAGGCCAAGAGGTCTTCTTGTGTCAACACCACGGTTGCTCCCTCCTCCGCTGTCCCCCTTCCCGCCGACGTGAAATAGTAGGAGACCATATTATTGAGGTTCTTCTTGGGTGGCATAAGGGGCCCTCTGCTCGGTCAGCTCACGGCCACCCCTCAGGTAGGCGGAATCTGCCCCTTCTCAGTAGCCTCTAGCAGGGACTCCCTCACTCAATCCACCGCTCTTTGAGTCTCACTGCTCCACCTCTTCAGGAGCCAAGCCAAGTCCACCCTCAGCGCCCCTCTTGGCAACCCATGAGAAACAGCATGCGCAAGAATTGATAACACCTAGTCTTCACCTCTGAACGCTCTGTCAGCTCTCCTGTCTGGGTAAGTGTTCTTTCGCGGTTCTGTGGAAATTATACACCAGCCAGGAAGGACCTCCTGTCCGCAATGATGGATTCAGACAATCCTCCCATATGCAGCCCCCGCATGGAGCATATGTCCCACTCAAATGGCTTCCTAGCCTCTCTCCAGCCTAAAGTGGATTCAACAGCTATTAAATATAGGCTTGCAGTTCTTTTTGAAGCAGTATCAAACACCCCCAGGGAATAATAAACTGACTCAAGTCATGGTGAGTCTGTCGCTTCTGGCCTCGACTCCGCTGTGCATTCTAATGCAGCTTCTATTGGATGGGCATTGCTACAGGATTACTTGAGCCGTCAGAACCAGCCAAGTGCTCTCTTCGCATCACTGCCGTCCGCCATTTTGCGGGGCTTCGTAGCAGGTTCGGAGCAGGCCCCCCTTCCTCCGTAATGTAACACCGAGGGCTCCCAGGAAACCCAGACCCGCGGGAGCGTTCCCCTACGAGCGTTAGCGGCAATTCTTCTTGGGACTCAGTTACCGCAGGGCACTGCAGGAGACCCTCAGCTTCGCGCTCCCATCTTCCGCGCCCGGGCAGCTGCCATTTCCTTCAGTACCCGTGCGACGCCCACCTCTCCTCGGGCTGCGATCGGGCGCCTGATGGGTCTCCAAGCAACGCAGGCTAAATCCCCTGGTGCAGCACTACCTCAGCATCTTGGAGCGGCGTCCGCCAAGCTGGTAAGGTGCTTGTTCTTTCCACAACAGCAGGACCTAGGAGGGAGCCGATCGGATTCACGTCCGATCGGCCATGTTGGTTAGCCATGCCACCCAGATAAATATATTAAACTGGAAATAGCAAGTGGCACATACATTTCAATAATATAAATGAAACAGTCTTGCATAAAGTGGTCCCTCAGTCGTCTAGACGGTTCTGAGTTGCTTCTCAGACTGTAGCGCGTGCCCCACTGATGTCCCGGTAGGCCAAAGGAAGGCAGCTCAGGAGAGTTTTTTGGGAGGCTTGGATTACTCATGGCCTCCTCCGTAACCGGAGCACCAGTCACAGGAGAATTGGATTCTGAGCCTCTCCACTCCTCTGTGTCTGAGACACCTTCCCTAGCAGGTCCAGTAACGGCGGAGTCTGATGACCCCTCCTGAGGAGTGAGAAACGCTTTGAAAAGCGATACGTTCCTTGTGACAGTCTCCAATCCTCGCTTCGCCGTAATCCTCTTGCCTTTCCGGTGAGTGTTGACCCAGGGTGCTCTTTCATACAGGAATCTGAACTTGCCACCCGAGAATTACCCTGTCGCCTGCCTTAAGGTCAGACGGACAGGCTTCCCTCCGTCGACTGACTTGATTTCGAGATTGTTGTGAGAAGTTGGCCTGATATGCAGTGCTCACTATTCTAGTGATCACTATGTATCAGTCCAAACAACCCTTATTGATGATTGGTTGTAAGTCAACCGTATAGACCAGCTATCCTAGTAGCATGGACAAGAGCAGTCTTTAGGCTAAACTCTAGAGGTCGTGTTAAGCCAGATGTTATACCATCACATATACCCCTTGAACACCAAGTGAAAGGACACCACACAATTTGTAATGAAAATAAAAGGATATTTATTTAGAACACAACAGCCCTGGACTCTTTATAAGGACAGGGCGCTAAGCACAATACAAAGCTCTTAAAGAATTTCTGAAAGTCGCACAATTTACACAAATGCCCGAGGGGCACGAAAAACCATAAACTCTACAAGTGGAATTCGAAATTACTAGCAGGTAAGTACTACTCTCATAGACTTTAGAAACGCTGGACCTACAATGCTGAACCCTTGGATTAGAAGCAGGAGGCCTAGGGACGTCGTGTGCAGAGTGGAAACTCTCACACGTAATGCGGGACAAAGTCTATGGTTGCTAGGAATTACAAAGTTAGTGTTCTCGGGCGAACCCGACTAGGTAGGTCAAAAACGAAAGTGGATCTAGACACTTAGAGAGTTGGTCTACGCTGGAGCACCATGGTACTCGGTTTACCTAGCCCAGGGGCTGCGGCTGCATAGGGTTCAAGTGTCGTCGGGTTTCTTCGTTGACGAACCAGGAGCCTGAAGTGGAAGTTGCTGGCTGGCGACCAGTGAAGATGTTCCGGGTCGATCCAAGGACTGGATCAGCTGAAGAGAGTACCTGTAAGCAGAGGGGACCAAGTTCTGAATCACTAGCCAGTGATTAGATGGGCACCAGGATCGCACCGGATGAAGTCACCTCGACCAGGTGAGTGGGCGACGCTGGGCTCTGCAGTCTCTCGGACCAGGAGGCGTTGTCGGCGACCATGATGGAGGTGAGAGCTGCCCTACGAAGGTATCTGCTGTCGGCGATGCTGCCTCTTCCCTCGGCGTCCCCGCCCCCCTACCTGGTCACTACAAATACTTTTCGCGGCCCCCGCTCTGCGGGAGCCGCTCATGGTGTCTTGCCACTGGGGAGAACGCCGTGGGATTCTAGCGCTTTGCAAGCGCCTTCTGAACTCTGCAGGCTGACCTGGGGTGATAGGATTTGAACTGTTCAACACGCTGAGGGACTGCGAGGTCGAGCAGGCTCGGTGTTTCACAGCTGCTGCCTCTTCCCTCGGCGTCCCCGCCCCCCTACCTGGTCACTACAAATACTTTTCGCGGCCCCCGCTCTGCGGGAGCCGCTCATGGTGTCTTGCCACTTGGGAGAACGACGTGGGATTCTAGCGCTTTGCAAGCGCCTTCTGAACTCTGCAGGCTGACCTGGGGTGATAGGATTTGAACTGCTCCACACGCCGAGGGACTGCGAGGTCGAGCAGGCTCGGTGTTTCACAGCTGCTGCCTCTTCCCTCGGCGTCCCCACCCCCCTACCTTTAGTGAATAAATTTAGTACCTATTCCCGTGACGCGGGACACGCGCGGGACATAGCCCGGGGCGAAGCCCGGGCCCTCTACGGCCCTCAGAGGCCGGATAAGGACGGGACGGGCCACCTCCCTTTTGGCTGACATAATAAAGGTATATTTGCCATAAGATAAAGACCCCCTCAAATCCTTCCCTTTCTACGCTTGTGGATTTCTCCACACTCCACGGCCCTATAGCCCATTCCCACCATGACCTCCAAGGGGGACCACACAACCGGTGTAGCTGGCACTGGGCAAACGTATTCTTTGCTAGATGAATTAAACCTTCTATGCAAAACTAAATATGTCACACTGGAAACTACACCCATGACCGAAAGTGCTAGTACACCTTCAGACACGGCTATATCTTTAGATCCCTCCATACTATCTAACACATCCCGCAGCCCGATTAGGCAAAGTACTGAATTCCCTCAGGTTTCATCCGCGAAAAGGAAACATAACGCTGTTAACCAAGGTGAAAACAACCCCCTAATCCTAAAACGGTGCCATACTCTATCTTTTGCTAACTCCCCAACGGTCCCACCGATTGCTGAGATTCCTGAAGCCAAAACACCCCCTCCCCTTTTGCACATACTACCCCTCATTGAACAGATGGTTAGCGCTATGATAGCCCCACTGTTAGAAAAAATTATTACCTTAGGGGATAGGCTCTCTGGAATAGAGAAAGCCATTAAGTCAAACATGCTGGTTGATAAACGCAGTGATGCATCTAAGACACATCCTACCCACTTAGGTCTAAAATCACCACATGTGCAGAAAAAAATCCGCCAAATACAACTTGTTGGCCCTGGTGCTCCAGGGCAAAAAACAGTTAAATACCCTGCAAAAGTCTCTCTTTCCGATCCGACCGCACCTAGAGCAGGCGAAAATAAAGTTAACTCTATCCACTTACCCCCGGAAGCGGCCCCATACGTGTGCATCCTTGCGGGTGTACCCGCCCTTCCATTTGGCAAAATCGAAAGACATCATGACCTACTCAATAAAACCAAATTCTGGCTGTCAAAAAATAGGCCACTGCCCCGTAATTTATACGGAGCAATTAGGAGCGTTAGAAGGGTGGGATGGTTGGGCTCTCTTCCCAAAGATGTTGCAGGGGACCTGGTACTTGTGCGATTTAGAGATCAAAATATTGTCCCTTACTTGAAAACCTGGCCGCCCCAAGTAAGAGACGGCCCAATATCACTATGGGATCCACATGATTTCTACCCCATAAACCCGTGTTTCCCTCCCTGAATATCTGGATACGTAACTTAGAATTTCAAAAGATTAATTATGAATTCTCTTGATACTGCCTTAACCCGGGACTGGGAAAGAATTTTTTATGTCTGGGACTCTATTTTGTATTTTGGTTTCTTAAAATGTATTTTAATATTTGGATTGTAATTTGTATTTATTGCAAACTTTTATGGTTTTTTATCTTCAAAAACCGAATAAAGTATTTGATCTGAGTACCTGTAAGCAGAGGGGACCATGTTCTGAATCACTAGCCAGTGATTAGATGGGCACCAGGATGGCACCGGATGAAGTCACCTCGACCAGGTGAGTGGGCGACTCTGGGCTCTGCAGTCTCTCGGACCAGGAGGCGTTGTCGGCGACCATGATGGAGGTGAGAGCTGTCCCACGAAGGTATCTGCTGTCGGCGATGCTGGACCCAGGATTGGGGCAACAACTCTTGGCAAATGCAAGCCCACGCGGTGGACTCAAAATGGCGTCTGGAGTGGACCAGGAGGGTCCGGGGTGCTCCTCTGTTGGAGGGGAGCAAGGGCCAGTCTGGAGCAACCAGACCAGCGATGGAAGTGTCGTAGTTTGTCGTCAGGAGGGCTACAAGCCAGCAGGCAAGTGGCCGGACAACGCGGTGAGCAGCAGAGAGCAGAAGGGCCCCACGCAGATCTCGTGGATGCTGGGGGGCTGGACTTCGGTGCTGGAGCTGCTCAGGGTTAGGGCTTCTTAAACCCCAAAGCACTTACTCGAGGATCCCTCGGCGGTCGTGCTGGATAAGCGTAGTGCAGTTCTGAAGATGGCCGGTCCCTCGAGGTCTCATCACACCCACAAATCTCAGCTGGGCTGATGATGCAGGTAGAGGTCAGAGGGGCCAGGGAAGCCGAGTCTCGTCGTGCTGGTCGGTCTGGTTCCGGAGGAAGGACGTGCAGCAAACCGCAGGTTACTTAGTTGGTGCCCGCAGATGCAGGGTGACTACTCCTCAGTCACAAGGGAGAAATCTTAGGAAGAAGTCTTGAGTTCCTTTCGTAGAAAGTAGTTTCAGGATTCAAAGATGATCTAATTTGGAAGGGTCCCCGCTCCCACCTTTATTCTAAAGAAAGGGGCTGGTACAGGACTAGGTCCTGCCCATGGGTGGGACCAGGTAGGGGGGTGGTTACACCCCTCTCCCATGCCGGACTTTCCCCAGCTCAGGGGCTGGTGTGCCCCTGGAACTGGTTCAAACTGGCAGATGCACAGTGAGCACTGGGGTGCCACTTGCAGTCACCTTCCTATTCAGCCCTGCCTACCTAGGATACACAAAACCCTGTCTGGGATGGTGCTAGCACCGCCCCTGACAGGAAACCCTTTGTCCAAGCTCCCCTCGCTGGAAGGACTCCCAGCTGCAGGGGGTCAGACTTGTGTCTGTAGTGGCAGCATCCATTTTGTGATGCTGAGGCTCGAGTTAACTTTAACCGGGGTTCACAGTTACATACATGTCGTGTCCCTCTAGAAGGGTGGAATGCTAACCCCGTCGCCAGAATTGGCGAGGGGTTAGTATTCCAATTCGTATGACACCTTACTCGATATGTTTTGATAAAGCGATACCAAAGATAGCAAATAACCGCGAGGATTATAATGCACTTAAGAGTATATGGTACGCGTTATCATAGAACAGCTATTAGAACTTGGTTCCGCAAGCTGCAGACGGGCTCAGCTCATGCCAGAGCACCATCTCACATAATTCCACGCACTCTGCCTTCAGGATTGTTAAGGCCTGTCATAGGAGTAACTGATAGGAATATATGTGTCCATTTTAGGGTTAGATATAGGTATACTATTTCTAAAGCAAGGGGTGATTACACCACCTTGCCCCAGCTGTCGTGCAGCCAGTTGTGTCAGATTTAGCTGGCCAGCCAGGGGTGACATAATACATTCTGCAGCCCCTGGTAGGCCCTGGGTACACCTATGCCCTGAGTTACAGGGTCTGATAAGGTGGCCCAGTCCAATTAGATATGTACCTAAGGTACATGAAATCCATTTTAGAGAGAGAGCAGTAGGCCTGGTGCCCTGAATAGCAGGGTCCCAGGTCAACTAAGTCGAAAAACCAGCAAAACACCAGGCAAAAAAAGTTGGGGGTAACCATAGTCAGGTATCCACCCTCCTACAATTGTCGGCAAGAATAAATTCTGTCCTCGTGCAGGGGCTCTGGTGATGCGGGATGAAATCCCCCACCACCCGTCCCATGGACAGATGTCCTGGAGCTCTCTGCGTCGTGGAGTGGGGCGTTTGTGGTAAACTCGAAAAAACGAGAAGATGGCTAGCTCCAACGATTGGTGGCGTTCATGGGCAATGCAGATGACTTTGTTCAGTGTATGCATGAACCTCACCATTCGCTTGTGGCCACCTTGTGGTGATTTGCTGGTGGGTAATACCACGAGAGAAATAATGAAACATTATTCATTACCTTGTATTTCCGTGCTCCTCTTACTTCACCATTACTTAGTAGTCCTATTTCCTTTCATTTCACAGACCCCCTGAGGAAGCGCACTATGGTGCGAAATGCATTGGGGAATCTAAAACCATGTGGATCTTATACATGCTGTATATGTATGATTGACTCTTGAAAAATACGTCGTGACTGTTCAATCATATGAAGTTAATATGATGTTAAACGAATAAATGGTTGAAACTTCTACAAATATCCTGAAGTAAAAACCCACCTTTCATTTGGAATACATTTGTGAACTAACATTTAGCATATTCTATGCCCAAGAGTACTACAAGTTATTCTTACTCGCAGTAAGATTTTCTTTATAATACCACGAGAGGACAGATAGTTCGCCATCTCTTGCCCTTGGAACAGAGGGCCATTGTCAGTCTTCAGCTCTCGAATTAGCCAATGACTTTCTCTAGCTTGGGAAGAACTTCACTGGCATTCAATGACGGTATGACTTCCACCTCGGCGTACTTTGAGTGATCATCGATCAACACAAAGGTGTGCCTTCCATCCGGGAGACTCCTGAAATCCAAACTGACAATAGACCAAGGATGGCCTGGTCGAGGCTCTGTGATTATCGGGGCTGGTTGACTGGCTTTCCCGATGGCTTGGCACCATTGACAGGATCTCACCGCCTCCTCTACCTTTTCGTCCATCGTGGAGAACCACACTTTGGTCCTCAGCCGGCTCTTAGGTTTCACCATCCCATGTTGTCCAGCATGGGCCAGTTGTATTACTCGCTATGTCAAAGCCTTGGGGATGACCAACTGATGACCCAGGAGAAGTCATCCCGTGGGATCTTCCTTCAGCTCTTGGCACACGTGGTATAGACTCTCCATAGTCCATCTGGCCTCACCTGTGACTGCCTTCCACTCCTGTTTGGCAGCCTGCCACCGACGATGCTTCAGAATTTGTATTGCCCATGGAAGACACTCACCCAGACGGGTTTCCTCTCCCAGTACCTCCATCGATAAAGAAATAGGGAATGACCTGGCTATAAGGAACTGGACATATTCCTCTGTGTTTTCGGCGTTAGCTTCCTCCTCTGGGGTAGCCGCTCGCGGGTGACGTGATAGTTAATCAGTTGGATTCAGTGCCTCAGGATGGTACCCCACCTGACAGTTATATTCCTGCAACTGAAGCATCCATTTTTCGACACGAGGAGGTGGTTTGGAGGTAGTGTTGGTGACCAAAAGAAGAAGAGGCTTATGATCAGTTGCCACGACAAATGGATGTCCATATACATACAAATGGAAGTGGCGACACCCCCAGTGGATGGCTTTTGCCTCTTTTTCAATTTGTGAGTTTCTCTGCTCAGTGTCTGTCAGAGAACAGCTGGCAAATGCTACAGGGCTCCAATCTTCTTCCTTCTGGCTTTTCTGTGACAGAACAGAGCCCTTTGGGACCAGCATCGACCGCAATCATGGTCAACTTGCACGGGTCGAAGTACACCAATGTGGTATTGGAAAACAGGATGTCTTTGATGGCAAGAAACACTGATTCTTTTTCTGGACTCCAGACCCAAGGGACTGACCCCTTTGTGAGCTCCATGAGAAGGTGCATGAGGGTACTTAGATCTCTAATAAAGTGGCCACAGTAGTTGACCATGCCAAGAAAACTCCTCACCTCGGTGACGGTAGTGGGAGCGGGTGCCATCTTGATGTCTCGTACCTTGACGGGGCCTGGAGTAACACACAAGGCTGAGAAACAATATCCAAAGAATTGTAGTTGCAGTTTAAGGTACTCACATTTGTTGCGGTGCAAGGTGAGGCCGGATTCCTGAATCCTCTGTAGTACCTGGGTCAACCTGGTTTTATGCTCTTGGGTGGTCTTGGCGTAGATGAGAATGTCATCGCTGACATTTACTAGGTCCATCAGCAGTTCTTGGATCACATTCTGAAATACCTCAGCCGCGCTCGACACATCAAAGTTGAGGCGGGTGTATCTCCTCAGGCCGACATGGGTTGAGAATGTCGTGATGTATCGCGACTCCTCATCAAGCACTAGCTGATGGTATACGGATCTGAGATCGAGCTTCGAGAACCAGCACGCTCCGCTGAGCTCCCCAATGAGTGCTATGCAAACAAATGATGGTCAGAATGCTGAATAAATCATACATTCACCACCAGTCAAGAGTTGTGGGTTAAATCCATCGTTAATTTGCTCACCATGCCACCCCGGTTTAGACCCAGCCATACGCAAATCAGTCTTGACCCTGTGCCTCATGGGAACAGTCCAGATCGAACTGCCAAGCCTGGTCCTCCCTGGACCAAAACAAGCATCCTGGGACCGGTTTCTGGGTATTACCCTTCATCAGTCAAGTTAGCTTGAATCCAGTGGCACAGTGAGCAAGTGATCCACATCTGGGCATACCCATCCCACTTAGTGTGAAAAGTGCTATGCAAACAAATCCCTGATGAGGTCATCGATCGTTGGAGTGAGGTGTTGTTCCCTCTTTATGGCTGTATTGGGCAGCCTCATTGCGACGCAAATCCCCACTTCTCCTGGCTGCTTTGGCTTGCGTGTGACAACGATGGGGGACACCCACGTGTAGGTCCCGTTACCTTCTCAATTATGCAGGTAGCCTAGAGTTACACTAGTTCCTTTTTGAACGGAGATGGAATGCGATGCGTCTATGGCATAGAGCTACAGGTTTGACCGTGTGATCAATGTGCAGATGTACCTCCTTGCCTTTCAGCCGCCCGATCCCCTTGAATACTCCCAGGAACTCAGCTAGAATGTGCTGGACTGTTTTGTGGTGAATTCCGAAAGAGAATCTGGCGATCTCCAAATCTTCCCCTGCTCGGCACCCCAACAGCATGCAATGCCCATCCTCGGCAACGTATATTTGCGAACTGATGGAGTTAGACCCATATGAAATGGTCATTTTAAATTTCCCTCATGGTCAGCGGCAGATCTTGTCCATACGCAAAAACTTTAATGGTTGATGCATTCAGTGATGGGGCCCTTCCAGTGTCTCGTACACTTCAGGGGACATGATATTGATGGTTGCCCCAGTGTCAACAACAGTCAAGATGGTATTGCCTCCGACGAGCACCTGTCATTGTGGAAGTCTGCGTGAGGCTTCCCCTAACATGTATGCTGAATGAACCGCTTGCTCTTCCTCTTCTTCTTCGTCCATTTTGCTGTTCCCACTATCACTTCGGGGATCAAGTTACAGTGGGCCTGGACTGTCGACTCTTGCGGGACCGACACACCCATACAAAGTGATTCATTTTGCCGCACCTCATATACCTTTTTCCATGTGCAGGACATTTGGCAAATCCATGAGGGTCTTCGCCACAATCCCCACATCTCCAGGGGTTCCCGTTGACCTTCCTGCCTGGTCTGGCCGCTGGTTGGGGAGTTATCACGTTGACCGGCTCCACCTTCACTGGGCTTTGTTGTGCTGCCTCCATGTGGGCTGCTCTGGCACGCAAGAATTCCTTTGTCCGGCCCAAGGTTAGGATGTCAGCCAAGGGTTTCCCTGACTCTTCTAGTATTCTTTCTCAAAACCTGGTAGAAGCACATCCTTGTATTATTTGGCCCCTTATCTCCTCACCTTCATCGTGAAATCCACACGTGCTTGCTAAGTCTTGCAGGCGAGCGTGGAACGGGTCAATGGACTCATCCACTTGTTGGCGCCCTTGGCGTTAAACAAAACATTTGTAATCCTGGTTTGCCATGGGCTCAAAGTGCGCTGACAGGGCGGCAATTAGTGTGAGATGTGTTTTGGGGGCCAGTTCATTTACCGACTTGACGAACAAGTTACTTACCTTCGGTAACGATATATCTGTAAGAAACAGTAGTTAGTATTACATTCCATACCTTAGAATATCCCCAGGCGTCAGACTGGATCCGGAAATTTTTGCGTATCAATACCCCTGCACGTCGTTAGGTGTCGTTTCTGGCTCCGCATCCGTCGTCGGCGTCGTCTGCACCGGAATGACGTCGTCGAAGTACTTAGACGCTGCCCATGCGCACTGACGTCAGTTCTTAGACACAGCTTTTCCACGCCAGATACTCAAAGCCATGCTAGAACCAACACTGGTGCCATGAAACTAGGGCCCTGAAAGGGGATGACCTTAACCCTAGGTATCAGTTCGCAGAACGGGGAGGATGGGTGGGGTGGAAAGGAATCTAATACTAACTACTGTTTCTTACAGATATATCGTTACAGAAGGTAAGTAACTTGTTCATCTGAAAGAAACAGGTTAGTATTAGATTCCTTACCTTAGAATAGATACCCCAGCTATACCAACCCCAGTGGTGGGTCTGCGAACCAATACTCACACCAGAAAGTCCTGGAGGACGGAATGGCCAAAGAAGCCATCCCTCCGGACTTGACTGTCCAGGCAGTAGTGCCTCGCAAAGGTGTGCAGCGAGGCCCACGTAGCCGCCTGGCAAATGTCCTGCAGGGGGACTCCCCGACCCAGGGCAGTAGTAAATGTAAATGTATAGGCATTTATATAGCGCACTACTTACCCGTAGGGTCCCAAGGCGCTTCGACCGCTGCAAAACCCTTCCTGGCTTCCCTGAGAGATGGTCCCTTAATGGGTATCTCCAGGGTGAGACCAGGCATCCCCGGCGGTCTGGTGGGGCCGTAAGTGAAGATGAGGCAAGCTAATGCCCAGAGTTGCCGAGTGTGATCGCTGATCAGAGTGGGCACCGAGGCGAGAGAATTATCGAGTGTGATCGCTGATCAGAGTGGGCACCGAGCCGCCGTGGCCCGAGTAGAATGGGCTCTCAGCCCAACTGGAGGCTCCTTTCTAGCCAAGGAGTAGCACGCCTTGATGCATAAGACGACCCACCGAGAGATGGTCCGCTTATGCACCGCCCATCCCTTCTTCGCACCCACGTAACCAACAAAGAGTTGGTCATCCACCCGGAACTGGCGTGTGCGATCCACATAAAATGAAAGCGCACGTTTTGGGTCCAGACGATGGAGCCGCTCTTCATCCTTTGAAGGGTGCCGAGGCGGAAAGAAGGAGGGCAAGGTGATGGACTGCTCGATGTGGAAAGCAGAGACTACCTTGGGCAGGAAAGATGGTTTCGTACGCAGCACCACTTTGTCCGGATGCACAGACAGGAAAGGGGGTTTGCAAGATAGAGCCTGGAGCTCACTCACTCTCCTGGCAGAGGTGATGGCAACCAGGAAAGCTGTCTTCAAGGTGAGAAGACGGAGAGGACAAGAATGAAGCAGCTCCAAGGGAGCGCACATCAGGAAAGTAAGAACCAGGTTCAAGTTCCACTGAGGCATCACAAAGGGAACAGGTGGAAACATGTGTGTGATGCCCTTCAGAAAACAAGTTACTATAGGGGACTTGAACAAAGAAGGTTGATCAGGCAGCCTTAGGAAGGCCGAAAGAGCAGAAAGGTAGCCCTTGATAGTGCCCAGAGCAGAGCCCTGCTGGGCAAGAGAAAGAAGGAAGAGAAGAACTTCAGAAAGAGGGGCAGAAAGGGGATCCACAGCCTTTGCTGTGCACCATGCCACAAATCTGTTCCACCGGCAGGCGTATATCGACTTAGTGGAGAGACGCCTGGCTGCCAGAATAACATTACAAACTTCAGGAGGCAAGTCAAATGGCCTCAACTGCCGCCGCTCAATCTCCAAGCATGGAGGTGGAGACTGGACAGGTTCGGGTGGAGGATCATCCTGCTGCTGCGACAGAAGGTCCTCCTGAAGAGGCAGACGGATCGGGGGACCGACTGACATATTGAGTAGCTCGGGATACCAGAACCTTCGAGCCCAGTCTGGAGCCACAAGCATGACTTGGGCCCGGTCTCGCCTGATCTTCTTCAGCACTCTGGGCAGAAGTGGTATAGGCGGAAAGGCGTATAACAGACCGCAACTCCACTCGCGACGAAATGCGTCGCCGAGCGAGTGCCGCCTTGGAAATTCCAACGCGCAGAACTGATGACATTGCGCGTTCTCTTCGGTGGCGAATAGATCTAACCAAGGCTCTCCCCACTGCAGAAAGATGCCTTGCGCCACGTCCGAGTTCAGACGCCATTCGTTATCCATCGAGCACCGTCGGCTGAGTTCGACCGCCCTGGTGTTCAGAGAACCTGCCAGGTGGTGAACCACCAGGGTCACGCCCTGATGTTCCAGCCACTGCCAGAGCCGCAGAGCCTCTTGACAGAGGGTCCAGGACACCACACCGCCCTGTTTGTTGCAGTACCACATGGCAATGGTGTTGTCCGTGAACACCTGCACTGCACTCCCTCGGACAGAGGGGAGGAATGCCTTCAGTGCCAGACGAATTGCCCGCAGCTCCAGAAGGTTGATATGGAGCTGGGACTCCGCCTGAGACCAGAGGCCTCTGATCTCCGCCTCTCCCATGTTGCCTCCCCAGCCCTGGAGGGACGCATCCGTCACAACCACGTGCTCCGGTTGGAGAAGGGAGAGGGATCTGCCGTTGACCCAATCGCGGTCCGTGGGCCACCACTGAAGCTGTCTGAAACTGAAGTGCCCTCCGAGATCAGGACATGGTCGGACAGGTTGCCCTGATGCTGGGCCCACTGAAACTTCAGGTCCCACTGCAGAGCCCGCATCCGCCACCGGGCGTGATGCACCCGAAGGATGCAGGAAGCCATCAGCCCCAGGAGCCGCAGCGTCAACCTTACCGAAACCCGGGATAAAGGCTGAAAGATCTGAATCAGAGCCTGAATATCCCGGACTCGCTGCTCGGGAGGATAAACCCGAAACTGCGCCGAGTCCAGAACAGCTCCGATGAAGAGGAGTTTTGGGAGGGGCACAGGTGTGATTTCGGCACGTTGATGGAAAACCCCAGCAGGTGCAGGAGATCCGCCGTAATCTGGAGGTGATTGACGACTGTTTGGGGCGAGCCCGCCTTCAACAACCAGTCGTCCAGGTAGGGGAAGACTGAAACTCCTAACCTGCGCAGATAAACTGCGACCACCGCCATCACTTTCGTGAACATCCGTGGGGCGCTGGTAAGGCCAAAGGGGAGCAGGGTGAACTGAAAGTGCTCGAGGCCTACCGTGAACCGCAGGTAACGCCGGTGGGCCGGCAGGACGGGGATGTGAAAGTAGGCGTCCTGCAAGTCCAACGCCACCATCCAGTCTTGCGGGTCTAGGGCAGCCAAGACCTGAGCCGAAGTCAACATCTTGAACTTCTCCTTCCGGAGGAAGCCGTTGACGTTCCGGAGGTCCAAGATAGGGCGTAGGCCCCCCTTTGCCCTTCTTGGGTACCAGAAAGTATTGGGAGTAGCAACCACACCCTACTTCTGGCCCAGGAACGCGCTCGATGGCCCCCTTGGCAAAGAGGGCCGTAACTTCCTACTGCAGAAGTCGCAAGTGGTCCCCCTACTCGCGGTGGTACTGCGGTGGCATGGCTGGAGGGGTCACCTCGAAGGGGAGGGAGTAGCCCCTTCGGACGATTTGCAGCACCCACCTGTCCGATGTGACTGTGCGCCAGTGGAAGAGGTGATGGCGGACCCTGCCCCCCACTGGCGTCACATGGGCCTGAAAACTCAGACTAGGAAGGTTTTGAGGCGGATGCTGCGGGAGCGGGTGCGGACTGGCCCCGCCTTTGAGCCAGATCGCCTCCCCGGCGGTTTCCACGGCCGCCACTGCGCTGAATATTCTGTTGCAGCGTGTGGCTGGCGGTCCGTGTGGGGACGCCCCTTCCTTGGCCACGAAAGGAGCGAAAGGCACCCATTTGCTGGCGCGGGGCCGAGAGGCCCAAGGACTTGGCCGTAGCCCCGGAGTCCTTAAAGCGCTCAAGCGCGTGGTCTGCCTGGTCGCCAAACAGGCGACGGCCATCAAACGGCATGTCCAGAAGTATATTGGTGCACTGTAACCAGGCGTGGCATCGAACCGCCACTGTAGTGGCCATCGCTCTGCCTAGTGTATCGGTGGTATCCAGTCCGCACCGGATAGAGTACCGTGCCGCATCTCGACCCTCCACTAGGGCTTGGGCGAGTTTAGCCCTGACCTCCTCAGGGCATTGTGGCAGCACGTCCGCAACCGTGTCCCACAGGGTGTGGGTGTAGCGGCCCAAGAGGCATGCGGTGTTGACTGACTGCAGTCCCAGACTAAGGGACGAGAACACTTTCTTGCCAAATTGTTCAAACCTCTTGGATTCCCTGTCGGGAGGGGCCAACGGGAACGCGATCTGGGAGTTAGAGGCCTGGATAACCAGGCTCTCGGGGGTTGGATGGGTCGATAGGAAGCATGGGTCACCTGGAGCCGGGCGGTAGCGTCTGGCCACGTTCCTGTCCACAGGCTGTCTTGGACCAGGTGCCCAACAGAACGTCAGATAAGGCCTCATGGAACGGCAGCAGAGGCTCGACCGAGCTTGACTGCGGTTTGAGGACCTCGGTGAGGAGATTAGTCCTCACGGCCGCTGAGGGGAGCGTAAGGTTTAAGACCTTAGCCGCCCGCATTAGTACTACGCTAAAGGCTGCCCCCTCCTCCGTAGCCACGGTAGGAGGGGAGACAAAACCAGTGTCTGGAGAGAGATCCAGGCCGCTGGCCTCCCAAAGCTCCTCTGTCCAGTCCGCTTGGTCCTGACACTTCCGCGTCAGAGGGTCCTCAGACCCCTCCCAGTCCTCTTCGCCACCCAATGGCTGGTAGCCAGGATCAACAATCGGGCCCATTCGTTAAAGTAGAATATACCCATAGCAGTCTCGTACGGCGCCCAACGGGGCCGTGTCGACGGCTGAACGGGATCGATAGGACTGGGGCCGGCGTCGGCACCCTTGGGGACGGCGCCGGCGAGGTCGTAAGGTCGACCGGAGTCGACCCGGATCCGGGTCCGGTCGGGGCCCGAAGCCGCCGTGGGGCCCGGTGGAGAAGGGAGCGACCTCATGACCATGAGGTACTGCTCGATCTCCTCCCGCGTCGCATCTTGCTCAGGGACCCGAAGGTGTGGGGCAGGAAGCGGCGCTAGCGACTTCGGCGGAGCCGCGTGGGTGGTGCCACCCAAAACCCCGGCCGCGTCGGGTGAGCGTTGGGGGCGGTCGGAGGAGCGATGACGCCGCTCCGACCTCTCATGCCTCTTACCTGACGAGGAACCAGAAGACCGATGCCGACTTCCGTAGCTGCGAGGGCTCTGTCCCCGCGACCGATCCCTCGACCTCCCATGGGACCGGGACCTCGAATGGCGAGGGGCCGACTGCCGAAGCTCGAGCCGCTTGCTGGACTGCTCCCGCCTAGCCTTCGACGTCAGGGCTCGACAGTCGGAACAGGAACCGTCATCGTGGTCGAGGCCTAGGCATTGCAGACACCGGCGATGGGGGTCGGTATTCAACATCAGTCGACTACACTTCGAGCAGGGTTTGAACCGGGCATCCTTACCGGCACTTGAAGAGTCGAGAACGACATGAAGAAGATCAAAAATGATCAAAAAAGTTTTAGTCAAAAAGTGACTGAGGGGTAGAGCTTCTCCGGATCTGCACTAGCTGGCGCGGAAAAAAGAAGAACTGACGTCAGCGCGCATGGGCGGTGTCCAAGTACTCCGACGACGTCATCCCGGTGCAGACGATGCCGACGACGGACGCGGAGCCAGAAACGACGCCTAACGACGCGCAGGGGTATTGCTATGCAAAAATTTCCGGATCCAGTCTGACGCCTTGGGATATTCTACGGTAAGGAATCTAATACTAACCTGTTTCTTTCAGATACTCCTGTAGATGTCTTTCCCTCCTAAATGCAGCAACATAGCTCCTTTCTGTTCGTAACTCACTTTGATAGCTTCGAAAAATAGGAGTAGTCGCTCTACCCACTCCTTCCATTTAGGAGCCTGAGCAGAAGGTGGCCCTTCCACCAGGATCGGCTCAATGGGGGCTATAATGGCCATCCTGCACTTTCAGTGCACCTTGTGTTCCTCTTGGCAGTTAAAAGCTGGGCGTGTGGTACTGTGCCGTGGGCAGTCAGACGTTAGTACTGTCACTTGCCGTGCAAGACACCTCCTGTGATGTCACTGACACTCCCTGCCCGGGTGGCACAGCTGCAGAGGTTGAGGCGTATAGTAGCGCCCTGGCACGGGTGACCCCTCATGTGCTGGTGGGGCTTAATGTTGCTGGTCATCGCCCACCATGGATCTGCTGTTGGTGTAGGTGTACTTACACGATATTGACTTCGTGATGGCAGATATACAAGGAGAATGCTAGGCCTATGTCTCTTCTCGCACTCCTGAGGCTTGCTGGGGGAGGGTAGCCAGGCTGAACACAAGGTGCAGATTGACTCTTTGCCAGCCGATGCACTCCATGGCACGAGCACCAGGTGCGTTGTCGGTGCACTTGCAGCCCCCACAGAGTGTAGAGGATGATTTAAAGCCCCCCCCTGTCGTCAAAGTTGTGACTCTAGTGCTGGACATCTGCTACGCTACAGCAAAAGACAGACTCCGGTTGTACTTTCGGAGCTTTGGCCTCTGTGCGTCTCTTTGATGTCACATCCGCTGGGCTCCCTCTTATTAGGGACATCACATGGTCACAGGACCACGGCATTGCAGTCCAAAACCCAGGGGTCTGAGATAAACCCCCCTAGTCATTGGGTGGTTTTGTGTAGCACCTGTTGCGTTACAGGGCCGACACTACAAGGGGTTACTGATGGCCGACACAGTAACACAGCTGGGAGGCCTGTGGGAATATAGACATCATGTCTTGCTTAGACAGAAGAGGATACCTTGACTTCGCAGCTGAAACACTGACCAGATCGCCAAGGTTCCAGCATGCAGATGCTCCAGTTAGCAGTGGTCTAACATCCCTCACGGGGTATCCAACTCAGGACCAGGACGGGATCCCATATTCTCTAACTCTCAGGTAAAGGGGGTTGACTAGATCCTAGAGGTATTCTTGGCATAACATCTACACCAATACTAGGTACATTTAGGTATATCTAGTTAGGGAGGCGTCGTAGGAGTATGCACTTTCTTATCATGTGTTTTATGTGCTTGTATATATTCATGATTACTGCAAAATGGTAGAACTGTACCATCTCTTTACTTTTGTAGTACTGCTAACCATATATCTCTTCTACTGTCTGAGGATTGTTACAGCACATTTATTTTACACTAGAATAACAAATGTTTAATAAATCCTTATTAAAACACCCAAACTTTTTAGTCTGTGTATCTCTGAGACAAACTAAGTGAGCACGAGCGACTGAGCGAAAAGTAGTATATTGTTTCCACGATCCTGGGGGATATGGGTGGTCATGTTCTGAGGTTGCCAGAAACTCTTCTCTGCCCGATAAGAGGGGATTTGAGTGGCAATGTGAGCTAACTAATGCAAACCAGTCTGCCACCAAACCCACACGTTTAGGTTATCCGAAGGCGCAGATCCTGTATAAGGTATATAGGAACTACACAACATGGCACCCAACGTTGGTTGGGTACTTATTCAACAGTAGAAACTGAGTAGTTCAGTCGTGCTATTCTCATAGACCCCTACTCACAAAACACCAGAGACATATGGAGTGGGTGGGCACAAACTCTGCCAAGCCGAGTTGGCGAAAAATCCTATTTATTGGCTGTTGCTTAATCAAGCTTGAAGGACACAGTGTTCCTAAAATTGTGCATTAAAACCTTTATCTTAGTTCCTTTGAACAAACAACTTCTTTACAAAAAAAATGCGAGACAGGAGAGGACGTAACAGTAAATCTACACCTCTCAACAGGAGAATAGTGTATAGACGCAATTCAGATTGCAGAAAAATTCAGACATACAGTCACCCTGAAACAGGTAGTGAATGGTTTATCAGTCAGGTGCGGGTTAGTAGTTTTCGTGATTGATGCACACAAATCTAACAAAACAAAGTTATTTTATTCGTGGGTTACATTTTCAGCAGCAGATGCGAGAAAACAGACATTTCACCCTTACACAGAAGGAGATGCACCAGTGGAATATGGTGCATTTGAGGACATAGAGGTTTCGCTCACGTACCAGGAACACTTACACTGGTTTAAAGGCCCCCTATCCAATATATGAAGAAGAGTAAGACTTGGCCCGCTCAGAGGAGAAGGGGCAACATGGATGATATAAGCGGCCTACACACCACATCCTGACATTGAAACAATGCCACAAGGAGACTTACTTGCACAACACAAAGATTGAATTAAAATCTATAGAAACATGACGCAATTCGTCATGAGGACATTCACTGTCCAACAGGCAATAGTTGCAACAAATGGAACTCAATCTCAGGGTACAGCAACTAAAATCACACCACAAACATTGCACGTAGTGATGGGCAAAATGCCCACAAGCGTGAACAAATGCCATTCTTGGTAGCTCAGAAAATCACGCAGCTAGAAGCAGTATTCCCGAATACTACCCCGTGTGAAAAACACACAATGCGAACAATCTGCTTGCCCATGGGGTCACCACCACAAGTAGACGATTGTACCAGTTGAGGTACAGTCTTTGCTGCCATATATATAACAGGACTCATGGTATTCCTTCGTTAACAGCGATACCAGATGTATTAAGACAAATACAAAATGACTGGGCAGCAGGGCCTGCTTTGAACTTAGGAATGAAGGTACTAGGTAACTATGCCCAGGTATCAGCCATAATACTAGCTAATATTAAAGGGGAAGCAGCTTCAGTGGCAATCCGCCAACACCTAAGGTAGTCCAGTCCTTTGGAACAAGAACACAAACTACCCAAAATAATTGAAACTGCATATGCAGAATTAGGTAGAGACAGTTTGAGGGGGAAAGCTTTAAAACCACAACTAATGGGCAGTCCTGAAAAGGACAATTCAAAGCAGAAACCTGCTTCTTCTAAAAAGAAGTGGGATAATAAAAATCAACAAACATTTAAAGGAAACAGATCTCAATCGCGAGGTAGATTTCCTCCACAGGAGCACTCTGAAAAAAGGTATAATCTCGGGAATAGGATAATATTAGGAAGCCTAATAGGCATCAGGATACAGATACACGTTCCTCTCGTTCCTTTCAGGGTTCATCGAAAAACTAAGAGAGGGAAACACTGTCAGAAAGACAAGAAGAGCGTACAAAGTCCAGAGACAAGCAGCACGCTAAAGATTGCACCTCTAAAAAAGAAGAAAAGCAAAAGCCACAGTTCAAAAAGAGGAAAGTTGCAGGTCTAAAGATCAGACATGCCCAGTATTCTGAGGACTCGACTACTGAACGGGGAATGGGCTCTGACGATGCTAGACTGTGCGGCAGAAGTAATAATAGCTCACCAAAACCTGATAGAATTTCTGGTGACAGCAGACTTGAATGATTATATCACGGTGGAAACACCTGATACTAGAGTAAGTGTACCACATATAGTATATGAAATAACACTCCAGATGGAGGGGGACAAGAAAAATCTGTGTTGCTCTAACCTCCAAAAATCATTAAAAAGTCTACAATCAACACTGGGATTCCTAAATTTTGGTCAAACATACATTTTGGATTACGCAGAAAGAGTAAAACCTTTCTTCGTCTTAATGAAACCTGATTTTTCTTTCTTTTTTTGATAATGTTATTGATTTTAGTCATGTAAGCAAAAACCAGCAGTTCAGCACTTATATTAGGAAGGACAATTCCCGAACAGGTAAATGATTTATCTTGCGTCACACAAACCCACAAAATCTTACAAGATACAGACAGTCAGCGGGCAACCCAAATTTAAGCCATAATACCCACCCATTTGCCCCCAAACCCTAATCTATTTCTTCGGGCACCCCATGCTTTATACATGGGCTTTTCCTGTGTAGCACACCAGTTTACCCCCTCCCGCCATTTCCTGAGGCTAGCTGGATCAGGGCGTTTCGAATTGGCGGCTATGTCTCGCTACAACCATAGCCGTGTTAAGAAATAGCTTTTCGTTTCTGGACCCATCCAGGCCATCCGAAGGAGCGTGTGTCGTGGATCATAGGGAACTTCCCACCCGAAAACTTCTGCGAGTTCCTCCTCAATGCCCCCCCAGAAACGTGCCAGTTGGGACATGCCCAGACCATGTGGAAGAAATCCACCTGGTCTTGGCCACCGCGTGTGCAGGAGGCAGTTGGGTACAAGCCAGCCTTGTGAAGACATTCTGGAGTTAAGTAGGTGGCATACAAGTAGTACAGTTGAATCAGGTGACCATCTTAGGCACCATGAGCGCGTCCCTCCAGTCCTCCTCCTCCAGTGGATCCACCCATTCCTCCCATTGGTTTGGGAGGCAGTCTAGCGTGGTTGTGGTAAATCAATCAATCAATCAGGGAATTGTAAGCGCGCTACTCACCTGTGAGTGTCCCAAGTCACTGAGGGTCTGCAGATCTGTTTAGCCGAAGAGCGAGGTCTTGAGGGACTTCCTGAAGGTGTTCAGCGAGGGGGTGCGTCTGATTTCTGCTGGTAGCTCGTTCCAGGTCTTGGCTGTAATGTGAGAGAAGGATCTTCGGCCTGCTCTGTGGGTGCGCGGGGTTTCGGCCAGCATGAGGTTGGAAGATCGTAGGTTTCTTTTGGGTACCTGGAAGTTGACTCTGTCATTGAGGTATTTGGGTCTGTTGTTGTGTATTATTATTACTACGATTTGTAGGGTGCAATCGAATCATCCCAAAGGGGATCTCTCTGTGCCTTGGTAGCAGACAAAGCAGATCGAAGATTGCTGGTTAATGACAGAACAGGCAATTTTAGGCATTTGTAGGCATGAGTGAAGATTTTAAAGTGACTACCCCACCGGGAACCAGTGGAGGTGTCGTAGGTGTTGGCTGATGTGTTTGTGTCGGGGGATGCCGAGGACAAGTCCGGCGGCGGTGTTCTGTATTGTCTGGAGTAGGGACTTCTTGATGCCGCCATAGAGTGCGTTTCGATAGTCGAGTCTGTTGGTGATGAGTGCTTGGATGACGGTCTTCCTTGACTCAGGGGGATCCACTTGAAGGTCTTGCGGAGGATGCGGAGGTTCATAGTGAGTGATGAGTTGAGTACGATGCGGAGATTCTTGGCGTGGTCCTAGGGGAGGTAGGCTTCCGAGGGCGGTCGGCCACCAGATGCCATCCCATGCAGAAGGGGTGGTACCGAGGACGAGAACGTCTGTCTTTTTGGCTTTGAGCTACATGCAGCTGTTGGTCATCCAGACTGCGACGTCTTGCATTCCTTTCTGGAAGCGGAGTTTGGCAGTGGTGGGGTCTTTGGTGAGGGATAGGATGAGCTGGGTGTCGTGGGCGTTGGATACAATGTTGAGGCCGTGTTGTCGGACGATGGCTGTAAAGGGTAAGCATGGGCGAAATTTGGGAATCTGGCGTTCGCGAATATTGCGAATTTGCGAACTCGCAATCCGCAAAATCAGCGAATTCTCGCGAATTTGCAGGTTTTTTTTTTCACAAGGATTTTTGCCAGTTCGCGAGGATTTTGTACCAGTTCGCAATTGCGAACTTACATGTCGGCTCGCAACGGTCGCGATTATGTTGTTTCTATGTCTGGTTCATCATCACAGGTTCCCAGCACCCTCTCACCCCTGCCACCCTCTGTTTCACCCATGCCACCCTCTGGTACATCAATGCCACCCTCTGGTTCATCATCACTGTAGATTATGGGGGGAAAAAGCAAGCACACCTGCCCTGCTTCAACTGACATGAATTAATTTGGGGTTGATTTATTAATGTGTCACTGTTTTAAAATTCAAGTCTGGCACCTACTTCCTTATCTGTAATTTGCTTTCTGTTGCAGTGCAATGTTTTTTTCCAGGACCTTTGTGGCCTACTTGTAGCTATTCTATGAGCCTGCTGTGAGGGTCAGAGCAGGGTCATACAATTGTTGCAACTAGCAACTGAACTGGGAATTTGCGGATTTTTTTTGTGTTCGCAAGGATTCCTGCCAGTTCGCGAGGGTTGTGTACCAGTTCGCAATTGCGAACTTACATGTCGGCTCGCAACGGTCGCTATTATGTTGTTTCTACGTCTGGTTCATCATCACAGGTTCCCAGCACCCTCTGTTTCACCCCTGCCACCCTCTGGTACATCAATGCCACCCTCTGGTTCATCATCACTGTAGATTATGGGGGGGGGGGGGGAGCAAGCACACCTGCCCTGCTTCAACTGACATGATTAATTTTGGGGTTGATTTATTAATGTGTCACTGTTTTAAAATTCCAGTCTGGCACCTGCTTCCTTATCTGTAATTTGCTTTCTGTTGCAGTGCAATTTTTTTTTCCAGGACCTTTGTGGCCTACTTGTAGCTATTCTATGAGCCTGCTGTGAGGGTCAGAGCAGGGTCATACAATTGTTGCAACTAGCAACTGAACTCTGGAGGGGCCCCATTCAGGAAGCACTACAGGGAATGGTTACTAATGATGAGTTTGAACTTTTGCACCTGCTGAATGCTTTCACTTTTGCAAAACTCGTTTTTCTGCAGAACAGCATTACAGCAACTGTAATGCCCCAAACAAGCTTACTTGTGAAAGTTGATTTCTAATCCAAAAGTGATCCAAAGAAAGTCAAAAGGCCTCAAATCCAAAAATGTGCAGGCAAATGTTAACCTGAGGAGTTATTCTGATAAAAATCATCATTTTCAGAAGGTCTATGCTGCTTGCTAGTGGATTTCTTGTGCAGAATTGCAATTTTTGTAATTTTGCGAGTGCGAGATTGTTGCTGCCCGCCGCGCCTACATGTTCGTAATTGCGAACTTACACCGCACGCCGCAAAATTGTATCACCAAGAAAAAAAAATCCGCTGCGTGCGAATTTTCGGATTTTCGGTAAATTCGTGAGCGTTCGCGGATTGCGAATTTACCGAAAATCCGCAAAATCCGCGAGCGTAACGGATTTTCCGCCCATGCTTAGTAAAGGGGGCCATGTAGATGTTGAAGAGGGTGGGGCTCAGTGATGAGAACTGTGGGACTCCGCAGGTGATTTTCGTGGGGTCAGAGAGGAAGGGTGGGAGTCTGATCCTAAGGCTTCTTCCAGTGAGGAATGATCGGATCCAGTTCAGGCCTGTTCCTTGTATGCCTGCGTCGTGTAGTCTGGCGATTAGTGTGCAGTGGTAGACTGTGTCGAAGGCTGCTGATAGGTCGAGTAGGTTGAGGGCGCGGAGTGGCCTTGGTCCAGGAGGGTGCGGATGTCATCTGTGGCAGCGAGTAGGGCGGTCTCTGTGCTGTGGTTGCTTTGGAATCCAGATTGGGACAGGTCGAGGATGGCGTTCTCTTCAATGAATCGTGTCAGTTTCCTGTTGACTGTTTTCTCTGCAACTTTGGCTGCCAAGGGGTGGAGCGAGATGGGCTGATAGTACTTGAGTTTGGTGTTGATTAGTGTACGGTAGATGCAGGCGATGCCCCCCTTCCCCAAATTACCCATCATAATCTGCCCCTCGGGGTTGTTGTCTGGAACTACTGTGCCGTCTGTTATGTGCAAATGGAGAGCGTGGCGCAACTTCAGGTACTTCTAAAATTGCGACGGATGTAGGGAAAATCTGGACGGCAAGTCTTGGAAGGAGCGCAAATGGCCGCTATCCCACACATCTCCGAGTTGGGAGATCCCTATGAGGTCTCAAGAGCGAAACCCCCTCAGCCCACTAACCTCCCAGAGCAAAGTACCATGCCGAGGAGGCGTGTATTGGGTTAATTTATATGTCTATTGGGTGTGGCGCATTGATGCCCGCCAGGCCAGCAGCACAGTATGTGTCGCTTCTGGAAAGGTGTAAGGTATGGACCCCCTTACATCATGGATTGGATACGAGGCAAACCCAGCTCACTCAGCTAGAGTCTGTAGGCCGGATCGGACCATCACCCGTTGAACCAGTCATGTATTGTGAGGAGGCGGATCGCCGGATAGTATAGGTGTAAGTTGGTCATACCCATGCCCAGTCGAAGGGCAGGATCCAGCAGCGGGCCAGAGCTATACGTGGCCGCCGACCCCCCCTAAGGAATTTGGTAGCTAAGCGGTCTAGCTCCTGGAACCAAGCCCACGGGATGCAAGAGGGGGTATTTTGGAGGACGTAGAGGAATCAGGGGAGAATCATCATTTTAAAACAGGGCGACCCTCCACAGAGGGTTAAGGAGGAGCTTCTGCCACTTGTGGAGGTCTTCCTTTGCCTTTTTCACCAGCGGGGTGATGTTGAGGGACCAGGCGAGGTCAGGGAGAAGGGCGACTCAGATACCAAAATATTTGAAAGATTGCCGCCTGAGGGGTATTGTGGGTTGCCAATCAAAGCAGTCCCGCTCCACGTGTAGGGGAACCAGGACTGACTTACTGGGGTTAAGCCGTAGTCCAGAACCCTGACCGAAGGAGTGTAGTATCCATAGACAGTGAGAGACCGATAGAGCAGGTTCCGGCAGAAAAATTAAAACTTCATCGGCGTAGAGGGCAATTTTGTCCACCTCCGAGATGGGTCATTCCCATCCCTGGTACGGTCCTCAATCCGAATCAGGCTTGCCAGGGGCTCCATTACCAAGGCGAAGAGGAGGGGCGAGAGGGGGCACCCCAGCCTCGTCTCTCGTCGGATGGGGAAGGCCTCCGACAATTCCTCATTGACCAGCACCCGAGCTTTGAGCCAGGCGTAAAGTACCTTCACCAGGTTGCGAAAGAGTGAACCGAAACCCATCTCCTCCAGCACGTCGGCCAAGTATTGCCAATCCACCGAATCAAAGGCCTTCTCAAAATCGATGAGAAGTGCCAAATTGGGGGTGAGTAGGAGGCGGTGTGTCAAGGCCAGATGGAGACGACAAACGCAGTGTCTGGTTCCTCGCATTGTCATAAACCTACACTGGTCTGGGTGAACCAGCTTGGTGAGGTAGGGCCTCAACCGTTGGGCAAGAATTGTAGCAAATATTTTGACCTCCGTGTTTATGAAAGAAATCGGGCGGTAGTCCGCACAGTGGGGAGACGGGGATGAGTTTTAGGGAGCACAATAATTGTGAGCATGTCTGTCTCAGGCGGAAAGGAGCCCTTCTCTAGGACATCGTCTAAGAGATCTGCGAGGTGTGGGATAAGAGTCTCCCAATATGCTGCATAGTATTCTTGCGGGAGCCCGTCTGGGCCTGGGGTTTTGCCCCACGAGGTATGGGTTATTGCGTCATTAATTTCATTGCAGGTGATGGGGTGATCTAAGTCGGAGGACTGGGCAGAGCTCAGGCGAGGGAGGCTGGTGCTGCCAGTGCCCAGCTAATCAGAGGGACATTTTAGGGCTCAGCGCCGAGTAAAGCTAGTGGTAGTAGGAGGCAAAGGCACGAGCCATTGCCAAAGGGGATCGATGCGTTAGACCATCCAGGTCCACGATATCCGGGATAATGCAGTTGACCCATGGGTATGTAGCCAACCTATGGAGGATCTTCCCATTCTTGTCCCGCCAACCGAACACCCTAGCAATAGAAGATCTCAAGGGGAGCTTGGCGGCATCCAGGGAGAGCTGCTTGATCTCAGCCCGAAGGCATGCGAGTTGTCTCTTGGGTGTCGTCGCAGTTATCGGAAGGGGATTTCTCAAGGAGCAGAGCTTGCGCCTCTCGCGGAGTGATCTGGTGTGTCTGGGCCTGTCGTTGACGTTTGAGTTGACCCTTGGAAAAGCCTCGGATGGTGGCTTTGCTTGCTTCTCAAAGGGTACCTAGGGAAGGAACAGAGCCGGTGTTGGTGAGAAAGTACTGTTGTAGTTCTGTCCCCACCGCCTTTCTAAAGTCTTTCTCCTGGATGAACCAGGCATTCCTCCACCAGGTTGGGCGCGTCAAAGGTGGGGTAGTCAGCCAGTTCGTTAGTTGTTTAGCGTCAGCAATTCTGGAGGCGGATGGTGGACCGGTCGTGTCAATGTGTGGGTTAAGAACCAAAACCTGATTTTTCAGTGAGAAATTGGACACAGGAAAATAGAGATACCCTTCATTCCCTACAAGCTTACATGATAGCTCCAAACACTTAGATACGCATAAACGTATGCAACCAGGTGAGCCGTATAATTGCGGGTCAATCAGGGTACACCTATCTGACATAGAATGAAGGTGAAACAGTACCAATTGCATACAAGTCACATTAGTACACAAATGTTGAGATGCACTTTGCATCTACAGAAAAGATTCTAACAGTGGTACAGACTGCTGTAGAGAGCAAAAGAGCACTGGCTCAGGGGAAACAGTAGTAGGTACTCCTGTCCCAGCCTTAGAGGCTGCGACAAAGGCAAGCATCCCTACAGCTAAAGCCTTACATTTGAGATGGATATGATGAGCTAATTCTCTCACTGCAACAGATGTAGAATAGAGGTACAACCCAAATTTGAAGACACCAGCATTCGTGCAATACGAACAAGAATATCTTCTACCAAATGAAATAATGCCTCTGAATCAGTATGAATATATTATTTACACTAACGGATCTGCTCAAAAGACCATAGGGAGTAAGCAACAATATAGAGCAGAATGTGCAATCGTTAAAGGTCGCATGCGGGACTAAACGTTCCATCCAAGTTGCACTAAATAACAATCTCTAGGAGACTGCACAGCACAGTTGGCAGAGTTAAAAGCACTGATACTGGCACTCATAAATTCGGATCGAGAATTCCCCACACTAATTGTATGCGGTTCTTTTTACTGTGTGCAGTCATATAATGAATTCTTGCAATACTGGGTTCTAAACGGGTTCAAAGACGCAAAAGGTGGCACCATTAAGCATAATATGCTACGGGAACAGGTAGTGGAATTGAAATCTGAACTATCAAGGGCTCACGTGATACACTGAGTCATCAGCGGGATGGCGTTCACCTTGAAGGGAATTGATTGGCTGATGAAGCTGCGAAGGGAGCTGTACGTACGGCTTCCGTAGCTGCAATCACTCATTTTAAACCGAGAATAGACGGTGAGATTATGGTATCTGTCATTGCTTCATGTAAGAACAGCAAAGCACTACCAAAAATGTTCCACTCAAGTACTCCTACAAGTTAGATGCAAATAACATTCCATTTGCTCAGATTCCTAGAGTGGGGGATAGAGTAATACCAAATATGGATCATAGGCTAGGTTTAATTCTAGCAGCACATGAAGGGATAGGTTCTGCACATGCAGGAGTTACGACGACTGTTTCATTGTTGAAACAACGCTATTGGTGGCCTTGATTAACAAAGCAGACTAAAGACTATGGGCCCGCTTTACAGAATGAACTTAAGACTCAATCCTAAACTTACTACTGTTTTGGTATTCACAGATTGCACTTACTACTTTTGGTATTCACAGAATGAACTTACTACTTTTGGCATTCACAGAATGCACTTACTACTTTTGGTATTCACAGAATGAACGTACTCATTTCGGTATTCACAGAAGTTATTGGGCCCGATTCACAGAATGAACTTAAGACTCAATCCTAAACTTACTACTATTTTGGTATGCACAGAATGCACTTACTACTATTGGCATTCACAGAATGAACTTACTACTTTTGGTATTCACAGAAGTTAGGATTTTGTCTTAAGTTAGTCTTAAGACAGACCTAAGACAGACCTAAGACAGACCTAAGACAGACCTAAGACAGACCTAAGACAGACCTAAGACAGACCTAAGACAGACCTAAGACAGACTTAAGACAAAATCCAAACTTAAGTCTGTCTTAAGTTTGTCTTAAGACAAACCTAAGACAAAATCCTAACTTCTGTGAATACCAAAAGTAGTAAGTTCATTCTATGAATAACAAAAGTTATTTAAGTCCTAACCGCCAGTTCGGGCCTCAGTGCATTTGAACCATGAGTATAACGTATTTGACGAGCTGATGACATCACAGACCTCAGGGCTGTGAGCTCGTCCGCTCGGCAAATACTATAGACTCAGCATTAGGGAATGCACCGGTCCCGGATCAGCGTAAGCAATGCTTGCTGTCACACAAGACTCATCAGGGCCACAGCAATAAAACCAAGAGGTATGTATACTTTGTTTTAAAAAAAAAAAGTGTAAAAAATACCTTTTATCTAATGGTGACCCTGGGGGTGAAAGTAAGGGGGGCGGAGCCCCGACGCCCTAAGGCAAAAACCGCCACTGTAATGAACCCATACAATTTAGAATGCATAAAGCGCTCTATCACATGTAAGTAAAGGTTTGGAAATAATCAAGAGGACGGAAAGTGATCATGATCCCCAGAAAATGATATTTGATCTCCAATTTGAGCATTTCAAATCACAAAAAACTTTAAACAATAACTATATGACTATAATAAACACAAAGAAGCTCATATGGAATAAAGAGCTCAAGATAAAAGCTGTTAAACTCGAATCTGAGCTCCTCTCATTCTTGCCAATCTCACCGTCAGACCACTTTAGGAACACAAGAGTGACAGGACTCAAATCTGGGAACAAGTAACTGAGAGTATCCTGAATCACCTAATGAGGAAATTATCGGTGTTGAGAGTAAAACAATATGTTATTGATGCTTCTGCCCAGGAAATAACGAAAATCAAAAGGTTACTGGTAAAAAGTCAAAGCAAGGAACACAGAAGAATGTCCAAGCCTACTTTATAAGCCATCTAACTCTCCAGAACAACATGAGAGCTGTCAACATTCTAAGTGAGGCTTCAGCAGAACGTACTAAGGTGAGGAAAAGGGGAGGTGGGGTAGGAATGTACCAATGGGGAAAAGCGAGATTACATCACATCTCCCTTATTTACCAACAGAAAACACATTACATTTTGCAATTTTGTCACAACTCCAATATTGTCCATTTTCAAAGAGAGACTACATTCTTGAATGTTTTGGCTATGCGACAGGGAGGGTAAAACTTTCTTGGGCTGAGTGGCCCTTTTACATTTTTCTTCACCTGTACCATATCATCTTCCCTCCACCCTGGGGCTTTGACTCAGTTCTTTTTGTCATATCAACCCTTGTATTTTGCTTGGTGAAGTTTGACCTTTTCACTAGCTTCAGGATTGGGATTTGCCAGCTTCCCACTGTCCAACCAACTGCGGTTGAGCTTAGTACAGGGTTCTAACTGACTGTGTTCTTTAATGAGCCTGTTTCTTCTCTCTACCAGGCCATTGACCTTGGGGCAGTACAGGGCAGTCTTCTCATGTTTGATGTTAAGTTTGGCTAGGACGTCAATCATGAGTTGCGACGTGAACTATACCCCATTGTCAGTGATTAAAGTGGACGGTATGCCTTCTTTAGCAAAAACATCTTTGAGAAATTCAAGAACAGCACAAGTGTTGGTGCGATGAATAAATTTGTATGAAACCCAGTGAGACGTGTAGTCGACTAAGACCAACACATTTTTCTGGATACCCAAATTATCCATGGGTCCGATGATGTCCATGGCCAGCTTGCTCCATGGTTTAATGGGTACCTCAACTGGGGATAGGGGTGCCTTCCTTAAGGATTTGCTTTTGTCGCTCCTGGCACAGCTAACACAATCATTCACTAATTATTTCACCATAGCGTCCATTCAGGGGAACCAGAATTTCTCTCTCACCCTTTGTTTGGGAAGGCTGCGTCCTAAGTGACCTTTGTGTGCAAGTTCCACTATTCTCTTCCTGAGGTTGGCGGGTGGTACAATCCTGTTCTGGAGGAAAACTCTGTTCCCCATGGTGTTTAATTCATAACCACTTCCCAAAAGTCTTTAAGATTATCCTCTAGTTCACTGCACTTGCTGGGCCATCCTTGTACCATTAAGTTTGTGCAAGTCTGTATCTTCCCCTGCCCCTTTTTCCCATTCTTCCTCTTTTAACTCTGGCTTGTCCACCACCATGATGGGGCTGTCCAACATTTTTTCTGTTTCTTCATTTTCCAATGGGCTCTCAACAGATAGTCAGCAATTTTGCTTTCTTCCCCAGAAACATATTCTAACCTGAAGTTGAAGTGTTCTAGTCCTAAAATCCATTTCCCTATCCTGGGAGTGCAGTTCTCCGTACCTTTAACTGTGAAGATGAAGGTAAGGGGCTTGTGGTCTGTACGAATGGTAAAGTTTACCCCCCCACAGGAAAGACTTAAAATGTTTTACCACCCAGTAACATGCCAGTGCCTCCTCTTCAATTACGGGGTAATTGCTCTCCGCTTTGGAAATACATCTGGCGGCAAACACAATTATTTTTTCTCCATTTTCATCTCTGTGACAAGGTGGCCCCCAACACTTTTTTGACGCATCAGTAGTAAGGATTTGTTTTTTGTGGGGTCAAAGGTGCCTAAGGCAGGTGACTTAAATATTTTCTCCTTCATCATATCTACAGGGTGCCTGTGCTGGTCGAGGCATTCAAAATCCTTGTTTTTTCTCAGTAGTTCGTGTTGTGCATCGCATTTAGAGGCATGTATTCCATGAGATCGAGGAAGGACTTTAGTTCCAGCAAGTTGTTTTTTGGTCTGAACCCTTGTTCGGAGATGGAATGCCCAAGATAGTCGACAGAAGTCACTCTGATTTGACACTTCGACTTCTGCACCGTCAACCCTGCATTCATCAACTTCTTGAATACAATTCTAAGGGCGGGGTCATGATCTTCCACTGAACGTCAGTGTACTAGGATATCATCCTGGAAGCACATTGTATGGTCAACATCTTTCAAAATCTGGTGCATGATCTTCTGGAATACCGCCGCTGCGGATACCAGACCAAAAGGCATCCTCTTGAACATGAAAGCACCTTGGGGGGTAATGAAAGCAGTGAGGGGCCTGGAGTCAAGGTGTAGGTCTACCTGATGGTAAGCCAAAGACAGATCGATGACACTAAAGAATTTAGCCTGACCCATGGTGCTGAGCATCTCATTTATGGTGGGGAGCGGGCGTTAAGGTTACCAAGTCACTCTTACCTAAAAGATGCTTGTAATCTTACCTGTAAGGTGCTTGGCAGGTTTTGCAGAGACGCTATGGGCCAAACTCCCAGAACCCCTCAATATAACCAGAGAATGTATACTAAAACACTAGGGCTACAGATTAGAAATCTAGGCAGGACGGCCGGATTCGGACCCTGACGAATTCCTGTTGTTGACCTGCGAGGCAACAAGAATAATTTTGAGCTCTTTGGTATTTTAGGGTTTTTTATCTAACATTATACAGTTCCTATACAAAAATCATAAGCGAATCTACAGGAATGGTCCTAGCGTTCTTGTAGTCGTCGTGTGATGAACTTCTTGTGAAGTCATGAAGAGAGTGTTGTAGAAGTCGTGAAGGTTTTAGCTGCGCTAGTCGTTGGTTCTGTTTCTGTATTAATAAACAAAATCAGATATTAGTTTTATCTTTTACGATGTTCAAAAGATACCAACTCTCCTAGCACCTTTACACTCTCTACCTCTTGATTGCCTATTCATTTACAGTGATTCATTTCTGAGATTGACTCTTCTTCACCACACGATTTTGTTCCTTTAAGAAAATAGTAAGATACACCAAAAGAAATAAACAAACATTCTTCTAAATGTCTTTCACAAGTCCTAAACATACAGTTTTCAATAAAATGTTGTGTCCTTTGAAATCCTATATTTCAAAAGTGGTTCCAAAAATTGTTTTTTAGCCTTGATTAATTATCCTTCATCTGTCTTCCGTAGGGCGCCTTTTGAACAGAAGAAAATAAAAGTGTAACTTGGCTTTCTCTTTCTTTTCCAGATGGTGTTAATCTTGCTGACAATGGAGTTCCTGTTCCTGCAACCGGATATCCCAAGGCGAGTCACTAGTAGCTGCAGCGTACTTGTTCTGAAGGCTAAGCGCCTTCTAGAAGCTCGGATGTGGCTTTTATACTTGTGCCACACCCGAGACCGCACCCAAGCAATTACTGACGTCGCACGTTATGGCCGGGATGCCTGTCACCCCCTCCCAAGGATGGGAAGACGGACGCAGTTCTGAACTTTTGGAAGGCGGGAGGGAGTTACCCTCCCGGCCGTATTTATTAAAATATGAAACAAAATTAAAACATTAAAATAACAGTTTCATATCATGTACAATTTTCATTTATTACATTACGATGAAGACACGTTGATTGGCTAACCTTAACAAATCTCTAGTACAAAGGTTTTCCTAGCCGAGTCTAACATCCTGCCAATGCATACTTTTCTAAATTAAAATTGTATATCCTAGCATTACGGGCCAACGGCAAGGTCGCAACCGGTGTCAGATCCCAACTACCAGAACTCCCCCCTCACGGTGTGAGGGCGGGCGCACAGAGGACTGTACCTCTGTGCCAACTCCAATTTCCCTTGTCTTCGCGGGGGCCCCCTATTTAACTCGACGCCATCTTAATGGTCGTCCGAGGACTCGTGTGAGGTGTCTAGAAGGTAGCGTGGACCCCCCTCCCACCCCACACTGTTTATCATATCCGCCGTCGCGGATATCCTGGCCCCGGGAAATTCGTAGGAGGGGCATCCAGCCACCTCCTCCCCTGGAAGGGGCCTATGACCACCTTCCCTTAGGCGACCCCATACTTAGTGGGTGCCGCCTCCCCGTGTGAGGGGCCAATGGCCGCCTCCCCCCGGGCGCTCCCATCCATAATGGGTGGCGCCCCCCCTCTAGGGACCTTGAAATTACTGCTCACCGATCATGACCTTACCGCCCGACCAAAAAATAAATACGACGTTTGTTTACCTACTAAGGAGAGAAAATAAACTCTAAATTGCAATATTTATTACTTATACATACAACGCATCCTTCAACTAGACTGTTATACTCCGCTCTATCAAGGAAGAAAATGTTATGAACAAATCACTTTATTGCAATACCAACATCGACATTTTTATTAACGACTAAACCAGGAGAGAAAAGATGTTATCAAAGCAAAACATTTTATTACAGTACTAACTTTGCCATAAGGGGCTGGTGGGTGGGTCAAAAATTGCTCCTTGTTCCGTCGAGGGCTCACGTGCAACGAGGGGTGCAGCTTCCTAGCACAGGAACAAGAGGATGCTTCTTCGGATTGCTGCTCCTTTTATTCCTCTTCGGGAGGGCGTGTACCCTCCTCCGGTACGCCTACGGGGCGTGGCCAACGGTCTAGGTGTCTAGGACAACCCTTCTTGGGCGGGAAAAGGCGCGCCCCGGCTACGCCGCTTCGGGCATACCAGCCGTGACACGCCCCCCGCACAAAATGGTTTCCCGGGAGGATACGGGCCCCCTACCATACGTACTGGGGGACCGAGTGGTCGCCCCTTTCCATATGGCCGGGATGCCTGTCACCCCCTCCCAACACAATCCCCAAGGATGGGAAGACGGACGCAGTTCTGAACTTTTGGAAGGCGGGAGGGAGTTACCCTCCCGGCCGTATTTATTAAAATATGAAACAAAATTAAAACATTAAAATAACAGTTTCATATCATGTACAATTTTCATTTATTACATTACGATGAAGACACGTTGATTGGCTAACCTTAACAAATCTCTAGTACAAAGGTTTTCCTAGCCGAGTCTAACATCCTGCCAATGCATACTTTTCTAAATTAAAATTGTACATCCTAGCATTACGGGCCAACGGCAAGGTCACAACCGGTGTCAGATCCCAACTACCAGAACACCCCCCTCATGGTGTGAGGGCGGGCGCACAGAGGACTGTACCTCTGTGCCAACTCCAATTTCCCTTGTCTTCGCGGGGGCCCCCTATTTAACTCGACGCCATCTTAATGGTCGTCCGAGGACTCGTGTGAGGTGTCTAGAAGGTAGCGTGGACCCCCCTCCCACCCCACACTGTTTATCATATCCGCCGTCGCGGATATCCTGGCCCCGGGAAATTCGTAGGAGGGGCATCCAGCCACCTCCTCCCCTGGAAGGGGCCTATGACCACCTTCCCTTAGGCGACCCCATACTTAGTGGGTGCTGCCTCCCCGTGTGAGGGGCCAATGGCCGCCTCCCCTCGGGCGCTCCCATCCATAATGGGTGGCGCCCCCCCTCTAGGGACCTTGAAATTACTGCTCCCCGATTATGACCTTACCGCCACAGGCCGGATAGTTGACCGGCTATCCGGCCCCCCCACAAACTCCTACTAAAGGTCATGCTTTTACAAACCCCTTAACCACGCTATGAAATCTCCTGTGAGTAAGACATTCCCCTCCCGGGATAAATGGACCCCATCCTCGAGATACATGTGATCCCCCCCGAATACATCCATGCGGAATACAGTGCAACTGCGCCGAGCGAAACAACCTACTAAGTTTGTTATTGACCTTCTTTACTGCATTGTTCAGCACTGACACAGAGAGGCCCCCCTGCCACACCTTCCTGGGAATCATGTGTGACCATGCTATCGTGCACCCCGGGATCCTTCTAGCCAGCCAGCTAACAGTAGATAGAACCCCCTCGAGTAGTACTCGCCGCCCGAGTGTCACTAAGTCATTGCCTCCCAGGTGTACTATGATTACGGACGGCGGTGACCTTGTCCGCCCTAACAGTCCCTCAACAAAACATTGAAACTGGTCAATACAGAGCCCGCCCCTTCCGTGGAAGGTCACCCTGTACCCGTATTCCCCAGCCGCGTGAATCACGTCACCTGCTTTGAAAACGTCCCCGGCCCGCCTCACGTATGAGTGGCCCACGACCCACACCACTTTTTCCTCAGCCGGTGATCTCTGACCGCTGGTCCCCAGGTGCCGGGTCGACGGCACAGTCCGCCCCGCAAAGCATGCTCGCGAAACTGTAAACCAAACAAAAGACAAGAAGCGTGAGTGCATGACAGTGGCTTCATAACATGTACAACCGCACATACCTTTTATAACAGTTCGAGGACCATCGCCCCAGTTGTTTCACCTTTTCAACACTCTGACCCCTGGCTGTAACCTCTGTAGCAGCCCCTATCCTAAAGGAATGGGTCCCGAAATCGCCCGGGTCCAAGCCCCCCGCTGCGATTGCCATCGTTAGCACCCACTGAAACTGAAACCTTGTCAGTGGGGTGGCGTCGATGTGTCTCAGCAAGCTTCCCCCCCATGCATCCGCCCTTTGCGCCAAATATTCCTCAACGCACTTCACCGGGCACATGGGGGACCCTCGCATGCGCTGGACAAAAATACTGTCTCCTAAAGCACCCTGGTCGGTCTTGGACCTGGCTATCGTGATCACCATTGAATCACCCTTGATCAGAATGTGATCCCGATACAGCCCTCCCTCTACATCTTTCTTGTTTCTTGCTACCAGCTCGCTCACCCGCATGGCCCCATGGAACGCTAATGCGAAAGCGGCCCGAAACAGCACTGCTTCAAACTGGGAGGAACATGTCGTGGGGAGTATCGACATCAGCAGGGACAACCTTTCTAACCCAATCGGGCGCCTTTCGTCTACTTTACGACCCTCAAGGCGTTGCCAGCCACGAAGGGCCTTCTTTACCAAAAAGGACGATGTGGAGTCCTTGATGCCATGTGCCTGCGCCATAAATGAAATGGCGGCCCGGTGCCTATTGGCTGTTGCCGCTGATCGGCCTGCCCTGTGCAGTGCTACAAGAAAATTCAAGACACACTCCTTCTGCCCCCACTTGACCCCCCCTGCCGGACCCAAAAATGCACAATAGGAACGAAACGCTCCTTCGTATGCCTTCCTTGTCCTGGGGGCTAAGCTTGCTGCCACGAGGTCTTGTAATCCGGGGCACCGAGTAGCCAGAGTGCTATGGGAAATGGTGCCGCCGCTAGGTCCGCGGAAGGTAGATAACCCCTGAAAGCCTGCATGTGTGAACGAGAGAGTGCATCAGCCGCCTGGTTCAGTACACCCGGCACATGCTTCGCCCTGAATTGTACGTTCAATCTCATGCAAAGGAGTACAATTTCCTTCAGTAATCTCAATATCCACTTGCAGCGTGCTGCCTGACTATTTATACATTCAACAACAGTCATATTGTCGGACCAGAACACAACAGAGCGATCTCTGAACTCATCCGGCCATGCCATCAGAGCCACAAAAATGGGGAACAACTCGAGAAACCCAATGTTACCTGTGAGACCGCTGGTGTGCCACCACGTCGGCCATGTTTGCGCCGACCATCGATTACCAAAGATGGCGCCAAATCCCACGCTCCCCGCCGAGTCGGTCCACAAACCCAGCTCGTCCGAGGACGCTGGCGGTTTGTTCCACACCACTCGACCGTTGAAATCCGCCAGAAATGCCAACCATATGCGCATGTCCTGGCGAACTTCTGCTGACAGTCTCGTGCGATGGCGTCCTTCCTTGAGACCAACCATGGCTTGTGCAATAGAGCGGGAAAAGGGGCGGGCCATTGGTATCACTCGGAGGGCAAAGTTAAGCTGGCCCACTGCTTGTTGTAGCTGATGGAGCGTGACTTTCTCTTTGCCGATGCACAATTCCAAGGAGGCCCTGAACTTTGCTACCTTCCCCAGTGGCAAACGGAAACATCCCTCCACAGAATCGAGCTCAATGCCAAGAAACTCGAGTGAAGTCGATGGTCCAACCGTCTTACCTGGTGCCAATGGCACCCCGAATCGCTCCATGAGAGTGCAAAAATCTTGTAACGCCTGCGCACATCGTGTGTCGTCGGCTGCACCCAAGAACAAAAAATCGTCTAGGTAATGCATAACCTGGGTATGGCCAGTGACCTTGGTGAATGCCCATTGCAGAAAAGAACTGAATTTCTCAAAATAAGCACAAGAGATGGAGCAACCCATTGGCATACATCTATCCATGTAGTAACGTCCTTGGAACACAAAGCCTAACAGACGCTGATCCCGTGGGTGTACCGGGAGCAACCGGAACGCTGACTCGATATCTGACTTTGCCATCAGCGCTCCAGGCCCCAGGCGATTCAACATGGCGACGGCATCGTCGAAGGATGCGTACCGCACCGAACAAACTCCCGGGTCAATTGCATCGTTCACTGACAGACCCCTCGGAGCTGACAAGTTATGGATTAGCCTAAACTCCCCCGGGTCTTTCTTGGGGACTACTCCCAATGGGGAACAGATGAAATTAGGTACTGGCGGGTGCCTGAATGGACCAGCAACCCGGCCAAGGGCAACCTCCTTTGCAATCTTCTTTTCTACCACCGCAGGATTATGCAGAGCCGACAGTTGGTTCCTACACAGTGACTCCCCACGAAAATCCCCCGCCGGGATGTGGAAACCATACAAGAAGCCGTTCCTCAACACCCCAGCGGAGACGTGATCAGGGTATTCGTTTAGCCAGGGGATCATTGCCATGATATCAATGGGGGTAGGTGGCGGTACACCATGGTCCCCATCAGACCTGTTTGGCCACCCCTCTACCCCCTGTATCACCATTCTTGACTCTACACGAACTCTCGGGGTGTGAAGAATTTCCGCAACCTGCACACTCATGCCTGAACTTACATGTCCCCTGAGGTCTCGTGCACTTGCCCCTGTTAAAATTCCAACAGACCCCTTTCTTACCCCCAGTCCCTCCATTCCTTGGTTGGTGGTCACCAGTGGGGCCCGCTCGAAATGGCGCCGCAGGCAGACGGCGGGAAGGCCCGGACCCATTCCCGCCAAGCGACGACGACTTTGTCGCGCCCGGCAGGAGCTGTTTCTGCCAAGATATCGAGTCGAGACAATCCCACGTCAGAGATGAATCGAACTCCTTGGCCTTACGAAACTTCATATCATAACCTATCCATTCATCACCTTCATATGTCTCATAAAAATCCATTATTCGTGCCTGGTAGCAGGACAATTCGGTCAAAACCTCGGGCTTACGCTCCCCAATAATTGCAGTAAACATCGCAAAGGCCCTGGCCCAATTAGAGATTGTCTCATCAACCCTGAATCCCGCCATCTTTGCTCGCCATACATTCGGGTGCCACAAATCTTTTTGTGTCTTAACATACTCCACCTCGCGATGGTCGGTCAACAGGGAAAACATATTACCGTACTTATCGGCCCAGATCAACTCTTTCGTGGCCAGCGGTATATGCTGGACCACCTTCTCCCGTCTTGAGGGCAAAGACCCCTCCCTTGCCATTGGCAATGCATGCTTACCCGGCTCGATTGCTGTTCCCGCCGATTTCTCCACACCAACTGCCGGTCCTCCAGGGGTCACCTGAGGGGGGACACAAGGGAGATTCGCCTTCGCGGCATCTCGCGACTGCCGCAACTGCTGTATTAGTAACTTGGCCTCTTCGGCCATGTCTGTCGGTGCCGTAGCACCCCCTGTCTTTTTACCCAGCCATGCGGCCAACTGGGCGGCCAACTCGGGAGGCATGTCCTCCTCGCTGGCGGGCGTAACAACAACCAGAATCGGTTGACCCGCGTCTGGGACCGGTACCGGGGCCTCTACTGGAATGACCGGGCTTGCCGGGGGTACCTCGGGAACCGGGACCTCCCCCCCTGCCGCCCTTTTCCCGACCCTTCTACCTCGCCCCGCAGGGACAACGCCCGGCAATGCAGGGCCTATAACCTTCTTCGGTCTACCCGTATTATTCATCGCCGCCATCTGCTTCTTCATACTTGCCATATCTTTTATCAGCATTCGAAGCATCTGGTCAGTCCCAGACTTCTTTCCGGCCTTCTTGCCAGGCATCGTTCAACGGATATCCGAACCTTGTTGCTCAACACGGTCCTGGACCCTTAGGCTCGAAGTCTGAAAGAGAAACGCAAAAGATTACAAGTTCTCAAAAATTGCTCCTTGTTCCGTCGAGGGCTCACGTGCAACGAGGGGTGCAGCTTCCTAGCACAGGAACAAGAGGATGCTTCTTCGGATTGCTGCTCCTTTTATTCCTCTTCGGGAGGGCGTGTACCCTCCTCCGGTACGCCTACGGGGCGTGGCCAACGGTGTAGGTGTCTAGGATAACCCTTCTTGGGTGGGAAAAGGCGCGCCCCGGCTATGCCGCTTCGGGCATACCAGCCGTGACACGCCCCCCGCACAAAACTGGTTTCCCGGGAGGATCCGGGCCCCCTACCATACGTTCGGGGGGACCGAGTGGTCGCCCCTTTCCAGTAGCAGAGGAAGGCTCATTTATTTCAGCACGCGTGAAGCGCGAGGTCCATTATTTTCCCGATTTCTGCTCTGCTCTTGGCAAAAGTAAATCCTCACTTGAAATCATTGCTGCTCACATGTTTTTACCGTAGAATAACTACATAGCCCTGACTAATACTGATACCTGCAATTAACCTTAGAATCCCACCAGAATACGAATGTACAGTAAACACACAATCAATACCTATGATACTTCATGTGTGACATTAATACAAGACAGCAAGCATTTACATAAACATAATACTGCAAACATGTTAGGCACATTGGAGTGCTGGATGCACGGGACAGGCGTGTTTTTTTTATACGGTATAACAAGGGATTGCCTAATAAGGTTTTTGCCTATAGTGTCTTTAGGAGCTGAAGTCATTACAGTGGGCACCTCCCGACTCATATGTTCTCATTTAGGCTACGTAATTCCACACATTAACAGATGCCCTCTCCTCCAGCCTTGGCTGCAATAACAACCGGCACCAACCTTTCCGACACATCTACAGGTTGTATGACTCCCAACATGCACACTCTTTCTAGCACTTTCCTCAATGGTTCTCTCATCTGGTGCAGTATGGGACGCATCTTATGTACCACTGGTTTAGCATTGACTTAGATTTTAATTTTATGTTGGTAATCACGGAGGAGTCCCAGTCTATCTTCAAACAGTTTAGGGAACTCTTCACAGACGTGGGTGCTGGGTAATATCTGATCGGTTAGCAGGACTTGTTCTTCCTTGTTGGGGTTAAGGATGATTCCCAGCTCCATTTGGTGCTGCCACCCTAACCGATTTGATCGTGACTCCACAATGTACACCTTGCCTATGGTGACTCTCCCTTTAAATTCAATTTGCAACTCTCCCATACCAAGGAGTGGTATAAGTTCTCGGTTATAGCCTACAGGGAACACGTTATGTTTCTGTAAGGCTTTTTCTCCCTGTTGTCAATGCTTTCGTAGTCCTTACAGTTCAACAGCATAAATGGGGAGCATCAGTCTGCAAACATGGTAACACTTTTTTTATTCAACTTCCCATCACACTTGGGATGGATTACATTCCCAGTGCCAGTATCTTCCTTGAGTTGGAAAAAGTATTTTTTCTTACTAGGCAAGACACATTTTATTTCTTTGTTTACTGTGCCCCCTACACATGCGCCCACTCCGTGGTAAGGATCACCTTCTCTGCATACCCTTGCAAATTGACCCCTCCTATTGCACTTCTTGTAAGTGACACTCCTAGCTGGGCAATGAATGTTATTGGCAAGATGGTTGCTGCTGCCACACCAGTAGCATCTGTAATTCCTTTCCTTCCCAAGAGGCTTCTGTGCAAGACTCTTATTTTGCATTTTGTTTACCTCACATACCTCCACTTCTTCTTGGATATTTGCTACTACTTCTGTTGTGGGTTTCTTCTTTTTTTATGCATTTTGCGGTGTGTTCCCCTGATTTGGCAATGTTGACTGCTTCGCGAAGGCAGGGGTTCTTTGCTAACAGTTTCTCTTGGACGCAAACTAATGAGTCTGTCAAATTCCCAAAGTCGCACAAATGAGTGAGGCCTATCAATGCCGCAACATAGTTGGTCACTGACTCTTGTTTACCTTGGAACTTACTGAAAAGTGTGTGCGGTTCCAATACTATGTTTATTTTGCCCCCAAAGTGTGTTTCTAACTTCACCATTGTAGTGGTGAAATCATCCATACCTTCCACTGCCTTGACATTTAGATTTTCTGGTTCTGGCAAAGTTCCGTAAATTTTGCGCCCCTGTACACCCAAATTATGAAGAAGGATGTGCTGTTTGCGCATGGCAGTGAACCATTCCCCACCTACGGCAATTAAGTAAGATTCAAAAAGTTTGACCCATTCCTTCCAGCAAATCTCAGTTTCTCCTATTTCGTTTAAAAATGGAGGTGGCTGGGTCATACTTGCCGCTGCCATCATGGTACAGAACAGTCTCCACTAGTTCGATGAATGAAAGCAAAAGAGGCAGAGAAGATAACGCGCAAGAAGGGATGGTCACTTTAGAGGTCCATTTATAGATTACACCAACAGCACAATTAGCAGAAAAATAACTCCAGTCAGCACTGCCCAACGCATATCCAGATTTCGTGAGAAAAGGTGTCAACACAATCTCAAAAACATAAAGTCTATTGACACAGTGGCTAGAAATTGCACAGTAACTAACGTAACCGTCTTTATCCTGTTTAATTGTTAGTATCTCCTAGTCATATTTTTTATGAACAACAACTTCTGATAATTCCCTCCGCTGTGCCTCTAAGGATGTAAATGAGGGTGCTTGAAAACACAGCACTCATGTGCACTTCCCTAAACAGTTAGTGGCTAAATGAGAGATTCACTATCTTGTTCCTATGGCAACAAAACACTCCTCACAGAACGGACAGGTTCCAACCACACGCTACCTCAGGAAACGCTCGCTGGGAACATGAAGTTAGACTTGGGATACCGCCTCCTCTGTCCTGGGGCAGGGGTAATGCAATTATTTTTCCAAAAAAGTAAGGATCCTAAAGTTGTGAGCTACCACAGGCCAATCGCATTACTATATAGTGATGTTTAGTTTTACTTTTAAATTTTTGCCAGACGGCTTGCCGGTGTAATTTATCACACCGAGCCATTTCGAGAAGTACAGAGCATGATAAGTCACAGCTGAAGATCGCCACGACACAGAGGGCAGAGCAGCCCAGAATGAAGTGAGCGAGCAGGAGGATGCAAGCAGGAGAACGCCACAGACCATTGCGGCTCCGATCAACGGCTCCAAGCAGCGGCTTTGGTTAGGCCTCGGAGCCGACTCTCCCGCTGATTCCCACCATTGCACCAGCCTCATTTTACCGACTCCGGCCTCGGTACACACTAGCAGCAGGCAGTGTTCGGGACTCTACCCGACCACGGATTCTACCCGCCCCTGCATCCCCACCCGCACATGTAAGTGCCCGGTGAGAGAGCACGAGCTCAAGACATCGCCCGACCACTCCAACCACGGCGAGTGGGGTGAGTGCGGCGAGTGTGGTGTGTGTAGCAGCAAGGCGGGTGAGAGGAGACGGGAGTTGGGAGAAGGAAAATACAGTGAGAAGTGTCCTGCATCCCCAGGCACGGGAGCAGAAGCGGCAGTAGCACCGGCCTTCCTACCACCAGGGGGGCCATTTCAACCCCAGGGGGACGCACTGTCTCAAGCTCCTGTGCAGGGCAAGCGATGCAGCAGGCACAGCAAAAATCAGGCTGCGGTGTCTAGCTTGGAAAGCCTTCACGCAGAGGACACAAGGATTAAGGTTCAAGGCAAAACCCACCCGACTCAGCAGTAAAAGCAAGAGGGGCAGCACAACAGCACCTGGAGCTGCGGTTAGCGCCCTGAATTTAGAGGTTAGTGCTCAGCTGGTCAGCGCTCCGGACTTAAAGCACAGCTCCACGCCCCCCGCCTTCCCGGCCAGGCAGCCGTCTGTTCAGCATGAGGTCAGGCCAGGTTCGGGTGATCGGCCGCCCCAAGCCCTCAGGGCGGAGAAAAAAGGGTAAGGTAGGTCCCCCCTCTGATCAAAGCAGTAAGGAATCGGCTCTAATTGTGACAGATAGCGGCCCAAGTGAAGGGGATTCACAAAGAAAGAAACCCAAAGCACTTTTGGATCAACCAAAAATATTCACAAAATGTAACTTCATAAAAGACATCGGGCCACCCTGTACTCTAGCAATGACACTGTGAAAGGCCTTCAGATGCCCCTATCACCAGACCAAGCACCAGAACCAGCGCCACCTCAAGGGCAGTCAAGCCAGTCAACTTTCCAAACCCAATAGAAGCAGCAAATCATTGCACAAGTTCATAACCAAGCTACACCAAAAAATATGGAGACTCCAACAATTCACTCAACAACAGCTTTGTCTGCTCACATAACTACACCAACAACAATGGATTGCATGAATGAAGGCTCACCGTTCAAATCAATACTGAGAAACCCTCAAAACAACACAAAAGCGGAACCCCCTTCAACCACCCCTTTAGCGAGCCCTTCGGTGCAACCCACAGCGCAGTACACGCAACCTACAGGAGATGCAAAACCTAATGGTCTAACTCAAATCAACCATGATGCATCAATGGGTGCACTAGGATCTCAGAAATCTCAGTTATCGCCACAAGCAGTAGCACAGTACTCATCATCAGTAGCTAGCTCCATACTGGCAATAACTTCAACCATAACAGCAGGAACCCTTGAGATCACCTAGGCTCTAAATCCCGCATCAGGAGAAGGCCAGTCACTGGCAAAGGAAAAAAAAACAACAGGCTAACCTGAGAAAGCAGCCGGGCTCTGCTGCTTTCAGCCAAGAAAATAAGCTGATTAGGCAGCACTCTCCTTGGGTCTCTGAAGGGGCCGCCACCGGATCCCAGGTCTCAAACAATTATAATGGCGAAATGAATGTTACACCCAGTTGTGACCTTCGTTCCATCAGCCAAGTCACCCCTAAGACTACACCTCTGTCAGTCAACTCAAAATCTCTAATGCAGGAGGAAGGCAGGACTGCTTTATCCTACTTAGGAACTCAGGAATGGGAGGATATGCAGGCAGCATACTCCCCAGACCAACACCTGGCTCCTTTCTCGCCAAAGCTGAATCACCCGCACTTGCGTTCACCAGACACTCAGCCCTCGTGGGGAACGAGGGAAGCGGGCTTAAAGGAGCGGGGAACCCAATCCCGCATGATGGAAGCGCCCTGGCCTCCCTCCTAAAAACTATGCATTTGTCAGTAGATGCGCTACAATATTAATCAGACAAGACGGATGTACAGCTCTCACTATTAAACACACTGGCTGTGTTCACATCAGGGATCGACGAAAAACTGGGGGAACTCAACTCACTAATAAGAAGGACACAAACAGCATCATACCTCCAATGCGGGTGCAGCCAGTTTGTGGACAAGAAGTCAACCATCTCGGCAATGCTCTCCACCATGCTCAACGAGCTGAAGGAAAAATCATCCAGCACTGCCATTGCAAATTGCCCAACAGACGACCTCACCGCACCTCCGACAGCAGAAAATAATTCCAAGCAGCCCTGCAAAATTAATGCAACTAACACACTTCAAAGGGCGAGCATCACGAACAGCAGCGGTGACTCTCCAAAGATAGAAACGGCTACTACGGTAGTGATAAAAACTAATGCAAAACAACGCCGGCAGCTGAAAAGGTCGTAATCAGAAACTACTGCCACTAAGCCAAGCACTGACTTATCCAATTTTCAGCAAACAGAGTCAGAATCTAATTACTGCCTCAAAAGAGGGTGGCATGCAAGAAAAAACGGCCCATACAAGTAATCACCATCACACAGCAGCATCCCTCAACCTTGGTGGTCAACTAACAGGAACAGAGGAACGGCCTTCTAAGCAAGCTGAGATAGTCTCAGGGTCAGTAAGCGAAAAAACATCCAACACAATTGGTTCTGACCCCCTTCTACACAACACTTGCTTTGTGCTAAATAGTCATGCCGGACTAGCTAGGCAACTTGAAATCGCGGCTCAAGAAAAGGATTCTCCCCATGAGAACACCCGGCAGGCAACCAGGCAAAAAGACACTGGCTACCCAGCCGGAAATGATGAAATGGTAAAGAGAAAGACTTGCACATCCCAGTTAGTGGCATTCTTACCGGAGGGGAACCAAGCGAGGATAGTCCTCGACCAACCATCTCAGCACTCTCTCCTTTGGCAAGATCAGAATCAACTGGGAATACCAACTTCAACAATAATTACGGAAAAGGTCTCAAGGACTTATGTGCAGCTGTGCAACAAGACCAGAAAGTGCCGCCCTACCGGTCATCCCAACAAAATATCGCTGCTAATCGACCGAAGCCACGCGAAAGCACAGCCTATCCACCAAATGATCAGACTTTTTCCCCAGAGTTACACATTGCTCAAACCAGAGTATACTACGATAGGTCGCCACGATGTGCTGAACCGTGGGAATGTTCTAAAACTGCTTCGGGCCATTCCCACCCTGGCAGACCTGAATACTACAGATTTATTCGCAATTGAGTTCCTGACCGCAGACAATCCAGCAAAACCAGAAACAACAAGGGTATTATGGAAATCAGAGGCTATAGTGCAAAGAGTATTAAATCATCAGACCATCTTCAAAGACTGGGGTATCCAAATCGGCCCCTATCATCCTGCAGCTTATCCAGCACCGCTATTAAACATGAGCCCAAGGCCAGGATCACCAAAATGCTCAAGGCCCTCTACCTCTGTATTAAGAGGGGCTCTTAGCCATTCAGAGCCTAGAAGGGCTTTCAACCAAGCCATACAATACGAACCCTTAAGGGCGGAATCGTCAAGTGGACGCAACCCAGACCAGGGCAAAGACACGCAGAAAGAAACAGCGATAAGTCTTTGCTCGTGGAATGTAAATGGCTTAGCATCAAAAATCCATGACTCAGACCTCTTCCAATAGCTCAACAACTTTGACATTATCATGCTACAGGAAACATGGCTCACGGAACCATTACACATACACGGATTCCGCTGCTTTGCTCGCCCAGCCACCAAGGGAAGCGAAATGGGCCGTGCTTCAAGGGGGCTGGCGACCTACATTTCAATAACATCCATACCAACAGCGGGGGCAACTGGGCCAGAAACGGACGTAGCACTAGCAGTTAAACTCAATCTCCCTCGGGCAGACGCAAATAATGAAGTAACTTTGTTCAATGTATACATCCATCCAAAATGGACAGCAATTGATTCAGTAAAACTAACAGAACTAATAACTTCTTAAGTAGGCTGCACGAAGCCTCAAATCTCATTCTATCAGGGGACATGAATTTATATCTAATGGGAACATCTGAATCAAAGGAAGTCTGTCTTCAATCGTCATATTATAATTTACCATCGCAAGGATCCTTTATGCATGGGAGGCCCAACAGGGTAAACAGACTCTTGCTGGAAGATCTAGAACACCTAAACCTGAGGGCCCTTAATGGAAGAACAGTCAATGACACTCCCCCAACGGCAAGCTATCACACTGATCCAACAAGCTCGCTTTTAGATGATGTCAGCCTTCCGCTGTTTCAATATGTAAAAGGCTTCAAAATGGACGACATAGGGGTGGCGACCATCGTCCACAAGAGGCTACTTGAGCGGCAACGGTTGCGTATAGCATTCACCCTGCTCTACAACTAGGCTCAAGTTACACATCCAATTACAAGAGGATCAAGTTTTCGACAGAAACCATAACATCCCTGACAGATACAGCAATCAACCTTCTATCCACTCAACCGCTTGGCAAGAACCAGATACAGACCTGGGAACGCATTTTAAAGGCAACAGACATAAAAACGAGGAGCTCTATGGTACAGACACAACAGAATAAGACAACCAGGATTCAAAGAGCACAATTAAAAGCACTTAAAAGATCAAAATAAATGGCTTGATAAGATCTTTACTCCATGAACCAGGGAACACATCGCTCATCTCTAACCTACGGCAACAGAGAACCGAACTAAAGAGGCTGAAAATATCAATAACAACAACGAACAGGACCTCTGGGCAAAACTCCTGCATAACATCAAGCATAATGCCAGTGATCGCTTCTGGAAAACAGTGAACCTGATCATACACTCACACCATGGCGGTCTCACTTCCTTCATATTAGAGGAAACATGGGCAAGCTATCTAAAGTCTCACTTCAACAGCCAAAGTAACAACCAACAAACGCCGGTGCAGAACAAAGCAGACAAGGATGCAGATGACACTATCAACTGGAGCAGGGCAAGTGGCAGCATCCTTACTGAAAGTCCTGCTGCTGCTTCACGTCCAAGTGCAATTATCACACCTAAGCCTGCCAGAGGAAAGCAACTCAGGGACGAATGTTTACCTGCCACTGAACAGCTTTCAATCAAAAAACAGATCGGGAAGGGAAGAAAGGAGGAAGCGCCGGGTCTGAATGGAATACCACCAGCAGTGTTTAAAGAAAAGCTGGATGATTGGGCAGAAATACTCCATCCACCATTTCTAGAAGTAAGACATCTGGGCATAATTCCAGAATTATGGAAAGGTTCGACAATCATTCCAATCCACAAAAGCGGCAGCAAGAACTTACCAGTCAATTATCGGTTAGTAGCCCTGATCGACAATGAAGCCAAATATTTTGCGGGAACACTGCTGGAGAAACTGACAATCTGGGCAGAAAACAACTAAATAATCCCACTAAACCAGACAGGATTCCGAAAAAACTCTGGCACAATATCTAACATCATGGCAATGTTTTTGATAATGGACATGGCAAAAATTAGGATAACTCAGTTGCTTGTCTGTTTCATTGACTACAGCGCCGCGTTTGATAACGTGGAGAGGTCCAAACTGTGGTCTAAGTTAGCCAGATGGGGCATCCCTAACAACCTTCTATCAATGATTATGCTCCTAAATACCGACACCTGGGTCCAAGTCAAATTTGGCTCAGAATCGCATCTCTCAAGAAAAGTCATAACATCCAAAGGTCTTAAACAGGGCTGTGTGCTGGCCCCCATGTTATTCAACCTATTTATGGCGGACTTAACTCTGGCACTTAATAACTGCAATTCACATGCACCCAGACTAGGGGGCTCGTCACTATCCAACCTACTTTATGCGGATGACGTAGTCCTACTCAGTCACACGGCAGTTGGCTTGCAACATCTCCTCAACTACCTGGAGGTCTACGTAGAAGAAAACAGTCTCTCAATAAACTTAAACAAAACTAGGACCATGACAATCAATAGGAAACGAAAAAAGAGCTACCTATGGTACCTGGGCGACAAACACATTGAAACAGCTGAGGCCTATAAGTATCTAGGAGTCTATATAGACAAAGAAGGATCATTCAGCCATCAACAAAAGGAGATCAAAAGGAAAGGGAGGATTCTTGCACTGTCCAAGAAAGGTTTATTAGCTAAACTACTTGGCCCTACCCTGAGCCCTCTCTTAATGGTAGCACGGGCTAAAATCCTACCTTCTATTACCTACGGTACTGAAGCACTTCGAGGGAGAGTTAGCAATCTTCTGGACAAAACGCTTGTAAAAGCATATAGAATGATGTTCAGCCTCCCGTCCTATACCTCACCGGCGCAAATTCGACTGGAGTTTGGTCTGATAAAGCAAACCTGGGCCAGCTACGGAGCATTTATCAACTGCTGGCACAAGATCAGGACATCAAACCCCAACACATTAAATCATCTCCTGTGGCAAGATATTCAGTAGAGGGAGAATTTTCCCGCAAGTCTGTATCTTCAGGAGGCACTGACAAACACAGGCCTTTCGCACTTATGGGACACACACTGCCACCATACAGCTTTCAAAAAATGGTGTGGAAGGCGCTGAAAATACACTCATTGCTGGAGGACAAAGCGACTTTTTCTGTCAGAGCGCGTGCTTGAATGACTCTGAATTCATAGAAGATCCTAGCCCCACAACAATATTTTAACTTGGGATATTCAAAAGTACTGAAATTAAAATTCCTAAAGCTCCGTCTTGGAGTGTAACCAACTACGCAGAACCTCCCTCCCTGGAAAAGGGTGCAGACCTTCACACTATGCAGCTTGTGCAAAAATGGCCAGGGTGACATCATACATACTATCTGCACTTGTACGGAGATGCTTCAAGAAAGGAGGCAGCTGCTAAAAATTCCTTTTAACCAAAGAGGGATTCAGACAAGGAGACAAGCAGTTTTGGCGTATTTTGACCCCGCATTGCCACAATTGAACATTAACCTCATGCGCGCTAGCGGTTTTCCCGCTGTGCGCTGAGTTTTTTAAAAACCTGCGTTACATGTCGAGCTCAGCTCGTCATGAGCGTACGACAGGCGTAACTCATGACGAGCTGAGCTCGTCATGAGCATCGAAGGGGCTAGACTAGTCAGATTCCTGGAATCAGTTCGGGCAAAAATGCCAATTTGACTCTTAAGTTGCAGGGTGTTGGAACATTAGGGTAAAAATGTTTTACTAAGGGGATGACTAATTGTCACAGCTGACCGCATCTTTCTCACAGGTTGCTACGGCATGGCCAAATCTGTATTTTAAAACTGTAATGATACGGAAGCGTTTTAGATCTTCAACATCATGACACTTATGATGGAGCACAAATATTTTAAATATCGTTTTACTTTGTATGTATTGCAATGGTTTTAAGTAACTCTGCAAATAAAGAATTTGTAATTTGTGTAATTAAGAGGCTAGTTTCAGCCTGGCAGCATGAGTTTATCTCATGGAGAGGGATCTCAGACAATGTGCAGCAGGTAATCTCGGGATTTGATGCAACCAAGGCCCTTGAAAAGCCCATGGGGGTCGCCCTGCTCGACACCGAAAAGGCCTTTAACAGGGTGTTGTGGGATTACCTGTGGCAGGCTATGGTAGCCAATGGTCAGTATCAACAGGAGAGGAAGGGCATGAGTAGGCACTCCTGTACCCCAATCCAATATATATTAACAACAAAGGAGTGACTGTGAAAAAGAGTGCCATCAAAATAAACTAGTGAGAATTAAATGTTGTTCCGCTGCGTGCTGCAAATGTGATCAATACTCACACACGTGCATGCACACAGCGAAATCTCTCTGTCTCCCTATGTACGCCCGTTGGGTCTTCCTCTGAGGAAGGGAACCGGTGGGCTTACTGGTCACCCAGTGTAAAAAGGAGGGAAAAGAACCTTACTTATTAGAAGGACCCTCACTCACCACTAGTTGGCGACATGCTTCATCATTGGGTCCCCGCTGGGGTGACCGAATGTCTCCCCAGCATGCTACGACGCCTGGTAGCGGGTAACTTATATTTAATTCTCATATGGTAGCCAATGGCCTGGGGTGGTGGGACTTTTATCAATGCAATACGGGCGATGTATCTTAAACCTACAGCTCGCTTACAAATTATGGGAGTTGAGTCGGAACCCTTCCCGATAGAGAGGGGAACGCGGCAGCGATGCCCCATCTCCAGTGGCATAACGAAACTTGAGGGGCCCCCCTGAAAAGTACATGGAGGGGGCCCTTCTCCCCGGCCCACATTTGCTGAGGGTGCCCCTGGAGCTTGGGCCCCCCAAACCGCTGGGACTGCGGGGGCTTATGTTACACCGCTACCTTACATTACACCTCCTCCATCATCCAAACACACAACACGAACATGCCACCCAAGACTGCATGCTTCGGTAAACCTCTTCACCCAAACACAAAAATATCAGTCATAGCACCCATCCATCATTTCCACAAATACAATACCCCAACACAACAAAGTACACCCTCACTATATTGCATGTGTTACATCTCACTATAACAATATCCCATCCACTACATTGACTTAGCACTACATCACAAGCTAAATCTAGGTAAGCAGATGTAGAGGTAAAGGGTTTTGTGAGTTCACAGTCTTCAAGTCTACTTTAAGGAAATTGTGCCAAAAAAAGTGTCATTTTCAAACCAGAAGCCCCACATAAAATGTCTACAAATCCTTAGCTTATACAGATATTACAAAACATGCAATTTCTCATGGACCGCAACTTTTATTTTACATGTTTCTTTACTTTCTACGTTTCATTTCGTTCTCCACTCCTTCCTCTATCAAGTAGATTTTTAGGTGCATGTAATGACTCACAATCATCATGGAAGAGTCAACGTCAAAAGTACATATAGAAATCTCACAATTTCAAGCAATAGATTGAAGACATAGAAAGATTTTACAGAATAGTATAGCAGTGCGACTGCTCAAGACCTGAAGACTGTGCAGGTTCGGAAAGCATACAAGTTAAATCCGTCTTACAGGCTCCTGTCACAGACAGCAGCAGTGATTATCACTTTAAAATATACATTTGAAACTGCAATCATTTTTCCCCCAAACTTCAGCTTGTCCGGAATATTATCGTGTTGCATTGCCACAATGATTTACATTTGTCTTAATGTAATAGATTTAATGTTTACCATGTGCTGATACAAATAGTGAATTTTGATTTCTAACCATCCAGCCTTGGTACCTCTCTACCAGAGACCTACGACTGGATACCAACAACGCACTGTTATTTTACCCGGTGAGGTGCTAGAGCTTAGTGAAGAATGCTAAATCCAAAAGGCTCCATCTTTATTTCCTCTTTCTTGTTCCCTCCTTTCTTCTCTCCTGGTTTATCTCTTTCGCTTTTCCTGTCCTCCCTCAGTGTTTGGGACAACTCGACTCCTGTAACAGGGTTCACAGATGACCAACATAATAGAACGGAGGCAGAATACGCGATGATATAATGGACTTCATGGATCTTGAGAAATCCTTCCATGAAAAATTCTTGTTTTGCCCTGATCAGGGTTTGCACATGGTTGAGTTGCGTCCATTTCATCGCCAGCCCATCCCATCGATCTTAGACAGGCTCATGGATGTTCAGTTTTTATTTTAAAAAGCAAGCCTTTGAAAGTCCACTGCTGACAGTGCCATCTATTAATGGCCCCTTCAGATATGGAAGTGAAAACGTGCCTCACTTGGGACAAAATAACTTGAGCTGTCTAGACCATGGACCAGACACAGGCTGGTAACTTTAAAATACTTGGTCAGCGGCCGCAGATTGGAGTCAGTTCAGACTGCGGCGGTGGTGCTGCTCCATTGGAGGCAGCAATACAGGCTCTGTCAAGGCTGGCCAGGAGGCTGCCGGCACTAGCAGGCTCAGCCGCAAGCCACTGCGGGCAGCGGCAATTCGGGTTTACCGGCCAGCATCCACACTCAAACAAACTGGAGCAGGAGGCGGAGCAATCGTCTCCTGCAGAACCAGGCCTATATTACGTTTTTTTTTTACTATCGGCTGGCTGGGAATGCGCAGAGGCCGCCTTTTCTATCAATATTTTTTATTTGCGCATTAAGAGGGTGCAGAAAATAAAACAGAAATGAATGAATATCTATTTTTGAAAGAAAGGACCTTTCTCACACACCTCACCCTTCATGGAAAAACTCGCTTGTAATTTGAAGATGATCCCCCATCCGCATATCTGTTCGTCCTTCAAAGCAGTGAGTATGGGAAAGTGCTGTGTATAACTACATAAAGACATCTGCAGTGGCAGGGACCCATGATGCCCGGATTCCATTTCCAATGATCTCATTCCTGGGACCTGCTGCATGAGCCTGTCACGGAGACCTACCCCCATGTTACTTTCCCACCTGACCAACCAGGTATGGGCAGGGCTAAGTAGGTGTTTGCCGACACAGTGACCCTTCTTATAACTTATTCGCGGTTAAACAGTAAGCCTAAGGAGCGAGCCTCACTACATTTTGGCCCTCCGTAGCGCCATGTGCATGGCCAATGGCGCTGCGCAATAAGGCCAAGAAGTGCGTCACAGAGGGGACAGTTTTGGAACTCCCGACTGAAAAATACAACAAAGCATACTCAGGCGGACTGAAGATTACTCTGAACTTGTATTCACCTAGTCCCACGTGTCGGATGTATGTCGTTACAACGCATACTTTTACACCGCACACCTTTACAACACATTTTTTACATCGCAACTTCCATTACAACGCATTCCATTAGAACGCATGCCATTACAATGAATTCTTTGAAACTACCTTTACAACACATTCCACTACAACGCATACTACATTTACAACGCATACCATTACAACGCATACCATTACATTGCATGTATGGTAAGTATTGGATAGTGTAGGGGTAAAAATTACTATTCTAACTCCAGGGGGGTGCAACAGTAGGGTAAGTGTTGGATAGCGTAGGGGGTAAAAATAACTATTCTAACTCCAGGGGGTGCAACAGTAGGGTAAGTATTGGATAGTGTAGGGGTAAAAATTACTATTCTAACTCCAGGGGGTGCAACAGTAGGGTAAGTGCTGGATAGTGTAGGTACGCGTTGTAATGGTATGCGTTGTAATGGTATGCGTTGTAATGACATGCGTTGTAATGACATGCGTTGTAATGGATGTTGCATTGTAAAAGTTTTGTTGTAAAGGTAGTGCGTTGTAAAAGTTGCATGGTAAGTGTTGTTTCCCCCACATGTCTCTTTGTCTGTTTATTATGCACCGGCGGGAACCTTCCGGCGCCCCTTTCCCTCTCGCTCTCATCACAGTCAGTCATGCGCCCTCGCGTAGAGGCCAGGACGCTCATCTCCTCTCTGCCACTCTCTCCCCCCACCCCCTGTCAGGCGACCTCTTTAGGGCCAATAATGCGGCATGCGCGCACCATTTAATTTATGGGGACTTGGCGAGGCCGTGCGCAGTTGCACACCATTTGATTTAATTGGTGAAGACTTCAAGAGGCTTGCTTGCAGCCAGCTCCGCTGAGTGAGGGGGCCCCTGGGGCGTGGACTCCTCCCGCACCGCGGGGGCTGTGGGGGCCTTTGTTACGCCCCTGACCATCTCCCCCATGTTATTTGGATCATACACCGATCACTTCCTCAGGTGGCTGAAAGCCTCTCTGGACATCTTGCCCGTCAGTCTGCAGGGTTGGGATATTAAAATTCTGGCCTAAGCCGATGACGTGGCAATAATCATCAGTGACCCAGACAGGGCTGCCTGCTCTGTGGAAAGGGTAGCAGAGGAATTTGGGAGACAGTCAGGATTTCCGTTAAATAGAGCTAAAACTCAGGTTTTGATTAATAGACACACGCCTGCCTCCGATTGCAGGATTGTAGAGGAAGCTACATATCTGGGAATCTATATCAAGTCAAATGTGGTACATGTTATCGATTTAAATGTAACCCCTATTGTTGATAAAACTAAGAAGGATTTTAGCCGCTGGGACAATCTGAAACTTTCTATAATGGGGAGATGCAATCTGGTAAAAATGATGTTTCTGCCAATGTTATTATATGTTTTTCGCACTATTCCTTTGGAGATTAATAATGAATGGTTCAAAGTAGTTGATAGTCTGATGGCTAGATTCTTCTGGGCCTATGGGAGGACCTGGAGGGCTAATGCATTTATGTGCCAACCCAGAGACTGCGGGCTCCCCAACTTTATATTATATTATATTATATAGCTGCAACACTGCAATACTATGGCCCATTATTTAATAATAAGATAACTGAAGGAGGTTCAGTGGGCTATGTGCCCTCAATTTACGAGCTTCTGATCTCGATAGCCTCCAACGGGTGTCTGCTGAAGTTTTTTGATTCAAACTACTTTGAAAGAACTCTATTCAAGACGCTTATCGCTGCATTTAGAAAGTGGGCGGGGTCCATAAAAAAATATAGGTGGGCAGATATACTCTCCCGCTTAGGAATGATGAACTCCACAGAATAGTTCAAGTTAATTGCTTAACCTGATGGGAATAGGGGGTTTTGACAAGATTGGAGATCTACTAGCGGGAAACCATATTGCCTCTTTTGAGGTGATCAGGGGTAGATTATGGGGTCGATTCAGATTCGGGAAAAACCACTCCGAATAGCTGTTCAGTTTTTCTCGTACGAATCGTACCCTGCAATGTCCCACTTACATAAGACGAAGTACGATTCGTACCAGGAGCTGGACTCCGTACGAATCGTACAGAGACCGTACAAATGAAATCCCCATACGATTCTCCCTCGGAACCCGCTGTATGCGACATACGTATGGTTCGCGGCTAGTTTTTCTGACCCAGCAAGTACGATTTGTGTTGGGTACGCACGTACGACCCTTTTCCTACGAGAGCCGAAAACAGCTGTAAAAGCAGAGTTCGCCTCGAAACAGGTACGGGACGCCCCCCCCCCGCCGGGTATAGCGCGTACCCCCCATGATTGCAGGGGTACGCACCATACCCCGCGATTATGGGGGGTACGGACCATACGGTGTGTATGTGATTGTGTGCTTTTCCGTACAAATCGCCCTTACCTGATGTGGGCCGTACGAATCGTGTCCTCATACCCAGTTCCGGATCGTACGCGTCGGGTCGTACGGCATGTGTACGAGTCATACGGTTCACGGTTTCAGCCTTGCAATACTTACGGATCGTGATGATTCGGGCGGATTCCCGAAATACAGATCGTACTACGCGACTCGTACGGACGGGTACGATTCATAAGGAGAGGGCTCTGGATACGATTCGTACGGACTGTTTTTTACCAGGATCAGAATCGACCCCTTAATGTTGGGCCTCTGGATTTTTAAAAATATTTACAGTTGAGGGATTTCCTTTTGAGAAAGGCAGGGCTTCCGCTGCATTTGTGCGGATTCCTCATGGAAATTTTAACAAAAAGTACAGGCCCCTCAGTTCCGCAGCTATAGGGCTGTTTGCTGGAGGGGGTTCCAGACGATCTGGATAAGCATAATGAAAAATGGCGGGTGAGGCTTGATTTGGTGGACTCTGGCTTCTTGAAATCACTTGAGCTGGGCGGGTCAATCTTGTGTGTCTTGAACCTGCAATCACAGTACTACAAATCGATGTTTGATTTGTATATAACACCAGCGAAAATCGTTAAATGCGGCGGGGATACGGAGACTCACTACCCTAGCTGCTATGCATCTAATGCGGATCTGGTTCATATGTTCTGCACATGCCCCTGTTTAAAATCACTTGGTTTGGAAATTGCAGGTTTCTTAGGTGAAGTCCTGAAAAATAATATCTCCCTGTCCTCTCAGCTTATGTTATTACGGGTGGACGAATCAAATGGCGGGCTCGGGCCAGGGCCGATTTAATTTTTTTTAAACAATAACTGTTTTGAGCCTTTGTTTGGCCTCTGCTTGGTTTGACCCTTTACCCCTGACTTTTCAGCAATGGAAAGGATGCTTCCTACATGTTTATGATTTAGAAAACGCACTCCACAAATGAAAAGGCAGGAGGGCCAAAAGTAAAGGGAGGAGGATTTGGGGGGTGCTTTCAACCTGGACGTACTTGCTTTACGTAGTACAGTAGCTGGGCTTGAGGCATAGGGGACGCTGGCTTATGGTTTGGAAGATATTATTAATTTGTGGCAACTTTCTGTCGCTTCCTAAAAAAAACACAGTTTTTTGTTGTCATATTAATGAATTTGTATGTCATGTATTTATGTATACTTGCTGCTGTTAATAAAATTAAAAACAATGATAATAAATATTATAATTTTAAATAAACAAACATAATATACATTTTAACAATATAAACTGGAAAATGTTACAATGAATACATATACTACAACCACTAGAATTTATACAAGAGTAGGCAAAGTGTTGGATAACGTAGGAGTAAACTTTAATATTTCCACTCCAGTCAGTGCAACAGTAGGTAAAGTGTTGGATAGGCTAGGGGTAACATTTACTATCCCCACTCATGTCAGTGCAATAGTAGGGAAAGCTTTGGATTGCTGATGGGTAAAATTTACTCTTCTCATTCTAGCCAGTGCAAAATTAGGGAAAGTGTTGGAGTGCGGTTAGGTGGGGGCATTTACTATTCCCACTCCAGTCATTGTAACAGTAGGGGTAGTGTTGGACTCAGGGGGAGGGATGGGGGTAAAATGTAATATTCCCACTCCAGTCAGTGCAACAGTAGGGAAGGTGTTGAATAGCGGAGGGATATCATTTACTATTCCCTTCCAGTCAGTGCTACAATAGGGAAAGTGTAGGACAGCGAAGGGGTAAAATGTACTTTTCCCACTGCAGGCAGTGGGGCAGTGCGGGAAGTGTTGGATAGCGGAGGGGTAACATTTACTAGTCCCACTGCAGTCCTTGCAACTGTAGGGCAAGAGGTGAATTTCAGAGGGGCAAAATTTACAGTTCCCACTCCAGTCAGTGCAACCATAGGAAAAGCGTTAAATTGCAGAGTGGAAATATGCTCTATACCTACTCCAGTCAGTGCAACCACAAGGGAAAGTGCTGGATAGCAGAGTGGTAAAATTTACTATTCCCACTCCAGTCAGTACAACAGTAGGAAAAGTGTTGGATAGTGGAGGGGTAACATTTACTGTTTCCACTCCAGTCAGTACATTAGAAACATACTAATTAACTTGACTAATGCATATCATAAATTACTACGACTATTATTATGATTACAATACAAAACGGAATTCTCCAAAATAATATTTTTTTTTAAGTATTTTTGTTGAACAACAAACAGTTCCAGTCAGATACACATCGTACAATGGGTCATCACATGATATATACATTACACTATCATCACACTGTAGTGTGCGCGTCAGCATGGTTTCCATATCTTGAGCAGTTCAACATAGTACCCCAACGATCGTTTTTTGCACTCACAACTTCCTCCCTCTGATCACATCCTTTCTTAAGCTCTGTATTTCTCCCAGGGACACCATATCTTTTCCCACTTCTTAGGGCAGCCTCTGCTCTCGAACAGCACCCTCTTCATAAGGCGAGACCAGTCCATGTCTGCCTTCCAGTGCGACAGCCTGGGAGACATAAGCGCACACCACAGCCGCTCAATATTGCGTTTAGCGACCTCAGCTACCAGCATTAGCCAGATTTTTGTATGTGCTGGCCCATCTATTCTCCCCGGTGACACCCAATAACAGCCAGCGTACTTCAGGTTGTATGTGTACACCCACCACCCCGACATCACTCCTGCCGCCCATGACCAGTATTGTTGTATCACTGGACATTCCCATAGAATGTGGAAGAATGTGCCGGGTAGACTACAACCCCTAGTGCATTGGTCAGAGTCCGCCCACCCAATCTTCTGCATAAGTGTGTGAGAGTAGTGTGTTCTATGCAAAATTTGTAACTGAATTATTTGGAATTTGACCGTTATCGCTATTTCTCTGGGGATCTGCATCGCCTCCTGCCAGTCATCGTCCTCCAAAATACCAATGTCCAGTTCCCAAGTAACCCAGAGTGTCCCGAGGGGGGTCAAGTAAATTGTTAATTATTTTCTTGTATGTGAGGGAGATTGCTTTGTCAGGGATTGGGTCTAATAATAGTCGGTTTTCTAAAGGGGCGTATTCTGGTACAGTTTCACCATCCTTAATGTGGCACCGAAGCGCATGTTTCAGTTGGATGTATCGATATTGCTCTGTCTCTGCTAACTGATAATCTTTTTGTAGTTTGTCAAATGTAAGCATCCAATCCCACCTCTATATGTCCCCCAGGTTATCTAGGCCTATGCGACTCCAGCTGCGGAATCCCTTGAGTCTCTCTACCTCATGAAGCCCATCACTCTGCCACAGTGGGGTGTGTTCGGTTAATCTTTTCTTCCATCCTAGCGCCTTGGTAGCAGCATGCCTTGCTCGTACCACAGCCTGAGTATGTGCAGGAAGGTAAGCTTTCTTCCACTTCTATTCTGATATAATGCTGCTAGCATATCCCTTTGTTCCCATCGCACGGCAATCCACTCTGTACGCGGGCTCAGACTGCGGCGCAAAAACCCAACTGTTGATATTTATAAGTTGGGACGGTAGGTAGTAGTTTCTCACATCTGATATAACAAGCCCCCCCTCATATACTCCCCTCTGAAGCTTGGCGAGCGCTATACGTGGCACCCCCCTGCCCCAGATTAGGGTTCGCAGTTCCCTTTCAATGGTGCGGAAGAAGGTGTCAGGAAGCTTGTGTGGCGTGTTTCGTACCACATAAAGTAGGCGTGGTAGGGCCATCATTTTGAACAATACAGCTCTCCCCATAAGGGTGATGGGGAGCTAACACCATTGGGCTATGTCCCCGTGGAGTCTCGGAAAAGTGCGCCTGAGTGTTCATACACAAAACTCCTCCGAGGAGTGGGAAATCCAAATTCCTATGTATTTAAACTTATCCTGCTGCGTCAGCACCACACAGTCAGAGATGAGTGGGGGAAGCCTTCCGGCGAGATAACAAATGAGACTTATCCCAATTTATTTGATAGCCTGAATATGTACCAAAGAGCCAGATGACAATTATGATCCAAGGAAACGTCCGTCTGGGTTTGCCTGCATAGAGTAAGATATTGGCTGCATACAACGATATGCGTTCTTCCCGGCCCCCCCATATCTATACCTCAGATGGGGGACAGAGGACAGCCTCTATGGAGCAAGAAGGATCTAGATATTGCCCCATTCACCAGAACCCTCTGAAAATAATATTAACCAATAAATACAATGTAATATACATTCAAAAAACACAACACAATTAACACATATAATTTTTCTTTTACAGAGTTTTATATAGCGCAAACTTTACCCGAATCGGGTATCAGAGCGCATTACATCACACTAGTGGCATTACATGTGGGCACAAGTTTTATTGTTAGGCACGGGGAGATTAAGTGATTTACCCAGAATCACAGGATGTTCAGCATCATTGCCAAGACTCGAACCCAGTTCCCCAGATTCGAGGTCGACCGCCGTAGCCGTTAGGCGAACTCCTCTCCCCAAATTACCTACATTTAAAAATAGTTAATTAATGTTTTCAAAATATTATTACTTAAATAACTTTCCAGCCTATATTTCTATAAAGTACACAACACATATCTAAAATTAATTATTTAAATGATATTTACACAAGTTACATAACCAAATATTTATTAAAATATTAATAATAATTAACTATATTTAATCACCTCCCCAACGTTTATCCACACACAACAAACAACCCACACCTAATAACTAAATGACAAAATATATTATTTGCATCATTTTCATAATTATCTGACAATTAAACAATTATTATTAATAATTAACTATCATTTTTTTATTGTATTTAACGTCCCACCCTTTACTTCTACAATTGCCACAACTCACACTTTATAACAAAAAGAATATCTTAGTTACATATTTTACATAATTATTCATCATTTCAATAATCATTATAAAATAACATAATTAATTAATTATTAGAATTAATTTCCTACACACTCTTTACCCATAAAAAACACACCCCAAAAATAAAAATTGTATTACGTAATTTACATATCAATTAAATAATGAATTGATTATTCATTAACCATCATTAAGTTACTTCCCACCCTATACCCATACAAAACACACAACCCGCACCTGAAACTTAATTAAATCAAATTACACAATTAACATAATGTTATTATCAATTATATCATTAATATTAATTACAAATTATGTATTAATTATAATTAATGTACTTCCCACCCTATAAAGCACACAACCTGCTACAGTACTAAAAATGAAAAAAATATATAAAATGTCATTTCAAAACTACTAACAATTAAACTATGTAAAAAAAACTAATGAGGCAAACATTTTATACCATTTACAATTAAAATATATATTCAAATACTTTAAAATAATTAAAAAACGATATTCTTAACAACAAAACTTTAGTAAACTATATTAATGTTGAAGATATTTTTGAAAACCATATTAATGATTTCAATATTGTTAAAATCTATATTAATTACCTTAAAATCGATATTCTTGACAATATATTCTTGCACACAATATTTCTGTGTGACAATATTTCAGACTCGATATTTCTGTCAGACATATTTTATTTTCGATATTTTGACTGACCACCGTTTTGTGGACTATTCCACTGCCTTTGAAAAGTCGATCACTATTGACTTTGGACTAAGCTTGGGGAATGGGAAACTGAACTGACACTTTTGCACTTTCTAATTGAGCTACACACCAACACAAATAAGTCCTTACTACCGATAATACTTTGTCTACAAAAATGCATAGCAAGATTAGTAGTAAACAAGTCTGCATTCTGGCGCTACGTCTGTTCACTTTATATATAGTCGACTTACCTGAGGCAAAATTGAGAATGCATGGGATCAAGTATATGCCGATTTAATGATACTTTCACAAATGCTGAAAGGATTGCAACACCTTTTGTGCCAACTAAATGATTTCAACCTTGCTGATGGACTAACAGCCAATCATTCTAAACTAAAAATCAAGGTATTCCAAAAGAAAAAAATAATAATATCTTGGGAACTAGGTGATGTTATAATTGAAAATGTTAAGCAATATTATTTTTGAGTGTCGCTTGACACTAGGTTACTCTGGTCTAATAACCTTTCAATTAGGAAGCTTATATCTACTAATTACTACCAAACGAACAATGAGATTTGATAAACTATTTGGAGGTAGAGCATAAAGTAGTAATAATGAAGTGAATTTCATTCGGGCGTGACCAGCCAGCCAACCCGGCCGACACGAGTTCCTTACGCTCTTTACACAAACCCTTGATTATCCTGAAAACCAATAGAATCCCACTCCATCAGACAACAAAACAAGTTGTGTTAAGCTCCGGAGTGTGAGATGATATGGGCTGGTGAACCGGATGGTTGTGTGGCGAAGGATTTCGGCGAGGAAGTACCTAAGGCCCGCCATCAAAATACTCAACTGTCACTGTGGAAGCAGACTGCGGCGATACCACACCAGAGCCATTGAGCATGGACGAAGAGGGAAAGACCCAAACACAGACAATGGTCTTCGAGAGCAGTGACGGGGGAATCGAGGGTCAGCGGCTGTGGCTCTGTGGCGCAGTGGAGGCTGAGAGGTGGTGAGTAGAAGCTGCAGTTGCACAGTCCGGGAGTTCGCAGGCACACAGGCTCTGCTGCACATGCCCCCAGGTGTCAGCAGAAAGGGTCGTGCTTGCCGGAAACCTGCACACATGACAGCGCTGACTAGGAGTGCTGGTTGAGGAGTCCCAGGGAAGAGGAGCAGGGGAAAGATCAAAGCAGTCACAAGCCATCGGTCACACGAGTGCTGACCGGACGGCCAGGTGGGGAGCAGCAATTGTCGGCCCTCGAGCAGCGGGCCGGAGTCCTTGAGCCGCCACAAGTTGGGGGCACTACAAGAACAGAGAAAGTACATTGAAGGAGGCCTTAGGCCGAGACGGAATGAAGATTGGGTCCTCCCTACTGGAATTTACACGGCCAACGCAGCCCTGCCCAGTTTCTCTGAAGCAGAGCACGCAAGAAAGGTAGGAAGGTGATCCAGCACACAGAACAAGGAGCTTGCACTGCAGGAAGATACGGGGGCACGCCCCACAAGGAATGTCAGAACTGCTCCAGACACTCTGAGGGGAAACACACTGAGGCCTAGTTAGGCCTGTAGCGATCCGGATGCTGGATCGGGCCTAGTTCGCAAAGCAAACTAGAAAGACCCAACACGGAGGACTGGTGACATGCCTGGGGTGCCCCACATGCCTCACTCCTCTACTTGCATTGTGGCCTAATCAGGCCTATAAAGATTCTGGGGGCCGGCTCAGGCCCCTGTCGCATGCAAGAGAGACGATAGTGGTCGGGCACCAGGACTAAGGAAGTATGCGGGGCACACCATGCAGCTGCAATCAGCACAATAAGGGAAGGCACATCAAGGCCTAGCCTGGCCTAGCCTACAGGGATCCCAGGTCTGGCTCGGAACCAGACTAAGTAACTAACGAGACAGGCCTAGCACGGGTAGGAGGAGAGGTTTGTGGAGCCCCTCATCTCACCCTCCCACCCAAACAAAGACCAAGCCAGACTTCCACAGATACGGGGGCCGGCTCGAGCCCAAATCACACAGCAGACAAGACAAGCAAGGAGCGAGGGAGCAGCATCACACCTGGGACACCCCACATACTTCTCATCTCACCCTCCGGCACTAGGCGACAATAGCCGCACCACAGAAGCTATGTAGAGATGAGGCCCGACTTGACCTTAACTGCCTCCAAAACATCGCCACTCAAGCTCAGATACCGCTGATCCAACATAGAGACCAGGTTCCAGGCAAGTGCCAACACTGTCTATTGAATGTCCTCAGCACAAAATCTGGCCATCGGTCGGCTTAGCGCCGAAACCCAGGAAGCCCCACATGCAGAGGGGGATGGAGCCAGCAAAGTGCTGCACTCAGACCGAGTCCAGTTTAGTGGAAAGCGCTTAGTGGCAGCAGAGAAGATAGGGGTTGCACTGGACCAAACGCATACCTCCCTGGAGTCAAAGATAGACAAGGTCACATCAGACTTCACATTACTACGAGCCGATCATCGCAAATTGGCAGAAAAGGTTCAAGCCAACAAACAGACACTCGTGGAGCTGAAACCAATTACACACAGTCACGTGGCAGCCCTGCAGGATCAAGTGCACATGCTAGAAGATAAACTGGAAGATGCAGAAGGGCGCTGACGCCGCAATAACATACGTGTAGTGGGTCTTCCTGAAGGAGGACATAATCCACTTGAATATGGAGAGCGGTGGCTAAGAGAGTTGCTCCCAGAAGACATGCTGTCTCAGCAGTTCGTGGTTGAGCGAGCGCACCGCATGCCAGCCCATAATCCGACTCCTGGCGCTAGGCCAAGATCGTTTCTCTTTAATTTACTCAACTACAGAGATAGAGACACAATACTTAGAGAGACACTTAAACTCACAGTCAGTAAGGGCCATATGTATCAACATCCTGATTTGCAATTCTCAAATAGCGATTTTTTAGAAATCAGTATTTGAGAATTGCAAATAGGGATGTATGTAAAAAAAAAAAACGCAATTTGTTAGCGATTTCTTAATATTCCTTAATTGCGATTAGCAAATTACGAATTAAGGAAGTAATCGCAATTAAGGAATACTTTCCCAATCATTTCTATGGGCCAGGAGGCCCATAGGAATGAATGGGAAGTTATTCTCAATTTGCGATTCTCAATTTGAGAATCGCAAATTGAGAATAATTTCAGGGGTGTCAAAAGGACACCCTGGTGCACCCCTGAAATAAGCATGGGTGCACATGTGGCGCACATACATGCCATAAGGACATGTATGTGCTTCACATTGCACTTTGAAAAATGCAAAAAATTGCGTTTTTCCAAAAAATCGCAAATCACCACCAACTTGAAGTTGGTGGTAATTTTCGATTCCTTACGGCCAAATTGCACTTTTTTGGTGCTTCTTACATTGCATTTAAGGAATCGCTAATTTTGCGATTCCTTATTTTGCCTTAATACATACCACTTGGCAAAATTGCATTCGCAAACGCCGAAATTCTGCGAATTTTGCTTGATACATATGGCCCTAAGATCCAAATCAACTAGGTCAAACTATTCACAGACTATACAGCGCAGGTGCAGAAGCAAAGAGGAACTTATAATGCAGTGAAACGTCAGCTTAGAGAATTGAATATTCATTACTCATAGCTATTCCCAGCTCGACTATGAGTGGCCACAAAAGACACCACCCACTTTTTCGATGCACCCTCTGATGTTTTTGACTGGCTGGAGGAGTCAGGCCTACTGACAGGGCATAGGCCATGCACAAACACCATGTCGCCACAGCCCGGCAGGAGAAATAGTCACCGCCTCAGAGGAAGAGGCCATGGCCGCACGACGACGCCAACTGCAGCCCCAGATCTTGAGCCGAGACTGCAGAAAAGACAAGAAGCATTACACGTGGCTGCAATAATTCGAACTATATCTCAGAATTCTGATCAAGATATGAGTCCTGCCTGCTCACCCAGCGCGGGTGGATCGACACCTGCCAGATCCAACAACCTGGACTGCCTGCACCGACCAGACAGATGACATAATATGAATGTTCAATAGTAATCTGAGAGGGGATTGTTACTATATATAGCATTTAAACATTACACTGACATGCTCCAACCAGTTGTGCTAACAAATGGACAAGTAGTATGCGGAGGGGCCAGACTACGCACGCCAAGCCCTCAACTCTCACAGAGCCCGACCTATGCACTGCATACGTCATATGAACTCCCATATTACCAGACAATAAGGGATCACTAATTATCTTGACAGAACTCCGAGAGAAAGCCAAAACACACAGGTTTATACCGCGCACATTCATACCTAGTTGCAAACAAGCATAGTTGTTGGACAGGTTGGGCACCCTAGTTTGGACAAATGTCAACCACGAGTAAACCCTTGTACAGTTATGCACAATTCAGTTAAACCCCCCTTTCAGTATTAGTTTGGACACCTCAGAGAGCTTTTGATGACCTCCCGACCCTCCGCCAGGCACCTGTCTTTGCACACAACAGAGAAAACACCAGAAAAAACACTGCCAATACATGGCACAAGCTAACATAATCACGTGGAACGTGAGGGACATGCACACACCAACACACTGATACGCCATATTTTCCTATCTGCAGTGCAGATCCACAAGCATATCCCAAACAGAAATGGAGAAACTACGCAGACAGTTGAGGGGGCAAGTATATGGCACTAACTGTTCTTCCCAAGCATGTGAGGCCTTAATATGGATAAAAGCCGGGCTCCCATGAGTGAAAGAGGAGGCGTTATCAGATCCAGAGGGCAGATATGTGTTTGTGAAAAGTAGATTAAATGGGCAGACGCTGCTCATAGGCTCTATGGCCCTAACGTAGATCAATTCTCCTTCCTAGGAAAGCTGACTGGGATGCATGCTAGATGGAGTGGAATACCGTGGCTAATGGAGGGGGGGGTGGATTTTAACTCAGTACTAAACGTAGGCCTAGACAGATCATTCCCGCTACAGATGAGAACCACAGCAATATCCAATGCGCAGGCATTGGCAAAGTGGTTAACTCCCTGGTCGCTGATAGACATTTGGCGCACCCTCAATCTCAACACATGTATCTATTTGTTCCACTCCCATACACAGGTTACATGTAAGTCTGGATCGCATAGTAGGATCACACGTCCTCTCCCCACTTATCAAGAAGATCGAATACCTATGACGCACACACTCTGATCACAATCTTCAACAACTACAACTAGCTAGGGAAGTAGCCCCCCCTCCCCCCAGTTCCCACATGGCGGCTTCAACCAGCGGTGCTGGAGGTGCAAGCATCCCAATTCTCTTTGGGGGCGGCAATCTTGGAATACTTTGAGGCTAACAAGGGCACTATTAGACGACAAGCTCCTGGAATAGGACGCTTTCAAAGTAACCATGAGAGGTCACAGCCTGGGCGCTACCTGGAACATATGGAAGCAACTGACTGACTCGCCTAATAATATAGAGAGACAGTTACTGTGACATGAAACAAGCACGGTGACAGACATGGTAGACGCACAGCACCTTGAAGAACTGCACGCAGAACATGCTGATTATTTAGAAAGGCTCAGCTGTCCCAACTATGCGGTGCATTCTGCGCGCACACACTCTACAGCAGACTGAATGAGCCAGATGCTGGCATGGCTTATACGCCAAGAGCACACCCGTCAGCCAATAGGTGCATTGCAAACTGAAGCAGGACACATGCTATACATGCAGCATGAAAGACACGCAGCCATGACACAGCATTATGCTACATTCTACCAGTCCCTGGGTTGGTGTAATGGATGGGATCTTACCACCTTTGTAGAAGCTATACACCCTCCAGAGGCGAGACCAGAATACAGGGAGATACTAAATGAACCATTCTCGCCTGAGGTGATCCGTGGCGCAATAGCAGAACTAGCCACTGGGAAAACACCAGAGCCATACAGATCCCTGACGGAATATTACAAAGCATATTCTGTAACACTAACCCCACGCCTGTACCCACTCTACATCACAGCTTTGAGTGAGCGAAGCTCCCCCTTGTATGCGAGAGGCAAACCCGGTGTCATTGCTCAAACCTGATAAAGATCCCACCAAAATGGGCTCCTACAGACCACTAGCCCTGCTTAATATAGACTATAAAATATTGGCAAAGGTCCTAGCAGACAAGCTTGCGCAGGTGGTCCCATCACTGCATGCGGAGTTGCAATAGCACTACTGGGCAAGGTGCCAGTCCTCATCACACTAGAAGTCTGTAAGGCTGCGGACCCTCCTGGGAAACAGCGTTGCCGCAACAGGCACCACACGCCTTCACTCGTTCCACCCAGCTCTCTCAATACAGCTATTTTCACAGCTTCCCCTACCCGGCATATCTGGATCACCCACTGGAATCTGCACATAGGCAGCAACCTGATCGGTGCAGCAGTAGCCTCCTCACACCTCGGTTGGGCTCACCACTGGAACTCGCCCACTCCAAAGCTCTCCTCTTCCTCACATGGCGCACTGGTTTCTGTCAAGCAGACAGGCGCTGAAGCCTCCACATCAGGTGGTCTTGTTTTCCCATAGGTGAAGTCCCCTTGTCAAATTTTTGCTGAAGGCGGAGGAAATGTTGCAGCACAGCACACCCCCCAGGTTTGCTGAGATAAATGCTAACCAGGGACTGTGAATAAACTACCCCTCCTAAACCCCAAGCAAAAACAATCTAATTATAACTCTGGCCGCACTTTCTGCATTTGTCCTTTACTACATTTCACTCAATTAGAAAGTAGCGGTGCCCATCCCCAGGGGACAATGAGATTGATGTGGACCATGAAATGTAAAAGTTTTACTCACCTACAACATGGCATATTAAATGTTTTAATAGTAGTTTCAAACCATGGATTTTAAAATGTTTTTATTTTTTGTAATATGCTATTTTAAATATGTCTTGATCACTGAGTGGCCTATTATGACGGAGATCGGAAAGCCTCCGACCTTTGCGACGTCCCAAATTGAAACCCAGGGTCCTCCATGTAATGTACCGTTATAGGCACACATGCACTCACTCACTGTACGGACAAAGCACATACAGTATTCAGTACTGTTTTCTGCATGCGTTGTGCCATCACAGACACACATAGATTCATCCCGCACATTAATTTTGTGTGCCCTCCTCAGTACTGTAGTCTTTCTATGTTGTGCCACGGTGACTTGAAAATACACTCACTGCTACTATACACATTTCTCATGCGCACCCTGCATATCCCATCAACCTTCATATATTGCACTTCTTGCAAGCACAGTGCTTTTATTGTGCAAACACTGCACAGTACTACTTCTTTCATATAATGCATTACTCTGTATTATACATACACACAGTACAGGTAATCTTTATGCATGCACTGCTCTATTGTAGTACTGTACCCTTCCCAGGCACATATACTTCCAACGCTGAGAAACCATTCCTGTGCTGCGCAGCACTCTACATCTAACTGATGTAGGCCAAGGGTGAGTTATACACACAGCAATGGATCTTTAAAAATGTGAATGGCCCAGTAGGCCTCACTCCAGTGACACAGGTTAAAAAAGGATGTGTACACTACTACTGATCACAACACAGTATGCTGCCATCACCGTGCTCCTGCTGTTTAACTCTTGGTGAAGGCAGTAACCTTCCACCACAATGAGGATAGTGCTTTGGGTTGCCCTCCCAGTCCAACAAGCCCGCAATCAATGAGACAGGTCTATGTCATGGCGCACATGCATGATCCATGTTTTCATATGACAACAAAAATCAGCTTGAGGTATCCAGACAACAGGGCAGTTGGGAACGCAGGGCAGGGGTACACACCCATAACTAAGCAGAGAACTTTTTCATCTCAACAATACCCAGATCAACTGCAGAATTACGTCCAGATTTATATTCATGCATTGTTTATCCTGAACGACAGGCTTCTACTTTAAAAAATGAATCTCCCTTATTACTCATCTCAGTGATTCTTAAACAGTTAAGCTCAGCTTCGGTCATTGTAAAGTTGGATTTAAGATGGGCATATAATCTTGTGCACATTAAGGAAGGAGATGAATAGAAACTCTGATATATTAGCAGGTTTGGCCACTACAAGTACTTAGCATTAGTGGTTTGCATTTGTAATGCTCATGTGATTTTCTAGCATGTATGAAATGAAACCTTGAGGGATAATTTGCATAACAATGTTATTCTATACTAGGGGTCTCACACCTTTTCTGTAATTAGAGCTACTTCTGATCAGTGTATATCGTTGTGAGCTACTGAAGGCCAAGTAACTTGTGTATTGTTACCAAACACCCCCTTGCCCAGCTTCATAGACTATAAACCTAATGTCCATGGAGCACAATACTATGGTTTGAACAAAATACTGTGACTAGGGGTACCTGTGATAGGGATGCGGTGTGCGTCAGTGAGTACATGGTCTGAGGGGATGTATGAACATATGTGTGAATTGATGGGATATATGTGTATGGGTGACTGTTGTATTTGTGGCACATATGGGGCGCCGTTACATGCGTAACAAACATACAACCATTTTATTTTAAATGGTAGAAATTTAAAGTGCAGAAAAATGTTCATAATAAGGAATATTTTTCTGCACTTTAAATTTCCCCAATTTAAAAATAAATGGCTATATTGTTTAGTTATAAATATGGCAGCTCGTCTACCAGCCACTGGGAGCAAGATGCCAGTTGTGTGTAAATGTGACACTTTGAAACAGGAGAAAATTCAACTGAAGAGTTAGCTTCATATTTAAAAGCATTACATAAAATTCATCTTTTTAGTTTTCTCCCATGTCAAATTGTCTTTACCAACAGCAAGCATATTACTCCCAGTGGCCTGTAGACATGATGCCATATTTATAACAAGAAAATACTGTCACTTCAAAACATGCTTCATACACTATTTAGACTTAAATGGCTTAATTTAAATTATAGGAAAACTACAAGGATAATGTTTGATAGAAACCTTTCCTTCATTTGAAATCTCTCCCATTTAAAACTAAACTTGACTGTATTTTTCAATTATAAAAGTGGCACTGTGTCTACCAGCCACTGGGAGCAATATGGCTGTGTTTGTAAATGTGACATTTGAAAAGGAAGGAAATTCGAATGAAGAGTTAACTTAATCATTAAGTTAACTCTTCATTTTAATATTTTCTCATTTAAAAGCATTCAAAAATATTTTGCTTTCATGCTTCATGTCGGAGGGATGGGCGGAAATGAAAACTAGGAGGCCGATGTGTGGGTTGAATGGTGAGGTTTATGGAGGAGTTTTACAAGGTGGTGTAGGAATTATTGAGAACAACAAGATAGATAGTTTATTGATAATGATGGTATTTCGATAGTCAGGACAGTCAGGTGGTTGCGATCTGAATTGCCTTGTCCAGTCGTTGCTCCCTTCTCACTTCTCATTCTTCATTACCCTGGAAGGCTCAAAGAAAAGGAAAGAGCGGTCAGTGGACTGTATGAGGTTATGATTTTTTTATTCACCGTCACCACAACCGAAGTGTCTCAAGATAAAAAAATAAAGAAAGAAAGCATGAACACACTCTGGTGCTCGAATCCTCCTTTTCCCAGGAGAATATGTTTGGTTTCTGGTTTCCTTCTGAGGTGCAAGGGTGGCTGAGTTCGGGGGAAAACCTCCCCCTTTTCACTGCAACCGTAATATTCCCTCTTGTGTACCTCCCAAACTAAGCACAGCCAACCAAATGCCGGGGAGGGTAGGAAATTGGGAAGGTAGTGGCAGAGGGGTTTTCATGGGTGTGTGGAGTACAAAAAATAAGAAAGAAAATGTACCTCCATCAAGTCTTTTACCCGTAGGTCCCTCCCCCTCCTCCTGTCCCTGCAGACCCACTCACCGCATCTGCCGCAACTCTGCAGAGTTGCGGCGACCTCTCAGCATCATCCAGGGGTGTCCACCAGTCCTCGGACCAGCAGTCCAAGTCCTCTCCGGCAGTCTCTTCTTCGTTCCTCAGTGTCTCCTGGAGCTCCCTCGCCGCCCGCTGCTCCGTCGTTTCAAACTCCTTGGCGTCTTCCGGGTTCCTCCTATCGTGCTCCACGTCCTCCTGCGTCCACTCCCTTAAAGTCCGTTGTTCCGCCTCATCCAGTGGGCGCTTTCCTTCCCATTGGTTGACCTTCCTTTCCTTCTCATTTGCTTCCTGTGGAGAGGGTTTTTCAGTTAACTCCCAAAGTCCCGCATCGGTGTTCGGACAGAATACGGCAGAAATGGGTGAGTCCTCGTCATCCTCATGTACCTTTTTCTCACACTTCACTATTGAGTTGAGATGATTTTTATTTAAGAGTTAAAAACCTGAGTGCTTCAGCTCTGAACCTCTGTGACCCACACGGATCATCTGAGTGGAGCACTGCTCATTATCAGGCTCAACTGTCCCAGCCTGATAATAATGTAAAATAAATATAGCCTATCCTTAACTTTAAAACTCAACACTTTTTAATTATAGTTCTTAGATAAAAAAATAACTCAAGGCTGGGAGCTACTCTAAAGGTTATTGTGAGATACTGGTAGCTGGTGATCCACTGGTTGGAGAAATCTGTTCTATACTTTCTGGCTATTCTGGTATTTTCTACCACTCCTACCAAACATCAAATATATGTAACTGAAGCCCCTTTTTGATAACTACTTTATCATCTTAATGCCAAGTTAGATAGATTTTTTTTTATTTAACATGTTTTTATTGGCCTTTGTAGTTTACACAACCATGGTGCGTTAGGATACATTTTGTTTGCTTGCATTCTTTGTATTTTATAGCATTATACACTGTTAATCATACAATAAACGGACATGTATCCTGCCATTATTAAGGTCTAGCATTAAATGGTTTCTATATAGAACTGGGATGCGAAACTGGGGGAACGTTCATGGCATCCTGGGAACTGATGTTAAGTGGGGTATCAGGGCGATATGTGTCGCGCTAGTTGGTATGTCTGTGTGTCACTGGGGGTGGGGGGGAAATGAGGTTGGTCCTGCTCCAATGTCTGGCCTTCGAGTTTTGTGTGATGTGTGGGGAGAATAGCAAGCGACGTTACGTGCGTGCTGCAGGAGGAGATCTAGTGCGTGTGTTTGTGATCTGGGCTTGTGAATGTGGGTCCGTTGAGATGTGCGGGTAGCCATCTGGGTCATCGTGAGTAGGTGGCTGTTTGAATTGATGCAGAAGTAGGGCTCACTCCATAGAAATGGGGTGTTTTCGTGTCCCCTTCACCTCCTCCTCTCTTAATGTTTCCTCCTCTGCTGTTGCCCACTTGTATACTCCTCCCGCCCAAGCCGCGATCGGTGGGCCTGTGGGGGATCGCCAGTGCATGGCTATACTCCTTTTAGCCAACAAAATTGCCAGGGAGACAAATCGGGTTGGCACTTTGTGTTACTTCAGTTTCCGGAAAATACCTAGCGCACAGGCTTCCCACGTGTTCAGAAGTGTAAGCCCAGTGAGATCTCCAAGTGATTTGTGAACATTGTGCCAATATGGTTGTAGTGTGGGGCAGCTCCAAAACATGTGATGAAAATCTGCTGCCTGTGAGTGGCATCTAGGACAAAGGAACTGGGTGTCGGGGTAAAATCTTTGGAGGCGTGCTGGTGTTAGGTATGTATATTTTTAGAACGTGCGCTTTTAGACTCCTTCTTGGTGTATTCAAGGGCCATCTCCCATTCTTTCTCATGCAGTGGGCGCCCTAATTCTTTCTACCAGGTGGCTCGTAGGGCCTATAGGAGTCTGTTTGTAAGTTCTCGAATGGCTTTATAGAGCCATGTGGTCAAGTGTCGCCCCACTCCCATATGTAAGATTATGTGGATGATCAGATGAGTAGTAGGCTCTCCCATCGATAGGTTGTGGTGCAATCAATAGCTGTCGAGGAGTAGGCGGTGAAGTAGGAACTGGCCAGGGGGAGATTGTAGTCGTCCATAAGCTGTCTCGTCCCGAATCACATGTTGTTTTTAAATTCATCCATTTTCCAAACAACATGCTTTGGATTGGCTACTTCTAAAAAATTAAATACACCGACCATCCCAGATTTAGAGGAATATTCAGGTTGGGGTAATTTTACTGATTTGTCCATTCATGATTTGCAAGCTCTTTTGGACAATTCGTCCTTTAACATTTCCAGTTTGGATTCCAAGGGTTGGCTGATATGGCAGAAGAGTGCTGATTCTTGCCAACACCGTTTTCTGGGTTTGGCTGAAGGGTTCACAGAAGTCAGACCCGATCCCCGTTTTGAAGAAGACTATACAGTCACATCTTATTCTGTGGGGAAGCTGTGTCAAAATTGGTTACAACATTCCACATTAGCTGCAGTTAAACTACATCTATCTCAATTAAATGATAATGTGGATTTGAATGATTTTATAAAAGGCCCAGCTAAAGGTAGATCTAAGCGATGGCTGTATGCGATTTACAATGAAATTTGGAAAGTTTCCCAAATTGAGGCTGCTAAACGCCTGAGAGCTATTGATCAAGCAAATTTAGAAAAGGTGCTTGCAGTTGTCGATAACAGTATTAACACGCTTTCTTCCTGAATTTACACGTTCAACAATATTGTGTATTCTGTTGTTGACATTGTACATGATGAAGTGTCCGTGTTATATCATGGTCAAAATCAATTGCGTTCTGTGATGCAGTTTGCTTGGACACTACAGACTTTGAAGTCTGGTCGAGTGCCTTGGAATTTTATGAACGTCTCATCACTATTTGCCCCATTTAATTTGACTGAAAAACAGTGTATGCTATCAATGAGAGATGCATCATTTTCTATGTTACACATTGAAAAATTAGAATCCTTGCCCTTTTCTGTGGCTGAGGTGACTACTGCTACATGGCTTATCCATAGTGCTATTACCTTACCTTTTGCTCTGTATAAATTTACAAATTGTATGAAATATATAGCTATAGGGCGATATGAACCATTAGGCAGTGCTTTCTTACATGAGACATGGTCTTTACCATACACTTACAGATGCCTAAAAGAGGGAAATGAAGTGAATCTGAATGGTGAAGAATGTACACAGTCGCCTGACCGCTCACTAATATGCAGACACATCCAGTTGCATGGTTCTTGTAATCAGGACAAACCTAATTTGGCCTGTGTTTTGAAAGGGACCCCAGTTCCTGCAATAGTTCCCACGTTCACTTTATTGTCCAACGGTAGTTATTTACTTTTGAATAACGATCTGTGTTGTGGGTTACAGGCCGGTATCGCCTATGTGGTAACCGTATCAGAGAGGGTGGTTTGCTGCAAGAATGTGTTATATCCACCCACGCATGGGAATTCAGATGTTTCAATTTGGCCAGGAATACCAACCTTGAAAGCTGAGTTCAATGGTTTAAGCCGTATAAGAGCCCTATTGTCTCAAAAGCAGGTGGCCCTGAGCTCTGCCCGCGAAACTTATGTCCTTCACATAGCAAACACACGCACAGAGGTGCAAGCACTTTTAAGTACTGATTTGCCGTTTCATTTCTCCGAGCTGGTTCATCAAATCTTCAATGCCTCCTCCACAACAGGCCTGGCACATTTTTTTTAAATAGTTAGCAGTGGTCTCGTGACTACATTTGAAAAAGTATTTGGTATTATCCCTGCGTTCTTTCATTCTATATTCGCTAGCCTGTTTGGCGGATTTCCTGTTTTGCTGGCTTTGGCTGCAGGCGTTCGGGTGATATTTTACTTTATAAAACATGGATGCCCATCCTGCGCAAGGAAACGCTCAGCCCCTACTGATGCAGTTTCGCAACCGGATGCTTGATTACTATGGCTCCTTGCCGCTTGCGACTTTTGGATTATCGTTCAGATTTTCCTATTTCACATGTGTCCAGCCCGTGTTTCATTGCCTGAGCTGTGATTTCGACTGGGCCATTGATTTGTGTCTCTGTTTACCGACTTCTCCTGACGTCGATTTTGATCAGCTGATGAACCCCGTAGTGGCTCACGAGTTGGTCTGTTCTGGCGAAAGGGTTATGGCTGTGGCAGCGATGCATGGACTAATGGGTCAGTGGGACATATTCGCAGCGGCGCATGACTTTCTGGCACATAGTGTTCTCGAGAACCCACTGAGTTGTCCTCTGATGTTGCTAGAGGAATCGGTATTGGAGGAGCACGTATGTTCTTTCCCATTGCTTAATTGGATGGCTGAACTGTTTTCGGATGGTGACAGTGATTTCATGTTGGAGGCTGTAGCTACCTATTTTGCATATTCATTCAACCCATGAGTGACTTTGAAGACTTTCATTATTATGGCACGTGACTTTTTAGTAATTCTGAATGGTGCCTTTTTCAATACGAACATTCGATTTTCATATGTTCTGGGCCTATGAACAGAGAGTAGGCCTTAAGTTCGACTTTTATATTTTGTGTGGCCACTATAGGCATTCGTACATATTTTTGTTTTTAAATTTTACATACATTTGCATACATTTAGCTTGGCTCAATATCATTGAACTCTGCTTTCATGTTTTACCTTTCATGGGGTATTAGCTTGTGTTTTCTCCTTTTTAAACCGTCCTCGGATCATTGGGGGGGTGTCATATGGTTACTACGTTTCTATATATTGTGTTAAGTTAGCATGAGCTTTTTAAATGTTTAAACGCAATATTTTCTTCCAGCTTGAGTTTGCACACGACACCTAATTGTTATTGTAGCTTTCAACCTAGACGAAAGATGTGATTTATTTGAGAATAATATGTTATTGCTCTAGTATCAGTCGTGCTTGGTACACTTGGTACAACTGTCTGTACACCGAGAACTGCACACTCTAAGAATAACCTAACACAAGGTTGCTGAAGGCCTGATCCTCGCACCACGTTAGACATAACACAAATAATGTTGCTGCCAACATTGGGCTCTACGCGGGTTTAAGATACAGTTACAGGGAATGAATCAACGGACTTGAGGCTTCGCATGCAGAGAGCTGGTAGCTGTTGATGTGATCTCCTCCTACTGAGAATTAGAGGTATGAGTCTGCTCTGCTAGAACCCAGATGAGACCTTCTTAGATATAATATAATATGCTAATTAGGGTGTGCGAAATATAGGTGATGCAGAATTCTATAGACTTTTGCATCATAACATGCTATCACCTTTTGCTTATTATGGATTAGTGACTATGCTGCTAACTCTGATTTTTATAATATGTATGTTGATATTATACAAGATACTGCGTTTGAGAATGTTGCATTGAAAAATAAACATTTCAAACTTGCACCTGTGTTCTTTGCCTCCCAGTTTCGGTTTGGAATGATTATATAACGAAAGAGTGTTCATGTGTTCCACGATACCTGAGGTATTCTAAGTTCATGTTCTGGATTGTCTAAGTCATTGGTAAGTTATTACTACCGATGAGACACTGTAGCTAGCTTGGTAAGGGGATTTCTGAAATAAAGGTGAGTTTTGGGTCATCCTAATTCACCCAGGTTCTAGATCTCTGTGCACAGTTCTGTGGGAGAACGGAAACCCTGCTACAAGAGAAGGAATGCTTTAAGTGCAAGATGAATCGCTTGAAGTTCCATAAGGTTGACGTGGAGCCCGGACTCCACCGGAGACCAGAGGCCTCTGATCTCCACCTCCCCATGTGGCCACCTCATCCCAGAAGTGATGTATTGATCACCACTGTGGTTGGGGAAGGTAGAGGGATCTGCTGTCGACTCAATCGTGGTTCGTTAGCCGCCATGGCAATTGGTATGCAGTGCCCTCCGAGATCTGGGCGCAATTGGACAGGTTCACTTGATGTTGTGCCCACTGGAACTTCAAGTCCCACTGCAGAGCCTGCATATGCCATCTGGCATGGTCCACCAGCAGGATGCAGGAGGCCATCAGGCCCAGTAGCTGGAGGGTCATCGTGACTGATACCCAGAATAGAGGCTGAAAGATCAGAATCATAGCCCGAATATCCTGGACTCGCTGTTCTGGAGGATAGACCCGAAACTGCATTGTGTCCAGAACCGCTCCGATAATAGGAGCTTCTGAGAGGGAGTCAGGTGCGACTTCGGCATGTTGATGGAGAACCCCAAGACGTAAGCCGCAAGCCGTGAAAGCCGGCGTACCTGACGTGCACCAGGAGTCGAAGATTCAAAATCAACGTCTGCAAAGTCGGCAAAAAGTCAGTCAAAAAGTGACTGGAGGTACTGCTCTCTCCCGATCTGCGCTGGCTGGCGCGAAAAAAGAAAGAACTGACGTCAGCGCGCGAGGTCGAAGTCTAAGTAGCTACTGCGATGTCATCCCGGCAACCACAACACCAATGACAAACGCAGAGCCGACCTTCGCCACCTTTCGACGTGCAGGGGTACCCCTGATGAAAAACTTTCCGGATTCAGTCTAATGCCTGGGGGTAATTCTAAGGTAAGGAATCTGTAACTAGCTGTTTCTTTCAGATCTGTATATTTTGTTCCCATTCTGGAAATACATAGGTGTCATTGATACCTATTTTTCACTCTTTATAGTTTACTAAATGATTTGCTATATACGTAGTACACAATGAAAAGCCATTGCTAGACACAGCTCAGTTATTGGCTCTGGTTTCCTCGAGTTCTTGGTGAACCTACAAGTCCTATATATCCTCACAACCAGAAGAGTCCAGCAGATGTAACGGTATATTGCTTTCAAGAATCTGTAATACTTAGAAGAAGTTACAGGTGAAAACATTGGCACAAATGGCTGCTTTTCTCAACTCATTTTCTATTTCTTATTTTCAACTGTTAGTTTTTATAAAATAAACTTGAAGGATCTACACAATGACCCCTTGCTGCATTCAGAATGTTGTCTACTTCTCAGAAATGTATGGCTTTCATGGATCCATTATTGCTTTCACACCCATTTCTACAACTAACTGGAAGGAGGTTTAAAGCATAAAAAAGTAGCAAAAATAGGTCATGTCCCAGTAAAATGCCAAAACTGTGAGAAAATGTTGATTATCCGACAAAGACTGCCTGTCCCTCAAAGCTGGGAATATGGTGATTTCAGCACCACAAACCCATTGTTGATACCATTTGCAAAGGGAAAAACAGATGTTTTCTTCTGCATCACTTTTTCCCCATCCACCCCCAAAAAAACTTTAGCTGTATTTTGGCAAATTATTGGGTCTGCTCCAGGGGAATCCACAAACCCTGGGTATCTTTAAAATCCCCATGATGCTGTAAGAAAAGGACGTAAATTTGGCGTGGATATCTTATGTTGACAAAAGGTTACAGGCGCCTAAGTGTGAACTACCTCAAATAGCCAAAAAAAAAGGCTTAGTGCATGGGACGGGTGTGGGGGGATGGAGACCTAGCAGCAAAAGGCTTAATGGCATCTTTCTCACCTTCAAACTGAGAGCCAAGATTAAGGTAAACAACAAGGTGATCCAGCCCCAACCAAACTTAAAGGTAGCCCACCTGACCTAAGCCAGACCTAAAGATTAGACATGACTGCAGTCGATTTTGAACTCAACCAATTGTGCAGTAACATTAGGCCCTCAAGTTAATCTGAATGGGAAAGAATGCCAGTTGGTCAACCCACATTCTGTAGAAGTGCTATTCAGTAATTCACTAAAGGGCCCCCAGCCTCTAGAGGCAGAGTTCATTTAACCCCTTCGCTGCAGCGCGAATTCGCCGCGGTGCTGGGGGTCTAGGGGGCGGGCTCAGCGCTTCGGCATTCATGACGGAACCACGCCGTCATGAGCCACGAGCAGCATGTGCTCATGATGGCGTGGTTCCATCACGGCCCTGCCTCCTCATTCATTCGGGGCATTAATGCAGCATGGGCGTAGCGGCCACAGCATGACGAACCACGCCATCATGAGCACACGCCGCCTGTGGCTCATGACGGCGTGGTTCCCTCATAAGCAGGCAAGGGGTTAAATTAGCTGGTAAGTGCAAAAGGAAAGAAGGGGCATATTTCAAAACACTTATTCAGTATCATTAAGTGTATGCAAGATCATTTCCACAGGCCATGAAATGCCATGATTTGTTTTGCTAATCCCTTGAGATGAGTATTTTATCTATGCCCCCGGGGCTTACTAAAGCTGCTTCCTGCAAAGAGCCCCTGGCAAATAGTCTTCCTAGTACGCAATGGATAAGCATCCTCTTACTGTAATTGTAATGAAGAATATTTATGGTCTCCGGCAATAAAACATTCACAGAAGATTCTACAGTTTGAATCCACTACATGAAGCCTTATGGGATGTAATGACATCTCTATAATGTTTAGGAGATTTACTTCCTATCTCAAGTGCACCTGGATGATTGTTTATTTTGGCACTGTGCCATACTATCAAGGAGCAAATGTGTATATTAGTCTCATTCCATTAGGTTATTTTATAGAAAACATTATTGTAACAACATTCTTGCCTCAGTGACGATATGCCTGTCGTAGTGAAATGCTGAGAGAGTTCAGTGACTGTTAGGTACTGCTATGGAGACTTGTGGGAAGATCACTGGTGTAGGAGGTATTTGTGCTTTGCCCAAAAACTTTTGCACCTATGCCCGGCTCCATGTCATTGTTCAATAGAGACCCACCCACACAGGGAACAGGTCCTAAAAAAAGAAGTGGGGGTACTAACCTAGTTAGGCAGTATGCAAGTGACATCAGGGTGTGTGACATCATGGCGCGCTACATCAGGGCGCGGGGCATCATGGCGCACGACATCACACATGGCATCACAGGAATTGACATCATAGAAAGTGGCATCACAAGCCACAACTTTACAGGAAGTGGCATCACAAGTAGTGTCATCAGATCTAAAGCCTTCATATATATGTTTAGCAGGTCTATCATAAGTACGTTTGAGCACATTGTGAGGATAATAGCACAGTGAGCTATGGAAAATTATATGTGAATTCTTCACCTTGCAATCCCCCAGTTTTATTTAACACCTCCTGTACATACATTTACAAACTTATATAATTTATTGTACATGTAATATGCACATGTTGATGTAAAGTGCTTTGACACCCAGCATTGGAATGAGTAGGGCTATACAAGAAAAACCAGTGGTATCCACATTATTTCAACGTCCCCTCAGGGGAAGTAAGCTCTATATAAATGCAATTTGCTTTGTGTAAATACTGGGAAAGACCAACACATCTGATATTCTTACAGTGCATGCATGGCTCCTAAACAGGGACTGCCCGAAGTGAAAAGCTGCCTCTCTTAAGTAAGTGTGAACAGCTAACAAGTTTTGAGCCTGTGCTTCATTTGCATCAGGTGTGAGGCTCCTGACTGCTCTCAGCCAAGAGACTCGAACAAAAGGAGGCCTGATGACCACTCAAATTTGGCCTTTGTTATGGGTCCAGTAGGAGCCTTAAATAAGAAAGCTCCTCCCCGCCTGCATGTTGTTGCTTGTTGCAGATGGAAAGCAGACGACTTGCATGCGCTGCTGAAAGTGTCACGGCGTTCACCCTGTCAAAAAAGTGGGTAGACGCCGTCCACCCACATGTACCCCCGACTCGTGCCCTCCACCCACCTTCAATCACCTGCCAATCTTCAATCGCTTGAAGAGCTCCCTTGGTAGGAGGGAGAAGAACCCTTCCAAGGGTCAGGTAGTAACCCTTCTCTCCGAACACCTTTCTGAAGCCGTTTTCCCATGTAGCAGCATGCCACCTCCTCTTTTTATCAAAGTAGTCTTCAATCTCATATAGCATGTTCTTCCTTGCATGAGGCTTTCTTCCTATACCAACACGTGAAAGTGGAAGGATAGCTCTTCCTTTTTTTCAATATCACTGTTTTAGGTTTCTCTTTCTGTAGGAACAGTAGATAGAAGAGTGTTCTTGCCAGTACTTATTTTTTGCCCTCTGAAAAAAGTTGACTCTCTTATGTCTCGCTCTGTAAAGTGACCAATGAAACAACTGGATATCTTTTCTATCTTCCTCCTACGGCACGCCCTATATAAGTACTATCCAATGTGGAACAATTATTTAGATCTTGCATTGCACACGTTATAATGTTTATGGATTTACATGCATCTTCCAATCCCATATGTTTAAGCCAGTGACTCAGTCTCCAACATTGCCTATCTTCCGTCATACGTGAGCAAAGTCATTCTTCAGATGATACTGACATTGTTCTTAATTTTTCTTAGCAAGACATCCATATTTGTTTAATTATGACCTGAATGGTGAGGTCATCTCAGCAGGGTTTCTGGTTGAGTTTCTTAAAGGAATGTGACACTGGACTGTGTCCGGGATCTTCCTGTGTGAGGGCTTACATGGAGAGGTGAATAGCTATTGAGAATTTAGGATCTCACCGTTCCCCTTCCACCTGAGATATCTTTGTGTGACTAGATGCCTAGCCACGAAGGATAAAGGCTGCTGCTTCCCCAACATCATGGACCCTTTCTTCACCAGGCCTCAGTTTCTGAAGAACAAGTTACTTACCTTCAGTAACACATTATCTAGTAGAGACCTTACCTTTGAGTTTCCCAGGCTTCAGGCTGGATTCGGAAACTTTTGCTGAGAAATACCTCTTGCGTGCGACATCGTGTGGCTCCATTTGGCTCCGTGTGACGTTGTTGGAGTTGGTTATGACACCGCAGTGCCTACATAGGCGCCACCCAGGCACGCGGACGTCAGTACTTTTCGTTTTTCCATGCTAGAATCACAGAGCCACAAAGTTACTGACGTAAACGCGTGCAAAACTAGAGCTCTGAAAGGGTAGTAACCCTAGACCTACAACATCAGTCCGCAAATCGAGGAGGCATGGGTGGGGCCGTAAGGAATCTGCAGCTAGAGAGTCTCTACCAGATAATGCATTACCAAAAGGTAAGTAACTTGTTCATCCGATAGACTTCTAGCTGCAGGTTCCTTACCTGTGAATCAGATTCCCGAACCATACCATCCGGCGGTGGTTGCGGACACTTGAGCTAGACTAAAAAGTCTTGCAGGACTGAGCGGGAAAAGTGCCCGTCCCTGCATACTTGACCATCAAGGCAAAAATGTTTTACGAACGTATGCAGTGATGGCCACGTCGCTGCCTGACAGATGTCTTGGACTGGGACACCCGGTGCCAAGGCTGTAGTTGCAGTATTTCCCCTGGTGGAATGCACCCTTAATCCCTCAGGGGGCTGCTTCTTTGCCACGGCATAAAAGATTTTAATGCAGAGAACAACCCAGCGAGAGATGGTTCTTTTCTGCACTGTTTTTCCCTTCTTTGTTCCTACATACCCCACAAAGAGTTGGTCATCCACCCGGAACTCTTTTGTGCAGTCAAGGTAGAACGACAAAGCTCTTTTTGGGTCCAGTCGGTGGAGACGCTCCTCTTCCTTAGAGCGTTGTAGGGGAGCAAAGAAGGTGGGCAAAGTAATGGACTGACCGAGATGGAATGAGGTCACAACGTTTGGTAAGAATGATGACCTGGTGCGAAGCACCACCATGTCTGGAAAGGACATAAGATAAGGAGGCAAGCTGGATAGCGCCTGCAATTCACTCACCCTCCGGGCCAATGTAATCACCACTAAGAAGGCTCTTTGGATGTTCAACGGCCAGAGGGGACAATCATGCAAATGCTCGAAAGGAGCACACATCAGACAAGTGAGGACTTAATTAAGGTCTCAGTGTGGTATAACAAAGGGTGTAGGTGGAAATATATGAACCAGCCCTTTCAAAAACCTATTTACAATAGGAGATTTAAAGAATGAAGGTTGGTCTGGCAGCAGCAAAAAAGCAGACAGAGCAGAAAGGTAACCCTTGAGAGTTCCCGAAGCAGAGCCCTGCTGGGCAAGGGTAAGAATGAACAAAAGGACAGGAGAAAGAGCAGAAAGAGGGTCAATATACCTTTTTTGTAGAGTAAAACACAAATTTCTGCCACCGGCAGGTGTATGCTGACCTAGCGGAGGGCCGCTTGGCCGCCAGAATAACATTACAGACTTCGGGAGGAAAGTCAAAAGCCATCAACTGCCTCGGCTCAGTCTACACGCATGGAAGCGCAGAGTTGACAGGTTTGGGTGGAGAATCTTCCCTGCTGCTGCGACAGAAGATCTTTCAGAAGGGGCAGCCTGACCTGAGGATCGACACTCACACTCAAAAGCTCTGGATACCAGACTCTTCTTTACCAGTCCGGCACCACAAGGATGACTTGGGCCCGGTCGCTCCTGATCTTCTTCAGAACCTTGCGCAGGAGTGGTATGGGTGGAAAGGCGTACAATATTGCCGAGCTCCATTCGTGACAAAACGCGTCACTGAGCGATAGCCACCTTGGAAATTCCAGCGCGCAGTACTGCTGACATTGGACGTTCTCTTTGGAGGTGAACAAATCTAACAAAGGTTCTGCCCCACTGTTAAAAGAGACCTTGCCCCACCTCCGAATGGAGACGCGCTTCATGATCCTGAAAGCATCGACGGCTGAGATCATCTGCCCTGGCTTTATTATTATTATTATTATTATGTTTCTTATATAGCGCCAGAATCGACCCCCGAAGGGGTATCTCCGCGCTTGCCTTGGGAACCCGTCCTGGCTTTTCCCTGTGAGATAGCCCCTACAGGGCATCCCCAAGGTGAAAGCCAGGCATCCCGCCGCGGGGGCCGTTGTGGAGATTAAGCAAGCTTAATGCCCAGAGTTGCAGAGTGTGAACCCATGATTAGGTCAGGCACCGAAGCGAGAATTATCGAGTCCATGGACATTTGAGCTCAAGACCCTGCCGCGTCGGGAATTGAACCCTGGTCCCGGGTCTGACCTCTGCTTCAGGGTCTGCCTGCTCTAACCAGTGAGCCACACTTCTCCAGTGTTTGCCAGGTGTTGTACCACTAGGGTTGTGCCCTGCTGTTCCAGCCATGCCCAGAGACGCAGGGCCTCTTGACAAAGGGATCACGACCCCACCCTGCCTTGCTTGTTGCAGTACCACATTGCGGTGGTGTTGTCCGTGAACACCTGCACCAACTTCCCCTTGACACAGGGAAGAAATGCTTTCAATGCCAACCGAATCGCTTGGAGCTCCAACAAGTTTATAAGCAGCCCCATCTCCATCGGAGACCAGTGAGCCCTGATCTCCGCCTCTCCCATGTGACCGCCCCATCCCAGGAAAGAGACAGATCCGTTACAACTGTGAAATCTGGTTGGGGGAAGGGAGAAAGGTCTGCTGTTGAACCAATCACGGTTCGTTAACCACAACTGCAGATCCGGTGAGATTTCCCAGATGCTGTGCCCATTGGAACTTTGGAACTTCAAGTCTCACTGCAGAGCCTGCTTGCGCCACCTGGAGTGTCTTACCAACAGGATGCAGGAGGCCATGAGACCCAACAGCCTTAGAGTCAACCACACTGAAATCCAGGATAGAGGCTGAAACATGACCTGAATATCCTGGACTTGCTGCTCGGGAGGATAAGCCCGAAACAGCACTGTGTCCAGAACAGCTCCAAATGAAAGGGAGCGTCCGAAAAGGCACGTTTATAAAGAACCCCAGCGAACGCAAGAGGTACGCCGTAGTCTGAAGGTGGGAGATGACTGCCTGGGGCGAGGACGCCTTCAACAGCCAGTCATCTAGGTAGGGGAAGACTGAACCCCCTAACCTGCGCAGATGAGCTGCAACCACCGCCATCACCTTGGTGAACACCCGAGGGGCACTAGTAAGACGAAGGGGAGCATGGTAAACTGAAAGTGCTAATGGCCTACCTTGAACCGTATGTAATGCCTGTGGCCCGGCAGGATGGGAATGTGATAATATGCATCCTGTAGGTCCAACACACCCACCCAGTCTCTTTGGTGGTCTAAGGCAGACAAGACCTGAGCCAATGTGAGCATTTTGAATTTCTCCTTTTTGAGTAAGAGATTGTCGGTCCGAAGATCTAAAATGGGCCGATGCCCCTTGCCCTCTGAAGAATCAGAAAGTAACAGGAATAACAGCCACTGCCTACTTCGGAATCTGGAACCTTTTCTAAGCTCCTTTGGCCAAAAGAGCCGTAACTTCCTCTTGAAGAAGCTTCAAATGATCCTCCACCAGCTGGTCCTGAGTTGGCGGAATAGGAGGAGGAAATTAAAGGAAGAGAATTGTCCTCCTGGACGATCTGCAAAACCCACCTGTCTGTTGTTATAGATCTCCAGCGGGGGAGATGATGACGAATTCTCCCACCCACTGGAGTACTGTGGTCCTGCAGAATCAGCCTAGGAGTGCTTGGAGGCTGCAGCTGCTGGGGGCAGTGTGGTAGACGACTTCTGGCCTCCATTCTGAGGATGGAATGAACCGCCTCCACGTACGGCTTGGGCAGTCTGTGTGGGACGGTGTCTGGGATATGGCTGGCGCAGCTGGAAACCCCTTACATTGCCACAAAAGGAAGACTGGCCACGAGGAGTGGAGGAGAAGTCCAAGGATCTGGCCGTATCCCGAGAGTCCTTGAACCGGACCACGGCCGAATCTGCCTTTTCCCAAAAAGGCGGGTTCCATCAAAGGGCATGTCCATCCAAGTGGCATGGACATCCCCGGAGAAGCCAGTTGTACGAAGCCAGGTGTGGTGCATCCAGGCCACCATCGTTAAAAATGATCTGCCCAGCGAATCCATTGTATCCAAACCACACCATATGATGAATTGTGCTGCATCTCTCCCGTCCTTGAAAGCTTGGGAGAGCACAGCCCGGGCCTCCTCCAGGACTTGTGGCAGCACCTGCGCAACCATCTCCCAAAGAGAGTGGTAGAAACGGCCCAATAAGCATGCAGTAGTCACCGACCGCAATGCCAGACTGGAGGAAGAAAGCATTTTCTTCACAAATGAGTCTTGTCTCTTGGATTCCATATCTGAAGGGGCAGAAGGGAATGTGCCCTGGGACGTAAAGGCCGGCACCACAAAACCTTCTGGGGTATGGCATTGGCTGAGGAACTTTGGGTCGCCCAGAGCTGGGCGTTGGCGGTGTGCAGTCGCCCTATTCACAGGAGCCCTGTGTTAGGCTTGGACCATGTTCTTAGAAGGACATTCGTAAGTGCCTCATTAAAGGGCAATAGGGGTTCAGAGGTGGAAGCCCCAGGTTGAAGCACTTCCATCTGGAGATTATTCCTAACCTGCACTGAGGGCAGCTCCAGTCCAAGGACCTCAGCTGCCCCCTTAACCACCATAGCATAGGACGCTCCCTCCTCTGTAGCCACTGTAAGAGGAGAGAGCATGTCAGTGTGTGGGGAAGTATCCAGACAACTGGCTTCCCCAAAGTTCCCTATACCAGTCCATCGTCTCCTCAGAGACATCCTGGTTCTCTAATGGGTCTCCATACTCCTCCCATTCCTCTCCTGAGCCCAGCACGACCACAAAGTGCTGAGGCGACAACATAGAACCCCTGGGTTCTGTCAACGTTGTAATCAGCGTCGCTTGACGCTGTTCCGGCTCTGTGTCGTCAGGGATGAGGATGGGGTTTGCGCCACCGACGGGCATCGGTGACGTCTCAGGCGCTAACTCTGGGTTTGACGCTGGGGAAGGTCCCTATGGTACGACCGGCGACAACCTAGATTCGGAATCGGATCCTTGAGGTCCCACTAGCGCACTGACCAAAGCCAACGCTGTTGAACACAACGGGGCCCCATCCAACCCCGCGGGTCCAGAGGGCTTTCCAACGGGGTTGTTACGCTCAAATAGGCAGCACATGGCCTTGTGAAAATCTTTAATATGAGCGGGAGTCGCTCTGGCTCCCGGGAATGGATGGAGGAACAAAGTCGACTCAGTCTCCGGCTCCACTGAACCGTACCTGGAGCGTCAGTGCTCTTTACCTCTCTCGGCGACGGACGCCAGTTGAGGTGAAGTCGAAGTCCGCTTGGACTTCTTCTTCTTGTGCCTCTTCCCCGAGTGTCCAGACGACCTCGAATGGAAGGAAGACATCCTCGTCTTTGAACGGGACCATGACCTTTTTGGAGTCTCGCTTAATGGTGTTGACTGCCGGGCCACGAGCAACTTCATCGCCTGCTCCCTCAAGGTCTTCAGAACCCTGGACCCACAGTCTGAACACATCTTTCAAACGTGGTCGTGTTCAAGACACCACAGACATACGCAGTGGGGATCTGTAACCGACATCATGCGGGATCAAGTCCTGCATGGTTTAAAACCAGTCTTCCTACCAGGCATCCCTCACAGATGAAGTTACTACTCAAAACATTGACACAAGTCAAGAAAAAATCCTGCCAAAAAGTGGCAGAGGGGTAGCTCTTCCCGGATCAGCGCTTAACTGGCGCAGAAAGAAATGAACTGACATATGCGCACCTGGGTGCTGCTTATGTAGGTACCATGACGTCATAACCACCGCTACCGACGCCAACGACATCACATGGAGCCACCCAATGTCACGCGCAAGGGTTATTGCTCAGCAAACGTTTCTGGATCCAGCCTGACACCTGGGAAAATCATAGGTAAGGAATCTGCAGCTATATCAGATTTACATTGCAATGACTGATGAACCATAGCCTCCCTTATTTCCACTACTGTTTGTGGAGCAAAAAGGGAGCCAACAAACCTGCATTCATGACTAGGGTAGAGGACAGCAGCACTAACGAGAGCTGGGTTGGCAGGAAAGACAAGGCCATATGTATTGGCCCCATCGCTACAGCTCTCACCTGGCTTTATAGATTCCATTTGCCTTGGATATGAGGTTACTGAAAGGGTTGTAATAGGCTAGTTACCCACACTGCCTTTCAGTTTTTCCATTGCAAAAGGCTCTCCAATGCTTCCAAGTCCGTCTCACCCCTTGCCAGGGCATACGCAATGTATCATTGTAGAGACCCCTTGTAATAGTTGGACCACCAGAGGCCCATGAACCAGCAAGCCACAAAACTGCTACTCCCATTCAGTGCCAAACTGCAAGCCATTTTTTAGATAGCTGCTGGTCTCATCTGGTCTCTCATGCTCTACCCATGCCTGAGCTCTAAAATGATGTGTTTACCCTCCGTCATCTGGCACATGGAACAGTGCCTTCCCCTTACTGTTTGGCACGCTGTTGCTTTCCACCAACATGCAAGAGGAATGCTCTACTAACATTTTGCTTTGTTGGTCTACCTCCTCACTACCATCATGACTCCAGGTGGATTACTGCCAACCACACAGTATTCATTCCAGCCAAAACTACCTAGAAACTGTTAGGCATCACCAGGTTATTTACCTCCTTGTTAGGCAACTTCTTTGCCTCCAATATAAAGATCAGCCTTGCCAAAACCGTGCAGTGAAGCACTCCTTCTCAGGGACTACTTCATCGCCCAATTTCAAGGGACTTCACTGTAGACTTTATGGTGAGGCGGTACCTTCCTTTTTCCATAACGCTCCCTTTAACACACTCTTTTGTTTTATGTCTGTCTGACCCACAAGACTATCTCGCTTCACTCATGGAAACACCCCATGAGCTTTTTCTTTAATCGGGACCCCACTTTTCAGTGTTCTAGATAGTGCTCTTTTTTTCATTCAGCCGAAGGATGTCTCCTGCAGTGGGTGGGGAAGGACCTTTGGATTAGGTGTAACACATACCCCACTGATGCCCGTCTCGTCTTTTGCCAGGCACGACAAGTATAAACGACAGCACCCAATAACTACTTTCAGAGGAAGAGGTATGCCCAGTGAGGCTGTATACCTCAGTAAACTAAACAGTGGACAAGAAACATGACCATTTGTAAATACACCTTGTGTTTTATGTACCATGGCCACTAGTTGTCTTTACATTATGCTGGGTGCTAATGTATCATTAGCTGAAATAAAAGAGTAGAGTTGGGCAAGACCTATGGCTCAGTGAATGTAGTCAATATCCAAAGATATTATTTCACTTCTACTTTTCTTTGTCTCATCACAATTCAGACTCAAACAGTTTGCTGCTAACATGAATGTTTAATGGTTTTTTAATGATTTTCTTCTGTGGAGTTGTTGTTCTCTATTCAACTGACTATTGCCTCGTAGTCTCAGCAAGGCAGATTCATTGTAAGTCGTTAGATCTTGCCACATGCGCTGGAAGAAACAAAACCCCAATATTTAAAGTCAACATTTAGTATGTTAGATCTAGATAGAGTATACATGAACACATGCCTTCTTACAAAATAATAAATCTAACACTTTTTGTTCTTTTTACACAATATACAGATACTTTGAGCAAAAAGCACACACTGGAAGTTAGGCCAAAGGAGGTTAGGAAAAGAATTACCCAAACTGTGACTGGTAAAATGGGTCTTAGTTTCCAATCATTACCTACCAACAGGGTATTCTTTCACCAGTAGGATGCTTTCCCCCAAAAGAACACAGCCACTTTAAAGTTTTCATCAGGGGAGAGCTTGCATTCTCTACTGCTCCTCTCCTTACCCTTATGTCACTAGTAGCTTCCGGGGAGTGCAGGGGGTGGGCATCTTACTGAAGGCACAATTTACTTGTAATTAAAAGTTAACGGATAAACTCTGATACCTGTGCAAACAAGAATTTGCACGAGGATCGGAAAGATGAGTTGTATGTTATTTTTCACACGCTCCTGATAGATTCCGGCCATCAAATCTGCTGAAATGCATCTGGTAGGGGGAAAGGCCTTGAAAAAAAGGCAAAACTTGAGGAATGCTGTGTATTCAAACAGTTTCTTCATGTTATGCCTCTTGAAACACAAAATAGTAGGTATTTGCCACAAATGCTACATACTTCTCTCCGGGTTAATGGTGTTTACCATGGTTAGCAAACACTCCACTGTAATCCACCCAACTTGTAATGATGGCCTTTTATTGAGCTGTAATAGAATCCAATTTAAGACGCTGGAACAGAGGCCTTTCAAAAACTTTGTCAAATTATCCCTCAGCTCAGACCAAGCTCTGTTGGTTTAAAATTTAAGAAGTGCTCGGGATGTATAAATTAAGCATAAATTCAGAGAAATTAAAAGATAAAGAATGAAAAGGTACTTGTAATCCTAGATCCCCATTTTGGGAATCCTCATTGAGGGCAAAAAGATTTAAATAGTCCCACCCATTTGACGGTGCTCTTTACAATATAGAGGGGCTTAATCCCCTTGCGCCACCCCTACGTCACTTTTCCCATTTTAAAAATTACGCAAAAGTGGGGCAGGCGGCTTGTAAATAAGCCCCATATTATATTATGGCTTGATTTAGAGTTTGGCTGACAGGCTACTCCATTTTAACCACCATACCCTATTTAGTGTAAAGTTTGTCGTCATCTTTCGATTTCCTTTGCCCTGATTGGCTCAGTCTGTGAAAATCGTACCTTACTCTGTAAACCTCACAGCGAGATGGCTGTCACAGTAAGAGCATCCCACTACCAGCCATGTTTAGTTCGGATGGTCTGATGTTCTTTTTTGCTGTCCGTCGCAGCCAGGGAAAACCTAGCGGTGATGAACAGAAAAAAATACTGACCCGACTCCATTGGAAAAACTCTCTGGCTGTGGAGGTCCTTGGTTATCTGTTTTTCAAATGCAGTTTTTGACAATCAAAAAGTTTAATGGACAGCTGTCAAAACCGTCAGAAGCCATCCACCAAACGTTAGGTACTTTCTCTGGCCAGCAGTGGATCTCTAAATATGGTGATCCTTTGTCAGGGAAAGTGATGGAGGTAAATTATTTGCCCTGACAGAGTAAATATCTCCATACAGTAAATAAGGCCCTTTATCAAGTCTCACAATTGTGCATGCACCCTGAATATTTATATTGTTAAACTGATTATGCTTGTGCTAATACTGGGGGAGTAGCAGCAGGGATGGGAGAACTGCATGAAGTGTGCAGGAGCTCTAGAAGAGCTAGAGGCTAAGGGGTTAAATGGACACCCTAGCTTTCAGCTTCCCACTGTGTCCCGCATCTGCATCAGGGAGAACAGTGTCAATCCTTGTTCTTCCAAAATCTGGATCATCAAGGAGAACTACAGGGTCCCTTATTTATTGGACTGGTGTGTCTCCAGTGTTGAGGCTCTCTACCAAAAGAGTGCTGTTGTTGGGTGTTGTCACTGATTAGCACGGCGAAGCCTGTGCCTTTTGGTGCCTCTGCTTTTTTGCGTGCTTTGTGTGTTTAGGGGCAAAGTGAAGATGAACCACTGTGGGGTCTAGGGTGTTCACTTAAGAGAGGGACTCCATTTGAGACCAAATTCCTTGACTCTGAAGAACAAGTAAGTGGGTTCTTCATGCTGGTAGGAAACTATCTGTTACCATGGACTGAACTGGCCAAGCTTTCTGGAAAGGATCAATTTCTCATATTCTCTTCATTCATCGCCCACAAGAGAGATAACAAAGCTGCCACTCATGTCAGTTCATGTCCTTCTGATTAATTCTCTGCCCCAGGGAAGGCACTGACAGCCTGAAAATGATTTGTAGACCCAGATATTTGCATGGTTGTTACCACTGACTGGAAGTTTTGCAGGACCTTGCTGCATTGATGGCCTTTTCAATTTTCCAATTAGAAAATACAATTGGATTGTTGGAAATACAGTAAGGTGTCGAACAACGCTAGGACAGTGGTGTTAGTGGAGGGGCAAGGAAGTGGTCATCAGGGTAGAGATCTGCAAATGAGTGGATGCCTAGCTTACTTGCGTGACCAATTGCACCTTTATCCTGTGGAGGTGGCAATAAGGGGAGATTGGTTATGGGGACAGGGGGAGCGTATAGCTGTGGGTTACCTGCGCGCTTCCCGAGTCCAGCCCACGCCCAGCGAACACATTGCCTTAGTGTCGATCTCGTTTCAGAGTGGCTTGTAGGGGAGGAACAGAGGCATGATGAATGGCCAGGTGGAAGCTCTGTACAGTTTGATTGCAACGTGAGGTTGGAATGGAGTAGGGTGGATTCAGTAATGCAGGAAGTGGGCCTGAGCGCACAATGCATATAGATGCAAGTCCGGGGCACCCATCCCACTCTGTGATTGTGACAGTTTAAGCAGTTCATATGTGGAATGGGGTTGTCAGCCAGCCCACACCAGCGATATCAATTTGGATCATAGGTGCTTGAGGAAGCTAACAGTAGGAAGGAATGGAACATTCACGAATAAATAAAGTTGGGTAACACAACTATTTTCCCTATGGCGATATGGCCTTCCATCGACAGAGTTAGTTAGGAACACATCGGAATGTGGTCCCCCAGCCAGTCCATGGCGCGACTGTTGTTGGTTTGCCACAGTTCTTCAGAATCTCTGCTATTCCAGATGCGTAAAAATGTGATTGGGCTCAAAGCTCATTACAGTGAATATTCAGAGGGGAAGGGGGAGGTCGCTTCCGTCAAAGGGAAGAACACCGACTTGGCCCATTTACCTGTATGCTTGAGTGGTCACCAAATCTCACAACCTTGCGAATCAGAAGTGCCAAGTTGACCTGGGGGTCTTTCACATAAAGAGTGATGTCATCTGGATATAACAAGACTCGGGGACGTGAAACCCAAGCCCCTGTCTGCATGGTGTTACGGGGTTGTGCAGCAAGGGTCTCCATTGCAATGGTAAATGAGGGGGACAGCGGACACACCTTTCTCGTGCCCCTAGTAACGGGAAAAGGATTAGAAATTAGCTAGTTGAGATGCATGCAAGTGTTTGGTAGGGTGTATGGGAGCCGGATCTGTGTGATAAACGTGGGGCCGAGGTCCACCCTCTGTAACAGTAGAAAAACTAGTCAAACACTTTTGGTGAAATAACCAATGTGTAATGCAGAATTATTACTGATTCCTGACTTCTCAGAGGGTGCTTGTTGCAACTTGGTTTCTTCCTAATTATTGACACGGGCATTAAGTTGCTTAGTATCACACCCCCGGTGGTGGGTGTTCTACCAGGTTCTCAGTGCACCTCTATCCTTGATATTTCACACGTAACTTGATCAGTGAAAATAGTCGCTAACAGAGGGTGCGGACGTTTTCTCGCCTCGAGAAACGCTACCACCAACATTGTTGTATTACTTTTGTGGCGTACGACAGAGCAGCTGAGATCTGTGGATGCAAATGGTGCATTACTGCAAAAAGAGTATGTAGGTTATGGGACGTCGACTGACCGGGTATACAGCTGGATTGGTAGGGCCGTACCATCATAGGCAGCAGCAAATGCAGTTGGTTTGCTAAAACTTTGGCAGATATTTTCTTGTCAGTGTTTATTAGGGACAGAAGGGGGTAAAAACCACAATGATTGGCCAGCTTGTTGGATTTAAGAAGACTGACTATGATGGGCTCCTGCAAGGATGGAGGGAGAGACCCTGCCTCCAAGGCATCCTGGTACATATCCAAGAGTTTGGGGGCTAGGAGCTGGAAAAACTCTTTGTAGAAGGCCAAGGTCATCCCGGCAAGGCCATGAGCTTTGTCAGCAGGGAGGCTGGAGATTACCTGGTGTATTTCTTCCATGGTGATGGGAGAGTTCAGAAACTCCTGATGGGCATCAGAAAGCCAGACCAACTGTTCAGTGTCCAAGTATGCCTGGAGGTCTGCAGAATCCGTGGAATGACAGAGTAGAGGCGTGTAAAGAAAGCCACCATAATCTGCAGAAGGTCAGAAGGGGAAGAGCAGGTATAACCGTACGTATCTAGAAGCTGGAGTCTATGGCCGAGACGTGAGGTTTATGGAGCAGACGAGCTAGAGTTTTGCTGGGGCGGTCCCCCTCCCCATATCTACGAACTTGAGACTCCCTGCTCAGGCAATGTGTTTTGCGTAGTGCCTCTTCCTGGTATTCAGACATTTTGTCTCCGATGCCAGCCTTCGTGATGGATCATTGGAGCGGAAGAGGTCTGACTCCACGTCTGCGATATCAGCCTCCAGTCTCATGAGCGTTCGGCAAATATCTCTAATGATACCATTCTGTGTGGCAATGCATATACCCTGTAGGACTAATTTGAAAACTTCCCATAAAAAAGGAAGGTGAACTGACCAAACCAGTATTCACCTCAAAATGCGCCAGGATAGCCGCATGGATTTCCTTGCTAAAAGGCTCCTCTCGCAAAGCACCCTGCGGCAGTCGCCAAGAAAATGCACAGGGGAGAGTGAGAGTGCACTGGGGTGTGGTTGGAGAGGGTGTTAGAGACCCTAGTCCCTAGTAGTTAGCCAATAATTAATTCTGGACCATGACTTGTGCTGTGGTGATAAGCAGGTGCCTTCACGGAACTCACGGTGTGCAGCTCACCAAACGTCTGCAAGGTGTTTGTCTGCGATTAATGTATGTAGGATTTTGGCCGCATGATGGCGGGGGAACTGGGAACTGCAATCCCCGTTGAGTGAGTCATCATCTAAAGGGATGGTAAAGTCGCCACTCCAGAGCACTGTCAGGGGACCGATATCAGTGATTACATGCCATATCTTTACGAAGAACTCGGGGTCATAAGTGGTAGGCCCGTAAGTGGAAGCCAGTGTTATAATGTAACTGCCAATTTAACATATCGGCTGCCTTTGTCGCTGAAAATGTGAGATGTTCGCTGAAAAAGTGAGATGTTTTCCATGCAACTTCATTCTGTATGAGGATGCTAACCCCCCAGCATAGGTATAATAGCTCGAGGAATAGGTCGCCCCCATCCCCGATTGAGTAGACCAGGAAGAAGGGCTTTAGCTAAGTGTGTCTCCTGAAGGAGACAAATGTCTCTTTTGTACCTGACCAGGTAAGCGTGTATCAATCTGACTTTTTGGCCATTATTTACCCCACGCACATTCCACGTAATATAGGTGACCGTGAACATCTTATTTGGGATTAAAAGGAGGGGAAATGGGCATGATCCGAGTGGCATGTGTTGTGCTAAGAAAGTGTGCTGTATCGTGCCAAATGCATAAAAGTGTTGTATAGTGTTTTGTCTATGTACAATTTGTAGCCAACCACGTTTCCAACTCTCTAAACCCCAACATCAATTGTACATACTGGTCCCGCCCTCCACCCACACCATTTCCCCAATTAGGTTGTGATGGCCCTCCCCCTGACATTGGTTACTGGGAATTATCTCGCGGAGCAGTGAAAACACCGAGCTGACTACCCGCCTATGAGGCTGGGTGGCCCGACAATCAAGGCAAATATAGAAGAGAAACATGCACATAGACAGTGTTATTTCTGTAGAATATCACCATTAGGTAGGATATACTTCGCATGTCTGGAGACTAGTTAGCATTCCCCAGAGTACAACGACAAGATGCAACAGCTATAGAGGACAACAGATCATTAGTCATTGTCACTTAGCTGGGCCCCTGCTGAGGAGCGTGGCGAGACTGCTGGAGACTGGGTAGGTTTGGACTTTTGTTTGGCCAATTTTAGAAATTCTTTTACATCATTGAAATAATGCTTCTTATCCTCTTAGTGGGTAGGAAGTCGCAGCGGTCAGCCTGCATCGCCAGGGTGAAATCGGGATAGGATACAGTATTACCCTGGTGTTGGATTTGTCCCTTTTCATGAGTCAGCCTGAGGATCATGGCACGGTCCCTTTAGTTTAACAGGCAAGCTATGACTGGGCACAGGTGGCCACCTCTGAAGGCCTGGGGCCAAGCAACCTGTGGGCCCTTTCGCCGAATACCTGAGACACTTCCACGATGCAAATGTTGTTGGCCTTTATACATGTGCATGTGCTGTTCCTTTGCGACAGCTTGGTTGTCATCAACGTCTGACAAGCAAGTTTCCAACTGATCAAGAGTAGTGTCGTGAGTGTCTACTCGCTTCTTAACATGATCCAGGAGTGAGGTAGGTAGATCTATTTTGGAACATATTGTTTTCAAGCATGTCTTGACCTACAGGAGTATTTCCCTCAGGTCTATCTCCTGTTCATTAGAATCTTCCGCTCGTGGAGGGCCAGCCTCACCATCCTTGGTGTGGTCAGCCTGCCGAGCACTTGTCAGGGACTGTCCGGGACTATGTGGGAAAAACAGTCAGGGACTTGGGCAAGGACTGGGAATTGGGTAGAAAACGTACACAGAAAGAGGAGTACAGCGCTGCCCAGGATTCATACAGGGAGTCAGAGGAGAAAAAGGATCCAAAGGGGAAGCCTGTGCAAGTGAACAAGATGGGTAAGACTCAGAAAGGAAGGGCATTAACGAGGCAATTTAGCATTCAGAATAACTACACCCAGGACGAATGTGCAAGACATATATATATGAAACAACATTAACAATAAAGAGGAGTGTGGGGTAAAGCACTCAGGAGCTCCACTGGTAAGTCTGAAGCTCAGTAAGTTTCTTACCCACAATTGCTGTTACAGATACTGACTGCAAATACCCACATATAGGATATGCATGTAAAGGCAGGGTTTGTGGAGCTTATACCTATGGTGATGTAATAAATGCAACTCAAAGACAATACTTACAGTGAACATGAACCACCACCTAGGTAGTCAGCTGTGCCCATGGATCCTGATGATCAAACAGGAACACCCAAGGCAGTAACAGCAAGGGGGTAGAACTAAACACAAGCACAAAATACAAGTAGCTAGCAAGGAAGAGTGCTTAACAGAAAAGGAAGGAAATCACAGTGCACACTTGGCAGAAAGTAGGTAACAAACATACAAGGCAACAGAAGCAAGGCAACAGAATAGAAAGACAGCAAACTAGGAACTGGAACCAAGGAAATGGGAAGAAAGGCGGGGACTGGAGAAGGATATACAGAAGGAGAAGCTACAAGGAGATACAGGTTAAGGAATCAAGAAAACAAAGTAGCATAGAAGGCAGTGCTGGGGCAGGAACAAGAATTGAGCTAAGGCTCAGGAGTCAAGGTAGCACGGCAGGCCGTGCTAGTTCAGGAACAGGGAAATTACTATAGCTCAGGAGTCATGGTAGCATTGCAGGCAGTGCAAGTTCAAGAAATAGGACAAAGCTAAAGCTCAGGAGTCAAGGAAGCACTGCAGGCAGTACTAGTTCAGGAAACAGGGAAATGAATATAGTTTAGGAGTCAACGTAGCACTGCGAGCAGTGCTAGTTCAAGAAACAGGACATTGCTACAGCTCAGGAGTCAATGAGTCAAGAGAGCACTGCAAGCAGTGCAAATCAGGAACAAGAAATAGCTGAAGCCCAGAAACAGGAACAAAGAATAACTATAGCTCAGGAACTCAGGAAACAAGGTTGCACTGCTAATTCAGGCACAAGGAATAGCTATAGCTCAGTAATCAAGGAACAAGGATTAACTAAATCTCAGGAATCCCTGGAAACAAGGATATCAAAGGCTCAGGAAATACTGGAAACAAGGACCCGTCTCACCGGTATACAGCTACAATGACCAAGACTGGACTGAAGGGAGATGGGGCTTAAAAGAGCTCACAGTAATCCCATGCATCAGGTGTGAGCAGGCTAGCAGCAGCCAGCCACAGGTGAGCTGAATTCCTCCACCCATCCTTGGCTTGCAGAGGTGGAGACAAAGCAGTGAGCAGGGGATTATAGGTAATGGAGTCTCCAGCATGAGCATACTGACTTCCACAAAACCTGGCATGGATTGGGAATGGATGTCATTCCCTAAATGATGTCCAAATGCCTGGAAGTCAGGATATGCATACAGGGGAGTGTCTGGAGGCATATTAGAACACTGGAAAGCCCCACAATTCGGCTCCCTGGTGGTGGGCACGAGAGCACAGGGATTGAATAGTGACAGTCCATCACCTCTCAAATAAAAGCTTGGTCTGCCTTCCTTCGTGCTTCCCCATAGTGTGGTGAGGGTGGGGGCCAGCGGCGTATAATCCCGGTGGAGAGTGGGGCTGGAGATCACCGATCAATGGAGCTGCTGTTGGAGTTCCGTGCTGGCACCAACTATGGGAGGTGGCGCAACCCCTTTTTCAGCAGCAGACCGGGCCCCCACCATGACACCTCCCTCAAGGTCAGAAGTCTGTGGGAGGTGCAGGAGGCCCCAAAGTTCAAGTTGACTACACAGGGGGCAGGGGCAAACCCAGATCTAACCTCCATATAGCCAAGGGGTGAAAGGACGCGCCCTATTGCCACGGCAGGGGGTACAGTGGCAAGCAGCCCCCCAGGATACCTCAGAATGCATGTGAGTGAGAACAGCAGTAAGCAGGCTGGTCCTCACGTGGGGATCATACACCCCTAGTAAAGCCAGAAGGGCGACAGTGACGAAGAAACAGACCAAGGAGATCTGCAGCATGCCAGGACACCCGCAGATCAACCCTGCCTCCACGCCCCCTCCACAGAATCCGCAGGCCCAAACTGGGCGCTACAATAGGCAGAGGCAGCAGGCTGCGTGCCCAGCCACACCACTGTAGGCCGTCCACCGCCAAAGCGAGGTCCATGAGGTCCAGCCTCCAGGTCTGCAGCACGACCCCCGCATAACGTAGGTCGAGCAGCGGGCGGGTGCTTCACGGTCGATGGTCTGGCAGGGCGGAGAGGCCGGACCACTCCTCCATACTGCGCACAACCGTTTCAGTCGCGCATGGCACACCAGCTCGTCCGTCCCTCGCAACTATGGTTCCCAGCTACTTACCAGTTCAGTAAGAGTCCACTCTGTGATTCAGGAGAGCCGGGGTACAGAGCCATTCCCTCCGGTGGTGGCAAAATCCACTAGTCATAATTGATGGCGATCGGGGCAGCCTGGCCCCAGGGCAGTCACGATTCCGGCATCAACCGCACCGCATGTTGGCCAGCAGCCAAGGTTCGCTGCCGTTCACCCACACAGCCGGGCACTGAGGCTCATCCAGCCCCACTGTAACACAGGTGCGGGGTAACTGGTTTTCGTGTGCTGGCCATGTGTGATGGTGGCACTGGGAGACCTCAGGATGTGCGGATAATGTAGGACTAGTAGCTCGGCCGGCAGAGCTCGCCTACAGAGCGGCTATTTGCTGCTCATGAGACCACACCCCAAGGCTTGATGCTTTAATTGCAAGGCATTTGGGAAGTGAACTGGAGACTCTATCAGTCACAAAAAAGCTTCCTCTCATGCTCCCTAGTCATGATGCTTGGTGGGCCCTTATCAGGTCAGAGAACACCCTGAAGCCACTTTAGTTTCAGAGGGTGGGGTGGATGTAGCTGCCCCTGGTTGTTTGGCCCACTAACATGCAAAATACAAACAGCAGCCTTTGATTAATGGGGTTATAGTGGCAGCACTGAGAGATACAGGTGCAAGTATCACCATGGTGACTGAAAAACGGTTATCTACCAAACAGTATCTGACTGGAATCCAGTCACCTATGCTGATAATGTGACCAAGGCTCATTCCATGGCTATGGTGTCCTTGGAGTGAGTAGGGGTTACTGGCCAGAAGAAGGTGGCAGTTTCCCCTGCAATTCCTGTTGAATGTCTTCTAGGAAATGATCTAGAGTCCTCAGAATGAGCTGAGAAAGAATTAGGATCCCAGTCAGCCTTGTTGGGAATCCCTGAATGGGTGTGCGAAAAAAACAAGCACAGAGCACAGCCCAGGGTGAAAAAGTGGAGTTGGAGACTGAAAGAGTGTCTCAACCCTTCAAGATAAAAGGTAGGAAGTCTTGTAAGCCAGCTTCTGAACAGCCTCGAGCTCAGGCAGAAGACCCTTCAGCCCCAGAGGGCACTGAGCCCCGGAAACTTGGGCCTTACCAGGTGGAGCTGCTAGAAGGGGGACGGGCTAGGGAAGAGCGGTGCCGAAGGCGGAAGACCTGTCCTACTCTTGAAAGCCTGAGTCAGCAAGCTGCTGCACAGGAAAAGGGAGATGTCAATGGCTCCACATGATCTATTGGGAAGAGGGACTCTGTACACTGAGGCAGAGACCCCAAACCTGGTGCCACTAGGAGAGTGTTAGTGCCTCAGCAGTACAGAGAGTCATTACTCTAATTGGTTCATGACATCCCACTAGGTGAGCATCTTGATCACACAAAGACTTGGAGTAGGCTAGTCAGCCATTTCTACTGGTCAAATATGTCCCAGAAGGTGAATGTGTTTTATACCTGCCAAGCTAGTGACACTGCAGGTAACCACCCAAAGGGCCCCTTAATTCCACTTCCAGTAATTGTGCTGCCCTTTGAAAGCGTAGGGGTTTACGTTGTTGGCCCCCTGGACCCTCCAACAGCATCAGGGAACAGATGTATACCTGTGCTAGTGGATCATGCCACCAGGTACCCTGAAACCACTGCAGTTGCCAGAGCCCTCTTAAGTATTTTCACAAGAGTGGGATTCCCTAAGGAGGTACTGTCAGACCGATAGTAAGTTCATGCCTGGCTACTTAAAGGCAGTGTGGAATTAATGTGGCGTGACTTACAAGTTCACTACTGCATATTGTCCATAAACCAGTGGTTTAATTGAGAGATTCAACAAAACCATGAAAAGTATGATAATAGGTGCTCCCTGAAAAACATAGGAGGTGGGATGTCCTTTTGCCATGCCTCATTTTCGCATACAACGAAGTACCTCAGAAGGAAGTAGGGTTCAGTCCCTTTGAACTTCTCTTTGGGAATCCTGTAAGGGGACCACGGTGTCTAGCTAAAGAAGGCTGGGGAGACCTCTCAAAGAGCCTAAATAAGACATTGGGGATTATGTTCTAGCCCTGCGTTCTAGGCAGGCAAAGTACATGGGTAAAGCATCCAAAAACCTTGAGGGCAGCTATCAAGAGCCCCAGAAGCATCACTATGACCAAACGAGAGCCCCAGAAGCATCACTATGACCAAACGGCTGCACTGGTGGATTTCCAAACGGGGTAGAAGGTAAGGGTACTAGAGCCTCTGTAAATTGTAAATTGATACTTGTATAGCGCACTACTCACCCGCAAGGGTCTCAAGGCGCTTGTACCGCTGTGGAACCCATCCTGGCTTTCCCTGTGAGGCATCCACTCCTGGGCACCCCCAAGGTGGAGGCCAGGCATCCTTAGCGTTGTGGGGCCGTTGTGGAGATTAAGCAAGCTATTGCCCAGAGTTGCAGAGTGGGACTACATGATTGGAATAGGCACCGAGGCAAGAATTATCAGGTCAGTGGAATTTTGAGCCTAATACCCGCTGAGGCGGGGAATTGAACCCTGGTCCCGGGCTAGACCTCTGCATCAGGGTCTGCCGCTCTAATCATTGAGCCTCTGGCTCCATGGGCACCAGGATAAATGGTGTGGACCCTATCCTTGAAAGAAAAGGAGTGGTTAACTATCTGGTGGACCTTGGCACCCCTAGGAGCCTCAAAAGGTTAATCTATGTGAATCACCTTCAACCCTACCATGACAATGCTGATGTGGCAATGCTGATGATCACTGACGAGGATCAGTAACAAGAAAGTGAACCTCTCCATGACCTCCACTTCTACAACCAAAAACATAGGCCGGCAGATAGAGTTGTCTTCTCAGACACCCTCTCTGCCCAACAGAAAGTTAACTGCAGGCATGTCCTGGAGCAGTATGCTTAGCTCTTCTCCCTAACCCCTGGTCAGACCACCTAAAAAAAGTCCTAAAAATGCTGGAATTGTGAGTCATTGAACCCTCTGAGAACCCCTCCGCCAGCCCAGTTGTGTTAGTCCCAAAACCTCATTCCAATAGTGAAAACCATAGTGGAGGTTTTGTGTGGACTATAGGGGACTCAATGCAGTAACCAAGGCAGATGCACGCCACATTCCTAGAGCTAATGAGCTAATTGACAAGTTAGGGGGCAGTTTTCTCAGTACCTTTGATTTAACATCATGGCACTGGCCGATTGGTCTGACCCCCGGAGCAAAAGAAAAATCAGCATTTTCCACCCAAGATGGGCATTATCAGTTAACTGTTATGTCCTTTAGTTTAAAGAATGCCCTGCTACCTTCCAGAGGTTGATGAATAAAGTCCTTGCTGAATATGAAACTCTTAGTGCAGCATATCTAGACGATATTGATGTGTATAGTTCCAAGTGGCAGGATCACCGGATCCACCATGGGAAGGTCCTGAAGGCTCTGCAAGCTGTAGGACTCACTATTAAGGCAAGCAAGTGCCAGATAGAGCAGGGCATGGTTTTATACTTGGGCTATCTTGTAAGTGGTGGTCAAGTTCAACCATTACGGCCCAAGATCCAGACTATTCTGAACTGGGAAGCGCCATCCACCCAGAACAAAGTCAGGGTATTTCCTTGAGGTACAAAAGTGGGTGGTGATGGACGGAGCATCTGAACCACTCAAACACTCACACCCAGTCAAAAGATCTGGGTTTAATCCATCACCGTTCTTTAGCCCACTCTGCCACCCCAGTTCAGACATGGCCATATGCAAATCAGTCTGACCGTGTGCCTCATGGGAACAGTCCAGCCCGAACTGCCAAGCCATGCCTTCCCTGGACCATGCCTTCTCTGGACCGGAAACAAATGTGCTTGGCACTGGTATTTACGAGTTCTCCAACTAGATGATGGCTTCAATAAAACTAGAGCTGTTTGATAGCAAATATCTCCTATTAATAAAACTTACTCCCATGATGGATTTATTAATACATGCACCCAGAGGTCACCTTAGAGCTGCCCCCTGAAAACCTACAGACTATATGGGTACTGGCCTACTGGTGCAGACTAGACTGCCACCACAGACTGGTTTCTGACCCCTTGCAGGTGAGAGCCCATGCTCTTTCAGGGCAGAAGCAATGCCTGCTCTGACCGGAGGTGTTATCACCTCCTCCAAGCAGGATGCCTAAGTAATCAGCATACCAAGGGAGGAGGCGTCAAAGGCCTCTGCCACCTTTGATATGCAACTCAAGGCTTCCCTAGACAAGCCGTGCAGGGAAAGGAGACCGGCACCACTCGGTCGGAGGGCACGAGGAGGCGGAAGGAACTCCCAACCAGCAGAGGCACCGAGACATATAAGGTACTTTGGGGAGGAGAGTATATGTGTGAGGAATTAAGAAACCCCAACCATTGAAACGTCCATTTAAATAATTTAATTAAAGTTGCAGAATAACATGTCCGCCGACAATGTGAGAGAACGGGAGGCTGCCGCCATGGCCATGTTCTCGGACAGCCTCCCGATTCCAAGTAACATCCTGAATCCAACTACAACACCCACAAGCCCCCAAACTAGCTCACTTAAAGAAACATTTTGAATGCTGGAAAATAAATCACGAAGTGAGCAGAGCAAGTGGTGGGAGGCGAAATCGCTTCAGAGTTACATCAATGTTAATCGCATTCCAAGTGGTCTGCGCATTTTGACAGCACCAAGTTATGAAAATCCCAACCCGGGACTGATGAAAGAATGGACTGAAAGCAATTTAGAGGCATTGCGAAGGTTAGTCCTAATCCTCATTAAGGGGCCGATTAGGATGGAGGATTTTCCGCCTCCTCCGGGCCGGCGGAAGCCACCTCCGGCCCGGAGGAGGCGGAAAATCCATTGCGGGCTCACCAAAGACCCACCGCCACATTACGATGGCTGGTGGGTCTTGGTTTCTGTCCGCTGCTTTTCCGCCGCGGTCGGATTACAACCGCGGCGGAAAAGCTCTCATTTGGCTGGCAGTGTCTATCAGACACCGCCGGCCAAATTAGGAAGCATTTGAAAACATGCTTTTCCGCGGCGGTTTTTCCGCCGTGGAAAAGCATGTGTACTTTTGATTTTGGGGGCCCGTTGCGGGCCCCCAGGGTGTTGGTGGGTGGGGGGTGCACATGGGGGGTACCTATGGTACCCCCCAGCATTTACATGCACAATGCGGCAGGCACCGCGCGGTGCCTGCCGCTTTGTGCATGTAAATGTTACACATGCATTTTTAACATTGCGGCGGGTGCTGCTTGAAGCAGCACCCGCCGCAATGTTAAATATCCAGGATGTGACCGCCAGGGTGGCGGTCACATCCTAATCGCACATGAGGGAACGCCGCAGCCCATGCGGACGTTCCCTCATACTCTGGGGTCGCGGACGGACTCAAGTCCGTCCGCGATCCTAATCGACCCCTAAGTATGTGGAAATTGATAGAGCGCAGCTCTTGAAAGAAATTGCGGAGATTCATGAGGAGCTCGACAAAACTGACCAAACGGAGGAAAAAACCAAGCTAATGAGTGAAATGAATATCAGGCCCAAAATAGAAGCCAAAATTATGGAACGGAAAACTTATAAGTTCCAAAGAGATCATAATGATTACGAGATAGGACAGATTTTTACCTTTGCCAAAAGATACGATGCCTTACGTATATCTGCAAAGAAGACACCGTTCCACCAGAGAAGAGCTCAGCAAAGCAGTGAAAACACGGCAACTTCTGCTTCAGACCTCAGCTCTTTGGGCAGTGAATCATAGTCCGAAGTGAGGAATCAAACAGCAGCAGACAAAGCAGTCAAACCTTCACCCGGCACGCTTTTGTGCCAAGAACGGATGCAAACTCTGAGACCCAGGACTTTAAAAGATTAGAGCGCAAACTCAGGAACTACAAGAGGAGGCAGAGGTACAGAACGTGGAAAAGGAGGGCAATATCAGAACAAGAGAGGGAAGGGCAAATGGGTACCCAACAACCAACAGTGACAACCCAAACTAATCAGTCTATTATTAATTTGACGGACATTGCCCTAACATCCGAGGAAGAAAATATCTTGAAACTTGGCTTCTCCTATGCACCTCTTAGGAACTTTGACTATGCCACTACCAGACTTGACATCTACAAAGCAGTTTACAAGTTAAAATTACGCAAATACTTTATATTGAACAAGAAAAAAACAACGCCAAATGTTAGACAACCTCAAGACATTGACTTGACTGGTGAAATGAATGACACAAGACAGACTGAAGAATTATTCGAACTATGGGAAACAGAGGGTGTTGGCTATTCGATGTCCCAAATATCTGAAGCAACAAGAGCAGGACAGTCAAAGGCCACGCCAGCGTCCAATGTCACCCATTTCAGTCCAGTGTCTACATTTAATCCAATTATTCCCAGGGACACAGTGGATGTGTTCCATGAGAACGTAACATATCAAATTAAACAACTCAGCAAGAGTACAAAATCAAAAGCGACGATACGATAAACAGTCACAGCAATATGAAGCCCTTATCTCAAAGTTGAGCCAAAACAAGGATGTCATTATTAGAGCCAGTGACAAGGGAGGCAATATTGTTCTGTTAACACGTTCTAACTATGATCAAGAGGCATATGCACAATTAAATGACAGGCAGTGCTACGAACGGACTTCTCTGACAACAATGAAGTCAGCACATTCAGTATATCAGACCAAGCTCACCAAATGGCGAAATTAAAAATACCTAATGGAGAACGAATTCAAGTATTTGCTCAATGAAAATCCAATTACACCAACAATATATCTCATTCCCAAAGTCCATAAGAACAAAGACTTGCCCCCAGGCAGACCAATTATTTCTGCCAGGGGCAGTATGTTGGAAAAAACTTCGGTATACATTAACTATTTGCTGCAGCCTTATGTCAAAGCCCTGGATTCCTATGCACAGGATACTGGGGATTTCATTTGGAAACTTGAACAAATTGTATGGGAAGAGAATTATTGGATGATTACGTTAGACGTAGCTGCATTATATACTAGTATCAAGCATCAAGATGGGCTCAATGCAGTTACCTATTACCTTGCGCGACGAGCTGCTCAACACAAAGAACATAATGATATCATTGTTCAAATGCTGAAATATTGCGTGACCAACAATTTTTTCATGTATAACAACTTGTTATATCTCCAGATACAAGGGGTGGCCGATGGGGGCCAGTTTTTCCCCAAGCTTTGCCTGTTTGCATATGGGCAGCTGGGAAGAACTGGTCCTCAAAACCCAATACAAGACAGTCTGTGATAACTATATCATGAAATGGTTGCGTTACATAGACGACCTGTTTATTGTTTGGAGGGATCTAGGGAATTAGCTGACAAATTTGTAGAGGATATTAACATCAACACACTCAATTTGAAATTCACTGCTAACATGAGTCAGCAATCAGTCCCTTTCCTTGACACAGAAGTCTTTGTTAAAGAGGGTAAGCTAGAAACCAGGGTTCACCGAAAAAGCACAGCAGGAAATACCATCCTTCATGCCACAAGTGCACATCCAGCTCATCTAATATCGAGCATCCCTTTTGGGGAAATGTTGAGGCTAAGAAAATTGTGTAGTAACAACGATGACCTCAAACAGGCGCAATTTGACAGCAAATGTCGATTTCTGGGACGTGGTTACTCTATAAAATCCATTGAGTCCGCCATTGCTAAATCCATGTTAGTGGACAGACATCAGCTCCTCAGTACCTACTGCCGGAATGAATCCCACACTAACAGTATAGTCAATATGGAAACTACAATTAGTCTGGCGAAAAATGAACCTGTCCCCTTCAGAATTATCACAAGTTACAATAGACAACATTCAGACATTAATAAAATTGTCAACCGTAACTGGCCGGTAATTCTGAATGACCCAGTCATAGGCCCTACTTTACCGCGAAAAGCATCACTTACATACAGTAGGACACCCTCAATGAGGGATGAACTGGTCAACACCAATCCAGAGGTTTTGGAAAAAAATTCCTGTTAAACAGACCAACAAAGGTTTCTACAGGTGCAAAACGTGCAAATCATGCATCCATGGACTTAACACCAAAACCTATGTAGATGCATTCAGCAATAGGGAACACCTTATTGATAAAATATTAACATGCAATACTGAGTATGTTGTATATGTCTTGACGTGCCCGTGCAATATGAATTACGTGGGTAGCACAAAATTGCCAGCGCATAAACGCATATTACAACATCTCCGGGCAATTACGAACCAGGACAACACCTATCCGGTCGCGAGACATTTTAAGGACAAACATAACAGTGATAACTCAGGCTTGAAATATTTTCTGATTGATGCCGTAAGCGCCAGCAGGAGAGGTGGGAACAGAGAGTCGAGGTTGCGTAAACTCGAAACCAGATATATATTGTTACTAGATTCTAAGACTCCCAAGGGCCTCAATATTACTGAGGACTTACATACATGGCTGTCCTAACTGGTTCATGAGTTCCCTTGCCAAATAGTCCAGTCTCCTTATCCAAGTTGCCCTCCTTCAGCATAAATATCAGCATCAAATATTACATATATTTGAGGAATGCGGACGCATTTCTCGTTAATGTTTTATCTTTTTCCAGAGTAAATGACCATTCAATTTAAACAGAGCATGTTATTATGAGGCATTAAACCTATACAGATATAGTTAGGCCCAACATCAGGCCAAGATATGTTGTAGTGAATGTTGGACTTGGCCCTTCTGGCAGGTTCACCCCTAAACTTTTTGCTTTGTGAATGTGAATTGGTGGTAGTGATTTTTGGTTTCTGCGCACTTTCACTGTGTCCCAGTGGAAAGTGCGTGCGCACTCTGAGTGCGTGGAGTAAGGGTGGCCTGCCCTCACATAGGAATGCATGGGGAATGTCTGTGTCCCTGGTAGTTCCTGATGCGTGAGGTGTCCAGGCTCGAGTTTGGTATGTGCGGACTCGTGTGATTGAATGCTGCGCAATGATGTATGCGGCGTGTATGTGTCTAGTGTGGAAGTGCCACTTCTAGACATGGGGACATGGGTGTGCGTGTGCAGTGAGTGTGTTGGCTCGTGATTGGCTGGAGCTGGCTGGTGAGCCTGGCTCCAGGAGTCTGGATGGGTCTGCCCGTGGTGAGTGTGGAGATTAGCATGCTGATGCTCGGGGAGGAGTGCACCAGGGTCCTGAATAGGGCTGGGCTTTCCCCACACAATGCTGGCTCCGCCCCCTGTGGTGTGACTGATGATCCTAGCCCTGCCAGTGAATAGAGTGAGGGGCTGAGCACATCAAGGGTGCTCCCAGACCAGCTGCGACTGTTTTTTCCCCTCACACTGAAGCCAGGCAAAGGATTTTACTGTATAAAAAGGGGCTGTGTCCCCTTACAAGTTGTTCTCTTCCAGGATCCTGTCTGAGGGGGGCCGTTGCTGTTGCTGGGCGCCAGGAGGACCGCCACTTGGACTGCCTCCCTGCCTGGAGGCTCAGTGAGCTGGCTCTGGGCGAGCCTTGCCCCCCTGCCTGCCTCCAGAACTTTGCTGGAGCTTTACCTTGCCCTTAGCGCCTGGTAGCGCTTTATTTTTGCCTTTAGCTCTGGGAGCACTTAATTTCTTCTCTAAAGTGCCTGGAAGCGCTTTACTCGTCGTTAGCGCTTGAGAGCCCTGTAATTAGCTGCTAAGCGCAGGGAGCGCTTTATTTTTCACTCGCGCTTTGGGAGCGCTTCATTTATCTTTAAAGCCGGTGCCCACCCGGCATTGCCCTGCGTAATTGGCCCTGCCGCCGCCCGGCCCACAGCAGGAAGTCAGGCAGGCCGGGGGCGGGACCGAGGGACACCCGGAAGTGCTCTATTCGAAACCGGAAGCAGACGGGAGCCCACCCCGCGCTCCGGTGAGACTAGGAGAGAGAGGAAGCCCGCAGCCGGCACCTTCCACGGGGCTCCCAGGAGTGAGGGAGAGCCCGTGGTGACCGGCTTAAAGGAGGGAGAGTCCTGTAGTCTCCGCCGAGAGCGCCCAGCACGCCGCCAGCAGAGGGAGCCCCGGGAGACACAGCAAAGGAGCCGTGCAGAGGAGGAGCCCCCGCCCTCCAGAGTCCCTGTGAGTGCTGCTCCGTGTCTCCGGTGCTGTGGGGGCGTCATCTGTATGTCCAGTCCCTTAAAGGAGGGACTCCAATGTTCTGGGGGCATTTTGGCGATTTCAAGTCCACGAGGGACTCCACCGGCCACATTTGATGAACGAGCCCAGAGGGGTTCAGGTGGCACCTTTGGTGTACGAGCCTGCGAGGCTCGAGGCGGCATTTCTGTGTTTTCGAGTCCCCCCCTGAGAGGGACTCCAACGAAGCCCCAGGTGTTCACTGGTCCCCCCGAGAGGGACCACACTGATTTCTTGAGACCCCGAGAGGCTCCAAAGCGCCACAGTTTCTAGTTCAGAGCCACGAGGGCTCTAGGGGGCAATTAGCTTGTTTAGAGCCCAGAGAGGCTCTGGAGTGCCACCTTCGTTTCTGCGAGCCCAGAGCGGCTCAGGGGCAGTGGTGTGTTGAGAGCCCAGCGAAGAGGGGATAGTCAGTTGTCCAGAGCCTGCGAGGCTCCCAAGTTGACCATATCATTTTCTCCCCAGCTGCCCAGCACTTAGTGGGCAGCTGCTACGTTTAGGCCCCTGACTTTGGGACACAGGGCGTCCTAGCCCTAGAGAGGCCAGTCGCAGGTGGTGACTTATGTAAGATTGGCGCAATTGTTCTTTTGCTGCACCTCTGAATGTGTTGATTATGCGTCATGTGCCTTGTTCTGACACCTCTGAATGTTTGTAGGCATCATGTGTTTTCCTTCCCTACACCTCTGGATGTTGTGATGCATCATGTGCAATGTGCTTATACCCCTACAGGTATTGTGATACTTGGGTGGTTGTTTTTCTCCACAGGTGTTGCTAGAGAGGTCCTGGTTCCCTGCGTAATATTTTCCTAAGGTGGTTAGGGTTGCGTAGGTGGTACTTACCTGTTACCAGTGATTACTGGGTGTGTGCTTTATGTTCTATTTTGTGCTACAGTGATTTATAATCTATGTTCTAAGTGCTAATTCTGCCTAGTGCTAAGTTCTAAAAGTTCTGATTCCTGACAGTGGTCCATGTGGCCCTGTCTTGTACATATCCCCTGTAAATTCTGCCCGTGCCTGTTGGCACATTGTAAAGTGTGTGTTCTTATCTAATGTGTTTTGGGATAATAGAAAGGCTATTTTTATATATACCCTTTTGTGGAGTTTCCTTTGTAGTGGGCCTTGGGTGTTGTTGCTGGGTGCGCGCTCAAACACTTAACCTACATAGCCTCCAAGTTTAGCCTTGCTGCTCGCGCCACGTTACCTAGAGGGTGAGCAGGGGTTATCTTGGCGTGTAACTCCCTTGCCCTGACTTAGGAGTGGTGGTCTCGGACTAACTTTGGTGCAAGCCCTGGCCAGCCAGGGATCCCATTTCTAACAGTGAAGGATTATGAAAACAATATAAAGGAAATTATATAGCCTACACTTAGCTCTGTTATTTAGAACAAGATGTAACTGGGTTGATTGTAATATAATATAATAATATAATCCTTCTCAGCGGATGTTTAATGGACATCATTTTTAAATATCACTATTTTGAGCACATATGCACTTTAATAGCATCATTTTGCACAGTACCAGTGAAGTTATTTTTTATTAATCTCATACAGGTTATGGATAATGTCAATAAGGGCTGATCACTCTTTTGATTAAGACAAAGCAGGGCCATGATAAAGTACTGTATGCAGTATGGATTTATCCCGATATTTTTAATAGGGCCACCAGTATATATCTATGTAGTACAACTATAGGCACAAATATTCCAAGTGCCCGCAAAAGTCATTAGGGGACAATAGCCTGTATATAATATCATCCGCTGTTACAATACATTGAGACAAGTTAGCTCAATTAATACAATAGTATCAATGCTTTGCACATAAATGTCTGTGATGGTTAGTTCAATGAACAACGAGAGAAATACAGCATCTGGTGTAACAGATTCAGTATTTAATAAAAAAACATTGACATACATATTGGTCAAATCAAAACAATGTTGCCTAATTTGCACAATTGCGTATTTTTGCACATATGTTTTAACCTGAGGTTTTTAACTAGTAACCATGATTGGCCAGGATGATTTTTAGCTCCTTTGATTCAGGGCCAAATTGAATGATGTAAATAGCATGTGAATTTCTGCAGATTTATATATTTTACCGATATTTATACCAAACAATGTACATGACACAAAGATGTTGGTACAGCGAATATGTATATTTTGAACTACCAAATCACAGCATTGGGAAGCAATGAATTAAGCATTATGTACAAGACTTTGAAGTATGTTTTTACCTCTATTGTAGGGACTGTCATGTGATGCATTTTAAACCCTACACTGTCACTTTAAAAACTGTAACTTACCTGATTCACATTGTCATGTGAACAAGCCTCCACGGAGGTGAAACTTTATGACGGGTTGCAACTAATAAAAATTCTTGGCACTTATCTACGGTGGTCCGTGTCTGCTTTGCTGCGGTGGGAGTTGGAATCACCTTCGCCGTGGCTGTGGAATTTGTCATATTCAGGCTGTCCTGTTGCTAATGCACATGGTGTTTGTGTAAAAATACAGTAATTGAATTTACCTTCTGCTGTGGTGCCGTGACTTCTGTGTAAACTACGTGAACCCAGGGGACTCGAGGTGATATATATATATATATATATATATATATCAATCAAGTAGTATTTGTATATCGCAGCAAATCACCCCAGGGGGTATCCAGGCACTGTGATGTGTGTCTCAGTCAAAAAGTAAGGTTTTGAGTCCCTTCCTGAAGTGTATCAGCGAGGGTGCAGTGCGGAGGGGGATGGTGTTCCAGGCTCTGGCGGCAATGTGGGAGAAGGAGCATCCTCCTGAGTGGCTGCGATGAATATGTGGTGTCTGAGTGAGGGTGAGGTATGCAAAGCAGATTTTTGTATTTGGCTGGTGGAAGACCAGGCGGTGGTTCTTGTAGGATGATCCTTGGTTGTGGAGGGCTTTGTAGGCGTGGGTCAGGAGCTTGAAATGTCATCTCTTCTGAACGGGGAGCCAGCGGAGGTCTTTTAGGTGCTGGGTGATGCGAGTCCTCATGAGCAGGTTGAGGATCAGTCTGGCAGCTGCGTTCTGGATTGCCTGGAGTCTCTGCATGAGTTTAGTGGTGGTGCTGGCATAGAGTGCGTTGCCGTAGTCAAGCCAGCTAGTGATGAGGGCCTGCATCACAGTTTTCCCTATGCTGATGGGGAGCCATCCGAGGATTTTGTGGAGCATGTGGATCATGTGTAAGCAGGCTGAGGAGACAGCATTGACCTGACGTTTCATGGAGAGTTCGCTGTCCAGGATAATGTTGAGGTTGCGGGAGTGGTCGATCGGCATGGGGGTAGGTCCGAGCTCTGCAGGCCACCAGGAGTCGTTCCGAAGGGCAGTGTGTCTGCCAATGATCAGAACTATAGTTTTGTCAATGTTGAGTTTCCGGCAGTTGTCTTTCATCCATGTTGTGACATTCTTTGTGCAGTTGTGGAGTGGAAGTTGGTCTTCGTCTAGATGAGGTCCACTGAGTATGAGAGGACGCGCTGTGTGTCGTCGACGAAGAAATTCATGTTGATGTGCGATCTGACAATGTCTGCAAGTGGTTTCATGTAGATGTTGAAGAGGGTTGGACTAGGAGATAAGCTTTGAGGTACTCCACAGATGGTGTGCTTGGGTTGTGATGTGAAGGCAGGGAGGCAGATTCTCTGGGAGCGTCCCATGAGGAAGGATGCTATCCATTGCCTGTGATTCCAATCTGGAGTAGTCAAGCGATGAGTGTAGAGTGTAGACACCCTAAAGGTAAGTAGTCTATTGGCTATTACCTGTCACTCACTATAACGGCTCTAAATTGAGTATTTAGGAGGCGTCCTTGATACTAGGAACTTAGATAGGGAGGATCAAGAAGAGAGGACTAAAAAGAGCCACAAGAAAAGCAATATTTGAAGACTGCTGTGGACTTTTGGCACCACACCCGGCCTGTACTCAGTCTCGATGATCATGACCAGCGACTCATCCTGCAGCTGACCAGCTTCCGAGAACCCTGGGAGACTTCCTGCCCTTTGCAAATTGCCATGCAATCTCCATTTGAGTAGAGTAGCTACTCCCTGCAACCCACAGTCATCGAAATACAAAGTCCAGTGCATTGAGTTGCCGCTCTCATGCCAGGCCAATGCAGCAGCCTCCCAAGGAAAAGGGCCCTCTGCTCTGAAGATCAGATCTGTACCCCCACCCAATGAGCAGACGCCAGAACCAACCGGAGATGCATAGGACCAATACTGGGGGTACAGGACCACTTGCAACAAACAGAGCCCGTGAAGGTTCTGGCAAGACTAACCACCACAAGTCCAGAGGATGCACAGAGCCCAGCCAACCTTTTCACTTTGCACTTGAGTGCCCCAGCCCGGGTACAGACTAACTAACTGTGACCCTTTGTTCCCAGGATCCTTGTGACCCAAGCCCCCTGTCGGGAGCTCCTGGACTTGTCCCCAAGTCCCCTTCACTGCAGCCTGTTTCTAGCCTTTCCACCAGCTTACCATACCTTGCACATCTACTAACCTTACCAGCACCTTGCCAGCCGGATGCCCTAGGGTAGATGCCAAGTAACTGCTTATGGTACTTTGGACCACGGCCCTCCACAACCTAAAGTCCCAAAGGAAAACTCCAGAAACTGATTGCAAATAACTGTATGCAACATATGCCTCTTCTACCATGGGAAAGCATTGCTGCGTAAAGACGCTTTGAATTGAACTATTTACTTACCTCTAAAAGTTCATATTTAAAAAAGTACTTACTTGATAACAAGGTTCTTGATATCAAGATTTACATAAAAATAAGAGTCATTTTTCTAAATTGGCCTCACATTTATTCTTGAGTGTGTGTTTAATTTACTGCCTCTGTGAGTACAACAAATGCTTAGCACCACCCTCTGATAAGTCTTACTACTCGCCTACACTACCACAAAAGAGAGCATTTGGGTTATAATGTTTGCCTCTGTAAACCAATTCGGGTTTGCCTAAACTCTTTACACAGTGTTTTTAGACTACTATATTAAGAGCCAGCTTCCTGCAGTAACAAGAGAAATAATGGGAAAAATAGAGATATAGATTTATTTCAGATCATCCACCACAGTTTTTTATTTTTATAAACCTTTTTATTGGGTTTTGCAGTTTAATCAATAGTATTGTATGACTTGTTACAGCTTATAGCAATAGTGCAAAATAAAAGAGAAGAAAATAAAGTTCGAGGCATGTGGGCTGCTGAATTCATATCTTTGCATAGATCGCCGCCTACTGTTGGGTCCGGATGATCGCACATTGTTAACCTGGAAGAGTCTTCGAAGTATCACGAGATAGGTGGCTCCTCCCCTGAACTACAGTGCGCATGGGCATCGACTCCATCCCCAGATTGTTTTTTTCCGCCATTGGGTTCGGATGCATATTGGTTCACTCAAGTTCGGAATCGATATAAAACTTTCTTTTGGCCAAAAGGCCTTTAGTTTATCGTCGGTATTGTCTTGCGATCTGTGCCCAGTTCTGTTCCAGCTCAGTTCCCGAGCCGGGCATCCAGAGGCTTTATCGACGAACCATCATGGAACGGAGCCCGTTCAAAAGATGTCCCGTGTGCAACTCGAAATATCCTCACATCGATGTCCACCCGGTGTGCAAAAAGTGCCTGTCGCCGGATCACAATGAAGCCAGCTGTATGGCTTGTTCCCGTTTCCGATCCAAGAAGACGATTCGACTTCGACGCGCAGCGCGCAAGGAAGCCCAGCAGACGGCACCTGACCCGGTGAACATCTTCGATGCCGAGGACGATGAGGTAGCAGAGCGGGAGGTTCGAGAGAACCTGTCTGATCCCGCATCGGAGATCGACTCCAGCTACGAAGCTGATATTGAGATGCTCGATGCTGAAGACGTCGACGAGGTAGGAGACGACGATAGGGCCTTTGGGGCCATGGAAGATAGAAAAAAGAAAAGAGTTTGACAGTGAGGACCACTATACCAAATGCACACAGAAAAGTATCAGTGAGGAATGATAGTTAGTAGATGGTCAAGTCGAGGCTCAAGAGCACAAGGAGAAAAATGTATTGTTCCCATCAGAAGCCGCACTGTACCGCCCTTATTGTCATCATGTGGGATCTCCTTACCCAGGAGACAAGACGGCCGGTAGACATTACCGTGACCGAAATGTGATATAAGAGCAGAACAGAGGAGTGTAGTAGTGGCTAATGACAAAAGCAGTGTATGGTGATTAAAGTGGAAAAGTGAAGGGTAATACTAAAATTAAGGTGAATGGGTGGAAAAAAGAAATTTTATTAGTATCCCCCAAACCCTAAGGTTAAAAGGCAGGTGTGGGTGCAGGTTTTAAATAATAACCGCACTTATTGGTGGTCGACATGTTTCAGCATTTCATAAGGTTTTCTTAATGCATTCCTCAGGACCTATACAGGATACACTACTGCTTTGTAAGAAATAAATAAATTATAAAGATATCACCTGGACATCCAGGCGTGCTCAACCGTATACTATCAGTGCAAAATGGTAAGGGATCCAACATGTAAAACAAACAAACAAACACACGAAGAAACAAATGGAACACGAAAGTTATTCACATCATTTCTGTTTGTATTCATAATGACATTGCAATATGTTTAATCATACCTGGTCATTATTTCAAGTATGCACTCACCCTTGCGTGTAGGTTGAGGAGCTTCACCCCACCTGGCTGCAGCTCAGGTAAAAGGAGCGCCGCTCTGTGAATAACCACATTATGTTTACAGAGCGGCTAGTGATATGACACTAAACCAAGATAATAATAAAATAAAATATACTTCGAGATGAGAGGTGGTTTGAACCTCTAATGTAGTCAAATAGTACCCAGGCTAGGCGTGAACGCCGTGATCTGTCAAGACTCGAGAACGATGACCACCCGGTAGGGACAGATAAAGCATGAAAACCGTGTCAGTTTCAGTGATGTTTGAAAACCGCACTCGAGAAACGCTTCCGAGAAACGCTTCGTGTTTCTGATGGCGGGGTGGCCTCTAGCGGCATAGCCGCGCAGAGGGAAAAACAACACGAAGTCACGCATTATGCGTTCACTCACCTCTCCGTCGGCGTCTCCAGGCAGTCTTCAGTACTGCTCGGGGGGGCGCCGATCGCGGAATGCGGCTTCTGATGGGAACAATACATTTTTCTCCTTGTGCTCTTGAGCCTCGACTTGACCATCTACTAACTATCATTCCTCACTGATACTTTTCTGTGTGCATTTGGTATAGTGGTCCTCACTGTCAAACTCTTTTCTTTTTTCTGACCCCCAGATATTATTTGTTGTGATATATTGAGTTAGGGGCATATATCTGGTTGGTCGGTAAACCTGCCCTTAGACCCTTCCCACTTGTTGTTGAACGTGTTACTAGTACAGCTAAGGCTGTGGGTCTTTTTAATTTTGGTTGATCACTCTGGTCACCAATGCAATAAAGTATACTTTGAGAATCTCGCTCTCAGGCTTGACCGCCTCACCTGTCTGCTCGGAACGATGGCTACCAACTGGGGGTTATCATTTGAAAGTGCTGAAGTGCAAAACATTTTAGACGAAAATCCTAGCCTTCTGGATAATGTGCCTATTCCACCTCAGGCAACAAACAATGACGACAGCTGGAACAAAGTTTTGATTCTAAAGAAGTCCCACTCTCGAATTTCCATCCATGGCATCATCATGGCCCAGTATCTTAGAGGTAACTGTGCCCCCACAGGCCTCATCGTCAATAATGCACCACGCCTTTTTCTGGACGATAAACAATTTCTTAAAGATTGGGCCATGATAGCCTGGAGATGTACGAGAGACTGGCTAGTCCTGATCATAAAAACCGCGAAAAGAATTGCAGATACCATCCTGATTGAGATTCAGGTCCTTGAAGGCCACATAAAAGCCTCTTTAAAAAGTGGACTGTTTAAAAAGGGACAGGACGATACTGATAAGACCAACAAAGATTTTAAGGAATCCATCTTATCCATAAAATTAGAGAAGTTCAAAAAGGATTTGGCAAAATTCTCAATGGAGAAAATATATCCTTATAGTAGCGACACCTATACAGCACCGACACTCAGTCGCAGTGGCAAAAAGGGAGGTTCAACATATGGCACTTCCAGTTCAGATGGGACATCCAGTGATTCAGATGTATCACAGACCGGATCATTCAATGAAGCCCCGAGAGGTCGCGGCAACAGGAGAAATTGGAGAAACCAACCACAGAACTTTGGTAATCACCAACCATGGTGGCCTATTAACCCTTGGATGATGGGTCCAAATTGCCCTCCACAAATGGGTCCGCCTTTCTATCCACCACAGATGCAACAAGGCCCGGGGTCGTTTCCTTTTTTAGGTTTTGGCCAGAGACGAGGCCGAGGCAGGAGGAGACAAGGAGCAACGCAACAACAAGTTCATTGGAACACGGACACGAACACCCCGCAACAATCGAGGATGGATCTACGCAGCGGGAAGAAAGTCCCCCAAGATGCCGCGGGAACAAGCAACCAGACGGCATCGTGATCAACCTCAGTTCACACGTCCTGTCTACCAATGAGGAACTCCTCCTAAACAAAGGCTTGGGATTCGTAGCCACTCAGAAAGGTGATCCTTTCGTGGCCCAAATTGAACTTTCCAAGCTATTCAGGAAAATAAGATTGCATTACTTTTTCGCAAAATCGACTGCCTTGGAAACCATTGCCATAGATAACAACACTGGTCTGAAGAGACCGTCCTCGTTTAATCCACCGAGTGCTTCCTTACCGCCCAAAGTTCTGACCTTTGAAACAGCTGTTGAAAAGGACGTCACAGATCTATACAAAAGAGATGTCAAGCCATTTATGAATCTCTCCAGAGATGAACAGCAAGCCTTACGTTCACTCACTTCCAACGACAACATTACCATCAAGCCGGCCGACAAAGGCGGAGCAACTGTGATCCTAGACACTGCAGTGTACAGAAACGAATGTCTGCGGCAACTCAGTGACCGCAAATCCTACTTACTGTTGAGATCGGATCCAACTGAAGGTCTACAAACCAGAATTAGTGCCTTGGTAGAAGAAGCCACAAGTGAGGGATGGATAACCTCACAGGAGGGACAGTATTTGGTCACAAAACACCCAACAATTCCTTATTTTTACTGCCTGCCCAAAGTACACAAGCCAACAAGGCCACCACCTGGTAGGCCTATTATCTCTGGCATTGGGTCGGTATTAGAACCCCTTTCGACTTTTGTGGACCACTTCCTCAACCCGATGGTCAAAGCAATGCCTACCTTTCTCCAAGATACTAAGGATGTCCTAAGACTCCTTCCCACAATACAATACAACATGGAAACGGACATCCTAGTATCGTTCGATGTCGAATCTTTATACACATCGATCCCTCAAACCGAGACCCTAGAAGTAGTGGGGACACTTTTGGAGCAGACTAACCATCAATCGATGACACCAATACCCTTCATCATGCATCTAGCAGAAATTGCTATGAAGGAAAATTATTTCCGCTTTGAAGACACATTGTACCTGCAGACGTCCGGGACTAGCATGGGCAGTGTTTTCGCGCCGAGCCTGGCGAATCTGTACGTGCACCATTTTGAACAACAGAGTGTACTAACCATCACCAACCCATACTTACCATCAATATATGTGTGGAAACGCTATATTGATGACATCCTGGTGGTGTGGCGTGGCACGGAAGAAGACCTAATATCATTTCATGGTTGGTTGAACAGCAAGAACCAATATTTAAAGTTCACCATCGAGCATAGCAGAACATCTCTGGCTTTCCTTGATTTGAGATTGCACGCGACCCCAACTGGCATCGAGTCTGAGCTATATCGCAAACCCATGGCCAGGAACGCATTGTTGCGATATGACAGCTGTCATCCACGGGCCTTGAGGGACAATCTACCTTTTGGCCAGTTCCTGAGGATACAAAGAAACTGTTCTAAGAAGGAATCTTTTGAAGCACACTCCAAAAACCTGGAGGAACATCTAAAGGAGAAACGATACCTCAAGAAAATCATTCGTCAGTCTAAAAAGAGGGCCTCCAATAACCATAGGGATGCCCTACTTGCAATCAACTCTCCGAAAGAAAAAATAGACCGGATTGCTTTTGTTAACACCTTTAACAGCCGATCCAACCAGTTGCAAAAAATCATAAAGAAACACTGGTCCATCCTTAAGACTGGAGGTGATGACATTCCCCAGCCCATGTTCGCATACAAAAGAGGACCGAACCTGAAGGATCAACTGGTTCACACACGTCCACGCAGCAAAGAAGGAAGACAAGTGGGAACCCTATGGGATTTACCAGCTGTGGTCGGACATCACCCATGCGGAAACTGCACGGTCTGTCCCCAGACTAACAAATCTACTGAGGTTGACATCGGCACTAATCGCCCATGGACACAGAACAAGTTTACGAACTGCAATAGTAGTAACTTGATATATCTGATTAAATGTCCTTGCGAACTACGGTATGTTGGCATGACAACCAGAAAGGTACGCACACGTATCCAAGAACATAAAAGCACAGTGCGGTGCCGCAAACAAGCAACCAGACTGACCGCACATTTCTTGGAGAAGGGTCATGGTCCTGAGGATTTCTACTGGACAGTCCTCGAGCAACCGCATATTCCTGATTCGTGTGCCGACACCAGCCGTTTTTTGTTCAAGATAGAGCAGAAATGGGTGTACCGCCTTAACAGTGACAAAGACGGCCTAAATGAGCCCATACCATGGATGTCCCTTTGAATGGTCGTGTGCATTATGTCCCTTCTTACACTGTCTATAAGTATAAAACTTCATCTATAAACACAAATACTTATTTATAATTTAACATCTAGTAGTGAACACACACTACATGATTTACGCCATTGTGATCCTGCTTAAAGTTTGTTGTGTAAGAGACACACCATGACACAATCATGAAATAAAGTCCCTTCTATTTAATAGAGGCAGCGCTAGGTAGCGAATGTCAACTCCCAGAATTATGCCCTTTGAATGGCGCACTGGCACCTGCCTATAAATACAAACATTCGTCTATAAATATCCATATGTAATTCATCACGCACCATTCTGTTCAAGGATGTGTGTAAGAAACACCATGGCAGAATAGAGGCAGCGCTAGATAGCGAATGTCAACTCCCAGAATTATGTCCTACGAATGGCGCATTGGCATTTGCCTATAAATATAAACATTCGTCTATAAATATCCATATGTAATTCATCATGCATCAGTGTACACATTACATGATTTATGCCACTGTGATCCTGTTCAAGGATGTGTGTAAGAAACACGATGGCAGAATCCTGTAACGAAGTCCCTTCTATCTAATAGAGTCGGTACTGGGTAGCGAACTACTATTCCCAGAATTCTCACCCTCACGTGACTGCTCACACTACCTCATTCCGCGATCGGCGCCCCCCCGAGCAGTACTGAAGACTGCCTGGAGACGCCGACGGAGAGGTGAGTGAACGCATAATGCGTGACTTCGTGTTGTTTTTCCCTCTGCGCGGCTATGCCGCTAGAGGCCACCCCGCCATCAGAAACACGAAGCGTTTCTCGGAAGCGTTTCTCGAGTGCGGTTTTCAAACATCACTGAAACTGACACGGTTTTCATGCTTTATCTGTCCCTACCGGGTGGTCATCGTTCTCGAGTCTTGACAGATCACGGCGTTCACGCCTAGCCTGGGTACTATTTGACTACATTAGAGGTTCAAACCACCTCTCATCTCGAAGTATATTTTATTTTATTATTATCTTGGTTTAGTGTCATATCACTAGCCGCTCTGTAAACATAATGTGGTTATTCACAGAGCGGCGCTCCTTTTACCTGAGCTGCAGCCAGGTGGGGTGAAGCTCCTCAACCTACACGCAAGGGTGAGTGCATACTTGAAATAATGACCAGGTATGATTAAACATATTGCAATGTCATTATGAATACAAACAGAAATGATGTGAATAACTTTTGTGTTCCATTTGTTTCTTCGTGTGTTTGTTTGTTTGTTTTACATGTTGGATCCCTTACCATTTTGCACTGATAGTATACGGTTGAGCACGCCTGGATGTCCAGGTGATATCTTTATAATTTATTTATTTCTTACAAAGCAGTAGTGTATCCTGTATAGGTCCTGAGGAATGCATTAAGAAAACCTTATGAAATGCTGAAACATGTCGACCACCAATAAGTGCGGTTATTATTTAAAACCTGCACCCACACCTGCCTTTTAACCTTAGGGTTTGGGGGATACTAATAAAATTTCTTTTTTCCACCCATTCACCTAATTTTAGTATTACCCTTCACTTTTCCACTTTAATCACCATACACTGCTTTTGTCATTAGCCACTACTACACTCCTCTGTTCTGCTCTTATATCACATTTCGGTCACGGTAATGTCTACCGGCCGTCTTGTCTCCTGGGTAAGGAGATCCCACATGATGACAATAAGGGCGGTACAGTGCGGCTTCTGATGGGAACAATACATTTTTCTCCTTGTGCTCTTGAGCCTCGACTTGACCATCTACTAACTATCATTCCTCACTGATACTTTTCTGTGTGCATTTGGTATAGTGGTCCTCACTGTCAAACTCTTTTCTTTTTTCTGACCCCCAGATATTATTTGTTGTGATATATTGAGTTAGGGGCATATATCTGGTTGGTCGGTAAACCTGCCCTTAGACCCTTCCCACTTGTTGTTGAACGTGCCATGGAAGATAGCTCAAGCGAGGAGCTAGGCCCACAAACTGATACTGGGGCCAAGACACTTCATAAGGCTCAGGTCGAGGGATCGCCACATGGTCTTACCCAAGATCTTACTGAGAGTTGTGTTTGCGGGAACCGCAGGTACATCCCCACTGAGGCACACCGAGAGTGATCACACAAAAGTGCTTCTAGTGTTTCTTGGTTTGGTTTTATTTTCTTCAAAGATATTGCATTTCAAAATTCTTGGTAATTCGCAGATATTTTAAAGCATATCAATAGACAATTGCGTGGTACATCCAAACTTTGATATCCTATGCATTTCGGGCTGTGTGGCCCTTGGTCACGGATAAGCTGAGGAGGAAGAGTAAAAAGGCGCGTGTAAAGAAAAGAACTAAGGCGTTTGAGCGTGCATGCAGGGTGCACAGTGCTCACAGTGCGATTAAAAAACATAATAGGTTACTGTGAGTGGCGTGCAGAAATTGTGATCAAAACGGGGATGGAGAGACTATGCGGGCGTGGCTGGCTCGTAGCGTGGTGAAAGTTAAAGCTAACTCGGTGACATGCGAGTAAAGTTTAACGCCGGCTTGGGAGTGCTCCGTATATAAACAAACGGTTGCGTGCAGGTATGGCCAGATAGCGCCAGTACTTACTTTAGGATGAAAAACATAGCCGCGTGTAGACGCGTGCTCGTTCAAGTGGCAGGTTGTCTGTTGTGTCAGAGATCGACACGAGTAAATATGTGTTTGGGGAAGTGAAAGTTGACATGGAAAGTGGACTATCAAGTTATAGTGGACCTGAGAAATGGTGGCGGCCATGTTAAAAGGGTAAAGAAAGTTGAAGAAAGAAACAAGGTACATTCAAAGTGTGAGCAATATATACATGCATTGTAAACACTATATATAAAATTATAGAAAACAACTAAATTCTGTACGATCATTTAGCCCGTTTGGCTTAAGGGTCTGTAGCATATAGATCCATTCGAGTTCTCTCCTGAGTAGGAACTTGGTGTTATCAATTCCTTCTTTTTTCACAACCATTTCAAGGATTATAAATTTCATTTGAGCGATGGTATGGCTGGCCTCATTAAAATGCATAGCCAGATTAGATTTTTCAGATTTGAGTCTGATATTAGATTTATGTTCATTGAGGCGTGTTTTCATTTTTCTTTCAGTCTTGCCTATGTAAAGTTTGCCACATGGGCATTTTACTGCGTAGATTACATTGGCAGTGTCACATGTCGCGTCCACCTTGAGTTTTATATCATGACCTTTCATCGGGTGTTGTATGATATTTCCCTTGATCGCACTATTGCAGTGACTGCAGTTATGGCAAGGTTGGGTGCCTCGATGATGCGTGGGTGGCTCAATAGATTTAGTGAGAATTTCTTTTAGGTTGTTGCTTCTGGTGTGAGCGAAGATTGGCGGTTGCTCAAAGATTCCCATAAAATCGGGTTCATTTTTTAATACAGGCCAATGTTTATGGATGATCTTTTTGAATTTATCACTAGCTGTAGAATATTTGGACACGAGTACCATGCGTTGTTCAGGGTCCTTTTTCGATTTAGTCATGCTTTGACATCTGTGGATGGTGGAGACACGATCTCGTGCTTGTTTCAGAATGCTGTGAGGATATCCTCGATCCAAAAATCTATTTTCCATCTCTGTGATGCGTTCTTCGGCCAGCAGTTCATTAGATACTATGCGTTTGACGCGTAGCATCTGGGAGAATGGAAGGTGCTTTTTGAGGGAGCCTTGATGGAAACTCGAGTAATGGAGAGCATTGTTTCGATCCGTACTTTTCCTGTAAAGGTCGGTGACCAATCCTTGTCTTGTATTTTTTATATGTACATCCAGGAATGCGATGTCTGTATCACTGATGAGCCACGTCAGTTTAATGCGTGGATCTTTGTTGTTGATCTCCGTCATTAGGTCATGTAGGGTTTCCTTTGTATCTGACCACAGGACGAAAAGGTCATCTATATATCGTGTGTACAATTTAGCATGTTTCTGGAAGTTCAAGTTGGTGTATATGAAGTTCTTTTCGAAGTTTTCCATGTAGGTATTTGCGTATGCCGGGGCAGCACAATTCCCCATGGCCATCCCAGAGAGTTGTAGAAACCATCGCTCATCCACTTTAAAGTAGGAATGGTAAAGAGTAAACATCATTAATTCAATTAAGAATGTTTGGAGTTTGGTGTCGATTGCACTGTTTAGTAATGTGTGTTCTATAGCTTCAATTCCTCCGAGGTGCGGTATAGAGGTATATAGCGAACTCACGTCAGCTGTGCATAGTATGTATGATTCATTTTGAGGCTCCGGTATTTTGGAAAGTTTCAGTAAAAAGTCAGTCGTGTCCTTAATGTAACTGTGAGCTTGGATCACTAGCGGTTGTAGATATTTGTCTATGAATTTGCCAGTTCTCTCATGTATGGATTTCTTAGTGGATACTATAGGCCTAAATGGAGGATCCATCAAATTTTTGTGAATCTTGGGGCTCATGTGTAATGTCGGACTTTTAGGACATTCAATCAGCAGGTACTTTTTGGTGCGTTCTTCTATGATCCCGTTTTGAAATGCTTTAAGAACAATGTCTTTCAATAGGTCTTGATACTCATTAGTGGGATTACAATTCAGCTCCAAATAAGTGGCTGTGTCTTCTATGTGTTCTTTGAGTTTGTTTTGATACATTTCACTGTCCAGGATGACTAATGCGCCTCCTTTGTCTGCTTTGGTAATGTTGATCGCAGGATTATTGGCCAATGATTTCAAAGTATCTCGATCTTTAGTAGTTAAGTTCTGGGTTTTTCTGGATGTTTTAAAGTTGATCTTGGAGAGATCCTGGCGAACTAGGGTTTCAAACAAGTCTATACATTTATGACTGGTCGGTGGTAGATATGTGCTAGGTGGTCGTAGTCCTTTGAGTTCATCCTCTCTGGTAGTGGTTCCCGGAGGTAGAACATTGTCGAAGAAATGTCTGAGTCTGAGTTTGCGGGTAAACTTGAATGTGCTTACTTCAAGCTCCAAAAGATTAGTGGACGTGGTCGGGATAAATGAAGTGCCTTTCTCCAATAGTTTCATTTGATGCTCGCTGATGTTCGTCTTTGAGATGTTAATCACGAGGCTTGTTTCTTTTTGGCGATTGTGCTCCTGGTGTTTGGTGGACTGATTTCTCGGTCTTTTGTTTTTGCTCCGCCTGGGTCGTCGAACGCATCACAGAGATGGAAAATAGATTTTTGGATCGAGGATATCCTCACAGCATTCTGAAACAAGCACGAGATCGTGTCTCCACCATCCACAGATGTCAAAGCATGACTAAATCGAAAAAGGACCCTGAACAACGCATGGTACTCGTGTCCAAATATTCTACAGCTAGTGATAAATTCAAAAAGATCATCCATAAACATTGGCCTGTATTAAAAAATGAACCCGATTTTATGGGAATCTTTGAGCAACCGCCAATCTTCGCTCACACCAGAAGCAACAACCTAAAAGAAATTCTCACTAAATCTATTGAGCCACCCACGCATCATCGAGGCACCCAACCTTGCCATAACTGCAGTCACTGCAATAGTGCGATCAAGGGAAATATCATACAACACCCGATGAAAGGTCATGATATAAAACTCAAGGTGGACGCGACATGTGACACTGCCAATGTAATCTACGCAGTAAAATGCCCATGTGGCAAACTTTACATAGGCAAGACTGAAAGAAAAATGAAAACACGCCTCAATGAACATAAATCTAATATCAGACTCAAATCTGAAAAATCTAATCTGGCTATGCATTTTAATGAGGCCAGCCATACCATCGCTCAAATGAAATTTATAATCCTTGAAATGGTTGTGAAAAAAGAAGGAATTGATAACACCAAGTTCCTACTCAGGAGAGAACTCGAATGGATCTATATGCTACAGACCCTTAAGCCAAACGGGCTAAATGATCGTACAGAATTTAGTTGTTTTCTATAATTTTATATATAGTGTTTACAATGCATGTATATATTGCTCACACTTTGAATGTACCTTGTTTCTTTCTTCAACTTTCTTTACCCTTTTAACATGGCCGCCACCATTTCTCAGGTCCACTATAACTTGATAGTCCACTTTCCATGTCAACTTTCACTTCCCCAAACACATATTTACTCGTGTCGATCTCTGACACAACAGACAACCTGCCACTTGAACGAGCACGCGTCTACACGCGGCTATGTTTTTCATCCTAAAGTAAGTACTGGCGCTATCTGGCCATACCTGCACGCAACCGTTTGTTTATATACGGAGCACTCCCAAGCCGGCGTTAAACTTTACTCGCATGTCACCGAGTTAGCTTTAACTTTCACCACGCTACGAGCCAGCCACGCCCGCATAGTCTCTCCATCCCCGTTTTGATCACAATTTCTGCACGCCACTCACAGTAACCTATTATGTTTTTTAATCGCACTGTGAGCACTGTGCACCCTGCATGCACGCTCAAACGCCTTAGTTCTTTTCTTTACACGCGCCTTTTTACTCTTCCTCCTCAGCTTATCCGTGACCAAGGGCCACACAGCCCGAAATGCATAGGATATCAAAGTTTGGATGTACCACGCAATTGTCTATTGATATGCTTTAAAATATCTGCGAATTACCAAGAATTTTGAAATGCAATATCTTTGAAGAAAATAAAACCAAACCAAGAAACACTAGAAGCACTTTTGTGTGATCACTCTCGGTGTGCCTCAGTGGGGATGTACCTGCGGTTCCCGCAAACACAACTCTCAGTAGTATCTAGTGGTGTGCAGACGGACAACACCACCCGGTGAGAGCACCCTTAAAGCGCAACAACCTGGGCACTAACTGTTTATACAACTCTGCTGTGCACCTACCACACTCTTGTTTGATACTTACCCAAGATCTTCCACTGGGTTCTACAGCCCCGCCTTCGGGCCCGGCTTCGGACGCTCCTAAAGAGCCGCAAGTTGCCAAACCGAAACCGAAAGAGAAAGCTTTGGTGTCTACGCAACCCAAAGCACTAGAGGCGAAATCGAAACCAAAAGTGCGTATTGCTTTGGTCGGCTCGAAGTCCTCTGAACTATCGGCACTGATGAAGCATAAAGGTGTTATCGCCCCGAAGAGGCCGCTAAAGGGCGTCGAGCCAAAGACTGGCACACCGAAAGCACCGGTCAAGGACATCGACCCGAAAAAATCGGCGCCGAAGACCGTCGACACCGACAAAGGACTCAGAGCTCAGAAGGTTCTCGAGCCTACGCGTCGACCGGACAAGGCTAAAAGTGGTACAACCCTCGAGTCCACGCCTGGCGGTGGCTCGAAGGATTCCATCGAGTCAACGCAGCCGTCCGCCTCCTTCTCGAAGCAGGTGGCGGACTGGCTGAAGCGTATTAAGGACAAGGCTTCGGCTGTCGGACCAAAGGATACTCCTCCTCCAAAGCCTGCCGGTAACCCTCAAAAGACGTCGGCGCCCATCCACTTCACGCTGCCGCCGAAAGTGGTACCGAAGGCCTTCGTCCCTAAGATGGCCGGCGAAGCGCCCAAGAAGGTGTCCACGGGGCCGAAGCCCACTACTGTGGTGCCGGCCACAAAGCATCGACAACCCTCGCTTGAAGAGCAACAGGAACAATTCATCGATGCCGACACAGGCAGACTTTCTATTTATAAACGAAAGATCGCCCCGGAACAGCCTATGGAGTCGTATAGAATCCCATTGAAAAACAAGAAGGATTCTACTACAACACTCATTCTTGTAGAACCTATATCTCCACGTGGCCAAGATGTCTTGCCCACTTATTCGGATGTAGAAACAGGGGAAGGTGACGATGAGGAGTACAACTATCCTGTGGACACTGATCCAGAAGATCATAATGAACCCTGGGCAGATGCTGCTGACCCAGGAGATCCACACACTGCCCCAGACACTCATGTGTATGCTGTAAAAACATTGCCTACTGAGGATTCAGCGGCGTTTAATGCACTTATTGAAAGGGCAGCCAAAAATCATGATCTCCAGCTCCATGCTGACCCTATTGAAGTGGATTTTCTGTTTGACACCTTTTCCACCTCATAGAAGACTGTCAAGACTCTGCCTATGCTGAAGGGTGTCTTGAAACATGCTGGGGAGATATTTAAGGAGCCTACAAGGGCCAGGGTGATAAACCCCAGAATTGAAAAAAAGTACAAACCGGCGCCTGGGGACCCTACCTACATTAACCGCATGCGCGCTAGCGGTTTTCCTGCTGAGCTCTGCGATTTTAAAAATCTCGCGTTACGTGACAAGGTCAACTCGTCACACGCACAGCGCAGGTAACGCCCATGACGAGCTGACCTTGTCACACGCATCGAAGGGGTTAAGGGACAGTTGCCGTTCGACTCTCTGGTTGTTTCTAATGCCCGGAAGATGGCTAACTCACAAACAACGGGTGATGCTCCTCCCCCTGATAAAGAATCTAAGGTGATAGACGCATCGGGGAAAAGGGTGGCAGCTCAAGCGGCCAACATCTGGCGCATTTCAAACACTCAGGCACTCTTAGCCAGGTATGACAGGGCCCATTACGACACACTGGAGACCCTGTTACAAAACCTGCCAGATGAATATAAGGAGGCAGCAGAGATGCTCATACAGGAAGGGAAGCTCATATCAAATGCTTCTATCAAATGTGCACTGGACGCAGCAGACACCGCGGCCAGAGCCGTTAACACAAGTGTCATGTTGAGACGGCATGCCTGGCTCAGAATCTCCGGGTTCAAGCCAGAGATACATACCACCATTCTAAATCAGCCAGTAAACCCTGATCATTTATTTGGCCCAGAGGTGGACACCACCTTGGAGAAAATCAAGAAGGACACTGAGACTGCAAAGGCTATGGGGGCTCTCCAGTTGCAGCAGTTCAGGGGTGGTTCTTTCGTCGCTCAAGCAATAGAGGTGTTTCCAGAGGCCAGCTGTCCCAGCAAACTCAGTACAATAAAGGTGGCGCGCAAACCATATACACCAAACAAAGTAGAGGTGGCCATTGTGGAAACAGCGCCAAGGGCAGAGGTCGTGGAAACAACAGCTCCAGATCCTCCGCCACTAACAAACAGTGATGCCTTGTCACTGCCCCCCGACCATACAACACCGGTCGGGGGGAGACTCCAACAGTTCCTGCCGGTCTGGAAGTCCATCACCACAGACAGGTGGGTCACAAAGCTTATCCAGTACGGTTATTGTCTGGAGTTAACATCCACTCCACCCTACATACCCCCAAGACGCCGTCCTATGTCCACAGAGCATTTGCACTTATTGCAGCAGGAGGTACTCGTCATGCTGCAAAAAGGAGCACAGGAGTGTACTTCTTGATCCCAAAAAAGGACGGGTCCCTCAAACCCATACTGGACCTCAGACCCCTCAATCAGTACATTCTAACAGAACACTTTCACCTGCTAACATTGCAGCAGGTTCTACCGTTGCTCAGTCAGGGAGATTTCCTCGCAACATTAGATCTGAAGGATGCATACTTTCATATTCCGCTGCACCCGTCACACAGAAAATACCTCAGATTCACCATTCGAAATCAGAATTACCAATTCAAGGTCCTCCCTTTCGGAGTAACGACGGCACCCAGGGTGTTTACAAAGTGCCTGGCGACAGTGGCTGTAAACCTACGGAGACAGAACATTCACGTCTACCCTTATCTGGACGACTGGCTTATCCAGGCAAAGTCGGCCCAGCAGTGTGCCGCCCACATGTCCCACACCATTCACCTTCTTCACGATCTGGGATTCTCACTGAATTACCCAAAGTCCCACCTGCAACCCGCCCACATACGGCAGTATCTGGGCGCGACAATAGACACTCTGGCAGCCAAATTCAGTGAGGATCAACAGCATGCAATTGCTGATACAGAAATTCAGACCTCAACACTCGCTTCAGGCACGAGTGTTCATGCAGTTGATAGGCATGATGGCCTCCTGCATCTTCATAGTCCCGCACGCGAGACTACATATGCGTCCGCTTCAGGAGTGCTTAGCACGTCAGTGGAATCAGGCTCACGGACAGTTGAAAGACCTAGTGTTGGTAACCGGTCGTGCATACAACTCTCTGCATTGGTGGAATCCACAAAACCCTTGCAAGGGACGACCGTTCCAGGAGCCTGTGCCACAGATCATTCTGACGACGGAGGCATCTCTCCAGGGTTGGGGAGCTCATGTACTCCACTACACTGTGCAGGGACTATGGACAACACAGCAAAATAAGATGCACATCAACCTTCTAGAGCTGATGGCTATCTTCATGGCGATGAAAGCATTCAAGGTACATCTGTGCAACAAGGTCGTGTTGATCCGGACGGACAACATGACAGCCATGTACTACATTCAGAAACAGGGAGGAACACACTCTCCACAGTTGTCTCATCTGGCTCAGAGCATGTGGAAAAGGGCCATTCAGAGGAACATCTTCCTCATGGCGGAACACCTCCCAGGCAAGGACAATCAGAAGGCGGACCTGCTCAGCAGGTACAGCCACCAAATGCACGAGTGGGAGATACATCCATCAGTACTCCACCCGTACTTCCAGCGGTGGGGTCATCCAGAGATAGACCTGTTCGGCACAAAGGAAAACGCCAAATGCCGAAGCTTTGCCGCCAGATTCCCACACCCACAGTCGCAGGGCAATGCGATATGGATGAACTGGTCAGGCATATTTGCGTACGCTTTTCCCCCAGCACCTCTAATACCGCTGGTGGCACGCAAGCTGAAGCAACACTCGATGATGCTCATCCTGGTTGCTCCGACGTGGGCACGCCAACTATGGTACACCACGTTTCTAGAACTATCCGTGGTACCGCATCAAAGGCTGCACCTCACACCCAGGCTTTTGACGCAGTGCCATGGTGACATTCAGCACCCAGATCCGCAACAGCTCAACCTGGCGATCTGGCTCCTGAGGTCTTAGAATTTGGCTACCTCCAGACTGTATGGATATCATAAGGGATGCAAGAAAGCCGACCATCAGAGCATGCTATGCGGCAAAATGGAAGCGGTTTGTCATTTACTGTGCAGACCACAACATCGACCCGCTAGATGCTTCTACTCACAACATCATTTGTTATCTGTTACATCTATACAAATGCAATCTGGCCTATGTTTCCATCCGCATACATTTGTCCGCAATAGCGGCTTATTTACAAAACAGGCAGCATCTCTCACTTTTTAGAGTGCGGCCATTAAAGCTTTTTTGGAAGGACTCAAACGAGTCATTCCTCCCCGGACCCCGCCAGCTCCTGAATGGAACCTAAATGTGGTCCTCACCAGACTGATGGGTCCACCTTTTGAGCCTCTACATTCCTGCGAGATTCAGTTCTTGACGTGGAAAGTGGCTTTCCTGATAGCGATGACTTCACTGCGACGCGTTAAAGTGAACTCCAGGCACTAACTATCCAAGAGCCATTCATACAAATTCACTCCAACAGGGTGGTTCTTCGCACTAACCCAAAATTTCTTCCTAAGGTAGTTTTGCATTTCTATATCAATCAGACTATTGAACTGCCTGTGTTCTTCCAAAATCCTGAGTCAGTGGCGGAGAGGATACTCCACAGACTAGACGTCAAGAGAGCCTTAATGTACTACATTGATAGGACCAAAGATTTTCGAAAAACAAAACAACTGTTTGTTGCCTTTTCGCCACAGCACAAATGCAACCCCATTTCCAAAGCAGGTATAGCCAGGTGGGTCGTTAAGTGCATTCAAATCTGCTATGAAAAAGCCAAGCGCACTTTAACGGTCCCCCCACGGGCCCACTCCACCCGCAAGTTGGGGGCCTCCATGGCTTTCCTTGGAAATATTCCTTTAGAAGACATATGTAGAGCAGCCACATGGTCTACCTCATACACATTTACGAAACACTACTGTGTAGATGTGCACTCCAAACAGCAGGCAGCTGTGGGGCAGGCTGTTCTAAAAACACTTTTTCAAACTGCTGCAGCTGGCACAGGCGGCCGCCGCTAATGGAGGGACTGCTATGCATTCTATGCACAGATATGAATTCAGCAGCCCACATGACTCGAACCGAATATGCTACTTACCAGTATGCATCTGTTCTTGGCATGTAGGGCTGCTGACATTCATATTGCCCGCCCTCCTCCCCGGCGCCTGTAGCGGCTGCAGCACTCCTAATTACTCTTAGCATGGTCATCACTCACGGTGTTACACTCCATCTTTGCTGCAATGGCTAAAAACAATCTGGGGATGGAGTCGATGCCCATGCGCACTGTAGTCCAGGGGAGGAGCCACCTATCTCATGATACTTCGAAGACTCTTCCAGGACAACAATGTGCGATCATCCGGACCCAACACTAGGCGGCGATCTATGCACAGATATGAATGTCAGCAGCCCTCCATGCCAAGAACAGATGCATACTGGTAAGTAGCATATTTGTTACTTACCTGCAACTACTGTTATCCAGTATTGGTATCTTTCATAGATTTGCATGCCTGAATCATTCCCCTTCGTTGAGATGGGAGTCCCACAGTAAAATATTCAAGCAGTGCTTTAAAAGCTTCATTGGCTATCATGACCAAAGGCCATCTAAACAGTAGCCTATCCCTGTCCTCTTGAAAAAAAGTACTAAATGTTGGTATCCAGCCATTCCACTGTTTTTCACCCTCTAGAACACTACCATCAGACGCACGTTCTCTTCAGATTTTCTAAGCAAAAGTGGGAAGTAAGAATCACAAAGACTAAAGAGAACTGCGTCCACGGGGAGGAGGGTGGATTGCATGTAAATCTATGAAAGTTACTAATACTGGATAACGGTAGTTACAGGGAACTTATTTTCTTATCCAGTATTGCGAATAGCGAACCGTACCCTAAATTGTACTGTCGTTAGAGGAAGGAGGGAGACATGTAACTCATAACCCCCAAAGCAACTGAAATATGACAGTGACAATTGTATTCATAACATACTATCCTGTATCTACTGAACGTTCTAGCAGAATAAAATAGAACAATTAAGGCTGTGCTTAACCTTCAAAGTTATACAAAAGATTCACATTGGTAATAGAAATAAAGTGGCTTGCCTTAATTGAAAAGATGACGCAGTACCACTTGGCCCACAGCTGCATCCTCACGCTATTTGCGATTGTATACAGTAATGTTTTGTAAAAGTGTGAAAATATTTCCATGTCGCAGCACAGCATATCTTGTCCAATGTCACTCCAGCAAACAGAGCTGCTGACGTAGAAACTGTCCTGGTGGAGTGTGCTTTAGTTCTTGTTGTTAGAGGCTTGTTAGCCTTGCTGTGACAAAATTGGATTGCAGAAGAGACCCACCTGGCAACTGGGGCCTTAGTTACTGCTGTTCCTTGGCCGTAGGCGACCAGTAACTGATCTGTTTTTCTTATGTCTTTTGTTTTATGCAGGTAGAATTGTAAACATCTTTTAATATCCAACGTATGCAAAGCCCGTTCTGCTGGGCTAGATGGGTTAGGAAAAAAGGATTGCACTATCACTAGTTCATTGAGGTGAAACTGTGTCGAGACTTTTGGGAAAATAGTCGGGGTTTGTTCGCAGAGCTATATAGTTCTCAGTGAAATGCAGAACAGGTTCCTTGATTGTAAAAGCTTGTATTTCGATAACCCTCTTTGCAGATGTGCTTTGTGAATTGGTTCAAACGGCTCTCATCATCTGTGCCAGGACTAAATTAAGCTTCCATTCTGGAGGGGGCGCACGCACCAGGGGAAAGGCATGGAAGAGACCCCACATGAAATGTGTTAAAAGACTAGAGGCACAGAGAGAAAGAACTTGAGGAGACTTGCTATAACGGGGAATAGCACCCAGGTGAACCTTCACTGAAGAGAAAGTGAGACCTGATTTTGCCAAAGAGAGGGGATAGGGAAAATTTCAGGAGGCACTGAGGAGGTTGTTTTGCTCGCACCAGAAACAGAATTGCTTCCATTTTAGGCAGTATGTATTGATAGTACTATCCCCTCTGAATTTGGCAATGACTTTCCTGCACTCCTACAAGATATCTAAATCCCTGAATTCTATGAACTCAAGAGCCATGCGTGCAAATGAAGAGTTTGCATGTATGGATAATTCACCTGGCTTTTGTCCCTCGATAAGAGAGATGGCGATGGCTGCAGGCGAATGGGCTTTGACTCCGACAGCAGGAGTAGCTCCAGGAATGAGTACTGTCTGGGCCATTGTGGCGCTATCAGGAACAGACAACACCCTTTTGGTTTTATCTTGGTTAATACCCTGGGAATTAACGTGATTGGGGGATAAGCATATATCCCAGACAATCGCATTAAAAGGGCACTACGCCTTGACCCTGGTAGAGGGGATCTGCTGGCGTAATACTGGCATTTGATATTCTCTTTCGTCTCGAAGAAGTCTAAAGCTGGTTTTCCCCACCTTCGAAATACCTTGATGAGTTGGGACTGCTCGAACTCCACTCGTGACAACTGGTCTGAGTTCTGCTTAATGTGCTTAATGTGTCTTCCAGAGTATTGTGCATACCTCTGAAATGCTCGGCCTTTAAAGAGATCCCATGCTGTGCCGTCCATTCCCATAATTCCTGAGATAGCGCAATGCATCGTGTTCTTCCCTGTTTGTTGATGTAGTACATGCTGGTTGTATAGTTTGTACGAACCAGCACAGAGGAGCCCCCATTCTCAACAAGAAAGCCTGAAGAGATAGGAATGTGGCTTTGAGTTCTAGACTGTTGATGTGCTGATACTTCTGTGCAGAGGACCATTTGCCCTGAATTAGTCATTCTTGCAGGTTACCTCCCCAGCCTACCATGGAGGCGTCCGTTGTCAATATGAAGTCTGGGATAGTCTGGAGAAAACTAAGGCCTTGTACAAGATTTGGTGCATGAAACCACCATTGCAGTGTGTTTACCATTTGTGTTGTGATCTGAATTACGTCCTTGAAGGATTCTGAAGCCTGTTCCCATTGCTTTTGTAGCTCTTCTTGAAGAGGCCTAATTTTCAGTCTGGCTAGTGGCACCAGATTTATTGCTGAAGAACACATCCCCAGGAGTGACTTGTACATTCGCACAGAAACTAACCCTTATTTTGATATGCTCTTTGCAAGCGTTTGCAGTTGTTATCTATCTTTTGTGAGATAGGAACAATTTGCATTGAATGGTGTCTCTGGACACTCCCAGAAAGGATATGACTTGAGTTGGAGGGAACAAAGATTTATCTTTATTTATAGTGAGTCCCAACGTCCTGAACATGTGAAGGCAGGTGCTCGTAGCTCAACTGGTCTCCTGTGCTGTTGGGATTTTGAGCAGCTAGTTGTCGAGATCCGGGAATACTTGAAGCCCCTGAGATTGTAGGGCTGCTGCTATGGATGGTGCCGATTTGAGGCCAACCTGAAGGACTTTGAATTTGTAGTAGGTACCGGCCACTGTGAATCTTAAGAATTTCCGATGCTTCAGATGGATTTGGATATGGAAATATGAGTCTTCCATGTCGAGTGAGTTCATGAAATCTCCTTAGTTTAAGTGACGTAGGATGTTGGAAAGCAGTACCCTTCTGAACGTCTGTCTGTTGAAAAATGTGTTGAGATTCCTTAGCACCAGAATCAGTCTCCTATCTCCTGATTTCTTTTTTAGTAGGAATAAAAATAATAACCTTTTCTCTTTTGTGACTTCGGCACCTCCTCTATCGCTTCTTTGACAAGCATGACCAAAGCTCCTTTTCGTGATAAATGAAGATGAGGGGGGGACCTTGAATGGAGTAGTTGGAGGGTGCTGAAGGCATTCTAGAGTGTGACTGTTGGTGACAAGGTCCAACACCCAGAGATCTGTTGTTACTTCGCGCCACTGGTGGACATAGCTGAATATCTTTACACCCACAGGCTAGTTGGTGAGGGGAGCTGGTACTCTGGCATGATCATTGTTTTCTGCCTGAATCACAATCTTGGCGTTCGCTTGCGGCCTCCCTGGCAAGAGAAATCCGCTGTAGCCGACTGACAGTAATGGAGGATTATAACATTGTCGATACTGAGTCTGGTATGGCTGATACTGTTGAGCCCTCTGGTAACCTTCCTTGTAAGTGGCGAATCCTCACTCTCTAGCACTTCTGAAACGCACCTGTCTGTATTGTAGTGTGAACGACTCTGCGTTGTCCGTGTCATTTTTAATCAGCAACAATGCCTCATCTGTGTGCTTTCTGAAGAAGAACTCCCCATCAAAAGCCATATTCAAAACCTTCGTCTGCACATAAGGTCTAAAGGTAGTTGCTTTCAGCCATCTTTGTGTCAGAGCACAACAGCTCCCGCCAGCCGACGATAGCCAGTATTGGCCACATCAATGGCACAGTCAATGGTTTCTGAAGCTGCACGCTCAACTTCCACTAGTATTTTATGTGCCAATTGTCACTTATCTTCAGGGATAAGGTCAATTAACCGTGCCATGCCAGACAACATTTGGTGGTCATAGCCGCCGACAATGGCTGGAGCATTCACTGCTCTAATTATCACAGCTGCAAAGAAGAAAAACGTTGTCTAAAATGTCCATCCTATGCCCTTCTTTATACGGAGAAGTAATCGGGGTAGCAGGGTTTTGAGAGTGTCTTTGTGCAGCATGAGAAATGATCAAATTCGGCTTGGCCTGCCCAATGAGGCAAGATGGAGAGTTCTCCGGAGCCCTATACTTCTTCCCAACATGGGGCAGCAATGGTGGTATGGACGCTGGTGTTTTCATTATCTTGATGCCTTCCTGCCATATATAATCGATAATAGGTATGGAGCGTACCAATTTCTTTGTGTCCAATTTCCTTGTGCAGATGAAACCTGTTGACTGCCTTCTGCATTAGGTTATGAAATCCTCCGATATCTTCCGGAGGAGAGTTTAATGGAAGGTACTGAGGAGGGGAGGGAGTTGGAATAACATAGTCATCCCAAGGGTCAGGAGCAGAGACTGGCAGCTCACTCTTCTGAGGATGAAGTGTCTTGTGCTCCAGGGTCGGCTGTTCTGGGGTCTGGAATATTCACAGGTGTGCTAGGCATTTGAGCGTCTGGCATACCTGTAGGATCTACTTGAGGTACTGGCCTGTCTGGCTTATTCTGTTGTGGCAGAAACCTCTGTCTGTAATCCGCCAGCATGCCTGTAGATCTTGTATCAATGATGGTGGCAGATGGGCCTTGTCCCTCTGGCTTGGCTCTGGTTGAAAACTATATTGGTAACTGAGACACAGAGCCATATACCCCTGCTGGTAGTACTCTGTCTCATCATTATCGTCCTCATCCTCCTCATCTTGACACTTTAAGTGAAGCTCCGATGGGCTGTGAGCCATCTTCATCCTCTTCTACATAATCCTCCAGCAGATGTGATGGAAGCAAGGGCAAAACCTTGCTATACTCTAGCATAGATGGCGGTAGGAACGTCTTTCTTACTCTGATGACTTGAATAATCACTCGTCGATGGAATCCTCATCGATGTTGACGATGTCGTCGTCGTCTGTACACTCAGCGGCGAATCCGTCATCGTCGGGATCTACGCTGACGGCATTTTAGTCAACGAGAGAGCGTCGACGGTCCTAGACGACGATGGGGTCCTCCAATAGATAGTATGGGAGCCTGCGTCGTTGATGTAACACAGAATGTCATCAACGAGAGAGGAAGCGTCGTCGACAATGATTTTTTGGTTTAAATCTTTTATTGAAGTTTTAACACAATAGACATAGGACACTTCAACAACACGGGCGAGCATGCGGTCGCCCTGCCAGAAACAGGTACCCCGCCTCTCCCCATCGGCTGGGCCCACTGAAGCTGCGTAGAACGTGTCTTTGAGAGCTGGGGAGGCCCTGCAAACGAAGTTAAGCGTCAATCCGGTCCCCTGAACATCCAACTCTCCCACCCACTCCCCACGCCCTCCCACACACACCCACAGGTCCCCCTCCCCAGTGTGGCAATTGCGATGATATCAGTTCTCTCATCGCCGGTAGGATAGGTGGCGTTCAGGCAGGTGAACGAGGCTCCCCTGGAAGTCGCTTGGAAGCCTGAGCACCCTGAGGTATTTTGGGCAGGTGATTTCATTAAACTCCTCTGATAGGAGAGAGACGAGGGGCTGCCATGTATCAAGAAATGTGTCCCTTGTTTGGGTGAGAAAGGCCTGTATCTTCTCCATGCCCATGATATACCACAGGCGGTGGAGCCACCTCGTGTGAGTAGGTTTTCTGGAGGTGCTCCAGAGAGACAAGATATGTTGGGTGGCTGCCCCCATCGCTAATGCCATCTGTTTACCCCTGATCGATTTGAGAGGGAACGTGATGGCATTGGGAAGGCCAAGGAGTGTGTATGCCGGGAATCGGGGAATTTCGGTGTCAAAATGCTTGTCGAAGCTCTTGAGCACTTCCTCCCAATACCCCTGAACCTCTGTGCATTCCCATAGGATGTGAGTGAGTGTCCCTTGTTGCCCACACCCCCTCCAACACCCAGGGTCCCTGGAGGGGTTGCCTTGATGAAGTTGTGCCGGTGTGAGGTGCCAGTAGTACGCTATTTTCACCGCCGCTTCCTTACTAGCTACATTGTGGGCGGTGTGGTGAGCCCTGAAGTATATGTCCTGCCACTCTTTATCTGTGAAGGAGCGCCCCATTTCATGTTCCCATCTGTTCTGTCCCGCCGAACGTGCAGCAGGAGGGGGCGGGCTAAGCATCATGTATAGGTCAGTGATTGCGTGTCTGTCAGTTTTTTTCGTGTGGAGACATTTTTCATAGTTTGTCAGGGGTCTGCTTACATGAAGTTGCACCTCCTTCTCCGTGAGCCAGTGTCTGAGCTGGAAGTACTGGAAGCGTTGTATCTGTGGGAGTGTGTAGTAGTCTTGTAAAGTGCGAATTTGCATAAAGCCCTCGGGGTCGAAGAGATCGCCAGCCGCTTTGCATTCTGATTCCCGCCACTGCGAGAATGACCCGGGGGCCAGTCCCGGAGGGAACTCCGGGTTCTCAAACAGGAGGGACATCGGGGACGGGAATGTGGTAAGGCCTTGCGGTACCGCTACTTCATCCCATACCTGTATTACCGTCCTCGTAATGGGGGATTTCTTGAGGTATGAGGGCCTGTCCGTGCGTCTCAGGAACGGGATTTTTCATAGGGACATCTGACCCATGGCTCAATCTTGAAATAACCACAGTTTTTCCGATTCGGGCCTGTTCCATTCCAGGAGGTAGCGAAGTTGCGTTGCATGAAAGTAGCGAAGTAAGTCAGGTACCCTGAGTCCGCCGTCCGCTGTAGCCCGCGTGTTTAGGTCTCTGCGCAGACGTGGACGCTTACCTGCCCACACAAAGTGTGTGATGGAATCCTGCAGTTGTTTGAGCACGCCAATCGGGGGTGTTACCGGAATAATCTGGAATAAGTACAAGATCTTGGGGAGCAGGGTCATTTTTACCGCTGCCACTCGTCCTAGCCAGGAAAGCGGCTGACGGCCCCACCTCTCGAAGTCCCCCTTGAGGGCAGCTAGTAGAGCTGAATAGTTCCCCTCAACTGTTTGGATTGTGCTCGGGGTCAGAGCGATGCCCAAGTAGGGTATGGACATCTGAACCCGAAGGTCCCCATATGTTTGGTGGCTGCGCCGCATCTCTTTTGCGTTCCGACCCAGAAGCAAGATGAGGGATTTCTCCATGTTCATCTTGAACCCCGATATCTTCCCGAATCTCTCTATCTCCGACAGGAAAGCCGGTACCCATGTTGAGGGGTCCTCTAGGGCCGCAAGGACGTCGTCTGCATACAGGCTTATGGTCTGTTGCTCCCCGCCGAAACGGACGCCCGTTATGGACTTGTTGTCTCGGATCCGTTGGGCCAAGGGCTCGATGTACAGAGCAAAGAGCAGGGGTGAAAGAGGGCACCCCTGCCTGGTTCCCCGTCGGATGTCTAAGGGTCTCAAGCGTATCCCGTTAACCGAGATCCTGGCCTGCTGGGCGGCATAACAGCTAGCAACCCACGTGCAGAACCGGTCTCCGAATCCGTAGCGCGCCAGGACGGCATCTAGGTATCCCCAGTCCACCCTGTCGAACGCCTTCTCGGCAGCCACCGACAGGAGGACCGCGTCGGAGTCATTATAGTGGGCTTTATCAATGACATGAAGCAGGCGTTTGGTATTGTCCGTGCACTGTCTGTTGGGGATAAATCCCGCTTGGTCCGGCTCAATGATTCCCGGTAGGCACGGCCCAATCTAGCTGCCAGCACGCTTGTGAATAGTTTTAGATCGAGGTTAGGGAGATGGTCAGTCCGGCCCTGCCGATAATGCCAGCTCAGAGGCGTGTTTAGCAACCTTCTCTGTTTTTGAAGTCTTGGAGTCCTGGGAAGGCTTATAATTTGTTCTTCCTCCACCTGAGGAACTGTCCTTCGATCTGGCCCTCTAATGGGAAAAAGAGGCTCTGTCATTTTCCTCATCAGAAGAATGAGACTTGTGTTTAGTGGTCTGAACCCACAATAACAATCTTCCCTCTCTGTCCTTGAGGGTTTTATTTGAGAAGGTGTGGCATATCTTACATTCTCTCACCTAATGCCTTGGGTAGAAGCAATAAATGCACTTCTTATGTGGATCATCCACATTGACTCTTTTCTTGCCACAGGTTTTACATGGGCGGAAATGGCAATTTCTTTCTGACATGTCAAAATTTGAGAAAGCTGAAAAGAAAACAGTAGAACTCAGGGATACTCCTGTCCACACGACATGCAGTAAAAATCTGAAGAGAACTTACTTCTACTCAGTATGTTCTAGAGGGTGCTAACAGCTGATTGGCTGTTTTCCAACATTTAATCCTTTTTTTTAAAGGACATAGAAAGGCTATTGTTTAGATGGCATTGGGCTATTATAGCCTATGAAGCTTTTAAAGCACTGCTTGAATATTTTACCATCTGACTCCCATCTCGACGACGGGGAATGATTCAGGCTTGTAAGTCTATGAAAGATACCCCATTGCTGGATAAATGTCAGTACATAGAAGCAACAACACATCAGATGGAGTTGTTGTGTGGGGCACACATGGGCATGCAGATCTACCTTGCCTTTGGATGTTGTCACCACCAGATCGTAACTTGAAGAGATCATACACCACTGATGATTGATTATTGTGATGCTCTGCACAGACCTCGGGTCCTCCTGTTGAGTCTTTGCCCGCAGGCTCTGAACAATACAATGTTTTGTATTGGAAATTAAGGAGGCAATGAAATATATTTGATAATAATTGGGGCTCAACGACTACAAGAGGCCTCACCCCAGAATTGATACTGACGTTAAACTTATAGCCAATGTATTGGCAAGTAGACTCAATCATGTTATAGCGTTGTTAGTGCATGAAGACCAGTACAGCTTTATTCCGGAGAGTAGCACATTGCTGAACCTCAGACAGCTCACACAGGTCTTGCATATCACCCATGAAATGGAAATAGCAGGTGCTTTGATAGCACTAGATATTGAAAAATGTTTTGACACTATTAGGTCACAGATGTCCACATTGATGCATGAGATGGGGTTTGCTACAATTATTCAGGGCTGATTGGAATTGCTTATACTGAGCCCATGGCTAGAGAGAGATTGGGCCCATGGTATGCAACAAATGGGTAATCAAACATGGGATTTGTCAGGTATGCCCCTCGTCACCCTTATTGTTCAACCTAGCTCTGGAACCTTTGCCGATTAGGCTTAAGGATCTGCTTCAGGATTGCGGGATCAATATTGAGAAAGTAACACATATAGGGGCCGATTCACAGAACTAATCTGAGATAAAATCCTAAACTTACTACTTTTGGTATTCACAGAAGGCATTTAGTGGTAGTAAAGTTAGGACTCCTAACTTTACTATTACTAAACTGAGACAAAATCCTAACTTTACGATTTTTGGTATTCACAAAAGGCATTTAGTAGTAGTAAAGTTAAAGTCCTAACTTTACTACTCCTAAACGCCTTCTGTGAAAACCAAAAGTAGTAAGTTTAGGATTTTATCTTAGTTTAGTAGTAGTAAAGGTATGAGTCCTAACTTTACTACCACTAAATGCCTTCTGTGAATACCAAAAGTAGTAAGTTTAGGGTATTATCTCAGATTAGTTCAGTGAATCGGCCCCATAGTATCTATGTACGCAGGTGATACTCTAGTTTAGCTTAGCTAGCCCCATGCTTTTCTATGGATAATGTTGAATGAATTGGAGCGGTTTGGGATGGCATCTGATCTCAGGGTAATCAGGATAAGCTGGTGGCTTTTCTAATGGGGAAAGTGGTATGAACCACACCAGAAAACCTACCAGATGTGGGTCTACAATGGGAAGTGAACAGATTTAGTTACTTAGATGAGCAGATAGCCCATACAGTAGGTAAACAATATGCTTATAATATAGGTAGTGTCCTGCAAGGACTCCGAAATTACATCGCCTTCTGAAATACTTTCCTCCTCTTCAGAATAGGTCATATCATGCTTGCGAAGATGGTGCTCTTGCCCCACTGCAAGTTTTCCGATCCACATTTAGGGAAATAAATTTGTTTCTTATTTCTTTGGATTGGGCGGGCAAGAGGAACAGGCTACGATTATCTGTTCTTAAATTAGATAGAGCAGAGGCTGGGCTAGGTCTCCCAGACCTATAATTATATCACTGTCACAACCCACACTACCTGTACCCTCTGCACCCCTGGTACATTTCTCCCTTGAGTCATTACAGACCCCTTGCATCTCCATTGGCCCTCCCTCTGCTTCCTGTGCAAATTGCCACAATCAAGCTAACCCCTTTGTCCTTCCCTCCAATTCTCATGCATATTACCACAACCATGTTGAACCTTGGCCCTTCCCTCCACTACCCATGAGTCTTTCCAGAAGCACTCTAAAAAGTATGGCCTACTTACTGCTCCTTTCCTACTTCCCATTGCACTTACGATTAGGCTCACAATCCTGCCAATTTGCATATCTTGTGAGATCTGGAAGCTATGTTGGTCTCAGTAGAATAAATACAACATATATCCCTAATTGCCTTTGCTTGGCTTCTTACCTGCCTGGTTAGAAGCTCTCCAGTCACCGTAGATTTTGTTCCTTGGCTCCAACGGGGGTTTGTCACCTGCCGATCCATGATCTTAGGCGCGTGGTCTCCTCTGCGTCAGCCTGGAGTCCATAACCTGGAAAAAAAGAGACAATCTTAGAAACTTGTAGAACAGTTTTGACCACGCCCAAGCATTGAAGTTTAGAAACCCATTAAACCAGATTTAGGTAAATTCAATTTTGCGAGTCCTTAATAGCGATTTTTACCGAATCGCTCTTAAGGAATCGCCAAATTGAATGTAGGTAGGAATCACAAAAATATTTGCAATTCCTTAATATTCCTTGATTACGAATCGCAAATTGAGATTCGCAACCAAGGAATACCATCCCATTCATTAGGAATGAATAGGATTTGCGCCCGCAATTTGCGAGTAACCAAGAGGCACTTGCATGCATATTGCAGGTGCAATTTCAAGGGGCCAGGGGTTCCAAAAGGACACCCTGTTGCTCCCCTGAAATGTGCACATGTGGCGCACATACATGCCTTGAGAGAATGAATGTGTGCCACATGGCACTTTTAAAAAAGTGCTTTTTTAAAGGAAATCGCTAATTACCACCATCTTGAAGTTGGTGGTATCTAGCAATTCCTTAAGGCTAAAGTCCGCTTTCTTTTGTGCTACTTACATTGCAATTAAGGAATCGCAATTTGCGATTTCTTAAATGCAATCGTAAAATGGGGAATCGCAAATTTTGCGATTCCTTATTTTGCGCATAGGTTTAATCTTACCTGCATTTCTCAAAGCCAAATTTCGATCGCAAAGGCTGAAATTTGGCGAATTTCTGCTTTTGCTAACGCTATTTGGCTTCCTACGTCTGGCCCATTGTGAACAGTCTGTGGACAATTTAGCAGATACGTTTAAGACTAACTCCCAGACGCATCAAGCCCAGATTCTGCGAATTCTAAATTCCGAAAAATACCGAATCGCAAATTAGAATTCGCAGAATGGGATGCATCAATAAAAGCCAACCAAAAAAGCGATTCACAGTATCCCGCAATCGCCGATTGCGATTTCCGCTAAATCCTACAAAAATCGCAGAATCGCCGGTTTCCCATGGAGAAATTGCAATTTCGCAATTACCGAAATCGCAAATTTACGGGAAGTCGCATTTCGAGCACAATGATGACATCACAACCAGGAAGTAGGCAGTTCCCTCACTCATTCTGAACACAGAGCTTGAGAGTGGAAGAAGCACAGCAAGAGCTCCAACAGACACACCCTGCAGCCCCACAACAGGACACACATCCATATCCAGAATGTCCCAGGAAGCAGCAGGAAGCAGTGTATTGATACTGACGTTAAACTTATAGCCAATGTATTGGCAAGTAGACTCAATCATGTTATAGCGTTGTTAGTGCATGAAGACCAGTACAGCTTTATTCCGGGGAGTAGCACATTGCTGAACCTCAGACAGCTCACACAGGTCTTGCATATCACCCATGAAATGGAAACAGCAGGTGCCTTGATAGCACTAGATATTGAAAAATGTTTTGACACTATTAGGTCACAGATGTCCACATTGATGCATGAGATGGGGTTTGCTACAATTATTCAGGGCTGAGTGGAATTGCTTATACTGAGCCCATGGCTAGAGATAGATTGGGCCCATGGTATGCAACAAACGGGTAATCAAACATGGGATTTGTCAGGTATGCCCCTCGTCACCCTTATTGTTCAACCTAGCTCTGGAACCTTAGCCGATTAGGCTTAAGGATCTGCTTCAGGATTGCGGGATCAATATTGAGAAAGTAACACATATAGGGGCCGATTCACAGAACTAATCTGAGATAAAATCCTAAACTTACTACTTTTGGTATTCACAGAAGGCATTTAGTGGTAGTAAAGTTAGGACTCCTAACTTTACTATTACTAAACTGAGACAAAATCCAAACTTTACGATTTTTGGTATTCACAAAAGGCATTTAGTAGTAGTAAAGTTAAAGTCCTAACTTTACTACTCCTAAACGCCTTCTGTGAAAACGAAAAGTAGTAAGTTTAGGGTATTATCTCAGATTAGTTCAGTGAATCGGCCCCATAGTATCTATGTACGCAGGTGATACTCTAGTTTAGCTTAGCTAGCCCCATGCTTTTCTATGGATAATGTTGAATGAATTGGAGCGGTTTGGGATGGCATCTGATCTCAGGGTAATCAGGATAAGCTGGTGGCATTTCTAATGGGGAAAGTGGTATGAACCACACCAGAAAACCTACCAGATGTGGGTCTACAATGGGAAGTGAACAGATTTAGTTACTTAGATGAGCAGATAGCCCATACAGTAGGTAAACAATATGCCTATAATATAGGTAGTGTCCTGAAAGGACTCCGAAATTAGATCGCGTTCTGAAATACTTTCCTCCTCTTCAGAATAGGTCATATCATGCTTGCGAAGATGGTGCTCTTGCCCCACTGCAAGTTTTCCGATCCACATTTAGGGAAATAAATTTGTTTCTTATTTCTTTGGATTGGGCGGGCAAGAGGAACAGGCTACGATTATCTGTTCTTAAATTAGATAGAGCAGAGGCTGGGCTAGGTCTCCCAGACCTATAATTATATCACTGTCACAACCCACACTACCTGTACCCTCTGCACCCCTGGTACATTTCTCCCTTGAGTCATTACAGACCCCTTGCATCTCCATTGGCCCTCCCTCTGCTTCCTGTGCAAATTGCCACAATCAAGCTAACCCCTTTGTCCTTCCCTCCAATTCTCATGCATATTACCACAACCATGTTGAACCTTGGCCCTTCCCTCCACTACCCATGAGTCTTTCCAGAAGCACTCTAAAAAGTATGGCCTACTTACTGCTCCTTTCCTACTTCCCATTGCACTTACGATTAGGCTCACAAATCTGCCAATTTGCATATCTTGTGAGATCTGGAAGCTATTTTGGTCTCAGTAGAATAAATACAACATATATCCCTAATTGCCTTTGCTTGGCTTCTTACCTGCCTGGTTAGAAGCTCTCCAGTCACCGTAGATTTTGTTCCTTGGCTCCAACGGGGGTTTGTCACCTGCCGATCCATGATCTTAGGCGCGTGGTCTCCTCTGCGTCAGCCTGGAGTCCATAAAATGGAAAAAAAGAGACAATCTTAGAAACTTGTAGAACACTTTTGAACACGCCCAAGCATTGAAGTTTGGAAACACATTAAACCAGATTTAGGTAAATTCAATTTTGCGAGTCCTTAATAGCGATTTTTACCGAATCGCTCTTAAGGAATCGCCAAATTGAATGTAGGTAGGAATCACAAAAATATTTGCAATTCCTTAATATTCCTTGATTACAAATCGCAAATTGAGATTCGCAACCAAGGAATACCATCCCATTCATTAGGAATGAATAGGATTTGCACCCGCAATTTGCGAGTAACCAAGAGGCACTTGCAAATTGCAGGTGCAATTTCAAGGGTGCAGGGGTTCCAAAAGGACACCCTGTTGCTCCCCTGAAATGTGCACATGTGGCGCACATACATGCCTTGAGGGAATGAATGTGTGCCACATGGCACTTTTAAAAAAGTGCTTTTTTAAAGGAAATCGCTAATTACCACCAACTTGAAGTTGGTGGTAATTAGCAATTCCTTAAGGCTAAAGTCCGCTTTCTTTTGTGCTACTTACATTGCAATTAAGGAATCGCAATTTGCGATTTCTTAAATGCAATCGTAAAATAGGGAATCGCAAATTTTGCGAATCCTTATTTTGCGAGTAGGTTTAATCTTACCTGCATTTCTCAAAGCCAAATTTCGATCGCAAAGGCTGAAATTTGGCGAATTTCTGCTTTTGCTAACGCTATTTGGCTTCCTACGTCTGGCCCATTGTGAACAGTCTGTGGACAATTTAGCAGATACGTTTAAGACTAACTCCCACACGCATCAAGCCCAGATTCTGCGAATTCTAAATTCCGAAAAATACCGAATCGCAAATTAGAATTCGCAGAATGGGATGCATCAATAAAAGCCAACCAAAAAAGCGATTCACAGTCTCCCGCAATCGCCGATTGCGATTTCCGCTAAATCCTACAAAAATCACAGAATTGCCGGTTTCCCATGGAGAAATTGCAATTTTGCAATTACCGAAATCGCAAATTTACGGGAAGTCGCATTTCGAGCACAATGATGACATCACAACCAGGAAGTAGGCAGTTCCCTCACTCATCCTGAACACAGAGCTTGAGAGTGGAAGAAGCACAGCAAGAGCTCCAACAGACACACCCTGCAGCCCCACAACAGGACACACATCCATATCCAGAATGTCCCAGGAAGCAGCAGGAAGCAGTGCATTGATACTGACGTTAAACTTATAGCCAATGTATTGGCAAGTAGACTCAATCATGTTATAGCGTTGTTGGTGCATGAAGACCAGTACAGCTTTATTCCGGAGAGTAGCACATTGCTGAACCTCAGACAGCTCACACAGGTCTTGCATATCACCCATGAAATGGAAATAGCAGGTGCTTTGATAGCACTAGATATTGAAAAATGTTTTGACACTATTAGGTCACAGATGTCCACATTGATGCATGAGATGGGGTTTGCTACAATTATTCAGGGCTGATTGGAATTGCTTATACTGAGCCCATGGCTAGAGAGAGATTGGGCCCATGGTATGCAACAAATGGGTAATCAAACATGGGATTTGTCAGGTATGCCCCTCGTCACCCTTATTGTTCAACCTAGCTCTGGAACCTTTGCCGATTAGGCTTAAGGATCTGCTTCAGGATTGCGGGATCAATATTGAGAAAGTAACACATATAGGGGCCGATTCAGAGAACTAATCTGAGATAAAATCCTAAACTTACTACTTTTGGTATTCACAGAAGGCATTTAGTGGTAGTAAAGTTAGGACTCCTAACTTTACTATTACTAAACTGAGACAAAATCCTAACTTTACGATTTTTGGTATTCACAAAAGGCATTTAGTAGTAGTAAAGTTAAAGTCCTAACTTTACTACTCCTAAACGCCTTCTGTGAAAACCAAAAGTAGTAAGTTTAGGGTATTATCTCAGATTAGTTCAGTGAATCGGCCCCATAGTATCTATGTACGCAGGTGATACTCTAGTTTAGCTTAGCTAGCCCCATGCTTTTCTATGGATAATGTTGAATGAATTGGAGCGGTTTGGGATGGCATCTGATCTCAGGGTAATCAGGATAAGCTGGTGGCTTTTCTAATGGGGAAAGTGGTATGAACCACACCAGAAAACCTACCAGATGTGGGTCTACAATGGGAAGTGAACAGATTTAGTTACTTAGATGAGCAGATAGCCCATACAGTAGGTAAACAATATGCTTATAATATAGGTAGTGTCCTGCAAGGACTCCGAAATTACATCGCGTTCTGAAATACTTTCCTCCTCTTCAGAATAGGTCATATCATGCTTGCGAAGATGGTGCTCTTGCCCCACTGCAAGTTTTCCGATCCACATTTAGGGAAATAAATTTGTTTCTTATTTCTTTGGATTGGGCGGGCAAGAGGAACAGGCTACGATTATCTGTTCTTAAATTAGATAGAGCAGAGGCTGGGCTAGGTCTCCCAGACCTATAATTATATAACTGTCACAACCCACACTACCTGTACCCTCTGCACCCCTGGTACATTTCTCCCTTGAGTCATTACAGACCCCTTGCATCTCCATTGGCCCTCCCTCTGCTTCCTGTGCAAATTGCCACAATCAAGCTAACCCCTTTGTCCTTCCCTCCAATTCTCATGCATATTACCACAACCATGTTGAACCTTGGCCCTTCCCTCCACTACCCATGAGTCTTTCCAGAAGCACTCTAAAAAGTATGGCCTACTTACTGCTCCTTTCCTACTTCCCATTGCACTTACGATTAGACTCACAAATCTGCCAATTTGCATATCTTGGGAGATCTGGAAGCTATTTTGGTCTCAGTAGAATAAATACAACATATATCCCTAATTGCCTTTGCTTGGCTTCTTACCTGCCTGGTTAGAAGCTCTCCAGTCACCGTAGATTTTGTTCCTTGGCTCCAACGGGGGTTTGTCACCTGCCGATCCATGATCTTAGGCGCGTGGTCTCCTCTGCGTCAGCCTGGAGTCCATAAAATGGAAAAAAAGAGACAATCTTAGAAACTTGTAGAACACTTTTGAACACGCCCAAGCATTGAAGTTTGGAAACACATTAAACCAGATTTAGGTAAATTCAATTTTGCGAGTCCTTAATAGCGATTTTTACCGAATCGCTCTTAAGGAATCGCCAAATTGAATGTAGGTAGGAATCACAAAAATATTTGCAATTCCTTAATATTCCTTGATTACAAATCGCAAATTGAGATTCGCAACCAAGGAATACCATCCCATTCATTAGGAATGAATAGGATTTGCACCGGCAATTTGCGAGTAACCAAGAGGCACTTGCAAATTGCAGGTGCAATTTCAAGGGTGCAGGGGTTCCAAAAGGACACCCTGTTGCTCCCCTGAAATGTGCACATGTGGCGCACATACATGCCTTGAGGGAATGAATGTGTGCCACATGGCACTTTTAAAAAAGTGCTTTTTTAAAGGAAATCGCTAATTACCACCAACTTGAAGTTGGTGGTAATTAGCAATTCCTTAAGGCTAAAGTCCGCTTTCTTTTGTGCTACTTACATTGCAATTAAGGAATCGCAATTTGCGATTTCTTAAATGCAATCGTAAAATAGGGAATCGCAAATTTTGCGAATCCTTATTTTGCGAGTAGGTTTAATCTTACCTGCATTTCTCAAAGCCAAATTTCGATCGCAAAGGCTGAAATTTGGCGAATATCTGCTTTTGCTAACGCTATTTGGCTTCCTACGTCTGGCCCATTGTGAACAGTCTGTGGACAATTTAGCAGATACGTTTAAGACTAACTCCCACACGCATCAAGCCCAGATTCTGCGAATTCTAAATTCCGAAAAATACCGAATCGCAAATTAGAATTCGCAGAATGGGATGCATCAATAAAAGCCAACCAAAAAAGCGATTCACAGTCTCCCGCAATCGCCGATTGCGATTTCCGCTAAATCCTACAAAAATCGCAGAATTGCCGGTTTCCCATGGAGAAATTGCAATTTTGCAATTACCGAAATCGCAAATTTACGGGAAGTCGCATTTCGAGCACAATGATGACATCACAACCAGGAAGTAGGCAGTTCCCTCACTCATCCTGAACACAGAGCTTGAGAGTGGAAGAAGCACAGCAAGAGCTCCAACAGACACACCCTGCAGCCCCACAACAGGACACACATCCATATCCAGAATGTCCCAGGAAGCAGTGCATTGATACTGACGTTAAACTTATGGCCAATGTATTGGCAAGTAGACTCAATCATGTTATAGCGTTGTTAGTGCATGAAGACCAGTACAGCTTTATTCCGGGGAGTAGCACATTGCTGAACCTCAGACAGCTCACACAGGTCTTGCATATCACCCATGAAATGGAAATAGCAGTTGCCTTGATAGCACAAGATATTGAAAAATGTTTTGACACTATTAGGTCACAGATGTCCACATTGATGCATGAGATGGGGTTTGCTACAATTATTCAGGGCTGAGTGGAATTGCTTATACTGAGCCCATGGCTAGAGATAGATTGGGCCCATGGTATGCAACAAATGGGTAATCAAACATGGGATTTGTCAGGTATGCCCCTCGTCACCCTTATTGTTCAACCTAGCTCTGAAACCTTAGCCGATTAGGCTTAAGGATCTGCTTCAGGATTGCGGGATCAATATTGAGAAAGTAACACATATAGGGGCCGATTCACAGAACTAATCTGAGATAAAATCCTAAACTTACTACTTTTGGTATTCACAGAAGGCATTTAGTGGTAGTAAAGTTAGGACTCCTAACTTTACTATTACTAAACTGAGACAAAATCCAAACTTTACGATTTTTGGTATTCACAAAAGGCATTTAGTAGTAGTAAAGTTAAAGTCCTAACTTTACTACTCCTAAACGCCTTCTGTGAAAACCAAAAGTAGTAAGTTTAGGGTATTATCTCAGATTAGTTCAGTGAATCGGCCCCATAGTATCTATGTACGCAGGTGATACTCTAGTTTAGCTTAGCTAGCCCCATGCTTTTCTATGGATAATGTTGAATGAATTGGAGCGGTTTGGGATGGCATCTGATCTCAGGGTAATCAGGATAAGCTGGTGGCTTTTCTAATGGGGAAAGTGGTATGAACCACACCAGAAAACCTACCAGATGTGGGTCTACAATGGGAAGTGAACAGATTTAGTTACTTAGATGAGCAGATAGCCTATACAGTAGGTAAACAATATGCTTATAATATAGGTAGTGTCTTGCAAGGACTCCGAAATTACATCGCGTTCTGAAATACTTTCCTCCTCTTCAGAATAGGTCATATCATGCTTGCGAAGATGGTGCTCTTGCCCCACTGCAAGTTTTCCGATCCACATTTAGGGAAATAAATTTGTTTCTTATTTCTTTGGATTGGGCGGGCAAGAGGAACAGGCTACGATTTTCTGTTCTTAAATTAGATAGAGCAGAGGCTGGGCTAGGTCTCCCAGACCTATAATTATATCACTGTCACAACCCACACTACCTGTACCCTCTGCACCCCTGGTACATTTCTCCCTTGAGTCATTACAGACCCCTTGCATCTCCATTGGCCCTCCCTCTGCTTCCTGTGCAAATTGCCACAATCAAGCTAACCCCTTTGTCCTTCCCTCCAATTCTCATGCATATTACCACAACCATGTTGAACCTTGGCCCTTCCCTCCACTACCCATGAGTCTTTCCAGAAGCACTCTAAAAAGTATGGCCTACTTACTGCTCCTTTCCTACTTCCCATTGCACTTACGATTAGGCTCACAATCCTGCCAATTTGCATATCTTGTGAGATCTGGAAGCTATTTTGGTCTCAGTAGAATAAATACAACATATATCCCTAATTGCCTTTGCTTGGCTTCTTACCTGCCTGGTTAGAAGCTCTCCAGTCACCGTAGATTTTGTTCCTTGGCTCCAACGGGGGTTTGTCACCTGCCAATCCATGATCTTAGGCGCGTGGTCTCCTCTGCGTCAGCCTGGAGTCCATAACCTGGATAAAAAGAGACAATCTTAGAAACTTGTAGAACACTTTTGACCACGCCCAAGCATTGAAGTTTGGAAACACATTAAACCAGATTTAGGTAAATTCAATTTTGCGAGTCCTTAATAGCGATTTTTACCTAATCGCTCTTAAGGAATCGCCAAATTGAATGTAGGTAGGAATCACAAAAATATTTGCAATTCCTTAATATTCCTTGATTACGAATCGCAAATTGAGATTCGCAACCAAGGAATACCATCCCATTCATTAGGAATGAATAGGATTTGCGCCCGCAATTTGCGAGTAACCAAGAGGCACTTGCAAATTGCAGGTGCAATTTCAAGGGTGCAGGGGTTCCAAAAGGACACCCTGTTGCTCCCCTGAAATGTGCACATGTGGCGCACATACATGCCTTGAGGGAATGAATGTGTGCCACATGGCACTTTTAAAAAAGTGCTTCTTTAAAGGAAATCGCTAATTACCACCAACTTGAAGTTGGTGGTAATTAGCAATTCCTTAAGGCTAAAGTCCGCTTACTTTTGTGCTACTTACATTGCAATTAAGGAATCGCAATTTGCGATTTCTTAAATGCAATCGTAAAATAGGGAATGGCAAATTTTGCGAATCCTTATTTTGCGAGTAGGTTTAATCTTACCTGCATTTCTCAAAGCTAAATTTCGATCGCAAAGGCTGAAATTTGGCGAATTTCTGCTTTTGCTAACGCTATTTGGCTTCCTACGTCTGGCCCATTGTGAACAGTCTGTGGACAATTTAGCAGATACGTTTAAGACTAACTCCCAGACGCATCAAGCCCAGATTCTGCGAATTCTAAATTCCGAAAAATACCGAATCGCAAATTAGAATTCGCAGAATGGGATGCATCAATAAAAGCCAATCAAAAAAGCGATTCACAGTCTCCCGCAATCGCTGATTGCGATTTCCGCTAAATCCTACAAAAATCGCAGAATCGCCGGTTTCCCATGGAGAAATTGCAATTTCGCAATTACCGAAATCGCAAATTTACGGGAAGTCGCATTTCGAGCACAATGATGACATCACAACCAGGAAGTAGGCAGTTCCCTCACTCATTCTGAACACAGAGCTTGAGAGTGGAAGAAGCACAGCAAGAGCTCCAACAGACACACCCTGCAGCCCCACAACAGGACACACATCCATATCCAGAATGTCCCAGGAAGCAGCAGGAAGCAGTGCATTGATACTGACGTTAAACTTATAGCCAATGTATTGGCAAGTAGACTCAATCATGTTATAGCGTTGTTAGTGCATGAAGACCAGTACAGCTTTATTCCGGGGAGTAGCACATTGCTGAACCTCAGACAGCTCACACAGGTCTTGCATATCACCCATGAAATGGAAACAGCAGGTGCCTTGATAGCACTAGATATTGAAAAATGTTTTGACACTATTAGGTCACAGATGCCCACATTGATGCATGAGATGGGGTTTGCTACAATTATTCAGGGCTGAGTGGAATTGCTTATACTGAGCCCATGGCTAGAGATAGATTGGGCCCATGGTATGCAACAAATGGGTAATCAAACATGGGATTTGTCAGGTATGCCCCTCGTCACCCTTATTGTTCAACCTAGCTCTGGAACCTTAGCCGATTAGGCTTAAGGATCTGCTTCAGGATTGCGGGATCAATATTGAGAAAGTAACACATATAGGGGCCGATTCACAGAACTAATCTGAGATAAAATCCTAAACTTACTACTTTTTGTATTCACAGAAGGCATTTAGTGGTAGTAAAGTTAGGACTCCTAACTTTACTATTACTAAACTGAGACAAAATCCAAACTTTACGATTTTTGGTATTCACAAAAGGCATTTAGTAGTAGTAAAGTTAAAGTCCTAACTTTACTACTCCTAAACGCCTTCTGTGAAAACCAAAAGTAGTAAGTTTAGGGTATTATCTCAGATTAGTTCAGTGAATCGGCCCCATAGTATCTATGTACGCAGGTGATACTCTAGTTTAGCTTAGCTAGCCCCATGCTTTTCTATGGATAATGTTGAATGAATTGGAGCGGTTTGGGATGGCATCTGATCTCAGGGTAATCAGGATAAGCTGTTGGCTTTTCTAATGGGGAAAGTGGTATGAACCACACCAGAAAACCTACCAGATGTGGGTCTACAATGGGAAGTGAACAGATTTAGTTACTTAGATGAGCAGATAGCCCATACAGTAGGTAAACAATATGCTTATAATATAGGTAGTGTCCTGCCAGAACTCCGAAATTACATCGCCTTCTGAAATACTTTCCTCCTCTTCAGAATAGGTCATATCATGCTTGCGAAGATGGTGCTCTTGCCCCACTGCAAGTTTTCCGATCCACATTTAGGGAAATACATTTGTTTCTTATTTCTTTGGTTCGGGCGGGCAAGGGGAACAGGCTACGATTATCTGTTCTTAAATTAGATAGAGCAGAGGCTGGGCTAGGTCTCCCAGACGTACAATTATATCACTGTCACAACCCACACTACCTGTACCCTCTGCACCCCTGGTACATTTCTCCCTTGAGTCATTACAGACCCCTTGCATCTCCATTGGCCCTCCCTCTGCTTCCTGTGCAAATTACCACAATCAAGCTAACCCCTTTGTCCTTCCCTCCAATTCTCATGCATATTAGCACAACCATGTTGAACCTTGGCCCTTCCCTCCACTACCCATGAGTCTTTCCAGAAGCACTCTAAAAAGTATGGCCTACTTACTGTTCCTTTCCTACTTCCCATTGCACTTACCATTAGGCTCACAATCCTGCCAATTTGCATATCTTGTGAGATCTGGAAGCTATTTTGGTCTCAGTAGAATAAATACAACATATATCCCTAATTGCCTTTGCTTGGCTTCTTACCTGCCTGGTTAGAAGCGCTCCAGTCACCGTAGATTTTGTTCCTTGGCTCCAACGGGGGTTTGTCACATGCCGATCCAGTGATCTTAAGCGTGGTCTCCTCTGCGTCAGCCTGGAGTCCATAACCTGGAAAAAAAGAAAAAATCTTAGAAACTTGTAGAACACTTTTGACCACGCCCAAGCATTGAAGTTTGGAAACACATTAAACCAGATTTAGGTAAATTCAATTTTGCGAGTCCTTAATAGCGATTTTTACCGAATCGCTCTTAAGGAATCGCCAAATTGAATGTAGGTAGGAATCACAAAAATATTTGCAATTCCTTAATATTCCTTGATTACGAATCGCAAATTGAGATTCGCAACCAAGGAATACCATCCCATTCATTAGGAATTAATAGGATTTGCGCCCGCAATTTGCGAGTAACCAAGAGGCACTTGCAAATTGCAGGTGCAATTTCAAGGGTGCAGGGGTTCCAAAAGGACACCCTGTTGCTCCCCTGAAATGTGAACATGTGGCGCACATACATGCCTTAAGGGAATGAATGTGTGCCACATGGCACTTTTAAAAAAGTGCTTTTTTAAAGGAAATCGCTAATTACCACCAACTTGAAGTTGGTGGTAATTAGCAATTCCTTAAGGCTAAAGTCCACTTTCTTTTGTGCTACTTACTTTGCATTTAAGGAATCGCAATTTGCGATTTCTTAAATGCAATCGTAAAATAGGGAATCGCAAATTTTGCGATTCCTTATTTTGCAAGTAGGTTTAATCTTACCTGCATTGCTCAAAGCCAAATTTCGATCGCAAAGGCTGAAATTTGGCGAATTTCTGCTTTTGTTAACGCTATTTGCCTTCCTACGTCTGGCCCATTGTGAACAGTCTGTGGACAATTTAGCAGATACGTTTAAGACTAACCCCCAGACGCATCAAGCCCAGATTCTGCGAATTCTAAATTCCGAAAAATACCGAATCGCAAATTAGAATTCGCAAGAATGGGATGTATCAATAAAAGCCAACCAAAAAAGCGATTCACAGTCTGCCGCAATCGCCGATTGCGATTTCCGCTAAATCCTACAAAAATCGCAGAATCGCCGGTTTCCCATGGAGAAATTGCGATTTCGCAATTACCGAAATCGCAAATTTACGGGAAGTCGCATTTCGAGCACAATGATGACATCACAACCAGGAAGTAGGCAGTTCCCTCACTCATTCTGAACACAGAGCTTGAGAGTGGAAGAAGCACAGCAAGAGGTCCAACATACACACCCTGCAGCTCCACAACAGGACAGACATCCAGATCCAAAATGTCCCAGGAAGCAGCAGGAAGCAGTGCACCTGGCAGAAAAAGAAAAATTACATTTTCTGAACAGGAGCTCGAGTTCCTCATCGCGGGTGTAAGCAGGGACCATGATAGGCTCTTTGGGAAGCAATCCCGGAAGGTCCCTGAAGCAGACAAGTGGCGCATTGGGCAGCGCATCATCATGGGCAAGGTCAACTCTGTTGGAGTCACCCAGCGCTCTATTGATGATCTAAAGAAGAGGTGGTACGACCTCAGAGGCCATGCCAAACAGCGCATTGCAGAGAGGCTGGGGGAGCAACATGCGACCGGAGGAGGAGACCCCCTCAGTTGCGCCCAAAACACCACTTGAAGACCTGGTGGAGGAGACCATCAACCCTGCAGCCTGCGTGGGGGTCAGCCAGCTGGACACCTCCCGACCCACCCAAAAATCCATAGGTAAGAGCCATGCAACTGCGAGCCCATCCCCTAACAATGCCCATGCCCCCAGAGCTAGCCATCTGAAAACCCCAGGGATGCAGGCCATGCACATCGGAAATGCCATATTGCATTGTGGGACCTGTAGTGTGAGAATAGTTTCCTGATAGCCACACACAGCCGGACCTGTAAAGTGAAACATGTCCCTAAAGCCAGTCAGGGATTGCAAGCCTGCATGCATGTCGCAACTTCCCATGTGCAAGATTAATATCATTAATCATGCACCCATTTACATCAAAGGTGTTGCTGAACCACAGAGCACGGACAGCGAGGCACTCCAAATTGAGGAGACACAAAGGACACTGAGGGAGAGAGCCATCCTGCCCCACGACCTGGACCTTCCGACACACCTGCACCAGTACCACCACCTCCCCATGCAAACAGGGCCACCCCTGCAGCCACAGGAGTACAGCAAACACCCCATGCGTCACAAATGGCAATGGAACAGGCCACACCACCACCCAGGAGACAGACACGGCGCACAGCCACTGTGCGGTTGCAGTTGAGTGGCCGGATGAGGCAGCAGGGCAACGTGGCAACACGGGCTGACCGGGGTCAACATGATCAGGAACAAGGGCTTGGCATCGAACGCCGGATGCTAGCTGTCCACCAGAAGCAGGCACGGCACATGGCAGCCATGCAGCTGCAGCTTTACAAAACAGCGTGCAACGTGAGCCAGCTCACCGAAAGCGTGCAGGTGTTAACGGCTGCAGTGAGGGAGAACAGTCAGATCATGGTGTCACAGCAGGACATCACCCGCCGCCGCCACCACCACCACCAGCTGCTGACCCGCCTATCGGCATACACCAGGTCAAGCTACCTGATCGGGAATGCTACTTCCCAACTATCACGCCGGTCCCTGGCAATGCAATGTCAGATGGTGCAATGCTGCCAGGATGTTGCTAGGGCGTTGGAACAGGTCACAACTGCTGTCCAGAACCATCAGGTATGTGGCCATGCCCATGCAGAGGGGGGGGATGATGCCAGTGAGGGCACCTCCAGTCTGAGCAGCCTGTCCCTGCTGGTGTTACAAGAACGACGCCGCAGTACCAGGCCCACTGCAGCATCAAGGCCCGATACTGGCAAGGTGGATGTGGAGTGGCGACAGGGCGCGTCCGGCCGGAGGCGCTAGTGATCAACTGACTATTAGCAGCAGTGCCATACTGAAGTACAAAGCAGGCCTGCTTCCCAATAATGGGGCTGTATGACTTAATACAGTTTTCATGTTTTGTGACCAAAAAATGTAAAAGAAAGATCCTGTTTACGCAAATCATATCTCATGTCATTATTTCATTTGGCATGCATGAGTGCAGTGTTGTGGGAGGGGTATGTGAGAACTAAAAATAATTCAGTGTGATGTTGTTGCTGTGCCTGTGTCCTTCAGCAGGATTCTCCCCGCATGCATGACGCACATGTGCAGGTGGGCGGTTGTCCCGCTCCGACTCACTGCCAGAGATCTCCACAGGTATCATCCGCTTGATAGCAATATTGTGGAGTATGGCACACACGGCCACGATGCAGCAGCAGACCTCAGGCTGGTATTTGAGGGCCCCCCAGTCTTATGTAGGATGCGGAATCGGCTCTTTAAAATCACAAATGTCCGTTCAATTACATTCCTGGTGCGAATGTGCGCTGCATTGTAACGCCGTTCCTGTGGTGAAGCAGGGTTGAGGTATGGGGTGAGGAGGTACTCACGTAAGCCATAGGCGCTGTCACCTGAAGGAAAGGAGGAGAGGGTCAGTGCCTGTCATGCGCAACTACATGTGCTTGACGTACTGTATGTGGGCATGTGTACTTACCTAGGAGGTGTCCTTCGCAACAGTCACCCCTGGCCAAGCGGGTGTCCAATCTGCTGTGCATGAATATGAAAGCATCATGCGTGCTCCCCGGATATTGGGCCACTATGTCGGTGATGATTGTCTTTGCATTACAGACCATCTGGATGTTGAGTGAGTGGTAGGACTTGCGGTTCCGGTACATGTATTCTGTCTCAGCGGGTGGGCAGATGTGGATGTGGGTACAGTCAATGCATCCAATTACATGGGGAATTGTGCAATGTTGTAGAATTGAAGCTTTGTTTGATTTAAGTCCTGTTGGGGGGTTGGGAAGGTTATGTAATGGTGTATCCGGGTCAGCATGGCGTCCAGGAAACTCTGTAGGCAGCGGGACAGTGTGCTCTGGGAAATCCCCCCTGCAACTGCAACTATCCCCTGGAAGCTTCGGAGGCCAGCAGGTGCAGGCAGCACAGGACCTGGACATGGGTGTGCACCGCTTTGGTCCTCCTCGTTGGGTGCTGCATCAGGGGGTCAAGGTCTCGGATGAGCTTGGTTAACATTGCCCCATTCAGGCTGTATTTTGAGTAGATCTCCTCTTGAGTCTGGCCCAGGAGTGTGATCCGCAGCCGGAAGATGCGCTCCTGGATCCTGCGTCGGTTCCGGACTGCAGCCTGGAGCCTTAGCCGCCTTACCACGATGTAGAGTCCTGGCATTGTGAATGTCCTCATGCTCCTACTGTGTCTCCTTAAGTGTGTTTGTTTAGCCCCGCACCTGTATCTTGTTAGGATATTTTTTTTCCCAACTGAACTTCATGGTTACCACCTGATTTGAGTTCTCCTTAAATTGTGCCTCTGTAATAGCGATTTTGTTTTTTTTCGCAAAATGAGATTATTGATGAATTTGCTTTGCGATTTCGCTAATGATTTCGCAGAATCAGTGGAACATCACTATTACAGAATCGCAAAGGGGGTTCCATGTTGATTCTGCTAATTAAATTGCGAACTCGCAAAAGATTTTTTGCGAATTCGCAATTTGGTGGTTTTTGCTATCATGAATTGCGGGAACAGCAATTGCGATCGCAATAGCTCTTTCGCAACTATTGCAATCGCAATTTTTGTTGATGAATCTATGCATAAGAGACTTGGTTAGTGCCAACCGAGTCACTGTATCACTCTGTTTTGTTTTTTCAGTGTAATACCACGTAACTCCTTAACTCATATAGGGAAGGACTACGGCACAGAGAATTTGATTTGCAAACCTTTAAGCTTCGAATAGAGAAATTGATGGTATTCTCACTTATAACTTATTGGTAAGGTGACTAGCACTCCACGACATGGGCCCCGAATACCTCAACAACTGCCTCTCGTTCTACACTCCTACCCGCCAGCTCCGCTCCGCCAGCCATGCCACCGTCCCACGGATTCGCAGAACCACCACGGGAGGAAGATCATTCTCCTACCTGGCCGCCAAGACATGGAACTCCCTCCCCGCACACCTACGACTGACCCAGGACCATCTCACCTTCAGGAAACACCTCAAGACCTGGCTATTCGAGCAGTAGCGCCCCCCCCCCATTCAGCGCCTTGAGACCCTCGCGGTTGAGTAGCGCACTTTATAAATGTATTGATTGATTGATTACTCTTAAGCTTCTACGGTACCGGGGCCCTAATATTGACTTGACTTCTGCAATAAATCTGACAGAACAATAGGGGAGGCAAACATGGTTACATCTTACAGTTACTCAAGAAAAATCAGTACTTGCATTAGTTCATCAACCAAAACAGGTCTGTGATCAGCTGTGGGGTGGCTGAAGGGAACAGAGCCACACTGCCTTCGGAGTACGATCCATGCGTCACCTCGTCTTCTGAGGAGGACTTAGTGTCTGTTCGTGGGGCATTCGTGAAAGTAGCCGTAGTGATGATCGCTTGAGTCTTGTTCTGTCGTATCTGTTATGAGGTGACATATGCACGTGCAGTGGTCCGTTGCGATCTTCCACCTCTGCGACCCGTTGAGGTGCCAGCGAGGGATCGGTTCCTATCTTCAATTTGTGTGGCAATCTCCATAGCGTTGGTTAGTTCCATTACTTCTAGCCAGTCCTCAACGTCCCTAGGACTTGAAAAAGAGTAAGCTTTCTGTTCATGCATTATTTTCAATCTTGCCAGGAAGAGTAGTGAGTACTTTAAATTCAGGTCCCTGAGCCGCCGTTTTACTGCCATAAAGGAAGACCGTTGTCTCTGAACCAACATCGTGTAATCCGGATATAAGGAGATTCTCGCGTTTTCAAAGTTTATCGGCACTGCTTCCCTGGCCTTTTGCAGTAGGATGTCCCGATCTTGGAAGTTCAGTAGTTTGACTATGAGGGGCTGCGGTGGGGCACCCGGTTTCGGTCTCCCCGTGGGTGTTCTATGTGCGCGCTCTATGCTGTATTGTGTGGAGAGTCCCTCCGTTGTGACGTGATCTCTGAACCACTGTTCCATATATCCAGATGCATCAGATCCTTCACTCTTCTCCGGCATTCCAATCACTCGGATGGTGTTCCGTCTTGCTCTCCCTTCTGCATCCTCCACATGTTCAAGTAAGGTGGCAACCTGTGTCTGCAGCTGCTTCACATCAGTCTCAGTCTGTTTTTGTCTTTGCATCACCTCGGCTAGCGTCACCGCATGTTCTTTCACCTTATCCGCCGTCTTTGCGTGGTCCACCCTAAGAAAGTTCAGTCCGATGGTCAGGGTCCCTATCTGGAGCTCAATTGCTTTTCTGGAGTCCCGCACTTCCCGTAATATAAGGTCCAGTTTATCCTCTGGAGCAGTTACCGTAGCGGGAGGGATACAATCAGATGCTGGCATGCTGTCCACGCTATTCCTTACGTCTTGGACAGAGTCTGTGCCGCTATGATCCTGTTGTTTTGCCTTGTTCCGCCCCATTTCTCTGAGTTATTATGGTGTACGTTAGCGACGGCCGTATCCTTCAGGGCAGATGGTCTGTACTATACCCCGCCTTGACACTGCAGGTACTCCAACCTCCTCTCCAGTCGGACAGGTACCCTCCGCACGCAGCCTACAGCACAACAGTATGACTGTGCACAGGGCGAGTGAATCGCACTCCAGCAGTTAGGGGTTTGCATGTGGAGAAGCACGTTATTCACACTTCCTTGTCTATCCTGCACAATGTCCCTCTTCCCCTCAGCGTCAGTGTCCTCCAATATAGCCGCTCTATCAACCCCAGTTCTGGCTGCAGTGGCTCAGCCCCACACAGTGGACTCGCGGATTGTATAACCGCAGGCAATTCTCACAGTTGTATGCACGATAGCAGGCCTCTCGCTGTCTTACACAGCCTACATCTCACCACCTTTGCTCTATCTCCTCGCTTGCCTGCAATTGAGGTCCACGCCTCGGTTCGTCTTACTTGATTCTCTTCACATTTGTGGCATTCTCTGTGTCCAGCGCTATGCCACACTGTGTTCCGCGGGTGCACCGCCCCCGATGTATAGTCTTGGGGGCCTTTAGCTAGGCCCCTTGGATGCCTCCCTCAGTTTCCCTTTTGGGATGCAGCTCCCTTTATGTTGCGTGAGGTTGCCTCTTTTTATCTCAGCCGGCTCCGTTATGCCTGTGGGGATTGATTATCGTCTCAATCCGGAGAGTTCCTCTCAGTCGCTGGGGTCCGTATCCCCCACTGTTGCAGGGCAGATCGCGGCCGCAGCCGCAGAGGTAGCGGCAGCATCAGCGCTGACCGTGCAGTCCGGGGGCCGGTCGCCGAAAGGGGGGCTGGGGACCCTCCTCTACTATACTTGTTCCCGTACTTGCAAACGAGGGAGGGCGTTCAGCAGGCACCGCCTGCTGTCCTGTGCCCTCGCCCGCTATATCTCCGCAAGGGCGAACAGGGGAAGGAGGGGGGCCAGGGTAGGAAGGCTGTCACACCGCCCCGATCCTACCGGCACTCCGTGTCCTCTGAGCCGGCACCCTCACTGCTCCCCAGGCCAGCCGCAGGTCCAATTGGCTCTCCGCTATCGGGTTCTGGTGCTGGCTGTGTACGCTCCCCCACTCCGCAGCAGTCCGTATCAGCCACAGCACGTCAGCAGACCGCGGCGGCAATCCTCCAGCTGCCTCACCGCGGGTCCAAGATGGCGCCCTCCGACCTCCGCAGCGGCAGGCCCACGAGTTGAAATGACATATCTCGGCGATCTACAGGTCCATCTGTTACATCGCCCAACTACAACACTCTTCCGGCATCAGTATCTGGTCGCTTGACCTCCCCATGCAGGTATGGCGGATTTATGGCAGGATGTTGGTGGCCCTGGTCTGGAGCTCGTCCACAAGACGAACGCCATGCTTGGCGCCTAGCCACTCCCCCTCACCCGGGATAAACCATTGTAGAAGCTGATGATGCAGGTACAGCCTGTACTGCAGGGAAAGAGGCAGCAGGAGGAGGAGCCTGAGAAAACATGGCCCTATACCTTGCAACATGCCATGAAGATCTGCCAAGAGGGAAGAAGTAACTGAAACCATCTCCTGGCCTGCGCTTTCTTGTCGTCAACAGGACTGCCGGTAAGAGCACTCATGAAGGTACTCGCCCTCAGAATCAGTCTCTTGGCATTTCACTAACAATTGTGAAGGACTATGTGCATAACCAAAAGTGTCCTGATCATCCCATCAGAATCCTCTTCTTCTTCCTCAAGCAACAGTGTGGGAGGCAAGGGTGTAACCCTCCTTGGAGATGTCATATCCGGCGTTATCCTCTTTAAGGAAATTTTAATCCTCTCCGTCGACGAAGACGTCGTTGACGGTACAGTCGGTAATGGAGTTGCCAGAGAAACCAATGTCCACGAGGTCGTCGATGGAAGATCAACCGTTTACGGCTGAATCGTCGAAGACGAGATGGGCGTCATTGACACTGCCGTCGACGAGACTGTCGACGCTCCTGCCGTCGTCATCGTCGTAGTTGCTCTCGTCGACGACACCGGCGTCACCACTGCCGTCGTCGACACCCTCGTCGTCGCCGCTGTTGTCGTCGACACCTTCATCGACACTCTCGTCTTCGTTGCTGTAACCGTCGTTGGCGCTCCCGTCGACGCTGACGGCACCGTCGACGAGCCCGTCGACTGTGTAACTTTCTTCACTTGAGATTTAGAAGCCTTCGTCGAAGGAGTCTTCTGTAGCATCGTCGACGACTTGGAATCTTACTCTGACTTCTCAGATGTTAGAGAAGAGGGCTTCTTAAACGCTTTAGCAGAATCCACCAATGCCTATACATACATTTACATTTACTTAGTCTTTCCCTCTCCTTTACAGCGTGGTGAGAAGATTTGCTAGGACTCTGGCTCTCAGACTCACGGGGGGTCTTTTTTAAGGCCTTAACTGGATGCTCTGAGGATTGTGAAGGGGAAGCCCTACCCCTTTTGACTGACCTTCTGGATGAGGTAGCAGATGACGAATATTCACTGTCACTTGATAGAGTTTCCTTCCTCAACTTCATCTTCTGGAGCCAAGTGAGGAGGCGAACCTCACAGTCCCGGAGGGTCTTCATAGAGAAGGTGTGGCAGATCTTGCAGTCCGCAGCCTTATGATCAGGGTACAGTCAATAAATGCAGTCCTTATGCCTGTCCTCCACATACAGCCTTTTCTTGCCACAGGTGGAACAAGCTTTGAAAAGGGCTTTCTTCTCCTTGTCAGATATTTCTAGATGAAACACCTAACAATTCTGAAGGAAAAATGTTGAAAAAATCTTCAAATAGAGTTGAAGAGAGCAGAGCTCAAAGGAGACTCCCTTAGCACAATGTGTGGTAGAAAACCTGAGGCTCTGAGGTTCTCTCAGGAGGGTTCTATGAGGTGAGGCTAATCTGATTGGCTGTTGCTTTGCTTTGGTCTCTTTTGCAAAAAGAGGTGGATATGCTACAAAAAGGGAATGAGACCAAGCCTTTTTCTTTCTCTTTAGTACCTACTGCTATGATATTTTGTTACCGAGACTCCCATTCCGACCACGGGGAATGATACAAGCTATGGGAATCTATGAAAGTTCCAATACTGAAGTTAGGAGGCATTTCCAAGTGAAGGATGCATAACAACATATTTGTTCATATTCCCAGATGTGTTGGTTTGTTCTTCACTCTCTTTCGTACTATTGTTTTGTTGGATTTCTTTCTTCTAGCAGTTGGAGCTACTACTGGAGTCCTCTTCTGGGTATATTGCTGGGCTCTTTTCTCATCCAAAATGACAGTGGGAATCTGATGCCTTGCTCTTCAGTACTAAAATCCATCTCCAATCAAGAGCTACAAGATTGCCAAGGAGGTTGTTAATCCTTTGTCATTATTTCCTCCTAAAGTGTACCCTCTTAAAGAGACAGTTGACACCTTTTATGTATACTATACTTCAGGGAGGTAGTGTGGCTTATGGGAGTCCCTTTCCTTGGTCGATTAAGCAAAGGTAATCAACAGATATCAGTGTTTATTTCTTGACAGTTAGGCAACCTGGAGTTAGCACACCATTGTTTTGGAAGGGCATAGATCATACTCCAGACTACATCAGTTTTTGGTGTATTCCTCCTTACTTCTGGCCAAACCCAGCAAAGACATACGCCACATAGCTATATCAGATAACACCCTAATGTCATTGCCACATTCTTTTTTTCAGAAGTACCCGACCTGGCAAGTGCTGTAGGCTAGGGGTCAGTCTACTGTGTGTCAACTCCATTAGAGACAAGTAGAAGATGACATGTTCTTATAAATGTGAGAGAATGTCATAAGGGCAGTGAAAGATAGCATCCTTTGGGACACCGTTAAAATGATAATTAGAAGCAACTAATATCAGCATCTACTAAACAAAATAAAGCCAGATATGCGGCAAGGGAACACTTAGAATCCCAACTAAAAGAGCTAAAAGGGATAAACAAGACGACCGTTGTAATTAAAAATGCTGCAGACACAGGATAGGGCTTTGGATGAGGACAATGCTGAATATGTTCTGCTAAGGATGAAACATTATTAGAGTGGAGGCAATAGAGCGAGAAAAGGCTGTTTTACATACAATCTGAAAGACAAAGTGGCATGGGACAGATTACCAGCTATAAGGGATGAAGGTGGAAAGCTAAAGAATGATGACCTTGGGATAGCTAATGTGTTTAGCGCTTTATACAATAAATAATGCCAGTCTGAGGATGTGACCTTGAGCATATGGAGTACCTAATAAACGCATCATTAATTGTTATTGACTCTGCCGCCTGGACAAGCAAAACAACTAGACAAACTAATAAAAATAGAAAAAGTTTTTAAGGCCCAGTCAAAAGGATCTGCAGTAATGGCATGTGGCGGGCCTTCCCTGGCTTGGAAGATAAACTGCGGTTAAAATGACAGCATTCGGAGGGAGGGATGAGTGTGGTGGGATATGGTAGGGTGGCATGGCCAAGATATCCGAAAACAGGTGACTGTAACTCATCGGAATCCTTTACAATCAGGACCTAATCTGTGTTCAAGCGCAAAGCCACGAAAAGAATCCAAGACTCACTAACCTGTAGAATCTCCAGCTACTGTGGCATAGCCACGCGTACTGTAACATGGTCACGCGGAGACATACTTGGAATCGGCAGCAACCCTAAAAGAAAACACACAAAAAGGAAAGAACAAGTAAGAATCCGAGCAATGCCCTTAGGAGTGCAGCATGGCAGTCCTTAGTAACACTGTTTCTATGTCAAACTACCTAGAGTAACTTCTGAGACACATACTTTTCGCACAGAGTAGCTTTTAAAAACGACAACTAACCAATTTTTTCTTTTTAAAACAATAACTGGTGCGCTATGAGGCTTGATTATTTGGCAAAGGCAGATTTCTTGAGCAAGAATAACAAGTGTTTATTCACTGCAAAAAATAACTCGCTGATATGAATCAACTCTAGAGACTTTATAGAGAAGTGCCACAATTGGGTTAACCCTTGAGACATTAATCCAGGATGTGAAATCCGATATAAGAGAGACTGCATTTTCTCCTATTCAGAGTGTGTCTATATTATGACTCAAGACAGGTAAATCTCCACTCCCTAAAACCTTGTCCCTACAATTTTATATAATGTTTGGAACAAGGGTCCCTATTCTGACAAGGTTGCTTAACTCATTCACAAATGTTCGCTAAATGGCTTTATCTATGACAGAGACCATTGTAACAGTCGTTCCCAACCAGGCAAAACCCACACACGATACAGCTCCTACATCTTCACCTCTTTATTAAACGTTGATGCCAGCACAGGTATCTTGGTGACTAGGTTGGAGACCGATGTTGCCAGCCTTAATTGATCTTGATCAATTGTGCTTCATTACCAGGAGAATCTGAAGAGACAATATAAAACTGACAATACATGTAATAAAGAATATTCACTGAATGGAAAACAATGCAAACTTTGCTTTCACTCAAGACAGGGAAAGTGCTCATCTGGGTTAACTGGTGATTTATGTACAAAATGCTAGAAACTTTCAGCTCTGCCTCTAGATTGCTAATCTGTATCCTTTGCAGAAACAGAGATCGTATGGCTTGTATTAAGATCAAGGCAGGAATTTTCGTCAGGAGTGGTACAAAAGGGAAAGCAGCAGGGTGCTCATTCCCACCACTATTGTTTGCTCCCCCCATGGTACAAAATTCAGAAAAGTTTATAAAGAATGGAGGCATTAGCAGGTTATAAACTAGAAGAGACAAATTATATCCACCACATATATAGATAACCTTTTAGATCCACTCTGATCTCATTTAATCCCTCCCTCCTCTGTTGACAGAATTCAAGGAGTAAGGTGAGGTGTCTGTGTTTAGGATTAACTGGCAAAAATGGCAAGTGCTAAACATAACCACTTCAAAAAATCCCAAACTAGCATTACAGACAATTGTTTCTCTTCATTGGGCAGATGAGTCTATAACATATGTGAGGTTGCAGATCACTGCAGTAATTTAACAAATAACAAACCCAATTATATCCTGCTTTTAAGGCCCAGTCAAAAGGATCTGCAGTAATGGCATGTGGCGGGCCTTCCCTGGCTTGGTAGATAAACTGCGGTTAAAATGACAGCACTCGGATGAGTGTGGCGGGAAATGGTAGGGTGGCATGGCCAAGATATCCGAAAACAGGTGACTGTAACTCATCGGAATCCTTTACAATCAGGACCTAATCTGTGTTCAAGCGCAAAGCCACGAAAAGAAACCAAGACTCACTAACCTGTAGAATCTCCAGCTACTGTGGCATAGCCACGCGTACTGTAACATGGTCACGCGGAGACATACTTGGAATCGGCAGCAACCCTAAGAGAAAACACACAAAAAGGAAAGAACAAGTAAGAATCCGAGCAATGCCCTTAGGAGTGCAGCATGGCAGTCCTTAGTAACACTGTTTCTAAGTCAAACTACCTAGAGTAACTTCTGAGACACATACTTTTCGTACAGAGTAGCTTTTAAAAACGACAAGTAACCAATTATTTTTTTTAAGACAATAACTGGTGCGCTATGAGGCTTGATTATTTGGCAAAGGCAGATTTCTTGAGCAAGAATAACAAGTGTTTATTCACTGCAAAAAATAACTCGCTGATATGAATCAACTCTAGAGACTTTATAGAGAAGTGCCACAATTGGGTTAACCCTTGAGACATTAATCCAGGATGTGAAATCCGATATAAGAGAGACTGCATTTTCTCCTATTTAGAGTGTGTCTATATTATGACTCAAGACCGGTAAATCTCCACTCCCTAAAACCTTGTCCCTACAATTTTATATAATGTTTGGAACAAGGGTCCCTATTCTGACAAGGTTGCTTAACTCATTCACAAATGCTCGCTAAATGGCTTTATCTATGACAGAGACCATTGTAACAGTCGTTCCCAACCAGGCAAAACCCACACACGATGCAGCTCCTACATCTTTACCTCTTTATTAAACGTTGATGCCAGCACAGGTATCTTGGTGACTAGGTTGGAGACCGATGTTGCCAGCCTTGATTGATCTTGATCAATTGTGCTTCATTACCAGGAGAATCTGAAGAGACAATATAAAACTGACAATACATGTAATAAAGAATATTCACTGAATGGAAAACAATGCAAACTTTGCTTTCACTCAAGACAGGGAAAGTGCTCATCTGGGTTAACTGGTGATTTATGTACAAAATGCTAGAAACTTTCAGCTCTGCCTCTAGATTGCTAATCTGTATCCTTTGCAGAAACGGAGATCGTATGGCTTGTATTAAGATCAAGGCAGGAATTTTCGCCAGGAGTGGTACAAAAGGGAAAGCAGCAGGGTGCTCATTCCCACCACTATTGTTTGCTCCCCCCATGGTACAAAATTCTGAAAAGTTTATAAATAATGGAGGCATTAGCAGGTTATGAACTAGAAGAGACAAATTTTATCCACCACATATATAGATAACCTTTTAGATCCACTCTGATCCCATTTAATCCCTCCCTCCTCTGTTGACAGAATTCAAGGAGTAAGGTGAGGTGTCTGTGTTTAGGATTAACTGGCAAAAATGGCAAGTGTTAAACATAACCCCTTCAAAAAATCCCAAACTAGCATTACAGACAATTGTTTCTCTTCATTGGGCAGATGAGTCTATAACATATGTGAGGTTGCAGATCACTGCACTAATTTAACAAATAACAAACCCAATTATATCCTGCTTTTAAGGCCCAGTCAAAAGGATCTGCAGTAATGGCAATGATGCGGGCCTTCCCTGGCTTGGTAGATAAACTGCGGTTAAAATAACAGCACTCGGATGAGTATGGCGGGATATCGTAGGGTGGCATGGCCAAGATATCCGAAAACAGGTGACTGTAACTCATCGGAATCCTTTACAATCAGGACCTAATCTGTGTTCAAGCGCAAAGCCACGAAAAGAAACCAAGACTCACTAACCTGTAGAATCTCCAGCTACTGTGGCATAGCCATGCGTACTGTAACATGGTCACGCGGAGACATACTTGGAATCGGCAGCAACCCTAAGAGAAAACACACAAAAAGGAAAGAACAAGTAAGAATCCGAGCAATGCCCTTAGGAGTGCAGCATGGCAGTCCTTAGTAACACTGTTTCTAAGTCAAACTACCTAGAGTAACTTCTGAGACACATACTTTTCGCACAGAGTAGCTTTTAAAAACGACAAGTAACCAATTTTTTTTTTTAAGACAATAACTGGTGCGCTATGAGGCTTGATTATTTGGCAAAGGCAGATTTCTTGAGCAAGAATAACAAGTGTTTATTCACTGCAAAAAATAACTCGCTGATATGAATCAACTCTAGAGACTTTATAGAGAAGTGCCACAATTGGGTTAACCCTTGAGACATTAATCCAGGATGTGAAATCCGATATAAGAGAGACTGCATTTTCTCCTATTCAGAGTGTGTCTATATTATGACTCAAGACAGGTAAATCTCCACTCCCTAAAACCTTGTCCCTACAATTTTATATAATGTTTGGAACAAGGGTCCCTATTCTGACAAGGTTGCTTAACTCATTCACAAATGTTCGCTAAATGGCTTTATTTATGACAGAGACCATTGTAACAGTCGTTCCCAACCAGGCAAAACCCACACACGATGCAGCTCCTACATCTTCACCTCTTTATTAAACGTTGATGCCAGCACAGGTATCTTGGTGACTAGGTTGGAGACCGATGTTGCCAGGCTTGATTGATCTTAATCAATTGTGCTTCATTACCAGGAGAATCTGAAGAGACAATATAAAACTGACAATACATGTAATAAAGAATATTCACTGAATGGAAAACAATGCAAACTTTGCTTTCACTCAAGACAGGGAAAGTGCTCATCTGGGTTAACTGGTGATTTATGTACAAAATGCTAGAAACTTTCAGCTCTGCCTCTAGATTGCTAATCTGTATCCTTTGCAGAAACAGAGATCGTATGGCTTGTATTAAGATCAAGGCAGGAATTTTCGTCAGGAGTGGTACAAAAGGGAAAGCAGCAGGGTGCTCATTCCCACCACTATTGTTTGCTCCCCCCATGGTACAAAATTCAGAAAAGTTTATAAATAATGGAGGCATTAGCAGGTTATAAACTAGAAGAGACAAATTATATCCACCACATATATAGATAACCTTTTAGATCCACTCTGATCTCATTTAATCCCTCCCTCCTCTGTTGACAGAATTCAAGGAGTAAGGTGAGGTGTCTGTGTTTAGGATTAACTGGCAAAAATGGCAAGAGTTAAACATAACCCCTTCAAAAAATCCCAAACTAGCATTACAGACAATTGTTTCTCTTCATTGGGCAGATGAGTCTATAACATATGTGAGGTTGCAGATCACTGCACTAATTTAACAAATAACAAACCCAATTATATCCTGCTTTTAAGGCCCAGTCAAAAGGATCTGCAGTAATGGCAATGATGCGGGCCTTCCCTGGCTTGGTAGATAAACTGCGGTTAAAATAACAGCACTCGGATGAGTATGGCGGGATATCGTAGGGTGGCATGGCCAAGATATCCGAAAACAGGTGACTGTAACTCATCGGAATCCTTTACAATCAGGACCTAATCTGTGTTCAAGCGCAAAGCCACGAAAAGAAACCAAGACTCACTAACCTGTAGAATCTCCAGCTACTGTGGCATAGCCACGCGTACTGTAACATGGTCACGCGGAGACATACTTGGAATCGGCAGCAACCCTAAGAGAAAACACACAAAAAGGAAAGAACAAGTAAGAATCCGAGCAATGCCCTTAGGAGTGCAGCATGGCAGTCCTTAGTAACACTGTTTCTAAGTCAAACTACCTAGAGTAACTTCTGAGACACATACTTTTCGCACAGAGTAGCTTTTAAAAACGACAAGTAACCAATTTCTTTTTTTAAGACAATAACTGGTGCGCTATGAGGCTTGATTATTTGGCAAAGGCAGATTTCTTGAGCAAGAATAACAAGTGTTTATTCACTGCAAAAAATAACTCGCTGATATGAATCAACTCTAGAGACTTTATAGAGAAGTGCCACAATTGGGTTAACCCTTGAGACATTAATCCAGGATGTGAAATCCGATATAAGAGAGACTGCATTTTCTCCTATTCAGAGTGTGTCTATATTATGACTCAAGACAGGTAAATCTCCACTCCCTAAAACCTTGTCCCTACAATTTTATATAATGTTTGGAACAAGGGTCCCTATTCTGACAAGGTTGCTTAACTCATTCACAAATGTTCGCTAAATGGCTTTATTTATGACAGAGACCATTGTAACAGTCGTTCCCAACCAGGCAAAACCCACACACGATGCAGCTCCTACATCTTCACCTCTTTATTAAACGTTGATGCCAGCACAGGTATCTTCGTGACTAGGTTGGAGACCGATGTTGCCAGGCTTGATTGATCTTAATCAATTGTGCTTCATTACCAGGAGAATCTGAAGAGACAATATAAAACTGACAATACATGTAATAAAGAATATTCACTGAATGGAAAACAATGCAAACTTTGCTTTCACTCAAGACAGGGAAAGTGCTCATCTGGGTTAACTGGTGATTTATGTACAAAATGCTAGAAACTTTCAGCTCTGCCTCTAGATTGCTAATCTGTATCCTTTGCAGAAACAGAGATCGTATGGCTTGTATTAAGATCAAGGCAGGAATTTTCGTCAGGAGTGGTACAAAAGGGAAAGCAGCAGGGTGCTCATTCCCACCACTATTGTTTGCTCCCCCCATGGTACAAAATTCAGAAAAGTTTATAAATAATGGAGGCATTAGCAGGTTATAAACTAGAAGAGACAAATTATATCCACCACATATATAGATAACCTTTTAGATCCACTCTGATCTCATTTAATCCCTCCCTCCTCTGTTGACAGAATTCAAGGAGTAAGGTGAGGTGTCTGTGTTTAGGATTAACTGGCAAAAATGGCAAGTGCTAAACATAACCACTTCAAAAAATCCCAAACTAGCATTACAGACAATTGTTTCTCTTCATTGGGCAGATGAGTCTATAACATATGTGCGGTTGCAGATCACTGCAGTAATTTAACAAATAACAAACCCAATTATATCCTGCTTTTAAGGCCCAGTCAAAAGGATCTGCAGTAATGGCATGTGGCGGGCCTTCCCTGGCTTGGTAGATAAACTGTGGTTAAAATGACAGCACTTGGAGGGAAGGATGAGTGTTGTGGGATATGGTAGGGTGGCATGGCCAAGATATCCGAAAACAGGTGACTGTAACTCATCGGAATCCTTTACAATCAGGACCTAATCTGTGTTCAAGCGCAAAGCCACGAAAAGAAACCAAGACTCACTAACCTGTAGAATCTCCAGCTACTGTGGCATAGCCACGCGTACTGTAACATGGTCACGCGGAGACATACTTGGAATCGGCAGCAACCCTAAGAGAAAACACACAAAAAGGAAAGAACAAGTAAGAATCCGAGCAATGCCCTTAGGAGTGCAGCATGGCAGTCCTTAGTAACACTGGTTCTAAGTCAAACTACCTAGAGTAACTTCTGAGACACATACTTTTCGCACAGAGTAGCTTTTAAAAACTACAAGTAACCAATTTTTTTTTTTAAGACAATAACTGGTGCGCTATGAGGCTTGATTATTTGGCAAAGGCAGATTTCTTGAGCAAGAATAACAAGTGTTTATTCACTGCAAAAAATAACTCTATGATATGAATCAAACTCTAGAGACTTTATAGAGAAGTGCCACAATTGGGTTAACCCTTGAGACATTAATCCAGGATGTGAAATCCGATATAAGAGAGACTGCATTTTCTCCTATTTAGAGTGTGTCTATATTATGACTCAAGACAGGTAAATCTCCACTCCCTAAAACCTTTTCCCTACAATTTTATATAATGTTTGGAACAAGGGTCCCTATTCTGACAAGGTTGCTTAACTCATTCACAAATGCTCGCTAAATGGCTTTATCTATGACAGAGACCATTGTAACAGTCGTTCCCAAGCAGGCAAAACCCACACACGATGCAGCTCCTACATCTTCACCTCTTTATTAAACGTTGATGCCAGCACAGGTATCTTGGTGACTAGGTTGGAGACCGATGTTGCCAGGCTTGATTGATTTTGATCAATTGTGCTTCATTACCAGGAGAATCTGAAGAGACAATATAAAACTGACAATACATGTAATAAAGAATATTCACTGAATGGAAAACAATGCAAACTTTGCTTTCACTCAAGACAGGGAAAGTGCTCATCTGGGTTAACTGGTGATTTATGTACAAAATGCTAGAAACTTTCAGCTCTGCCTCTAGATTGCTAATCTGTATCCTTTGCAGAAACAGAGATCGTATGGCTTGTATTAAGATCAAGGCAGGAATTTTCGCCAGGAGTGGTACAAAAGGGAAAGCAGCAGGGTGCTCATTCCCACCAATATAGTTTGCTCCCCCTATGGTACAAAATTCAGAAAAGTTTATAAATAATGGAGGCATTAGCAGGTTATAAACTAGAAGAGACAAATTATATCCACCACATATATAGATAACCTTTTAGATCCACTCTGATCCCATTTAATCCCTCCCTCCTCTGTTGACAGAATTCAAGGAGTAAGGTGAGGTGTCTGTGTTTAGGATTAACTGGCAAAAATGGCAAGTGCTAAACATAACCACTTCAAAAAATCCCAAACTAGCATTACAGACAATTGTTTCTCTTCATTGGGCAGATGAGTCTATAACATATGTGAGGTTGCAGATCACTGCAGTAATTTAACAAATAACAAACCCAATTATATCCTGCTTTTAAGGCCCAGTCAAAAGGATCTGCAGTAATGGCATGTGGCGGGCCTTCCCTGGCTTGGTAGATAAACTGCGGTTAAAATGACAGCACTTGGATAAATGTGGCGGGATATCGTAGGGTGGCATGGCCAAGATATCCGAAAACAGGTGACTGTAACTCATCGGAATCCTTTACAATCAGGACCTAATCTGTGTTCAAGCGCAAAGCCACGAAAAGAAACCAAGACTCACTAACCTGTAGAATCTCCAGCTACTGTCGCATAGCCACGCGTACTGTAACATGGTCACGCGGAGACATACTTGGAATCGGCAGCAACCCTAAGAGAAAACACACAAAAAGGAAAGAACAAGTAAGAATCCGAGCAATGCCCTTAGGAGTGCAGCATGGCAGTCCTTAGTAACACTGTTTCTAAGTCAAGCTACCTAGAGTAACTTCTGAGACGCATTCTTTTCGCACAGAGTAGCTTTTAAAAACGACAACTAACCAATTTTTTTTTTAAAGACCATAACTGGTGCACTATGAGGCTTGATTATTTGGCAAAGGCAGATTTCTTGAGCAAGAATAACAAGTGTTTATTCACTGCAAAAAATAACTCGCTGATATGAATCAACTCTAGAGACTTTATAGAGAAGTGCCACAATTGGGTTAACCCTTGAGACATTAATCCAGGATGTGAAATCGGATATAAGAGAGACTGCATTTTCTCCTATTTAGAGTGTGTTCCCGTGAAGATTATACACCATGTTGTGTAGCAAAAGAAAACGCAATTCATTCATAAATGTATCAGACGGTAGTTAATTCCCGTTTGTGATAAATAAAGATATCTGTCGAAGTAAAGCACCTAGCTGAGACAGAGGCCGTTTGAGAAAAAATTCGAGTTAAAAGTTTATCAGTTGCCAAGTGTCATCCTTGAAGATCACTTTGAAAGCATCTCACTCTTTCCATCCCCTCCTTCCTTTCTGGCGCACCTATCATCTCAAAACATTTAGACTCTGAATTGAGTTGTTCTGAAGAGCAGCGGGAGGACCAGCATCGCCCCTGTGGACTCTCGGGAATCTTCAGGTGAGTGGCAAGTGTGAGAGGAAGGCAAGCTATTAAAAAAAAAAAATTCCACCTGGGCGACATGGTGATCTTGGTTTAAACTGATACACAGGATATGATAAACAGTCCCAGAGGTATATGATTTGGCACAGACCTTAGCAAAAAATTCAAAATGAGGTTTAAGCACCAAGGGTGGAGAATTTAGAACTGTGGAATGAGTTGTAAAGATAGAAAACTTGGTATGACTCATGGAATAGGGACATTTCTAAGGAACACCGTCTCATTTTACAACCATCTTTATTTAGGGGACCATTGGTTCCTAATTTAAGTTGCTACATGTTGCACTTAGAACTGCTTGGAGAATCAAGCCATAACGCAGCACCAACATTTGCATCTTCAAGCACGCATCCACTGAATGCCACGGTTATTACCTCCATGCTACTGGCAGCCCTCAAGCAATTCTACAGAGACAGTTCCAAGTGCAAAGTATTTGAGTCATGTCAACTCCAGGTCCAGTGTGTCCAGTCTAGAAGGAGACTTTTCCTAATGATGCAGCAAAGGCAGATTTCGTAATTTCTTATCTTGGAAGTAGCGAGTCCAATTGGTCAATTTTTATGATTGAAAATAATAATCCAATACTATCTGACCATAGGAAATTTAAGGAGGCTGTTAGAAAATTGTTTGCAAAGCATGTATTATACTGTCAAGTGATGAGGAGTTCCTGAATCTAAAACGAAGGTCCAAGGACCTTTTGACGTATATTATGACTTTTAATTGTTTAGTCGTAGAAGCTAATGGCCTGTAGAGAAAAAAATAGCATCTTTATTTTTATAGGGCATTAAGAGACAACTTGAAGGACTCCCTGTCTTTTATTTTAGATTTACCACAGGCTGCTCAGAATCTATTGCCCTAGTAATCGAATTGGAGCACAGGGTAGAAGAACGAAAAGGGGAGAGGTCTCGAGGTGATGCTATAGTGGCAATATTAAATCCTGAAAGAAAGGAACTGGACCACAAAGGGCAGGATGTAAAACTCATGCATGTCTGGGAATATGATTATTAAGGATGCCAACACACAAGAGCTTAACCTGGCCTTGCAAATTGTTTGTGGAATATATGAGTTTTAAATTCCCTCCTAATTGACAACTTTGCAATGGAAGAAATCAGCAATAAAGATATATATTTGCCGGCAAGAAACTTGACAAATAATGCCTATGGGCTGGCAAGATCCTAATGAATTTTTCTCACTGGCACAACACTCCCAATAAAGAGGGGCACCCCCATCAGGAGGTGCCTCAATTTTGGTCCTTAAAGCTCTGAAGCCAGATGTGAGAGTCCTCGCTTGTGGCACTAGTGCCTTTATTTTTCGTATGTTAGCGGAAACATCCTCTGGAAACGTATACATAAATCCTAAGCAGCCAAAAAAAAAGTAAATAATCTTTAGTGATAGCTTAAAGTTAATCAAGGCCCTATGACAGCAGTATCTTGCAGAAACGAGTCTTTGGGGGTAAACTCAGTATGTTCTTGCTCGAAACACCTGAACCAATCCCATGGCAATAGGAAAATGACAACATATGGGGGATTCCGGAGATCGCTCTCGGTCATGTAAAGAAAGACAAGGTTAGCCAGAAGTTTACAGCCTCCTTGAGATCGGCCCTGGACCAGGGTTCAATTCCCCGCCTCGGCGGGGCTTGGGCTCAAAAATTCCACGGACTCGATAATTCTCGCTCCGGTGCCTTCTCGACTCACGGGTTCACACTCTGCGACTCTGGGCAATAGCTTGCTTAATCTCCACAACGGCCCCTCGCGGTGGGATGCCTGGCTTTCACCTTGTGGATACCCTGCCGGGGTTATCTCACAGGGGAATACCAGGACGGGTTCCCTAAGCAAGCGCCGGGAAACCCTTTGTGGGTAGCTGTGCGCTATATAAGCTCAAATACATTTACATTTACAATGCCTTGGACTTCAGAACACTAAACAGAAGAGTGGGTTTTCACTCCGTATTTCACGAGGGTAAGCAATTTCCAAGTGTGCCACACTCTGACAACCGACCATGCAAGGCTATCCTGTACCCTCAATAGGGATACTCAAATTGATACAACTTCAAACAATTAGTACAATTAGTACACAAGAGGGAGATTTAAAGAATAAAATGGCCAACAACGTCTTCACCTTCCTCCCTGGTGGAGTTAAGAGAATCTCTGCAATTTGAGGCAAGCGATTCTCTGCTCTCAGCAGCGAACTGGCCGAAATTACTGGAAAAGCTAGTGGAGAGACTCACCAGTAAGGTCAGCCAGGCAGTGCTTATTCTCAGAGGGTAGCTTGTAACCCGGAGCAGAGGGTCCTTAAACAAGAACTAAATAAACTCCAAAGGTTAGCCCACAAAAATACTGATACTGCTTCAGAAGCAACTGTGATCTGGAAGGTCAGAAAGTCTGGGAAATCTTCTGGGAAAATCAAAAAGAGGCATGGGTGGAACTACACGAGGCCTTGAAAACCAAAAATCCAGCAACATTCTGTAATCTCATTACAATGAGCTTGAGTCAAAACTCTTGTCTACCGTGTCAAAGTGGTTAGAATACATTTTCAACCTTTATAATGCGGGGAAAATGAGTGTAGGCAGGATGACCATGCAGAAGAACTAGTAGGCCCCTCTAATAAAAGAATCAATGAATTGTACACTGGCATCTTTTCGAGCTGCAGGAGCCCCGGGCCACAGAAGAATGGGCATCTCATAAAATAAAAACCACCTCTGGAGGAAAACAAGGCTGTATCCTTGCTCCACTATTGTTCAACCTATACTTGGCGGACATTAACAAAGCACTGGGGTCGACACGTGCTGTGGAGATCTACCGGGGAGTGGTGAATTGGCCCGGACATCTAACCCGCAGCAAGAACCTGTATGCTGCTTCCCCAGTCCTGCGGAGGGTGGCTGACTGGCGTGAGGGGCCTTGACCGTGGGCAGTGCCCCCCTCCTACCTTGATCCTACTGCTGGTGGGCTGGATGTCTCTTCCTATACTTGGTGGAGGCCTGCCCTAGCCATGAGATGGGTGACTGGTCACTGTTGCTGCCCAGCCTGGCGTTGTGCCTTCTGCTGGTCCTTTCTTCTCCCTGTAGCCTGCTGCTGACGCGGAAGGCCCAGCCTGGTGTCTTTTGCGGGCTGTGCTGGCTGTGCTGTGGGAGCAACTGGGAGCCCTGTGCAGACGACGGGGAGATTTGTGCTGGGCCTGGCTGCGGACCATGGAGGGAGCGAGATGTCTGGTGAACGGTGAAGGACTGTCCCTGGTGCTCCTCCTTCCACCCCTCGTGACACGCTTGACTGGGGCCGCACTTGAACCCATGTCCAGACGGGAGCCTCAGGGCCTAAGTAGGCATGAGCGGATTTTGCGGATTGGCAATCCGCGAATTTGCGGATTTGCGAACTCGCAATCCGCAAAATCCGCGAATTCCCGCGAATTTGCGGATTTTTTTTTTTTTTGTGTTCGCCCGTGTTTCTGCCAGTTCGCGAGGGTTTTTACAATTTCGCAATTTGCGAACTTACCTGTCGGGTCGCAAGTTTTGCGAACTTGTTGTTTCTACGTGTCCAACCTGTTTGGGACACTCTTCTTCATCACTGCCACTCTCTGTCACCACTGCCACTCTCTGACTACTCATGCCACCCTCTGGCCCACCCATGCCACCCTCTGTTTCATCACCACACCCTCTGGTTGTCCAGTGTACATTATTTTCGGCAAAGCAAAGCACACCTTCCCTGCCTCAAGTGACCTGAATTAATTTGGGGCTGATTAATGTGTCACAGAATATTTTTTTAGCTGGCACCTGCTTCCTTAGTGCGCCCTGATTAGTGATCTTTTGCACTTGCTAAGTGCTTTCATTGTTGCAAAATTAGTTACAACACCTGCCCTTCCCCAACTGACCATAATGAATTAGGGGCTGATTAATGGATTTTAACTTCCAGCCTGGCTCCTGCTTGTCTCCCTTAGCTGTAATTCAGGACCTTTGTGGCATATGTGTAACTATTCTGAGGTTCAGAGCAGGGTCACATAATAGTTTCAACTGGCAACTGAACTCTGGAGGGGCCCCTTAGGAAGCACTACAGGAAATGGCTACTAATGATGTGCCTGAACTTTTGAACCTGGTAAGTAGTTACTTTCAGTTTTGCTTAGATCGTATTTCTGCAATTTCGCACTTATTCGCGGGGCGCGAACTCACGCGAACAGTGCGAGCAGTGCGAGCAAAATCCGCTGCTCGCGGATTTGCGGATTTTGCAGGAAATTCGCAAATCTCGCGGATTGCGGATTTCCCGAAAATCCGCAAAATCCGCGAGCGGAACGGATTTTCCGCCCACGCCTAGGCCTAAGCCATTATGAGTAGGAGGGCTGCTGCAGTGCACACAAAAGCCCAGGGCGAGGGATCCGGGTAGAGCCGCTGCAGGTCTGGATGGTAGTAGCAAATATTGAAATGGGAACATTGAAGGCCGAAGTGGAGAAAGGTTCCATGTGAACAGCAGTTGAACATGGGTCAGTCTGTCCTGAGAGATGGGTCTGCGCCATTCAGAAGGGACGGCCGATGGCATATGTTGCCCTCGCCGATCAAAAGGGAGTTGGGTTCAGATCTCCAAACCCGGAATGGCGGAGACAGGCGCCCTCGCGGTGTCCATTGCAGTAACGCAAACTATCCTGTTTCTCTAGGAGCTCTGGGGAGAGTTTGTTTTTCTCTGTGAAGGGCAGGGCGCCCTGGTATAGGTTTGCCCCAAGAGGAGCCTGAGCTTTTGAAAGCGTCGGATTTCTGGCTGAATCCAGTGAGCTCTTGCTGGTCCTCGAAAATCTGGGGGAGATGGTGTACATCTCACGCCGGGCCATACCCATAACCGCAGCAGGCCTTCATGATGGTGCACATCTTCTGACATGTTGGAACAATGTGGGTAAGGGAAGTTGGCAAGTCAGATCTGTAACTTAGGGATAAGGATCGGCTCTAAAGGCTGAGTCAGTCGGGCTGGGGTGGAGTGCAAAGAGGGACTTCCTGTGGATCACTCCAGCTGCAATGGTCGCCTCTCCCCATGCCCCCGCCCCGGGGGTGCTGGACTGGCATTCTGCCTCGGCCAGCACCTAGCAGCTGACTTAGAACTGGTGTGGACCAGGGGAATCTGACTGTTTAATTAAAACAAAGCATTGCAAAGGCCCGAGGCGTTTGTTGACGCAATGTGATTTCTGTCCAGTGCTCTGAATGTCAAAGTGAAGAAATTCAATGAAACATGGGTAAACGGCGAGAGTAACTATGACCAAGAAGATGGAATCCAGTGTGATTTCTGCTTTATGAATTATGAATATTTTGCATAAACTATTTCTTCATCCCAGTTATGCATTTATACCTGCAGGACACTGGCTTGAACACACATTATCTTGTGGGAGCTGTGAAACTAAGGTGTTTAACAGAACGAATATGTTTTTCTACTTGAATCAACATCCTAAGGTAATTTTTACCACTAGGTATGCTTTCATGTACAATTTTACCCACGCAGCTAGCGAAGCCAATTTAAGGTGATGTTATGTGAGTGGGAGGGAAACTCGTTTTTTTCTACCCACCATCCTTTGCAGTTTCCTTTCTTTGCCTTTGTAGTGTGGGAGCCACCCGGCCCACCTTATACAGCGTTGCACCCTGTTTCACCCTGGAGGGTGGCTCACCCAAAAGGGATAATGAATGGGCGCATGAGCGCTCGTGGTCTAAGCCCTCACTACATTACTTGTGTGTGTGTATTCTTTCCTGCAGAGATCACAACGCAGGCCTCGCAACGTAGCACTGGGTCACCCACCTTCCGGCCCACTACAGCCTTATTTATATTCTTTTCTGCAGGGCTGTGCCTTTCTGATATGCAGGCTCTATTTCTCTTGTTTCTGATGAACAAGCCCTGTGTATCTTCAGCTCACTTAAACCATTGGCTAACGTCACTGCGAGTGGCAGCAGTGTGCCCTTTTACAAGGATCATATCCACACAAAGTAGCTCCCTTTTATGCATGAGGTTTCAAGAATAGAATTTGTGTTTTTTTGAGACAAAAAATATTTTTGCTTCTACGTAACTTTATTTTTACATATTGGCGCATACCTGGCACATCCTTAAACAATAACGTTTTGCATATGCAATGCGAACAAGCATTGCCAAAGCAATATATGATGGTAGCAACAACTGACTCATTAGTTTCGTCAAAGCTTGTTTAGAGCTGTGTTTGGTTTTAACAGCACAGCTGGGAAACAGAGCTATCACTAGCAATATACTTAGATTGGGTTTGGGTCTGCCACTTTCAGACATTGGCTTACTTCAAACAGCTAATTTCATCTGTTGACTTGAGACTGTCAATTATGTCAGGGCTCAGCCCAGTGGAGTGTTTGTCTGTTACCTATTCCTATTGCCTGTTTGGGTGTATCCTTCCACCTCCACTGCACTGGTGTGCTTCAATGTAACTGTATGAGGGACTACTTTACAACAGTAAACCTATCTGTGCGCTCCTCCTGGGTCACTCACAAGTATCTCCCTCTAGTGTGCTTATACTGCAAGCAATAGAACATTAAACCCTCACTTATTGACTCTGTCGATGCTTGTTATCCATACTAATATAATAAAGAGAGAGCCCAAACCTTTGAGGCGGGTTATCTCAGGAACCACAGCACCAATCACAACACCCAACACAGCGTTGGAAAGGGCAGTTGCAGCAGAAGGACATAGGCTATGCAGACGCCCACAATATACATTTAAAAGGTAAAAGAACCGTGCCAGCAAAGTAGTCCCTTGTGGGCGTATCTGCGTTGTGATGTGGGCGTGTGCTGGGGGCGTGACAAACGCTGGGGGCGTGTGGTACGTTCCACCCTTCAAGCCATGTCTCATATCGTGTGCTAATCCCACCCTGCTCCCTTTAAATACCCCTGCAGCTCATAATCATAACCCACCCTTACTCCTTAAAATACCCCAACACCCTTAAACACTAACCCATCTTAACCCTATAGGTATACCCTGTACCCCAAAACCCAAACCTAGCCCTGAACCCTAAAAATACCACTGTACCCCAAAACCCAAACCTACCCCTGAACCACAAAACCCAAACCTAGCCCTGAACCCTTAATATAACTCTGTACCCCAAAACCCAAACCTACCCATGAACCCTAAAAATAACCCTGTAGCCCAAAACCCAAACCTATCCCTGAACCCTAAAATACCCCTGTACCCCCAAACCTAGCCCTGAACCCTAAAAATACCCCTGTATCCCAAAACCCAAACCTACTCCTGAACCCTAAAAATACCCCTATAACCCAAAACCCAAACCTAGCCCTGACCCTAAAAATACCCCCGTACCCCAAAACCGAAACCTAGTCCTGAACCCTTAAAATAGCCCTGTACCCCAAAACCCAAACCTACCCCTGAACCCTAAAAATACCCCTATACCCCAAACCCATACATATCCCTAAACCCTAAAACTACCCCGGTACCCCATAACCCAAAACTATATCTGAACCCTTAAAATACCCAAACACCCCAAAACATATACCTCAGTACCCCAACACATATACCCCTATACCCATACGTACTTTATCCAAACATTTAAAAAAAACATGCTTTTACCATTCATGCATTTACAACGAATTTCGTTGTAAATGTATGCGTGTTAAAAGCATATAAAATGTAATGCCATGCGTTATAATGGCATTGCGGAGTCATGGTATTTTTGTAATGAAAGTATGCGGAGTGATGGTATGTGGAAAGAAAGTTGCTGAATAATGGGTGTTTACCCTCCCCCGGTAAGTACATTGGTGGCACGGCGGCCCACATCTCCAGCAACATACTCATATTTTTTCACCACACATTTGAAAAATGCACAGGTCCCTCTCATTGATGGCCAGCACCGACATACACTTTTAGACACACCTTCCGCCACAAGTTCTAGAATTGCGAACTTTAGAGCTGGGGAGCTTCGTTTGAATCTCGGTATCGGCTCAACATCCTGTGATTCAAGGCAAATTGCTTTGTCTCCCCGTGCCTACCACAAATGAATGTGTTCTTCTGTAATGTAAATTGTGCTCATGCCATGTTGTCGAGTTCGCGCTATATAATATTGCAAGGAAAAATAAAGTAGGGAAACTCGAGTTCACACACTACTGAACGCGCACTCTTAAGTGCATCAGCAGTGCACTGTGAATCGGAGCGTTTCACAGGCCTGTCACAGATAAGAAATGCTATCAAAACGAAATCCTACAAAACAATATACTACTGGCCGGCAGCAATTCATACCCGGACAACGTCGGGACAGGCTGCTAGTGCCTTAATAAATCAGGTAGCACACACTTTTGATAGCCATGTACACACCTTACATTTATGTGTATGGTATACAGTGCAGCTCTGTACTACTATGATAATCTCAAGGCATGCACCTAGTGCATGTTTAGTGCTTTGCACAAATAGTTGGTTGCTGTACAGTGCGTGGGCCTCGCTTAAAAAGAACAAAGCCTGCCTGCATTCTTGGACTGCATGCTCTAAATATTGTAGGACCCTTTGAACTCCTACGGCCACTGCCTGGATTCAATCCGTATTGCTCATCGGCTCCATGCGGCAGAATTAATCCCCGCCTCACGTGAGAAAGAATATCAGACTTTGCTTCTACACAGCCGGTTCCCTTAACTCACGGCGTGCAGCTCATTCAAGGAATGTGAACTTTGTGACTCCTCAACAGCGCACCGCTTGGCGGGCGCCCCGTGTTGTCTGACACCTTCACAACTCTATCCAGATTAAATTGTCCTGTTTTACAGTCTACCTCCACTCTCACATTTCCTTGTGCTCGTGGTGCAGTAAAGATTGTACCCAGTCCCTGTCCTGAGGAGAACCTGTAATTATTCCGGTTCAAAACGAGTTGACCCCCAGCCTGTGACAACAAAGAAGGGTGCAGCTAGGGATCAACTCATCCCACTGATGTGGGCCCTTGCGTGCAACCAGATCGAACATTTAGTCACAGGTTTTGTGTGACAGGCAGGCAATTGTTTTCCACTCTTGATTCCGCCTGTCCACTGGTATTTCAGTTAAAGGACTGGTCTTTTCCTTTCATGTTGTATATGTTATTTGACTACAATTGATTTGGGCTGTATGTATTGTATTCAAAGTTGTACTTTGGTGTCATGTGATTGTTTGAATATTTAGTATTCACTTTTGTATATAGTGTATTCATTGTGCACATAATTGTTTTTGCTTTTGACTTGACTGTTTTTGACAGTGTTTCTTTTTGATGTCATGCCTTTATGAACTTTGAAACGTGCTTATGAACCAAAATAAATGTTTTGCTAAGTAAATGGTCTGTTCACGCAGTACTTATGGGCTGTGTGAGCTCTAATTGGAAATCAAAATATCCAGGCTAGCCACTTTTGTTCTGTTTCGCAATTGTTGAGGTCCAGGCTGGCCAGTTTGTTGGACCCAAAACCTTTTTGTGTACATCTAAATATTGTAAAAGCATTGTAAATATTTTGTGTGAAACCACATTACAAAACTGCCTAGAAAAGCTTTGGATGATGAATGACTTTTTTCTGTTTTGACAACCATGATTTGCAATGTATTCTCTGAGAATGTTTTCTTATTAGATTTGGGCGTAAGATAATTTTTTTTGTAAAGGTACTATTTTCAGTAGTATAAACAAGGAACTTGGAATAAAAGTTCCCTGATAAAAGCTATTTGTTGCAGCACATCTGTTTATCAGAAATTTCATCCTCAATTTAGCTACCTACGAAAATTGTTTTTGTGTTTTATAGAGGCTGTTGGGCATCAATCTAGTGGATAGAGCTTGCGACGGAGCCTTTTAGAATCTATCAGCCCGATTCATCAAGCTGAATTGCGCTTGCAAAGGGCCAGATTCTGAGGATCTGGCCCTTTGCAAGTGCGATTTTTGCATTTGGAATTCATCATCCCAAATGCAAAAATCGCTATTTGCGAAATCGCATATTTGCGAGGAATTGAATTTAAGGAATCTCTATTAGAGATTCCTTAAATGCAATTCATGAACCAATTTTAAATTGCGAATTCGCAATATTTGGTCGCTATTTACCACGAAGTCTGACTTCGCGGTAAATAGCGGAAAAATAGAAAAAAGCACTTTAATGCATTTTTCTCTTTTGCATGTTACACGCACACATGTCCTTTGGACATGTGTGTGCGCAACACCTGTGTAAATTACATTTCAGGGGTGCTACAGGGTGTCCTTTGGACACCCCTGGCACCCTTGAAATCGCTATCTTATTTGCGATTAGCTAATTGCTATTTGCAAATAAGGAATGTGTAGGAATCGCATTTTATTTTGCGATTCCTACATGAATCCCGTTTTGCGAGTCTGATAGCAATTCCTTATGAATTGCTATTAAAGACTCGCAAAACGGGTCTTTGATGAATCTACCTGTTAGCCCACTAATTCCTGCATGCACTACATGTTAATTGGTGACAAACTGCATAGCTTCTGGAAGCATTTGCACTCAACAAAGCTGAAGGCCTGCAGCCTTTGCTTGAAGAATGCGTTAAATACAATCAGGCAATACACTTCCACTGTCTGGGAAGCTGTCCCCACCTTCCATCTTGTGTGAATGCAAACCAGAGGCATTCAAAGGGCTCCAATTCTGCTTTGTAACTAGTACTGAGAGCTAAACTTGAGGACGAACGCCAGCAGGCATCAAGTCTTGCATCTGCAGAATCTTCGTTTCAATGTGTACATTATTTCCCAATATATTGTCTCACACTGCCATGATCTTGAAGTTAGTGCTTCCTCTAATTGCGGACTAAAGCTCTTGCTATTTCTTGACATACGCGACCAGCCATTATTTTTAACTTTCAATCTTTAAGCTCATCAATTGACCTGGCCGGATTGGTGGGGTAGCAGCAGTCTACCAGAGGTCAAATGGTTTACGTAATTTAACCCTTTTGGATTGTTTGTGGGGGTTCAGACCTCGTGTATGTGAGCTGGACCCCCTCCCCTCTCCAGGACCATTAAAAAAATGCCCATTTCAGAAATACATAAGTTTCCTTGATACCCAATTTTCACTCTGCCTATTTCGCTATAAGAATTGTTCTATGTTCGGTACTCAATGAAAAACCATTGTACAGTGTAGCTTAACTCAGTGGTTTGTTCTGGGGTAGCTTGGGTTGTTGGAGAACCTACAAACCTTATATATTCCCGCAACTAGAAGGGTCTAGCAGACATAATGGTATATTGCATTTGTCACTTGGCTATTGTGACAAAAAGGTACAGATGAAAATGCAACAAATTACGATTGTTTTCCTACTCTTTTTCAATATTTCTTGATTTCAACAGTTATTTTCCTTGGGACAACCTTTCGAGATCTACACATAGGACCCCTTACTGAATTTGGAATGTCTACTTTAAAGAAATCTATAGCTTTCCTGAACAACCCACGGGTTTCACACTGGTTCCTACCACAAACTGAAAGTAGGTTGAATAGCAGAAAAAATAGTGAAAATAGACCATCTTTTAGAAAAATGACAAAACAGGAATTCTGAATCAGCCCTGCATGTTCCTGAAAACTGGGAATATGGTGAATTTAGTACAGCAAACTGTTTGTGAATGCAATTTTTAGGAGTATATTGTGCTCACATATATAAATTCGGAGAAGAGAGGAGGGACCAACTTTACCCCTGAATCCCCCATTAAAGCAAGGTAGATCTGGGGATAATGGGTTGGTGGCACTAAACCTAATAGATTCCTCACAATTATATGATATAACCAAGGGAGGAAATTAAACTCTTTAAATATGGGTAGAGCCAGAAGTACTAGACTAGGACGTACCTCTCACCTCACTAACAAAAGTGAAGCAAAGAATTAACGCTGCATCCTTACAATGAATTCACAAGGCTATAAGTAGCAAGGTATAATAAATATAACTCTTAGGATCAAGCCTAAACAAAAATATTCAGTTCCAGACAAAAACTCCTATTTGTAACCAGATATTGAAATAGGATTGGGACTGGTAACAACCCATACCAGGTATATATATTAAAGAAGTTAACATGCTACCTCTGTAAGAAATATATAGATTTTATGAATTGTTTTTAATGTATCACTGTCTCTGATACTACATATCCCACAATGCTTCTATGGTGAGCCTAGTGGGAGTTCGGTATAAATGGAGAAACAAAAGAGGGACTCACTCAACCGTGATCTAGACTTGTTTGTCGAAAGCATTGGTGATGCCCGGTTACTTACCGAAAATACACATTACTCCGAGTCCTGGTCTCCCCGTCCCATTCCTGACAAGTAAGCAAGTAAGCAAGTGAGCAGCTAGTCTGCTCCCCAGAAACCTAAAACCTAGCAGAGCTTTTCAGCACTTCCCCCAATATGGCGCCACCAATCCGGTGAGGATAAAGGGGGAAGTGCATCATAGAACATCCTGAGAATACCAAAGAAAACCAGAACGAAACAGATAACCAAAGAAAACCCAAACCAGGGAGGGAGGGAAGGGCTCAGGAATGGGACGGGGAGACCAGGACTCGGAGTAATGTGTATTACCGGTAAGTAACCGGGCGTAACCTCCTCGTCCTGTCTCCCCGTCCCATTCCTGACAAGTGAGCCCATACCCAAGCACACGGTGATTGTGAGAAAAAACCAGACCAGAAAGTATGAGAAAAGACAGGTCCATTTTAATCAATAGAAAACAGTACAGACTACAAATCATGTACAGAAGACAGGACACAAGCCCCAAAGGCAGCAGATGCCGCCATACCCAACTGAAGATGGCAATGAGCAACAAAAGTATGGGGAGAAGCCCACGAGGCAGCATTGCAAATGTCCCACGAGGCAGCATTGCAAACGAGGCACCCTTGAACATGGCCCAGGAGGACGACACGCTCCTAGTCGACCTACCCTGAATAGAAGAAGGCAGAGGACAGTGGGCAGAATCGTAAGCAGAAACCACAGCACCCCTGACCCACCGAGACAAAGTGGACAAGGAAGGACGAAGCCCCAGCCCTGAGAGGCCATAGGTGACAAACAGTGAATCAACCTTCCTGAAGCCAGCCGTACCCTCCAAGTAGATGCGGAGAGCCCGCAGCACATCCAAAGAATGGAGGAGCACCTCCTCCGGAGAGGCAGGAGCCGGAAAAAACACCGGGAGGACAATATCCTCCTGACAGTCAAAGGAAGACACCACCTTAGGAAGAAAGAACCGACTCGGACGGAGAATGACCTTATCCTCGCAAAAGCGCAAGAAGGGAGGGGAAGCCATCAGCGCCCCAATCTCACCAACCCTCCGCCCAGAAGTAATGGCCACCAGGAAATAACCTTAGCAGAAAGGAATTTCAGGGCCACGGAATCCAAGGGCTCGAAAGGAGGACCCGTCAAAGCCCGGAGAACCAAGGGAAGATCCCAAAGAGGCACAGGAGAACGAGAGACAGGACGCCGAAGCAAGAAACACCGCAGAAGGCGAACCACCAACGAGGAAACAGAAGAACCCCGGAAAGCAAGAATGGCAGCCCACTGGGCCCGAAGGGAAGAAACCCCAAGCCCCAAGACGAAACCATCCTGCAAGAAGTCCAAAACCTTCACGGCCTCACAGGAGGCAGAAGAGAGACCCCTCACAAGATGCCAGGAGGAGAAACTCTACCAGTGACGGTCATACGACCCCAAGGTGGGAGGACGCCAAGAAAGCCGGAGACAACGGGCAACGTCAACCGAGCAACCCAGACCCAGCAAACCTAACCTTTCAAGTGCCAAACCCCCAGCCGGAGGCGACGCAGGGAGGCAACCCCGAGAAGAGGAGCCCGCAGCGGGGAGGGAGACAGGGGAAACCTCCAATGAGGGCAAACCGAGAAGGCCAGCAGAAGGGGAAACCAAGACTGCCGAGACCATACCGGAACCACCAGGAGAACCTCCGCCCGATCCCAACGAACCTTCCAGAGGACCCTCGGAATTAAGGCAAACCGAGGGAAGGCAAACAGCAGACCCCACGACCAAGGAATCGAGAAAGCATCGGTAGCCCACGCCAACGGAGAGGGAACTGTGCTGCAAAACCGAGGAAGAAGGGCGGACTCCATCGAGGCAAACAGATCCAGCCAAGGAAGGCGGAACCTGAGGACAATCAGATAGAACAGACCCGGGGACAAACAGAGGGACGCCGAGGAGGGGAACACCCTGCTCAAAGAATCCGTAGGCCCATTCTCCTACCCCGGAAGATAGACCGCTGTCACAGAAAAGAGAGTCGACACGGCCCAAAGGCGAACTTCCGGGACAGGAGAAACAGAGCACGACACAAGTCCCCCTGGCGAGTCATATAAGAACGAACCACCTGATTGTCGGACTGCACAGAGACCGACCGACCCCGAAGGAGAGGAGCGAACCAAAGAAGAGCCAACCAAACCGCCCACAACTCATTCCAGTTCGAGGACTGGAGGGATCCGAAACCTGACCACCGCCCATGACCCTTTTAGGCACCCAGAACGGCACCCCACCCCAAAGCACTGGCATCCGTGGACAACACGACCACAGACCGAGGAGGAAGGAGACCAAACCCCAGGGACAGAGACAGAGGGGACAACCACCACCGGAGATCCGCCCGAATCCCCGGAGTGACAGGGATGAGAGTCTCGCAGTCCAATGAGGCAGGATCCCAGTGCGACAGGACATGAAGCAACAGGGGGCACAGACGCAGCCAGGCCCAAGGAAGGAGAAGCAAAGCGGACGCCATCTTCCCCTAACTCCCCAACCAGAGTCAGGCAGACACCCGGGACAGGGACAGAAGCCAGGAAAGGCGATGACACAAAGCCAACCGGCGCACCTGGGAGAGGAACGCCAAGCCCAGGTCCATGCGGAAGAGAGCCCCCATGAAATACAGGGACTGGGAGGGCACCAGGGAGGACACTCAAGGTCGAGAAGGAACCCAAAGGAACCCAGCAGAAAACACACCCGCTCCACATCCGACAGAGCCGGAGAAAAAGAAAGAGACAAAAACAACCAGTCAACCAGACAGGGAAACACCTGCAGCCCTCAGGAATGAAGAACATCCACCAGAGGGGCCTAGAGCGCCGAGGAAAGGCCGAACAGGAGCACCCGGAAAGGTAGCGAAGGACCCCCACAGCAAACGGAGAAAACCGCTAGACGGCCAGGAACGAGCAGACGCGCATCCAGCAGAACCAGGAACGCCAGACAGCCACACAGAAGCACCATAGGCAGGATGGACAGCAAAGCCACCAACATGAACGCAAGTCCGGGAAAGAAAGAACGAACCCCTCGAGACACAAACAGGGTACAGAATAGAAAGAACCCATCACTGAGGCCAGAAAGAGGAACAAACAACAACCCTCGCCACCACACCAGAAATGAACCACCACGACAGCCAACCATACCAACAGAAGGCACACACCCCCAAGCAAGGCCACCCCCGTAGAGGGTGACGGGCAGGGGGATCACAAAGAAGATTGGGAGGGGGGGGGACCCTGAACCGAAAATCCATGGACACAGGCCGCAAGGACCAGGCAACCGGAACAGCAACCCCCGGGGAATGCAAAAAACAAAGGCGCAGCCGGGGTCCGACCATCCAAACATCACACCAGCAAAAAAAGAGCCGGGGCCCGGAACCTGCACCAGGGACCGGACCATGTAGACGGAAAAGGACACAGCCTGACCTCAAAGAGGCAGTGTAGGAATGTCCAACCACCCCCTCCACTCGCCGACAGCGGCAGAGGGAGGGCAAACTGGAGAAAACAGCCACAGCCTGGGCAGGCAGTGAACCAGGCCCGCGAGGGAGGACACCACCAAAGGCACAAGACCTACCCCAGAGCAACAGCTCCTCTGACCAAGAGGGGAATAAAACCCACAGCAACCGGCACACCCAGGCAGACCCCCAACCAGGGACCAAACAGGCAAAACAGGACCACAGAAGCAGCAGGAGTGAAAACACCTGACAACATGCGTCGCAAGAAAGAGACACGTGGAGCACAAAAGATAGATGTAGCATCGCCACCAAACACAAAGGCAGCACCACATCGACCCCAGAGGGATGAAAGGCTGAGCGGACCCGCCGGGACCTGAAGAACACAGGCCGCAGCAGCGGAAGCAATAGGCCACTGAGCCACCAGACCCAGCATCCACTAAGCAAGAGGCCCGAACCACTAGGCCACCGCAATGAAACCAAACGAAAACAGGCCACATCAGGGAGGCACGGCCGCAGTCCAGCGACCATGACGAACCTAGGCCGTAGCAGTGGATGAAGCACCAAGCGCACAGCGTGCCGCAAGTGCCCCACAAACACCCCTTACGGGCCCCACCACAGCAGCAGAAGGGGCAGGCCAAACCTGAGGGCCACCATGCATCATGGCCGGAGAGCACATGCCTCACCAATGAGGAGGAGCAGGGCAGCCAAAGAAGGAGCCATCGAGGCACCCGACCACGCAAGCCAGGCGGTAAGGGGGCGGACGCATAAAAAAAGCGACCGGCCACCCAATAAACACCAAGGGGAGGCATTAAACCCAAGGACGCTCCGCGCCGCAGGGAAAGAACAGATGGCCCCCGCCCGCTAAAGCAGGGCGAGAAGGGACCCCCGCGAGAGAAGCGGCCGCCAAAGCAGGCCGAGGACCAGAGAGCGAGGGGCAGGGAAAAGAAAGAGGCACAAACGGCCGCTAAAGCAGGCCGAGAGAAGGCACAAAACACAAACGCACAATTCCCAGCACCAACCCCAAGTTCAAGGGGAGGCAGCAAACCCAAGGACGCTCCGCGCCGCAGGGAAAGAACAGACGGCCTCCGCCCGCTAAAGCAGTATTGAGTAAGGCGGGACGGTGATGTCATCAGGGCGCACTGGAATGCAAGGGGGAGTTTTATAAGGCTGAGCCCTCAGACCTCCAGCAAGCTGTAGAGGCGCGGCATTGATGGGGAGCGAGGTTTCCAGTTGTCGGCGTGCAGTGTGGCACAGGAGGTTTGAGGGGGCCTAGGCGTAGTTTATAGGTCTTTATAGTATAACAATCATTAAATATATAAGAGCATTTAATGAAATTTAGAGGCGCGGAGAGAAATGGTTTAGTTATAGTTAGCGAGCTCCTGCAGCGGTATGTGGGGGACACGCCCGCGTTCGCGGAAGTGATGTTCTAAAGTTTTCTTTTTTTTAATTTCAAAGTAATGTGAAATGTGAAAAAGCCTTTTATTGTTCCATTATTTAAAATCATTACAATATGCTAACAATATAAAATAGTTATCTAAAAACCAAATAAGTTAAATTCCCTAATTATTACTAGAGCCTAATAAAGCATAAAACCTTCAGTATAGTATCATGTTCTAACTATACAGTTTAAGAACAATGTGCATTGATTTTTAAGAGGGAGGTGTGTCCGCCTCTCCCATGCTTCCAGTCCTACAGTTTTCTTTATGCGGCTCTGCATTTGCGGACAGTGCTGCGCGAATTAGTTCTATAAATTGCCCCAGCCGTGCTATCGTTTGACTTGCTGTTGGAGAAAAACACAAGTCAGAGATTTCGCTGCATCGAGTGAGGCCCTGAGCTCTGCAGATTGGGATGACCAAACGGTGCCTCTCACTGGCTAGCTTTGGGCAGCAACACAACAAATGGTACCAGGATTCCTGATGGTAATCACAAAGTCTGCATGCTGCTGAATTATCCATGCGGGCCCAACTTTGATTAAACTCCGCTATGGGTAATGCGAGGAGCCTCATGTAAGTGATCTTTTTTCGGGTTTGGACAGATAGTGCTTGCTCAAGGTAAGGCTGTGCTTTTCCCACTTTATAAGAGGCATCCAATGTAGAAAGATTTGGTTGGTGATGCAGGCTATCGAGATCTCTTGCAAATGATATATGCTTGACCTGTCTGTTAACTGCTCTTTTCCATGCATCTATTGAAATATTAGCTTTGACCAGGTTTTGCACTTCTATTTCTAGCAGATGAATGGCTACTGTCAGTTGCGCTTGCCATGGGGATCCGCTTTCTTCGAAGATTGTTTTAATTTGCGCTTTCAAGGCTGTTGCTGGAGCTCTCAAGGTGCTAATATAGTATTTTTTTGTGTCTCCCAGGCAGGAGATATCTGGGCGAGAAAGACCCAGCTCCAGCCTTACTCTAGCTCTCCTGGCCTGTCGTGGGATGCCCAACACTTTCTTATATACGGAAATTTGGAAACTCATATAAAAGTTGGTAAGGGCACCAGGGAAGATTAAATGGCCATAGTTGACTGAGGGCATTACTTTTGCTTTTAGGACTTTCAAGATGGGTTCCGTGGATGGGCTATGTAATTTTCGATTGAGACTTTTCAGACTGCAGATGATTCCTGCCCCTTTATTTCTTAGGTGTTTCAAATGAGCTGTTGCTTTTGCCCCTTCCGTTATCCTTAGACCCAGGTAATTATAATTTTTGCAAGAACTGATTTGCTGGTCACCTAGGCGCCATTGAGCTGTTTGCTTTCGATTGTACTTTCAAAGTATTTTATTAAGAATTTTACACATACATTTTAACATCCCCAACTGGTCGTACCTGATTGTGGTACACAATATGGTTTACATGATCGGATGACCCCCTTAGTACTGTCCTACCATAGGAGTGAAGGTGAGTGAAAAGATGGAAAGGAAAAAGTGCGTATAGGAAAGGAAAAGAGGGGTGTGTGTGGCGTGTAGGTAATTTGCTTGCACGTCTATCTTCATGTGTGGAAAAGGCCTTTTTGGTAGATCTCTCTATAATCCTGGTGCTCACGGTGGTTCGTAGTGACCCAGGAACTCATCCAGTGTGGCCCACATACCCCTAGTCGCTGGTTTCCAGGGTGAGTTGCGGAGTGCAATGCTATCAGCACCTCTCAGGTATGTTATCCAGTTGAGCCACCCCTTGAATGATGCCCTCCCTAGGTCCTTCCACTTGAAGACCACCATTTTATCTGCCGAGGTTAACAAGAGGTCCAGAAGGTCCCTATCTTGTTGTGAGTTCAGGTTCATGGTTATAAACGCCGTAGTGAGGGTTGAGAAATTTGAACTTAGTGTACACCCAGTATTTTTTTAATAAAGAAAGTTTTCATTAAGGCGGGATGTAAAGCTTGTTGATATAGGGCTGCACCGTATGTTGGGGGCAGGCATGGTAATGGCGGTTCGCAGCTGCTTTCACGTACATGGGGATGCATGATGTAAGGGCGATAGTGACTCTAGGGTGAGTTTTCATCTCTTTTTAATAAATAGCAAGTTCATTTGTGTTGTGTAATTAAGTTAACCGGTAATAATTTGTTATACCACCACACATCGGACAGTGGACCACTCAAAGAACAAGGCACCAATCCTAGGATCACCAAACAAATTTGTTTACAAATTCCAGCGTGCTCTTTCCAAATGCTCCCTGTCCCAAGAGGATCACCCAAAACTAGGGTAAAAAGCCAATTTTTGTCCAGTATGGAGAAGCACTGCTCTACAAGTTGGTCTCATCCAGTTATCAGAGACTATACAACTTTTTTAGTGTTCTCATATATAGACGCTGAGTCGTGATGTATAGATGCAATACTCATTTAATAATCCATTTTAGGAAAAAACACCAGCCAACGGGTTTCGTTCTGAAACCAGAACTTCTTCAGGGCTGTAAGTTTAAAAACATACAAAATTACAAAATTACAACATACAAAATCTCGGCTCCTGACTGATACAGCTTCCATTTACTTATTTACAGCTTATACCCCCTGACGAAGAGCCACCGGCTCGAAATGCATTGGGGAGAGTATTTATGCAATTGACGCCACCTTAGTGAATTTTTGAATACTTTGAAAAGCCAAAGAACTTTGCTTCAGTTGTTTCTATATGAAGAATACTTTGGATTATAATTTGTGAATACACATTTCACCAATTGAATGTGAAAAAAGTGAATATAACTTTTTGATCAAAACTCTTGGATTACCTTTTTGCTAATTCAGCACACAGGAGTGCTCAGGCTAACCACCTTGTGCCTACAAGGTTTTGCATGTATCTACAAGCACGCCACTGGGCGTTACACCCGTTAGTGCGGGAGGCGGCGGACAGGAGACTTCTCCCCTACGAGAGATGGCTCTTGTCCCGTACCTCCGAAGCGAAGCTGATCTCCGACCTCTACAAGTTTTTGCAGCCCACCTTCCTCTCACTTCTACAACCCGGGCAGGGAGCGGTGCGAACGGGAGCTAGGGAGGACACTGAGCCACAAGGAATGGGACCAGATCTCATACCGAGCACGACACTCCGCATATCACACAGGGCTCACCGAAACATTTACTAAAGTGACCCCCTATTGGTATTAAACTTCTGAAAGGCTACACGAGATGAACCGTAATATCGATGGTAACTGTTGGAGGGCATGTGGCCAAGTTGGCACTCTTGTGCATGTCCTTTGGGATTGTCCGCTGCTGCAGGCCTACTGGAATGACGTGCTGGCTGAGATTGATACACACTTTGATATAGAGCTTCCCCGCTTCCCCGCGTATGTATTGCTAGGTCTACCTAATCAGCTGATGTATCCCCTGAAATCCTGTAGAGGCAGACAAATTGCTATTGACCTGGGCTCTGCGGTCCAGAATATCCTCATACATTGGCGCACCACCACGATCCCCTCCCTCACGGGTTGGTTGCATAGACTTTGGCATGTGTTGGGAATGGAGAAGCTTTCACTCATGGTGACGGGGGATGTGGAGCAGTTCGATGACCTCTGGCGACCGTTTCACTCTCTGCTGGTCACTGAATTTAGGAAACTTACTTGCCCGAGGTATCTTCGCCTCTAACGATTGACGCCGCCTGTTGTATCGGCTCCCTGAAGGGTCTTTAAAGGGGACTGGCCGAAGAGGGGGAAGGTGAAGGAGTGGGGAGGGACGGATTGGGGCACTGGACGGGGTTGGGGGGGAAGGGGGGAGGTGGGGGCCTTGAGGGAGTTGGGTAGGGGGGGGGTTAGGGTTTTTTCTCCCTTTCTTTTGTACTACTGTCGTTTTCCTGGCATCAAATTAAGCTAGCCCCTGGCATTTCAAGAGAGCGGACTTAGCGCCTTGGCGTGCTTGCATTTGCTGGGCTGTGGTACTTGTTTTTGGCTAGGGTATTTCATGTTTTTGTATTGTTTCAATAATATGCAATAAAAAGCTTTAAACCTAAGGAGCTTGCACGTGAGGTGTACCTCTGGTGGTGTGCAGGAGGTCCTGCAGAGGCACTGGACAAAAAGGTGAATGTCTGACGGTGTGCTAGATGTCTTGCAGAGGCATTAGGGAGTAAATCTAAAAGGAGTGGCTTGTGTATCTGATGATTCTGTGTAGGGGAAGAAGTTCATGTGTAGCCCAGCTAGGTCCCCGTAGGATGGTAGGGGTGTAGGGTCTCACGCCCTGTCTCAGTGGAGGCGGAGTGAGTGTGGGACGGTGTGTCCCATGTCAGCCCGAAACCCTATCTCAGGGCCTGGAGGGTTCCCTAAGGGAGCGCCAGGTCAGGGGCCTAAGCTGTACATAGATCATTTGAGGAGGATCTTCCTCTGTCTAGAGGACGGGGAGTGTCTGTAACCAGAACTCCGGCGGTCCTAGTGTTGGGCAGTACCACTCCTAAGTGGAGGGTGCAGAAGTCCTGGCTCACTGAGCATTTGACCGTCTAGAGTGCTTGACCATTTTTGGGGCCTCTGGAGGTTGTTCCCCGAGGAGGGTGGGAGGCCAGGTTCAGGTTCAGCCTGACCTGAAGGGAAGGGCATCTGTATTCAGTGTCCTGACCGGTTTTGGCTTCTAGGGTACCGCTCCATGGTGGGAGGGTGCAGAACTCTGGAAGGGGGTGCAGAGGGACGGTGTACTTCTGACCCCGGTGCAACCTGAGGGTTTAGATCCTAGGTTGGGAGATTAGGAAGCTTCCAGGTCAAGAGGAATCTCTACCAAAGTGGATCAGCTGAAGAGACTGAGGGGGCTGCCCTTGCTGTGTGATC